>NC_133581.1:28169563-28769563 GCF_964106895.1 Numenius arquata | reverse complement strand
GCTAATCATTAGAACATACTTATTTCACTGTGTTATGAATCTGTAAGTCAGACATCATTACACAGAAATGAACCATATTAGCACTAGCATTGTGGGGTCTGAAAAAGTGGTCCACCGTGAAGCTGCAAGAATTACTATCTGAAGGATGTGCTCCATTCCCTAACTAATCATGATCAGATTTGGTATGAGGCAAGATCGAAGAATAAAATAATATTTGTTTACTTAAAGCATAAGTTTTAAACAATAGAGAAGTGATTAACACGTGCACAGTTAAGACTGCATTCAACAGTATCTTCCCCAGACACATTATTTTTAGTTCTGCACACGAGATTCTTCAACAGCTCAGCTCTGAGGCTAACTCACCCCTGCCATCTCCCTCACGGGTGCTTGAGGAAGCTGCCTTATGGAGGGGAGCATCTTCCAGTTACATGCTCCTTGTTCCAGCTGCTGAACACGGCCAGGAGCCACTGAGCGGAGCTGCTCAAGCCTTCCTCCTCCATGTCCCTTCAGGGGAGAAAGGCTGCTTCTTATCCCTATATTTCTCTTCACACGCTCGCTCCCTGTGGTAGGGCATGGCTACATCACATGGCAGTGTACAGGACTTACTTTTTTTTGATAATGTAAAGTAGAAGAAGTTATCAAACGTGGCAGTGCAAATATTGAAATTGAGAATGCCTTCCTTCCATGAGTGTGACATTTGTACCCTGGTATAACCGCCTGTTTTAGCCCAAAGTGTGTCACATACATGTAGGGATAAATACTTGTGGTGGTTTAACCCCAGCCGGCAGCTAGGACCACGCAGCTGCTCGCTCACTAGGGTCGGGGAGAGAATCAGAAGAGTAAGGAAGAACTCATGACTCGACATAAAAGCAATTTAATAGGTAGAGCAAAAGCCATGCACATAAGCAAATTAAAACACAGAATTCATTCACCACTTCCCTTCAGCAGGCAGGCATTCAGCCATCTCCAGGAAAGCAGGGCTCCATCGCACGTAATGGTTACTTGGGAAGACAAATGCCGTAACTCCAAACATCTCCTCCACCCCCACACTTCCTCCTTTTTCCCCCAGTTTATATACTGAGCATGACCTCACATGATATGGAATATCCCTTTAGTTGGTTGTGGCCAGCTGTCCCGGCTGTGTCTCCCCCCAACCTTTGTGCACTCCCAGCCTGCTCGCTGGCGGGACGGTGTGAGGAGCAGAACCCTGACCACTTGGCAACACCCAAAAACATCTGTGTGCTACCAACACCATTCTCACCCCCAATCCAAAACATGCCACTACACCAGCTGCTAGCAAGAAAGTCAACCCCATCCCAGGTGAAAACATGACAATGCTGTAGATCCATACATACTGCCTGTATACATTCAGGCATGTGGAGATAGATGCATATAAAAACAAATAAAGTATTTCCAAGATATTTATGTATATTTTATACCTATGAATGTACATGCATTTACCTATGCATAGGCATATTCGCTGTGTGGGTGCAGACACAGGTGAGTGTATACACACATATAGGTACCTTAAGACTGAAGTTCTCTGCAAAAAACCACAACAGCTGCATTCTCATAATAGACTCAATGATTTGTGCAGAGAACTACACTGGACTTGACACCCAGCTGTGCTGGAAATCAAATTCTAGAGCCAAGGACCAGGACTCAGTGTGAGTGAAAGAAAGACTTTCCTCATGAATATTTATGTGGAACTGTTCAACTCTAGCTAAAATAAGGATGTGCCACTGGTTCTCATGCTATAATACCATATTTTAACAAAACGATTTGAAAGTATGAAAGAAAATACGCAGTATTTTAATAGAGTGAGAAACACAGCCCTCTTCCAAACACATCCATCATTTTACCTGCAAGAATCATTCTGTTTAGCAGTGGGGCTCTACTTAGGTGAAGCACTGTAAGTGGGCATGAAAATATATCTTCCATAAATTTGCTATAATATGGTAACAGTAGTTACTGTAACTGAAGTTGCCAAATTGTTTCCTCTAAATAGTCAGTGCTTGGTCCAAAATTTTCTATTTCCTGTCTCTATCCATGAATGGTTTCTATTTAATAATTTACCATTATCTGTTCTGTAGCTTGAGTAAGATACTTCACTCATTTTTGTTGTGATGAGAATAAAAATAATATTTTCTACATTATAAGAAAAAAAGCAGAGATTTTCTGGGCAACATTTTAACCTAAATAGCTAAAAATTTAAAGAGCTCCAATTTGTCACAATGATAGTTCCTACTGAGAAACAAGCATAGCATTACGGGAAAAAAGGCCTTGATTTGACTAAATTATGAGCTTTTGGGAAATAGTGTGCAGAGTTTTTGTTAAACTTACTAGGTGGGCAATGCACTGCATACACATTTGTAGCTTTACATCACACTGCCTAACTCAGACATTCTAATTTAGTCACATATATTACAGGAAATCCAGGATCAGAAATAGGTAGTTTAACTCCTTTCAGTCCTCTTACTCATTTTTCATTACAATGCCTCTTAGTCAATTAAAACCCAAGAATTATGAACTGCTCCATCTCTGTATACATTCAAATTATTGATATTTATTTGGTACATATAACTCTAATTTAACGAGGCACAAATGAGACTGTAGACTGATTCATAACTTGCAAGAATAAAAATAAATTGCCCTATCATTGTGAAAATTGATACTATGGGCTCACTCATGAGGTACCCTGCGGGCACCACCTCTTAATCATCTACATCAAGATATCTGTAATACTTTGTTAAGGCTCTCTCCCTCCCCACCCAAGGGAAACTGCTTGGCACGGGGAGTGTCTCAATCGCATCCTGTAGTGTAGGTAGAGGTAGGTGCACATCTGAGGACCAGAGCTATAATCATACAACGCATACAGTTTATAGGTCATAGGTGTAGAAATTTGTCATTTTTATGTTCTCACAAAGACAAAATTTGGAGTTGCCTTCAACTTTATTATTTCCCAATTTGCTTCGATACTTAAATATACACCCTTCCTCCAATTGTGATTGGTCAGATAAATCATAGTTATGTTTTTGTTTCACTAATACAAGATTCACAGCTATTTTGAGAACACATTCATGCAAGAAAATGTAATATTAATAAATATTAATAATGAAGGCTTTAAAATTATTTTGATGAGTGTTTGTGCTGCAGTATGCAGGAAAGGCAAATGTCTGTTACAGATAACACAAGGGAGGCAGAAGTACGACTATTTAGTTTGCAAGGCAGGGATTTTAGTAGCTGGTTTTTGAGCTACTCATCAAGCTCTTTTTTGCAATAAAATCTGAACAAGATCAAGAATGGCTGGATAAACAACAACCCCTCTCAGCTGCTTCTGTAAAGTAGAAACAGAGCTAGCTTACGCACTTTAAATATCAACAGAAGCAGTAATTATGAAGACCCTCTGCTTTGACGCTAGGTTGATATCACTGTGATTATTGGAGTCACTTTCAGGGGAAAGGAAAGAACAAGGAACGCTGCCTTATATTATTTCTGCATGAAAACAGGAAGATGGAGCAGACACGAAGCAGATATTCTCACTGCACTGCTTCACCTTCACCTTCCCACGCACATTCCCAAGGTTC
The DNA here is from genome assembly GCF_964106895.1 of Numenius arquata. Lineage (NCBI taxonomy): Eukaryota > Metazoa > Chordata > Aves > Charadriiformes > Scolopacidae > Numenius > Numenius arquata. Next base: position 28,765,976 of record NC_133581.1, on the reverse strand, counting down.
AGGATATGTAATAGTGCTATTTCGGAGATGAGTGAGCTGTGACTAGTTCATAGCAGGCTTTTTCAGTAAACCAATTTTAATTTTTAGTAATACTAAGCAGAGCAATCATAAACAGAAAGAATCACTTTGTGATGACAGTAATGAATTTCTTGCAATTTCCTCTATCGCAGTAAGAAAATGGGAAATATATCCAAATATCATTTCCTTCTGCAGATATATCATCACTAGATCATATTTTATTGCTATTATATGAACACTGCATTTAGATACTTGTGCTCAGCAAAAACCTCCTCATTTCTGGCAATTTCCCTTTTTATAACTCTTGAATTCCAGCTAATTTCTGCCTCGTTACTTTAATATAATTCCTCACTGATGAGAATCTTAGGAGAAGGGACACGCTTTACAACATCAGTGCCTCTTCATGAAAAGAGAATGTAAAAATAAGTATAAAAGCAATTCAGTCCAGCAGAAAAAGGATAGACATTAAGAGTCTCAGCTAAGATCCATTTATTTATAAAGAATTTTCCCCCTTATGCCACTGAGGGACTAAAACAAATGAAAAAGCAACTTCATATATCAAGAAAAAATTTTAATAAGGGAAGATCATATTATGAGACTGATTTTGATTTGTTGAACAGAACCACCGGCTCCTCCTAGGGATAAAAGACCAAGGCCTAGGATATACGTTAAAACTAATCTGATAAAAAAGACTCAAAAGATTAGCCACAGATAAGCATGGTATGCTTATCTTATAGTTTCAGCCTTGAGAAAACATTTTTAAGTGGCATCACCACCCCAAAGTAAGCCCAGTGTAGAAACAGTAACATCTCTGCATCGCAACAACCAAGCAGAAACTATTTTTGAACAACACAGTCCTTATTCACAATATGCAATTAATCCTCTCCTGTTATTTATACCCCTAACATCATCCCGTATCAAGCATCCTTAGCACAAAAAGTCACTTAGAAAGAAGCAATGAACATTGACTATCTATTTCCCAAAAGACTGTGGGCTTCCCATGTTTTTATCCTCCTGAGGAGCACTTGTCAGATCCACCTTTCAGTACCTTAACAAGCACCTAGATGTTCTCTCCAGGTTCAGCAGCTTCTCACAGCAAGGCTGCTTTCAATCCACTTGGGGGGTTGAACTCTTGCTTATTCCCTAGCAGTAGACTTGCAAAATCATCTCAGCTGGAAGTCAGTCACAACTACCTAAATTTTTATCTCTGCCTTTAAGTAATGGATTTTGTGGAAGGCTTTGCAGTAATTCTTGAAAGTGATTTTGCATTTTACCTCACAACACATGGGAAATTCATGGTCTCTAATTTCAGCTGGTTGAGGAATGCTGGGGGTCATCTAAAAATAGCATGGTCAACAGCTTCGGCACTCCCACCCTGCAACTAACACTTAAAATACTTCTTAGGACACAAACTGAATAGAAGTACTGTCATGGCGAATTTCTTTTATGGATCATGGAAAAGAGGAGGGAGTAGGAAGGCAAGAGATCAAGTTTCACAGTACCTTTTATGACAGTCAGTCTCACGGCAATGCAGCGCTAAGTACTCAATACTAGATGAATCCCAGAAAAGATAAGAAAAGTGAGATCTTAGAGATCTACTCACCCAAAATACTGGGAAAGAAACACCCTGACAGATGAATTCTGCCAATTATAGACAAAAGGAAATGCAATTATAGCAGGTTTTCTACCTGTTCAAAAAATCTGCTCACATGGGTTGAACCTGTGGGTTTTGGGCCCTACTAGTGTCATCCTCAGAAGCCTGTAAGTAAGAACATGTGGATCCCCTAGCGAGCACCTTCCTAGGATAACCACCACAAAGAAACCACTCCAGGTATCACAGTGAAGTATAATTGCTGAACTTCCACTAATAGTATTCTTTTCCCAGGCCTCTGTGAGCTGCATGCCCCCCTAGTTCATCTGCTGATCTCAGAGCAATAAGAAGAGAAAAGAGAAAGAGAGAAGCCAGAAAGATAAGTAATCAAGTCTCTAGTTCAACTATCACAAACTAACACTACAAGTATTTAAAGTGGCCAGAAGCCGAGCTGACATGTACAGCCTATGGAAAAATAGGCCTTTAATTTGTACATCCTTCTAAACCATTTTCAGTGTAGACATTGACCCATGGATATAGGGAATAGTAGTGGTGGGTCTTCCTCTTGGAAACACTACTGCTAAAACAAAGCTGGTGAGGTTTCCTGATACAGGCCATCTTGTTTCTCATTGAAAACAATGTCATAAAACGAAATGCTGCCATAGGAGCAGAAAGCATGCCAAGCAGACTCTGCTTATCTGAAATGTATCCAAAATATCTAAAACTCTCGAGTCTGTAAATTCTGGCTTGACATTCCATGACGATAAACTTTCCAGCACTGGCAGTCTTGGATCTGGAAAGTCGTCTTTTCTCTTGGTCTTGTTAATTCCCTGATTTATTCTCACTTTTTTGTGCAGCCCCAAATAAGCCAGATTCTACTCAACTAGAGAATATTTCCCCACTCAGTTGCATGGTGTCCACCATACTGAAATAAAAAAAGGCTACAGAGATGCAGCACAGAAGTTAATATCTTTTTTTGAGGACCTAAGTTTGTGGGGTTTTTTTGGTTTTGTTTGGGGGGTGGGGGTGTGTGTGTGTCTTTTTGGGGGGGGGGGTTAAATTCCTTCTCCATTTTTCTAGGAACATACTTAGATCATTTACATTTGAACAGGAAAATACTATCAGTTACATGCTCATCTGTGAATATCTGCTGTATTTCTTCTTTGTTTTAAGAGTTAAGACCTGAAGAAAAAGCACATCTGCAGAAGTAAATTCCAGCAGTGCACCTGTTCCGGCACTGATATTGCAGTGAGCAAAATTTTGCAAACAAAACATGACTAGAACATAGCTAATAATTTATACTGAATTAAGCTTACATTAGTTGGTCTGGAAAAACTTTAATGGTATTATAGTAGAAGAAACTCGTTCTGACAGAGAAGTAAAAGTAATTCTGTATTCGTATGTTGAAAGTCTTGCACTGCTTCCTCAATATTTGCCATCTAGAATTTACTCCTAATTTTCTTGCCCAGCACAGAAGTCATAGCCATGATTGACAATGGACATGCTGATAGGTTTCTAAAAGATGCTGAGGAACAGTCCCAAGTTCATTTATGAGTTCAATTCTTTCCTCAGAAGGATAGTATCGGTTTCCTCCATCCTTATCTAGCTTTTTCCCATTATTATTTTCAATTTGGAGATCAATTACAACAGCAAGCATCTGAAGAGTAGAGACATAGCAGTCAAATCCCTGACAGTCACAGGAGAATCAGCCTTTTTTACTGAATCCAGAAAGCATGAATGTCTGCCTTGGGCTTAAGGAAGATGGTTTTCTGAGGTATAAGAAGAAGAAAGTGACTTTTTTTTTTTTTTAAAGTTTACAACTACAGAGAAGTATACTAATTTGAAAGATACCAAGATGATCTCACACACATTGCAGAGCAAGAAGCACAGTATTTCATTCATTGATTATTTCTCTGTGATCAGTTCCTTACACCAAACCAGTGCATCGCTTCCCAGGAGGTACCCAGGGAACCCAAGGTTTCAGCTAACCTCCATTGTTTGGTTTTAGCAGTACAGAAACTACAGCTCTGTGTCAAAGAGTCCTGGGGAAAGATGACAGTGTGAAGTTTTACAAGAAGAACAGCTTCACTACTATACGAATATTGTGTAAGCAATTTCATTGAGTTCATTGAGGCATGTTATTATTACCAACATTTCTTAGAAGGGAAGTCCCAGATTCCCACATTTGTCCTTTCCTTATTGGAAGCCTCCAGAGTGAAGGTGAAGCATTATCAGAAGTTGTTATGAAATGGGAGTCACTGATCTATTAAATCTTTGTAATCTTTGCACTGTTACATGTTAAAAGATAAGCGTAAACAATAGCTTTTGTAACAGTAGTGATATATAAAGATAAAGTATTATCTGGTGAACTGAAAAAAAGTCATTTAGCTCCTGTATATCATTAAATAGATAAGCTAACCATCAGTCCCCAATAATGACTCGTTCATTTATTTTGTCAGCAGGGTTGACGTCCCACTTCTTGGTGGATTATAATTAAGACTCCTGATTAACAGGAAAACAACTATTCCTTCCACATATTTATGCAAGGTTAAGAAAGAACTAAGCTTTCGCACTGAATTAAGACATTTTTGTCAAATTTCATAGTGTTTTTTACAGAAACAATTCTGAATACCATGGTAGGAAGTTGATTTGATCTGCTCTTAATCAGCCTTGCAAAGTTGCAGTAATTTAGCATCATTGACATTTAACTCTTACTTGTTTATTATTTTAATAAAATCTTAGAACTTGAGCTTGTTACCTCAGGGCAAAGGTAATTTCACTGAGGAATTTGAGAGTTGTGGCTCAGTTTCTGAAGTGAACCTTTTGTCCTTAACAAATCAATTTTTATGAAAACTACAGGACTAGAGGATGAAAAATTGCCTTGACCAAATGACGCCCATTCCAAATTCCTATTTATTGCTGAAGGCTGATGGATGGGTTTTACACTGAATTTTTAAACTGTAAAATTCCACCCTCCAAAGCCCCACGTGAAGCCTGTCTTGCCTGTAACAGGAAAAGTAGTGTAGCCCAACAGTGCAGGATCCCATCAGCAAGAAAGTTCTCCCACAGGGTTAGATGATGCTGCTGCAGCAGTCCCCTCATCTGCAACCCACTCTCTGCTATTCAGCTACAGCAAATTAGTGCCCTAGAGCAGAAAGGAGGTCACGCTGTCACTCTGAAGTATGCGTGAGCTAAATATCAAGCTATAGAAAAAGTCATATAGGTACCATATGAACATACGTGCAAGAATTTATGTACTTTTCCATACAGTTTCCATTCAAAGCTAGCACGTGAATCAACTCTTTCCAAGTAGTATCGCTTTGAGATTTCATCCTTAAAGATGACAAGAAAGATACTTTACGACATCGTGACATATTTGTTATTTTCAGTTTTCCTCCAGATTTGCATCTCACAGGCTAGGAGAAAGAAAGATGTTCATTTTGAAAACTTACCTGGCACAGCAGGTCCTTCACAAGTGCAGATTTAGCTGTCCGATCTCCCAGGAGGCTCTCTTTATTTTTTTGGCGTGTCATAATCAGATGAGACAAGGCTTTCCTAGAGGATGAGACATCAATTGCAACAGAATCAATACCACTGAAATAAAAAGTTACGTAACACCTTTTTTTTTTAATTGGAGTATTTCCCTGGTCAGCTAAGACAGTGAAAAATACACTGTAGTCCCATGTGTTCTCTCAAACACATAAACACTTGGAAGTTTCCACAGCATTCTTCTTCAAACAAATGATATGCAATAGATGTACAGTTATCTTAAATACTGGGCCAAGTTCTCTGGTAAGTGTATATAAATACGTAGCCCACTGTATGCTGCAGGGGCCTAGCAGTAAGGGAGGCAAGGAACAACAGGCATCTTTCCTGTAGCCACAGGCATCTCAAAACACTTTCTCGTGGCATCAGCTGGTATTACTCCAGGGCTCTTCTCACCTCTTTAAAAGACTCAAGACCCTCTTTTGCTGCAGAAGAGGGAAAATGCATATATTGTCTACTAAGTTCCCCAACAAGTCTAACTCAGCTTTTTCTGTGAGCCACGTTTCGTCCACTGGCAGAAAACAGCTCTTTCACTGTACCTTTTTGGGTGGGAAGGGGTTGAAGCATAGCAGAATTAGACCCGATCACCCAACCTTTCAACCTTCATAAGCCATGACAGGCATCAAAATCTCTTATCTACACATAGCCTGGCAATTATGCTTAAGATAGTAACATGGCATTCAGATGCCTATTTGAAAAGGCATCCAGGATTTGGAATATAATTCAGTTGTGGTAAACAGCACTACTGCAGCCTAGGCAGTTTTAAACTGCTCCCTGCCCAGAGCAGGGTAGTAGCTCACTGTAGGGCTCACATCAGACAGGCAGAAAGTTTACTCGTGTTTCAAACCCTACATAGCTGCAGAGCCGGGCTGAGTATTGCCATAGACCAAAGTCTTATCCTTCAGAATGCAACTTCAGTATAAGTCTTGGGAGAGCTTTTCTCCTGGATTAAATACAATTAGAAGGCACAAGGAAGAAGAAAGCATGGTAAGGCACAAGATGTTCCAATCAATATCACTAATTATAGCCCCTGGTGAGGTCTCCTAAATGCACACGAGATCCCTACTTTGGCAACCATTCATCAATTTACATTTAGATTCCACCATCTCTGGATAGTAGTACTGCATATTTTCTTTACCACCTTCAAAATGTATAATGCGCTTAGAAAGAAAAAATCCCCTCACAACTCGGAAAAAGCAGAGCAGCATTCCTCTGACCTGCTCCCCCACCCAAATCATACGACAGCATACATATTGCCTTGTCACTGGAAGAAGTATGCCCTTGCATTAACACTACATCCAAAGTGGAAAGCACTCCATATTAATTTCTCCAGTATAAAAAGGGGGGGGGAGGAAGGATATTATCCCACCCCTAAGCAATATAAACAACATTACCCACGGGGTATATATATTAAAATGATAGTGTGATGCGAACTTTAATTTATTAATTATTTAGCATAGTCTGATTACTTGTTTAGAGACAAAAGCATCTGAGTTAGTGCTAGGAACCCTGCATCACCTCTAGTTTGCTTCTACTTTTCCCTCTGCCATACATGCGTTTTTATTTCAAAGCAGACTAATTTTTTCAAAGGTAGCAAACTTGATATGTCAAAAACTTGTTCAACTGAGCAACTCAGTTTCAGAGCACTTGCATGTGTAAATGGTTGCAACATATAACAACTTATAATATTTTACCTATATGGTAAAAATAAGTTAAAATGTTGTTAAACTTTTATTCTACCTAATATGCTTGCAGATCATTACCAGAAAAGAAAGTTCATTCTGTTTACACATACAAATGCATGCGATGAAGGGCATAGCAGAGCATTTTGACTGATCACAACAAAGAAGTTCTTATGACCATTTTCAGACGTAGCTAGAAAGAACTCACAGTAGTTTTGAACATGCAAAGTTCAGTCATTTGGGAAAATCATCTCAGAGTAATTGTCACATCAACGCTATTTACTATGCTCCTTTCCCTTTCTTTCCCTGATTGAAATATACATCAAGTAATTACATGCAATTAAATGTATTCTTTCCAATGCTCTTGCCTTGTTTCCTTTTTTCATTTCACTACAATTACTGCGAATTTCCTTTTACTAATCAACTTGCACTTTTCAAACAAGCTTGCATGCGTTTTATGCATCAAAAGGGACAATACCAAATTTCACTGCTCTTCAGAATTGATCACCTCTGTCATCACTCAGAAACAAACCAGCCGCAAAGCTATTTTCATACCAATCTTTCAACTGTTCTGTTTATTCTAAACATAACTTGGGTAGGAGCCTTTCAAATAGCAGGATCTTTGTAGTCTGCCCTGATGGAGGGCTGTTGCACATTCCAAATTTGCTCTGTACCTCATCAAGGGTCTCATAATAGGATCTACACAGCAGAAAGAATGAAACAGCCAAATTGCAACTTGAACTGAAGAATTTTTTTCTTTTACTGTATATTAGCATTTACATGAATCATTAACTACAAAAAGGAACTTCAAAAGCTACAGCGTTGTAAAACAAATAGTTTGTTCACTTGAGATCGGGACATAAGATGAGAAAAATACATTGCATTCTCCAAAAGAATACATTTCATCTCTGCTTCATTGAATTATTTAGTTTTTAGGCCTTGAGTCCAGGATTGCCTTTTGCTATGTTCTATGGCATACAGCCCAAGTGGGTCTTAAAAGCTAGGATACATAGGTAATGCTGCAATGCAAACAATAATAAACACACATAAGTGAACACTGATAGGCATAAAAGGCAGGATCGCTGTCCTTTATCAAACCATAATTATTAATAGTCCTAACCCCAAACATTTTAGGAACACAAATCCTTCCCAGCCCCCATTAAATAACACATTATTGACTTCTCTCTACACTAAAGACAGTAGAAATGTGCTACAGCCCCAGCTAGAGTAGTTATAACAACTTCCATTTCTAGTTTTCAGAGGTCACCTGCCCAATTACTGTTAAGTAAAACAGACAAGCAGCTGTTGCACCAACTAAAATACACACAGAGACCAATACAGCTGCTAACAAACCTTTTCCTTATGGCTTCTTTCAGAGAATATCACAATTGCTTCCAGTCCTTTCTGCAAGCTGGTTGCCACCAAAAATATATTGGGAAGCCACAGAGCTGGAAGAAATCCATTCCTGCATACAATTCCACATTCTTAGCACATAATAACACTGTTCAATTCTCCTTAAGTACCTTATGGTATGATAACAATGCCATTCAGGACTCCATTCCCAATTGATGCTTAACAGGCAAACTACTCAAACAGACAAATATACCTTAACTTCAGCAGGCCCAACCCATCTAAACATACCTCAGGAGCAAGATAACTCTCCTAGAGCTTGCTTCTGCATATGGCTGCCTGATGAGTTACCACTCCCTCCCGAGTGCTGCATCCAACTGTTGCATCTCAGTAATTTAAGCCCACCTGTTTGCTTTGCTGCTGAAATGAAAGGGGAGATCATTAGCAGAGGCTTTAGCTCAACAGAAGGTGGCACTTGAATCAGCTGGGAGCTCAGGTAGTTAGTAGCTCCCCACCTGAGAGCTCATGCTCCTCAGGTGTTTTTCACTTGTTGTAAGTCTAATTTTTTCACCTGTCTGGGAAGAGGAGTATTCTTGAGTCATTTTCAGCTGAGGAACAGCCACTAGTTCCAGATTCTGGAAAGCCAAATGCTCTTTTCTACATGAGGGATGAACCTTTGATTGTATCATAATTCTGTAAAAAAAAAATATCTAAACATGAGAAGGGCAGCTGCAGCATAATCAAAACCTCAGCTCCTTCTAGTTGCAGATTCAGAGGTGGTTTTGTTTTGAAAGGGTGTAACAGCAGTTTCCTGAGTTTGGCACGCATAAAGACAAACTACCTTTCTATGCAGACTATACTGCAGGTGCACAGCAATTCCTAGAGGTCATTGAGGGCTGTACTTGGGCTCCCGAAGTCTTTTAACCTCAAGTCTAAGCAATGTATATGGGCCTGGCGAAGTGGCTGCCTCTCACTGTTGCCTCTACATTTGCTGCCTCTGGTTCCTCCCAGTCTTTCTCTCAGAAAGGACTTAACTCGGAACAATTGCTCTCACCTTGTATTTGCTTTGAAAATTTCTGTTTCTGTTTTGCATCTGAAAAAGTCATCACTAACACTAATGGGCATAGAAAAATATATTTTTTTTTTCCGCACAAACCTATGATACCATTAAACAGCTTTATAAGGCAAAGTTTCATTTGCCTTTCAACATCAGGCATTGGCCAGTGATCAAGGAAGCATATCCATCCAGATGAACAATTGGCTTGTTTCAGTACTGAGCAGCCAAATTCATCCCTGGAGTAACACCAATTAATATTTGTAAGGGATATATGGCAGACACAAATTCAGACCATTGCAGGAGGCAAAAGTGGTGTATCTTAAATATTCTGGCAGGACATACCAGTAGATGATGTTCAGCAGAAAACAGGTATATGTAAATCTGAGACACACAGGTTTTATTTCTAACATACATAAAAAAGCAACTGTGTCAGATACAGCTCTATTAAGCGTAAATCTTCTCAGAACAAAATTGCGAGAGTACCCACATTCAGGGTCTTTCCTCACCTCATTTTAGACAGCATATGGATGGATACACGCCACAATTATCTTTGTATGTGATTTAGAAAAAAAACACATTAAGCTTGTCTGCCTTGCTTTAGAGGTACATTTTAGTCCACTCATCCACCATCAATATCTGTGCAGAAGCAAATGCTGAAGGCTGAATCTCTGCCAGTAAAGGTGGGATTCTTTATGGACCCTTGTGATGACTCACGGTTACCCCTTGGACAATGAAAAATACTGGAAAATTCATATGGAGAGCTCACTGTCTCCCGTGTGGGGGAAAATTATCATATTTGGAAAAGGAAATCGCAGTGAAAGAACATGCCATAAAAAGGAAAACGTAACAGTCACGGGACTTGCATCAAGGGACTATTCCAGCCACTGTAACTTACAGCATCCCTGAAATTGTGCTAAATTACCATCTGGATTTACTCTCTGGTTGACTTATCCTGAGAAGGATTATTAAATTTTATTATTTGGGCTTTTAGGAATACTTGGTCACAACCTTAATGGCATAAACTGTGTTTTCATACTTTGTGGGGAAGACAATATGAAAATTACTGCTTGCTTTCTCTTCCAATGGTGGAAAATAATTTCAAAAACTGGAGACTGAAATTACATGCCCCAAAGACCATAGAATTTGTATTGTACTTCAAAAATGGTGAAGCAGTGAGGCACAGAGAATATCTGCATCGGACTGACAATCACCCACACCACCTTGGAGTCACAGGGATAGAACTTTCAGTTATGTTTGCTGTCTGGAAAACATCAATAAAAAAGAGAGCTTAGGTAAATATCATTCTGAAGCCAGCTGGCACTAAGTAGGACACCCGTATACACCCTTAGGATTTCAATGCAAACTCTGACCCTGTTTCCGGCATGAAGCCATCTGCTTGTTTGATATGAGTGCCCATATATGAGATTCCCAGGCATCAAAAATATAAAGCTTTCATAGCGACAAGTGGCATATTATACCTACTTCAATTACCTAGCTTTCATTGTTGCTGACTACTGGACAGGAAAATATCATACATGAAGCACCTGCATTATTGAAGTATCAAAAAAATGAGGGTTAATATATATATGACATCTAGATCTTTTAAGCATATGCCTCATTTTTGGTTTTAATAAGGAATTTCTGAATTGATGGTGTTGAGCACAGGCAGCATATCATGGAACATGTTCTTTGGAGCACATCTCTGGGCACATCAAGGGGATCAGTAACAGTTAGCATGGCTTTACCAGAGGTAAAAAAAGCTAGACCAACTCAATTGCACTTTATAAATAAATGTCTAGATGTATGGACAAGGGGAGAGCTGTGGTTGTCATTTACCTTAGCAAGAGTTTTGACAGTGTTTCCCACTATACTCTTGTAGCCCAGTCAGGACATTACAGACTATATAGGTGGACAATTTGAAGAGTAAAAGCAGTGGCTGGACAGATGAGTTCAGAGGGTAGTAGTTAACAGTCATTCTCTACCTGGACGTGGTAGACCACCTGGCAGGGGTCTATAGTGTGCCAAAGTGGTACCTCAGGGGCCTGTAATGGGACCTCTCCTGTGTGACATCTTTATTGATGTTCACTCACCTCCTACAATGATAAGGAAAGGATGATGGAGCTCAGCAAATTTGCAGATGACTATAAATGGGGGACCAGCTGATACTCCCAGTGGCAGAGTGTACAGTGCTGCCATTCAGAAGGACCTAGACATGCTGGAGGAATAGACCAACCGGAACATCATGAAATTCAGCAAGGACAAATACACCCTGCACCTGAGAGGAAGTAACACCTTGAACAACAACAAAATAGGCTGGGTACTGAATGGCTGGGGTGCATCTCTGTGAAAAGGACCTGGAGCTCCATGTAAACAGCAAGCTGAGCATGTGCCAGAAGGGCGCTCTCACGGCAAAGAAAGCCAACGGCATCCTGGGCTGTATCAACAGAAGCACAACTGGTAGATCAAGGGAAGTGATTATCCCCCTTCACTTGGAATGTTTTACACTGCATCTACAATACCCTATCCAGCTTTGGGCCTCCCAGTTCAGCAAAGACAACAACAAACTGATGAAAATTCAGAGGAGGGCCATGAGGCTGGAGCACTGGCCTTACGAAGAGAGTCTGAGGAAGAGGGCTTGTTCAGCCCGAGGAAGAGTCAACTACTGAAGGACTGAACATCAGCTTTCCAATACCTGTGAAGAGGTCCTCAGGAAGACAGAGCCAGGCTGTTTACAGTGGTGCGTGGCAGTAGGAAGAAAGGAAATAGGTATCTGCCTCTGATAATATTAATTCTAGAATAGATGCTCCTGCAGGAAGGGAATTAATCCTCAGGTTTTATTGACTAGGTAGGAAACCTTTGCATGGCTTTACAATCTGTCATGCATTTCAAAATGCTGTACTCAAGAAACTCCTGACAGAGCTCCCACAGGCTGAAGATGTCCCAAGGATTAAGAATTTTTTTAAGTATCTTGAAAACACCTTTTTTTCTTCCTTGTCCCCTACTCTGCAGTGCATAAAGTTTTTCTCTAGGTGAGGATATGATCCACAGTTATCACATATATCTCACAGCGGTATAAATTACCAATTTTTAGCAAAATAATTGCTTTTCACAGTCATGTCATATTTTCTCAGTAAAATATTTGCAAAAACATGTCTTAGGAATCATTCATTGACACACTTTCTCAGCACTCCGAGATCTCCAGGATTAGCATGCAAATTTTTATTTTCCCTTTCAAGTTTGGGTCCTTTCTTACTCATGTTACACTCTTTTCCACTCCAAAGGGGCATTTCCTTTGCTAGCCACCAAGCTGAGAGAGTTAAGATGCAAACTGTAACATTTGAGAAGAAAGCAGAATAATTTCAAAGCTCAGAGACTCTCTGACCCTTTCTCTCACGCCTTGAGTTTGGCAGGAAAACTGTAGGCTTATTTTCAGTTTGTTTGTTAAGCTAGGGTCATGTCCACTAAGTCTAAAGAACCACTTATCTGAGATCAAGTCACGGTGGAATCAGCACCAGCAGAAGGAAAACACAAGTAGAGACTTTTCATTATTTGAAATTTAACAACAGTTATGTGATAGCAAAAGGAGAGTCCAGGGAAAAACAAATCTAGTGATTTTTACTTACCTGCTAACAATTGCAACCAGAGCAACTGGGTGAAGTAAATGTTTAAATAAGGGACCATCATAGGCATTATATCTGATTTCATAATTTTGAAATAAAAGAGGGTTCTTCGACCAGATGTCTGAAATCCACTCTTGCAGACAGGAAGTGCAAATGGGGCTTAAGTGGAACAGTACATTCAGTCTCTGCAGAGAAGAGGGTTTTATCAAAGGCAAGCACCTCTTACAAATGTCCAAAACACTGCTGTGGATGTCTTTTTTTTTTTTGTATAATACTATTCTTTCGGTATGCTATGTGCACATTATGTCATGATTGGCAGCTACTCCATAATTAATATAAGTCCATAATTATAAGGCTGCATCTTTGCAATACCAGAAACTTAAACCAAGGCGGAGGGGGAGGGTGTGGGGGGGAAGTTACAGACCCTTTACAGTTACAAAAGTTACAAAAGGCTACCTTTTGAAATCTTTTGCTTTTAAAAAACCAGATGATTTTGGTTATATTTTTGATCTTCAAAGATGACAATGGTTTTTCAATCACAACCGACCCTTGGATGCTTACAAGAAGCTGCACTGCTGTTCTCCTGGTTAGAATCTCGCAGCTATTGTTGCCTCATCTATACTAGTAAATAAAATGGACAAGAACCTATCCAGCACAACATGACTCATGTCTGTATAGTTAATTTCTCTAACCTTCCAAAACAGAAAGGTTGCAGACAAAATACCAGTTGTAGATAGCCCCTAACTCATGCTCATCCTCAGATTGAGTCTGGTAATTCTCTGGGAGATTCTTCTTTGTCACAAAACAAGACCATGCCAAGAGCTGTGCTTAAAACTTAGCAACTGTGGGAAACAGACCAAGACCGTGCCTTGGCACTATTTTATTTACCACTAAGAAGCAGTTGATGATGATAAGTGCACAAATGCATAATAACAAAAGGAACCTATACCATTTTCCTTATCTTTCTTCAGAAAAAAATAGTAATAAATATTGTGGCCTATATTATTAAGACAGGCCTGTAAACTTCTCACTGAACTGGTGGGTATAGGCTGAAGGGGTCAAAGATCATATTTCCTTATGTTGAACTGAACTATGTTGATATAATTTCAATTATTTGAGAAAAGTTATTCTTAATCCGCTGTGATAATATAAAGAAAATAAATCTATCCAGTTATCCAGCCTTTTATAGAGAACAATATCTAATTTCTTCCCTTGCTATATTACTCTGATATTGAATTTTGTCTTTCCTCCTGTTAATATGCCTCTCTCTGATTTGATATAAATGTGAACACTGTGAAACCTGGTTCTCCTTTAACTGATTTCTCTCACAACTTTGTTACACATATCTGACAAACTTTCCACAATGCCAAGTATATTGCATTGCAAATTTCCAGCTGAGAAACACAAAATATGTTTATGGAGTGTCAGATAGCATCTTCCTTAAACTAGCAATATAAAATATGTTAAGACATTTCTAAGCAACCATTTTGTCACCTACATGACAATAGCAGTAGAAATTCACTCCCTGTGAGATTTCAGAAAATCTAGAAAATTCTGCAATTTCAGTCAAGCTGTTGCACATCGTGCAACGTAGAAGCTGTGCACAAGGTACCTCTGGGAAGCGATTAGCTCACACACTCTGAGCTGGTTTGTCGAAAAATTATTCTTATATGTGCCTGAAGAATTCTGGTCCATTGAGCCGATGCATGTTGAACATCTAAAACAACAAAATTCTTATGCCTTCACACTGAACAAATCTTTTAATTACCTTTTGTCTGAAACTCCTCTTAGTTGGGTCAGTTTCACTGTAGAATTTCACTGTAGATATCCCAGGTTTACACTTAGACATGCAAAAGGGATTTATGTGGCTCTATGAACTAAATTTTCTTCTATAGTCAATGAAATGTGGAATAGTAGATGTTGATGAAAACTTTAACCTGGAATACCTCAAAATACAATTCATTATCTTATTGACAAAGTCTTATCTATACTTATAGATCATAAGCATTGTTATGGAACCAAGTTCTAAATTGGAAGAATACCTTTAATGCAGACAACAGTCAGGCTTCAAAATGCAAATCAGTTTCAGACCCATTAAAACAAACTGATTTATGCTCTTCTAACTGGAGTCCAACAATGTTGCTTCCTCCATTCCCTATTCCCTACAGGAGCTGGGACTTGGATCGATCGACTTCTCCAAACCCAGGTGGACTTTATCAAATCTCTTACTAAAATCTGTCAGGCACTTCTAATCATATTAGTGATTTCCCATCATATAACATCAGTAATTATATTATTAGACTTGGGGTTTTCTTTCCAATCTGATATAAAATTACCTCTGCATATTAACTTTTCTATCATGAGACTTTAATGAAGCAGAATATCAATGAGATGCGATGGGGTGGAAAACTGTTAGTGGTATAAAAGATGTTCACATTCTAGAATAGACATGTCATTCTGCACTATCAGAAAAGGTTGTCTTATAATGAGCAAAGGTCTCTCTCTCCTTTTTCTTCTTTCATTTCCCTCGATGTGGGACAACTGTAAAACTTTATTTACAATTCATATGGAGAATGATTAAATAGCTTTCATTCTCTGGATGTTGAACAGCGCTGCAAATCACAAAGGCATTCACTTGGTAAGAAGAAATTACAGTGATATTGTCTCATCCTCAGCATCATTTGTTACTTTAAAAAACATAAGAAAGTATGTCAAATTGTGGCAGAGACTGTAGTTTTATCTAAAATAAACTTATTAAAGACGACAGATTTTTTATTAACAAGTCAGAAACAAAATGATTAAACAGCTTTCCCTCTGTCTGAATACCAAACAGAAATCAATGTACATTATACAGCAGTGGCAGCTGAGATTGCAAAAGATCCGAGGATGGCATAAAGACTGTGATTTAGTGAAAATATTTCACCAGGGCAACAGCAGTAAGATGAAGTCTGGTTTGCCCACAGAATACATTTCCTTGCTCTTTTCAATATGAATTCAGAAAACTTACTCGCATAAGCTGTAAAAAGGTGGTATTCTTGTTACAAATCCATAACTGTCGAGCTAAAAATAATTGGTTTTACATCCTAAGCAGGTGCTCTAGAAAGCCTTTTGGAACATTATGTATTGCTGCTCAATGGCAGACAATATTAACAATTTTTTTATTGCTGGTTGTGACAATTACAGCAATAGAAAATGTAATTGCAGAACACTGTGTTTCTGTAATATCCTTGCAATACTCAAGAGAAAACATTATAAAAAGTCTGTGTTCACCCAGTTTTCATAGTGATTCACTACATGTCAGCTTCATGTAACTCTTCATGGATACAGTGTACAGAGAATCTGGATCTACCCATCCAAATGATTAAAGGATGATTTCCATTTAACATTACTATCAAAGGCCCTATAACATAAAGTAGCTCATGATAGCTGAAGTACTTCACTAAAGCATACAGTTTTTTGGGTTTCCTATAACTGTTTTTGTTGCAAAGATGCCAAACTGTGCACAGGAATTGATTTTTCCAAAACAAAATTATAAGGTTTTTAACATAGTTTCACAAGTTATCCTTGGTCTACCTTTTCATTTGCTGGATTCAGCCTGGCAGAACTGAAATAAACAGAAGAATGCAGGGCATGGTGGCTGAAATTTAAAAAGTGAAGAACAAATTGGTGGTGATACATCACAGAAATAAAAATATTCTGGATAATATTTACTAATGACCATGAAAAAATAATAAAAAATATTCAAGGAATTATTAGACATCATATTCATGTTATTACTTCAACTTTAGTGATATAATTGGAAGTTAGTTAGCATTATTTTTCAGCATACTACCTGACCAACATAAAACAATATCACACGGAGATAACTGTGCTTTTCTGAATGTCTTGGGGAAAAGATTCATGTACATCATATAGCTAATACACCTTCATAATACATAGGCAGTACATATGTTTGTGAGCCTAACAGAAGTAAATCTAGAGAAGCCCTGGAAAAAATAATTGTAGTGTAGGTGACAATCAGGTAGGAAATATTACAGCTGTAGACAGACATAAAGACAAGTTCCATCCTGATTTATAATACGTAACATTGTAGCAGCTACAATGGAGAATACTTATAAGTCGTCAATGCAGTTTATACGTGATGCAAAGCAGAATAAATGCTTGCTAGGTCCAAGTGATAGATTTTATTGAGGTAAAAATGCAAATCCAGAGAGTATGCAAACACTCAAGAAAACGCATTTAAGCTACAATTATTTATAGTGTGCAAAGATACAAAGTTTACTAGGTATGTCCCTCACTCTGTCCTAACTTTTTTTAAACAACATATTCACCATCTGAAGTCAGGTGAATACTTCCAGGCTACGTCTGTACTAGTTTAAAGAAATTAGTTTAATGGTATGGATGATTTGGGGCAGTTCCCTAGCCACAGTGTGGACAACAGCTCAGTCTGTTATAAGTCTGTATTACACGCTAGACTGGAATGGGGAAAAATAAATCTGGGTTTAAACAAAAAGTCTGTTTCAGGCAGCAGGTAGACTTTACAGCTTTTCCTTGCATCTAGCTAACTATTATTCTCAAAAGTTTAGTGGGGTTCTCATGGTGTATCAGAGCTCATGCTACACCTTCATACCTCATAGACATATTACAGCAATGGTACAATATAATTTTAAAAGTGGCAGGCCTTATTCTGTTATGGCAGACCACAGTAATTCACAGTGATGGTCATGGAAAATGCATTAATATCTTGCAGTGGAAGAAGAGAGTTTTGTAATGACAAATGATAGCAGAATTCTTAGTAACTTGGATAGCCTCTCTAATTGTTAAGGCTATCATAATTTATTACACTGAATAGCCAAATAATTTTAAAGGGTTAGCCCTCCTCCTGTAAATTAGAGCTATATTTTCGCTAATGCTCCTTTTGTTTCAAATTGCCTTATTCTGTTAATGTTCAGGTAATAAAATCTTGTTCTGTATTTTTAATAGTTATATCTACTCTACATAGAGACTATGTTGGAGAACATAATCATGAAAAAATCTGATACATTTCTAATGAAAGTTTCAAACAAAAATGTGAAACCTCAGAGAAATGGGATTATCTGGTGATAATTGTTTGTTTTGCATTATATACCTTTTCTCTGTGAGAGGCCAGACATCTGACTCATTCCTAGAAGAATATGTGTGAGGAGGACCTCATTATTTCATTTGATATTTGACTAGATAGGACTGTCACCAGCTAGAATTTCTCCCAAGGCAGATGATGACTCACGGAGACATCACTCCCATTGTTAAATGAAGGAAAATCACTATACATTCACAAAATTATTAGAACCTTCTATAAAAAGGTTTTGGCAATGTTATAAATATATTTATACTGTTTTAATATTATTTTAGGGTTAGGAGTTGTGAAGGATTCATAGTCTTAAATCCGGTCAGACAACCCTCTTTGCAGTTACAGCAAAAAAGTAACTGTTTAGACCAAATGTGAACATCATTTAAGTGGTTTTATATATATATAAGAATATAGTTAACAGATGACTACAGATAAAATATTTTTGGGACACACAGAAAGTGGCTTTATATTATAATAATTATTAATCTCTACATCTTCAAGGTAAAATAAAAATCCCCTAAAAACTTTTTTGCGCAAGTCAAAACAAAAATTCACAGTCTGAAAAAGACAAGATAGGTAGAATGTGCACAGGAAAATGACACAAAATAAAACACTTATCAGGAACACACTGCAAGCCAGATGGGTACAATGAGCTTATACAATGAAGCCAGTGTTAACTGTTAACTCAGGATGCATAGAATCCATATAAGGAAAATATTTGAAAAAATTTTAAATGGAAGTTGTATGATTTCAGAATTTAGAGAATGTAATAAATATATCTGGCTTAGGGACTATGTACAGTGATGGGAGAAATTTGAGAGAGGAAGACTCCAGACATGGAAGGCACAAGTGAGCCAAATAACAGCATTTTTAACAAGTTAAAAAAGAATTTCTTTTAGTCTGCCACATTCCAGTGTTCCGTCTCAATACATGAAAAGCACTACTGACCTGGAGAATGTTAGCGCAACAAGAATATATACAGATAAGAGGACTGAATTGTATAGGGGAACTGAGAGAAATTCGTGTACAAAACATGGCTAAGTGGTGACTGAAAGATGTAAGAAAATGTGGTAAGAATTGATTAGACCAGACAACAGATCTATAAAATCCTGAACTACTAAAGAAAAAAAATTTTTAAAAGTATAAAATGGAGCAAAAGATGAAGTGCAAAATGAGGTCCATTACACTAAAATATAAGCCAGTTAATCTAAAACTAAAAAAAGTACTTGAGAAAATACTGATGGGTTTCAACACATTGTCTTACATGCCTGGTACTGTGATCTTTGTACTGTTGCATGTTGACTGGTAGAGTGTGTTACACACAACTGTTTTGTTTTGTTTTTTCTTATATGAACATCATAGAGCAGGCAACAAGTCTCTTTAACTATTTTTTCACAATCATCTAGTAAGTCTGATATGACCACAGCAGTGTTAGTGAGATGGAAGCAGAGGGTATGTCTATACTGAAAGGGAAACGCAGGCTTGAGCCCACACTGTTAGCTAACTAGCAATTCAAACTGATTTGTTTTCCAGATGTTCTGCAACTTGAATGATAAGAAAACTTGAGCTTCCTCTGATCCAGCAGCCTTCAAGGGCCAAATGAAGAAGAGAAAACAGAGATGACATTGGGAAAATTATACGTGTATTTAGTGTCTAAAGCAAAGAACAATCAAGAAGAATGTCAACACAAAAATAGAAGGTAATTCAGATTTCCAATACTTCTTGCGCTTTTCTCTTTCTATCTTATAAGCAGTCTAATTTTAAGATCCAAACATACTTACAGTAACATTTGAAAAACAGTTTCACTGAGAGCTGAATCTAGAATTCCCCAGGCAACAACTCAGTGTGACTTGTATGACTTCTATTCCAAAAATGATGCTAAAAGGCTTTGAACAAGTATTCAGCACTGTCAAACATCCATTACCAGTCCCTTGCAAATATCTATAGAGCCCCGTTTCTGGTGTCCAGAAAGCGGAAAAATTTTGCGTCAACTTGAGGAAGCAAGTCCATTAAAATAGTTACCTAAGCTGGAAGTTAAAACTTTTTGGAACTCCTTTTTCTATGCTTCAGGGACATAATGGAAAACACCAAAAAGCCTTTGTGCTTACAGCATTTGGAAGCACCAGGGAAAAAATGACAGATGTTGTCCTTTCTACCGCCCACTAGGATCATGTTACCCTCACTGTTAACATCCTCCATCCATTTGAAACAACTTGAAGGTAACAACACAAGTGTGATCTTTCTGCAGCCATTTGTTCAGTATGTGACGAAAGTGGTTCTGAAACTACTAAGAAGTAACTTTCAAGCTGCTGTTGGGATCCTTCCTACCACTGGAAGGCTTAAAAGTGAAGAATGCATGTTAAAATACTGCTTTCGTAACGTGCCAAGGGAAAGATATCACACCATACTACCATGTAATGAAGACACCCAGTAGATAACTGGAAGGATGGTCTCATGAACAGCTACTGCTCTTCTGCTGCTGTTTCTTTATACTCCGTACTTCCTGAACCAATATGGTTAATATACTTAACAGCTACTTTGTAAAGCAAGGGTAATCTACAAACAATATATTATTTTTCTCAGTAATAAGCTTCAAATTAAATGAACAAAAGCTGTTGCTGCTGTATAAACATTCATGTAAGGTGCAAAGTTTTATGAAGACGTCAAGTACCACAGAAAGGGTGAGGTTGGAAGGGACCTCCAGAGGTCATCTGGTACCCTCTGCCCACTCGAGCAAGCCCATCTACAGCCAGTTGATCAGGACCATGTCCAGATGGCTTTTGAGTATCGCCAAGGGTAGAGACTCCACAACCTCCCTGGGCAACCAGTGCCAGTGCTCAGTCACTCTCACAGTAAAAACGCATTTCTTTACGTTCAGATAGAACCTCCTGTGTTTCAGTTTGGACCACTCACCAGGACAAAGTCACTGCAACCAGTTCTCAAAAGGCAGTAGATATATATCCAGTCTGTTCTGTTGGGATTTTTTTTCCCAATAGCAGTAAAATATTCAGGACAGCTTCATGCTGTGTAGAATTATATTTCCATGAGAAAAGGGAGAAAAGGTCTCTCCTGACTCAGATTCATAGAAAACACTTCTCAGCCCTATCTTCTGTTCAAAATAACTATTACATTGTGAAGACTAACATCTGTGTTCAAACACCTTTCTTTTTGTGAGGAGAAGCAAGTGCTGATGGTGGTAGCTTCGTGGACTGTGCTCCTGTAAGAGATCAAGATTCATAAGGTCAAGCCGCTATGAGTTCTCCATATAGCTCCTATGTGAACTTCCTGCAAGGTTAGAGCAATGCAAGCCCAGAGCAACCCTATTCCCTGCTGGTAAGATAGAAGCTAACTGACTTAATTGTGAAGATATACGCTATATTGTTTTGTAAACTACGCCTGTGTCTCTATAGTCACTAATGGTCTTGCTAACAAAAAAAAGGCTTCCAGTCTACTTGTAGAAAGTTCAGAACGTTTCAGTTTATAAAAACAGATCATAAGAAACTTCACAGCCAATGGAAGTTGTGCAATCTTTGATTGTGATTGGTTTCATGGCTTTTTACTCATAAAACTTTACTATTTCTTCCTTCCTCCCTCTGCTTATTTGTGTTGTGGAAATATTCTGGGATTTCAGATCAGCTGAAATGAAAGACGAACAACAATGTAGGCTTGGATGACTAAAGAAACAGTAGTGATATGAAAGAGGTTTTCAGGTGAATCCTGCTATCTGTTCTGCTTTCTAAAATGGAAAAAATAAGGAAAATATTTTTCCCCTCATCTCCTGGCATATGTGGACACAGGCATTATTTTTATATGCTGTAATCACAGTAAAACATATATTCTGGAGATATAGATATGGACAGGACCACATAGAAGGACCAAGTCACTGCAACTAATTGTCAAAAGAAACTATGTCTTACTGTTGATCCACCTTCAGAGTTTGCCTTGGGATTCATAAAAGGAAACAAAACATTTCAGTAAACAGTTAAACAGTTAAAACAGTTAAACAGTTAAAAGTAATAAGAACAAAGCTTCTAGGCTTGTAAGACTTTAGACAAGAAAGAAAATAATGCTGTCCAGCTCTTAACACAGCTTAGTATTTAATATACTGCCCTTTTTGTTTGTTCGATCAAAAAAATTAATATTAATGAACTTGATGTCAGGTACAATGATGTAACGCTTAAATACCATGATAATCTTAATGGATCCAGGAACCTCTAGGAATAAAAAGTAGTTGCTATTCATGGCTATAGTCTTTACTTTTTTCTCGGATCAAAATAAGATTCAAGGGTTACATACAATCACTTTTTCATTGGTGCATTGATCATTTAATACAAATGCTTCTCCTGAAAATTGGGCCATTTTCCAGACATTGTAAATTAATCTTCCAGCTCCACAATTAAAGACATCATGCTGATGAATGAGGTAGTAATGCTGATTTACATTCAGCAGTTATGTGACTCAAAGATATGATATACAGTATCTTTGCCTCCTCAGCAGAAGCAGCAGGCTGTCTCCGAGAGCCATTGTCCACCAGGTTTCTTTGTTATCACTCCCATCGAAAAACCTGTAATGCTTCAGATGGCAGGGAATTTGCTAATACTAAAAAGAGTTTCCTTCTTTATTACCTGTTATAAAAGCAAAGGAAATGCTTACTGATGACATCAAACCGATGGTCTTGAAGGCAGTTATTTATTTTACTCAGAGGATTGTCACACCAGAGGCAGAACCTGGAACAGTTTTTCTTCCTGCTACAGCAAATCAGCCTTGTCCAGAAACAGCTATTCTGAAAAGGATGGAATGCATTTATCTTCAGCCCTATTCAGTTCTGGATCTCACTACAGAAACTGCCAACAAACATGTTAATTAGAGAGTCTAATTCTATAGATGCTGCTGTTGTTGGAACAGAGACCTTCGACCTTGACAAGTGTCTATCATTTGAAATGAAATGGTGGAAATGCTCCAAGAACAGGCACATGAGAACCTATAATGAATGTGTAAGGGCTTTCAGTTGTGACTTCTCCATTTAGGGTAAGTCTTTTTATCACTTAGAGTGGACATCTGCTGCTCTTCAAAAATCATCTGGCAGCTTTCAGATCTGAATCAGAGTAGGTCTGGGGTGGTAGGAAGCAGGATGAAGAGGAGATTCCTACATCCTCTAGGGTCAGAGTGGGGATTTACCCAAGCCTAGCTGTGGGAGGATTTCAGAGAGAGAGAGGAAAATGAGGCAGGTGTCAGAACAAGTTGTTGGCAGGAATTTTTTCCTGTTTCCCATCACCTGGGGCCAAGACCTTCCCAGATCCAAGCCTGTTTGAGTAGAAGAAGGAAACTCTTGCATAGCTGGGCTGATCCTGGAAGAACACACAGCAGAATTGGGGAGAAAGGTGCAAGTCAGTCAATTTTTCGCAAGCAGCTATGCTTTTAAGAGCTGGTTCAAACAAAGGCACTGCAAACGCTTATACTGAGGAGAAAACTGCAAACCAAACTGCAAACTGCAAAACCAGCTGTCTGCTAATCTGAGAAACCTGATGTAGTTGAAGATGCCCCTGCTCATTGCAGATGGGTTGGAATAGCTGACCTTTAAATGTCCCTTCCAACCCAAACCATGGTTCTATAATTCTAATATATTAATTACTTTCAAAGTACGTGATACAGGGCTTAGCTACATAGAATTTATACTGTGACTCCTCACATGCTCTCTCTGTCAGATATTCAGCATTTGTTTTCTGACAGCTATGTTATGTGATTCTTCATCTAAATCTATGGTCTTTAACCAGCCTTTCTTGAAAATAGGAAAAAGCAAAGAATAAATTTATGGTTTAGTAATTATGTATGGTAGCACATGTGGAACTTCAAAGGGTTACAAACATTTTTAATGAATTCCTCAGAGTTATAAAAAGTCCGTAAGTAAAATCAGATCTCCCAGTTAATGCATAGTATGATTTCACTTGGAAAACAAAATACAGTTGCAACTGACATATAACTCAGTGAAGCTAGAAACATGCTACGTTAACATTGGGCCTTAGTATTTCCTGCCACATATGGTACACGTTCCTTTGTGTTTTTAATCCTCTGCACCAAAAAAATTGAAGGAAATAGGAATATTTAAGGATTGTAGGCATTATAATACTGACATCATATTCAGATGATTAAACCTCTTCTTCACTGAGGTTTAAGTTCCTGCTCAACAGCTCATCACTTGTCTGTAGTTAATATACAGAAGGTGCACTTTGACATACTTTTAGAAAGAATAAATGAAACTGTCATAAAGGGTTTTGGTGCTTAAGAACAAGTATTAACATAATTGCTCTAAAAATATTTAAAAGAGCTGGAGGTCACTTGCTGACCCTTCATGTCTAAGAATATACTGCAGTTGGCTTCTGTCTCTTGACAATACACTGATCAAGATTGTTGCAATATCCAGTTATAATGCTGTCTGTCAATGCTGCTGAAGTTACAGATTTATCACGGGATTTTCCTTATTAGTCCTTGGTTTTAGAGATTTATAACTCCATTAATCATCCTTTAGTATTAATGCAGTAAATTTGCCATCATTTACAACAGGATTTAATTACTAGATTTTTTTTTTCCATTTGTGGAAGGGACAAGTGAGATAGTTTTCAATTTTCAGAAAACTACCGCTTTTAGAGGTCAATATACAAACCTGTCTAACACTCAGCGTTGCCCATCATTCTACTTTCTTACATACATGGAATACAAAAGAAAATCACAATTAAGCAGTTATTTTAGTTCTGCACTGTCTTGTGTACCTGCCAAGAAGCACTGACAAGCCAGCAGATATCTCACATACCCAAATTTCTGCTTCATAGATAAATCCAGAGCCTATGCAAAGCTGTCTATGTCCCTCATGCCTCAAAGGGCCCAGGATTCAGAGGTTTTGAAAAGCAGCCACTGTTCCCGCTAAGATCATTAAGAGATCTTGGCATTTGGTACTTGAGAAAATCAGGAACTTTCATGTGGGGTTTTGTGAGGCCCAAGTGCTACGGGGATTCTTGAATAGCACCTTTGAACTGGTTATAGTTAATTCTAGGGGTGAATTTAGCTCTCAGTATAGTAATTAGATTATTAATGCTACTATGCACATAAAAATATATTACAGATCAATGCAAAGGGATGAATTTCACTCCCTACGCATGATGAATCTTAATTGCATTCTCCTCCGAGTCTCAGATCTCCCCATAGGAGAGCTGCGATCACTCATTTAGACTGGAGAAAGGAGCCACTTTTCTGAATGGGTTTCATAGCAACAAAATCCTTTTAGAGCCAGTCAATAATGCTGCCACATATACCAGCCTAATGAAATACAATTTTGCATAAACAAGATGACACATTTTAGACAATATGGTATATTCAGTTGCAAGGGAACACAGGTCATGATACAAGACAGTTATTCTTTGCTTTGCATCTTCAAAGTACTTCAGAAGCAAATTAATCCTCTAAGTAATTAATACTAATTATTTAGTAGATGATAATTATGGTAGTCTATTGCTTTGAACTAATTAGTTGTAAATGTTTTCATGATATACTATAATGTTTTATATGCAGCTGTTATGGTCTGCTGGGTTATAATGTGTATCTTATGATGTTTATTCCAAAATGGTTTGCTGTGCTTTTATACAACAGGTCACAGCTTTTAATGGATGATCAGATGAAAGCATACACTAGCTGAAGGGCTCGTGTACTGGGATTGACATTACACTAACTGGAATCCATAGCAGAGTATTTAGTCCTCCTTACACCATGCATGGAAACAGCAAGGACTTCAAAATTAGGGGCTTGAGCGAAGTGTGTTAATGCACACATGGGGCACAACACACCTCAGCAGCTGTGCAAGGATGACTGGAAAATGACAATTGCAGCCCTGTACAGGCTGTTAATGAACATTGTGCAGGCCATAAATCAGCTTTAGGATTTAAGGACATATATTCAGATGAACTTTCTTTTTTCTTAAATCCAGGAAGGGCAATTGAAGGGTTCATCCATAAGAAAGAGAGACTCACAAGCCAGTAACAAGCTTGTGATTGCTTCTCATCTGAGACTGAGAAGCAATCAGAACATCCTATGCTGCAAGAGGGAGGGCACTCTCTTGGGTGCCTGGAGATAGGGGGGCAAGGGGGAATCAAACTGGGTCTCCCACATGCAGCAGGAACACTTTTACCCCTACACCTTCCAGGCGTGCTTTTGGCAGAGCTTTTCCAACAGATTTCATCAGGTGTTTTCTATGGCCGAGGTGGGCACTGAAATGCCTGTCTTGTGAAACCTAGCAAGGTTTATGGATGAGGAAGGTACCGAGCTGCTCTGCCAGGACAGAAGGATGTCTGAGCACGTGCTGGAGACACTGGCATCTTTTTGCCTTTGACTATTGCTCTGGAAGTAACAACTTATCATTGTTTGAACAGCAGTTGTACTTGAACAGCACAACAAAGTGAAGTTTTAGCTTTAAAATGTGTTTCAAGTAAGAAAAGCACTGTGTCAGAAATTACTTCATAGGGCTCTGCATTTTGTCCTCCCCCCAGAGACCCTACATCAAACCCGATAGGCTTGCAAAACAAATGGTTTTTCTAAATGTCATCTCTAGCATACAGAATCCCCAAGTTCTGAAAGTCAGCCTGTGCTCATTGCACTTCTTGTACCATTACAAATAATAATTTTGCAGTCCAAATCTGAAATTGCAATTTTTGACAGAACGGAATTCAGCTCAGCTCTCTACAAAATCACTGTTTTAGTACCAACTATTAAAAAGAAGAGCTGGATTCCCACTGCAAATTAAACATAAAAAGTCAAAGAACATCAGCCTACTTGTTTTAACATACACACATTTTGAGCATTCCTCTTTGAACACAGACTTTCACCATTTGACTTACTCCAACAAAAAAGAATTGTCATGAAAATAAATTTATGTGAGGCCGAAGCCAGAACTGTTGCTTACTATATAAAAGTACAAAGGGGATTGATTCACTGAGTTCACAGGTGTTCAATGCTTCTCTTTCACACATTACAGCCTTTTAAGTCTAGAAAATCCCATTTTAATTATGTACTCTAACCTCCCGTTTAGCACTAGCTGATTTTCATGCACTAATTTCAGCTTCACAGTCCAACAGTTGAGTTTGAACAAGACATTTTCTTTCAGAAATATAACCAGTCTTGATTTTACTTTTTCCCAGTGATGAAAAAATAAATCAGAACTCTTCATAACCTGCTCCCCCTTTTAATTATCCTCACCATTTAAAATATACACAGAATAACATTCTAAAAGTTCTGTCTCTTGAATTTTAGCCTTTTGTTTTTCCTGGACTTTTCTGCCTGACTAAAAAGCCTTTTCTTATCAAATTTTGTGCTTTAATTATATTACTGTCCTTTAAGTCGTTATAAATTGAGGTCTGTATTAATCCATCCACTATTTTGCCAGAGATCACATTGTGAGATGGCTGTCCTTTAACTTAAACAAACAAAACTGTCATGGTACTACCTTGATTCTACTTTAAGTGTCTGTGTTTTTCCAATATGTACGGAAAAATCAATATTAACAATCCAGAAAGCTATTTTGCTAGCTATTTTAAAACTCATTTGATGAAGGTTAGGTTTTAAGATGTTCAATTCATGTAGTTAGCCTTGTAAGGGAAAGTATGTCATCACTGTTTTAAAATACAAATATTTATCAAAATATGTATATTACATATATATAGAATCTGTAACAGTATTTACAATTTGTACCATAGAGATCAATGGGACTTTTACAGCCACAATTCTACCATAAGCTGAGCATATATGTTTAAGTGACACATAGATATTACCTAGAAACAATGCTTTGGGGGGATTCTTTATTATTTTGTTTTTCAGAAGTGTCCTACTCAATTTTTTAACACTTATCAGCCTGTCTGTAACACTTTACATTAACTGGAGCTATATCAGTGGACTCTGTCCACTGAACATTTTCAGAGAAAAGTTTTAGATCACTCTAGGAGCTTTTAAGAGGGTCTGTAAGTTACAGTTCTAGTCATACGATAAAACTAAATCAGAAGTAGGATGTAGGATCAGATGTCTTCCTGTAATTATTCACTTAAGCTCACAAACGCTGGTGTGCTTATCTTTCCTGAATACCCTTTGGCAATCTGGAAAAGTTATCTTTGCCTACCTACTTTAAAACACGGTTCAATTAACTTGGTTTAAGTGAAATGTAAAGTCAAATTCAAATGTGATTTCAGTGGCTGAAGATTACAGACTGACTTCTGTAAGTCAGTCAACAATTTGGACCTTACTTATCATCTAGATGTGTTCTGTGAAGGGGCATAAAGCATACTGTTACATTTACTGTGTTGGCCTGAATACTTAGTTCTCCAGTGAGCTGCTGCACCCTGAGGAGAAATTAGCATTCAAAGCGTATCTGGAATGCCAGAACCATGCTTCTAAGTATCCTTCTGGACTTTTTTCAGATTATCTCCTCATTAGAGGAGTGTAGAGAATAGGCTGTGCATTTTAAATTTCTCTACTGAAGAAATGCATTATAGAGAAACTTGTTTTTCCTCCAGATCTTGACTGACATTTGAACAAAGTGGTCATCAATGAGATAACCAAACCACGTGAAAGCAGGTGAAAGACCCTGTAAAATAAGCAAATAATTTGCTTTTAAAGGCAAAAAAATATTTTCCTAGACATAAGAGAACTTTGAGTAACTGTGAATTATGCAGTTCATATTTTCATATTTAGGGAGAGATGTTTTCCTTCAGGGTACCCTTATGGAAAAAATCTACTGTATCTAATACTGATGAATCCAGTTGGATGATACACATTTTTTATACTGTTCAATAGTTATTCCTCAAAAAAGAACTTCTTATATTTTATAGAGAATGAGTTTTCACACAAGCTTTATTCTTGTTATTTTAGGGTTTCTCTTTGATTAGTTCACTTCTGTTGGATGCTCAGATAGCAGTGGGAAGCCAAGGAACATTTTCTCTCTTATCTAGCAAGAAAATTGAGACTGCCTTTCCAAAACAATCCTCTTTATAATAAACCATCTTTTCTTTGTCACAACAGGATTAAAGCTATTGTGTTAATTCTGCATAGTATATAGGAGAGCTTTTCAGCAAGCAATTTCTTCTTCAGGCACAGTGAAATTTTGTCCTTGAATTTTACATCCCACACAGGCACTGTTTCTATCAAATAAACATTTTAAATTTTTTCCTCGACAGTTTTATAATTGAGCTACATCCTCTTGTGTCAAATGCTCAAGTCCCTTGCCTTTGCTACTTTTTTCCTTATTTTGTTCAAATTGCAGCTCTTCTATTCCCATTGAATCATCCTTTCACCTTGACTTGTCTGAATGTCTTCAAGGCTTTCTGTCACTTCCCATATCAGTATCAAACCCCTCATGTTTATCTGAAAAGTTATATGTAGACCTAGTGACTTAAACATCTCAGCTTTCACGTCTTACTGCTGTACTCCATCTTCATCTCCATAGTCCTTTTCCCCCCTCTGCCATTCTTGTTACTAGCTTCCTTACACTTGAACTATTAACCTTTTCTCCTAGAAAAAGAACAGCACTTCCATCTTTGCTCTTCCAAGATCCTCATCAAACACACTTTTTTAAACTTCCTAGCACAGAAATTCCCTCAATAGATAGTGAGAAGCACTATATATTCCTGTGTCTCACCATAAAATACATAAAACCAACTTCATGATCTCTTTTCACTCAAAACATTGTCTTCTTTTAGTTTTCTCTTGCTCCACGATCTGTTCCCACCATGTTCTATTGCCATTCCCTATGTAAAAACTTTATAAACATAAGCCTAATACTCTTAAATATATGAGATATAAAAAATTATTTTTTTACTACCTCAAAATTTCTCCTAAGAAGAATGTTTTGGGTTTTTTTTCCTCAACAAAAGACTAACTGTGTGTCAGGATTATTTGGCTCTTCCAAATTTCAGGTTCCTATTATAATTCATTGAGATATTAGAGCTCTTCAGAATAAGCAAAAAGAATTTCATCATAGTAAGTACAGAGAAACTAAATACAAGGTTTCCTCCCATTTCCTATAATAAAGTTTCTTGAGCTTCATTATTACCTTACAAAGAGGAAGAATACCCAAAACACAAGCTGATTTTTGCAAAAAATGATACAATTTTAACAATATCAATAGTAGTGCCTTGTTTACATTCCACAAACAAAGCTTACATTCTTTTCATTCCAAGGGAAAGTTACAATTCTTTATAAATCTAAAAATAATTTATTTTGACCATGAAACAAAAAGAATGTTGACTGGTCAATACAGCTGCCATTTTATAATAACTACTATGTCACACTCATCTTACATCCAAACCCATGGAATCCTCAGCTGAGCTTTGAGTTGGTATAGAAAAACACTTAAAAAAAAAAAAATAGCCCCCAAAATCTTGACTTGTTTTCATTACGAAAGCTTCCACTTCACATTCTTGGGGCAAGTGACCTCACAAGGTCCAGGAAGTACCTTTCAGGTGTGGGCTGTGAATGCATGGAATATATATCGTTTTACCTGCAGCAATGGATTTCTGTGATAACTCTAATAACTGCAGTAGACATAGCCCATATTTCCAATATTCTGTAGTGTGGCTAGTAGAATTTCTTCATTAAAAATATTACTTTATTAAAAAGCTTATCCCTTCAGCAATTCAGCTGAGCAGACCACAGCATCACGGTCCTCTACTCCAAATATTACAATTCTTAATAAATCAGTGGAAGAAGTAAACACCTTTCAAGTAGGTAACTAAAATGGACAAACTGAAATTAGATAATTTTCCTTCCATGCATATAGCTTTCTTCCCTAGTCTAGACTGCCTTAATCAATCTGCTTCTTCCAGTCTTTCAGAATCACACTTATTAAAACTCAGTCTCACTCCAAAAGTCTATGGCAGTAAAACACAATATATTTTTGTAAACTTGTCTCTATAGCTGGCTGCTTTTCACCCTCTTTTTCCCGTGTGCAGAAATACATTGCAAATCACTGTCTCTCTTTGCCACCTAGCGGGTAGCCTGATTTTACAATTATCTTTGACCTACTTCTCTGTAAAAATAGGATCATGGCATCCTAGATAAACATGAAAAGGATCTCTGGTGGGCCTTCTGGAAGCATGGTCAATATATGGAGTATGCCTAAATTACAGGAAAGTTACACAAAGAAAGCTTTGAGGTATTGCATTGCTGCTCCAAGGGTAAATCACAGAACCATAGAATACCAGGTTGGAAGGGACCTCAAGGATGATCTGGTCCAACCTTTCTTGGCAAAACCACGGTCTAGACAAGATGGCCCAGCACTCTGTCAAGCTGAATCTTAAAATTGTCCAATGATGGGGAATCCACCATTTCCCTGTAGCTTTTGAAATAAATCAGGGTGTTTTTCAAACCCTTACATAGCACCTAGTATTGAAGTATGATTAATTTCTGAAAGAACCAGAAAGTCCTGGCACACTTACTTGCCCTGTTAGTACATGTTTGCATAGAGGTTCCCCTATGCATGTTTGCATAGAGGTTCCCCTGTTCTACAGTTGTGTTGGAATATCATCAAGTCTGTGCTTCCTCAAATTATATTTGCATGCAAAAATTGATATGGATAAAGATGAGAAAAACTGTTAGAATTTGCTTAAAATTTCTTGGCCTTATTATGGAAATTATGATGCTTGCTGATCTATGCATTTAAAGAAAACAAAACCTAATTCAAGTCTTTCCATGTATTTGTTAATTAAAGTCTTTCACTTTCCAACTGGGCCAATGATAGAGATCAAATCCTTGCAATTGTTGCCAGTGCTGTGAGGATACAAACAGTAAGAACTCAAGTCCTGAGCAGTTATATCTCCTGCTTGGGCTTTGTTGAGCCACAGGTTAGTCAAGCCAGTGGCCATTTTTATTTTTCACACGCCTGGAATTAAACTGCCCGCAAATGGCCCAACATCATAACAACTGAATCTATGCTATCAGTGTTGCAGACTTTTTTTCTTATTTTTTAAATTATTTCATATGTATTTTATCTTTAAGACATTTTACCAAATCATTGCAGAGCTAAAAATACAGATTATTAACAGCTGAGCATTCTCTGCTTCTGGATGGGCTAAATGTACAACATGAGACAAGGTAAAGAGCCAGATTTGTGAAGCTTGCCTGTGGAGGCTGACCTGGCAACTCGATTATGGAGGTTGGTCTCTATTGCTTCAAGATGTACCTGTGGAGACTTGGCCAGTACAGAAGTGTGAATGCACACCAGAATATTGCTTCTTGTGAGCTACACCTTCAAAACTATGAAGATGAAAAGAGTCATAAGATCTTTTGCGGGTCAGAATATATAACTACTAGAAGAGACTGACTTCAGGGATAAAAAAAATACATATTTATCAGGAATTTGTACTATTATTTGCAACTAGTAATCGAACCTGTAGTATAGCAATAAACAGCAACTTTAAAGATTTACAGAAACTCTACAGTATACATAATACATAAAACTCTGGTTTGTGCAAAAGTTCACAGACACAAGCCAAATAAAGCCAGGACCTACTGCCAAGTGGTGAATATTCAAGAGAGCCTGAATGTCAGAAACTTAGCTATTTGTTACCAGTCTTCTTAAATGAAGTCAATAGTTTGGCATATTTTATAAGATGTACTCAAATGTGCTGTGTTATTGCTTGCACTATAACAGGTAAACAGGATAACACAGCTCTCTCATCTGCTAGCTAACATGAAGCATCATGACATTTATCAGGCTGTTACACAGAAAGAAAATTACCCATGTCCTCATGTCCCCCTCCTACAGAACAGATTTATTTAAACAGAAATATCTTCTCCAAATTTCCATCTTGACTTAATGTCCTTCTGATGCTGCATTTTCTCTAAAAGAGGGAATCAATCAGTCATTCCTAATTCTTAAAATTTGATAGAGATGGAAATGGTGATTCATTGCTTTTTCAGCTCTGTAGCAGCTCTTGGGTTTGGTACTTTTCCAGTATTCCAGTGAAGTTAAAGACCAGGGAAATCAAAGAAAGTCCTTAATCGTGTTCCAGAATATCACAGTTATTCTCAGCTTGGCATTCATTGAAATATCACTGGCATGAATTTAATGCCTGAAGATGGAACTTGCAAGTGGAAATGGGTCAAGGAAGACCCACACTTGATTTGCCAAAGGACTGCTTTGATGAAAAGACAGAACATGCATTTGATTTATCTTTCATTTCCCCAATGTCAATTCAAGTCCATTACACAAGGGTAAGTGATTAACAGGGACTAACAGCTTTCGCTGTTTCCGCTGAGCTCAAGAAATGTCTGTATTCTGCTGAACGGTACTAACTTTTGGAGACTTTCCATCCACTGTAGACTGTTTCGAAATCACTTTGACATTTGTAATAACTTCTCTTTCCCTATCTTCCTTAAACTCCTCAGCCAGATATCCGTATTTAGATTACTTATACCATACAATATAATAATCAATATAATTTTTAAAAATGTTAAGCAAATAGTTTTCTTGATGTCTTCAATATTGGCCTGTACCATTTCTATGAGTTGTGGCATCTTCCCGTTACATAAAGCATACTCTAAACAAAGGCACAAAGGAAGTATGCAGTTATTGTGACGCATGGTACACTCATCAAAATTATATAAACCCAGGTATGATAGTTAAACATTATGCATACTGTGAGAAGTGATGGACTGGCATAACATGAATGGGTAAGGCGAAACAGGCTAAGCCTACATCTACACAATAAGGGCTCCCGCTGTTGCCAGCAACGTAAAGGTAATTTGGTGGCATTATGAAACTCCAAGAAGTCATCTCCTTTTCCTTCTTCCTTTTTCTTTTTTTCCCCTACATTTCCCCAGTCAAGCAAACTGAGTTTTTACACACATACCTTACTAAATAATTTCTCCATACCAATACCAATTACAATTTCTATATTCCTTTTTTTAATTTTTTGGTGACAATTGCCACACCACACATGGTAACGTATTATGCTATTATGCAGCCCTCAGTGAAGAGGTTCCAGATTCTCAGAACGAAATGGCAGCTG
This sequence comes from Numenius arquata, assembly GCF_964106895.1. NCBI lineage: Eukaryota > Metazoa > Chordata > Aves > Charadriiformes > Scolopacidae > Numenius > Numenius arquata. Next base: position 28,731,962 of record NC_133581.1, on the reverse strand, counting down.
CAGGCAGTTAGGCTGAGACCAAACAAGGTAACAGTAAATAGGTGAAGGCAGTCCTGAAGTGATCATGTGCTTCATAGTTCCTTATCAGTGTTGTCCAACATGTCAGCCCTCAAAGGCTTCGTCGCTTAAACACAGCGAATTACAAGTTTCCATAAGAAATTAAGATGTTAGTCTCATGGCTACACTTCTAATCTCTCTCATCTTAGATTGTACAGCAGGCTTCCTGGAATTAACTAATTACTATGATCATAGTGAGAAAACATTCGGATAGCATATCCCTCTGCTTCCCTGCTCTCTCCCAAGTGATTGGAGGGACCCAACCCATATACTGTTTCAGAAAAGAAAGAAGTGAGGAAAAATAATCATGTCAATGTTAACAAAGGCCAAGTGTCCATCCTGGGAGGGATAGACTCCTTCAGTAGCATGCTAACTGCCAAGGAATCAAACAGTAAATAACATGACAATATGGAGGCTCTTAGTGGAGCCTACAGTAGTGGCAAACCCAGTATGATCTTAGCTCAGAAGAGGGGAGTTGGAAACAATCAGAGACTGTTAGCTTTTAGTCAGAAAGGAGTGTTCTTTCACTAAAGATAACTTATTAGCCAGACCTCTCAATCGTAAATATTAATAATTCTACCACCAGTCTCCACTTACATTTTCCTTTCCACCCGTACAACAACTGGATAACGAAGACATGACATCTCAGACTTTCAAGCTCTGTGTCCATAGCAAACGCTAACCATGGAGGCTGTAAACATGCAAGTAAAATTCTTGTAAGCATTAGCATACTAAAAGGACAAGTAGAATGGAACCATAAAGAGGTTATATTTCAAGCTAGTATGGTATAATTGAGAAAGTATTATATAATTATGCTCACAAAGTATTAATAACAAATAACAACAGATTACTAAATGAGAAGTTAATAAATACATTATTGCTGATGAAGAACATGGGTAGATCAGCAGTCAAGGGGAAAAAAAAAGAGGAGAGGGGGGTGGGGGACTTACAGCAAACTGACCACTACATTTGTACACATTATCAACTGAAACTGTTAGCCATCAGAAGGAAGGAGCAGGCATGGAGGGTAACTGCATTTGATAATGAGTCTAATGAAGAGAGGAATAGTTAATACAAAGCAAGAGGGCAATAAAATTTGGAAAGGCTTAAACTGACTTGAAGCATGGGCACACTAAGCATTTCAGTACTGAGAAGTGGAAGGTAATGAGCCTGTGGGAAAAAAAACTGGATGGGAAATTTATTCTTAAAGGCTGTTTGTTGCAAAAGTTTGAGCAGGAGTAGAATGTAGCATGGCAGTAAATAAAACTAAATACTCTTTGCACTGTGCTTGAGACTGCTAAAAAGAACATCAAAAGAATGCAAGATCAAATTTCAGAAGATACTGGAACAATTTCAGCTCTGGTGTGAGAAGGTGAAATTCCCACAAGGAACAGTTCTCTGGTACAACATGGCACACTTCGGCTAAATACAGGCCAAGAAGACTTAGGCAAAATTTCAGGACATACGAGAGTCTGTAATGTTACAAAAATTACCAGCATGTGTCTGTATGAAGACTGCTATTTTCTCCATTTTACTCAAGATTCATCAACATTTCATGAGAAATTCTTGGCCTGGACTGTGCAATTCATTAATTTGCAGATCACATAACTTATGCATAGGCTTCCACTCTCCGAGCAGAACATAATTTTTAGAATCAGTTTTTTTTCAAAGCAATGCTTTAAGCAAGCTTTTAATTTGCCCTGTACAATTCCAAAACTGTTTCCACAATTATTCATACCACTGGGCTTACTCAATATATTTAATGAAAGCAACTTTTTTTAAAAAGGGCGTGGGGGGAGCAGTGGCAATGAGGGGAGCAGTGGCAATGACAACAGGCTTTTCCGTTTTTCACACATAGACCTTCTCTCTTCCCTCCCATAAATTCTGCAATATCTGAAGATGGAATAAGTGTTTAGGGAAACACAAGCTTTATCCTTTCTTTCATTTTCTCCTCCAGCACTTGAGAAAAATCCATTCCCATATAGTTGGCTTTTTTTAAATGTTGGGATCCATACTCCACATCTAGCTCAGCTGGTTCCTGTCTGATTTGATCTGGTCTGCTTCTGCTCGTCATTTGTCCGTGGCTGCAGCTAGATGTCTCTAAGTGTCAAAAGTTTACAAGTGCTCAAAGAACAAAATGGGCTTCCGTTGCTTCTTTTATCACTATTTGGTAGCAACTTGGATCATGATCTTTAAAATATTCAACTTCAGTTACTATTTTGGCTGCTGAGAGGTGCAGGGAAGAAAAGGAAATAGGGATTTCTAGTAATCAGCAAGGCAGCAGAACTGCAATGGAGTTCCATGGGACAAGACAAACATACTTCTTTATTTCTGAGGTACTATCCCAATTAAGTATCAGAGAGCCACCATAAATAAAGGTAACATCAGAGCTTCCCAAAAGGATCACAGCATTCTATCAGCTTTGAGATTTTATATCTTATCTTTGTGTTCATATTTTCTTTCACTGATATGAGCACACTGCCAAAAGTAATTAGATTTTTATCTACCACTAGCTCCATATAATGCTCCTATTTAATTTAATGGAGCCTCTGGTCATTAAAGATACACAGAACTCTCTTGGCCTTGTTCTGCATTTTCCTCAGTTTGATATGTTGTTAATAACTGAACACAAAGACACTAAACTGAGAATACAATTAAAAAATAATAAAAAACCCAGAGTTCTCATTGCTGATTGTTTCCAAGCCTTGTTGTCACTCCGGTTAATTTCCATTCTGCTTTAGGTAAAAAGATCTTGTACCGGACTATTTGTGAATATTGGTATAAAGTAACATCAAAGAAACAGTTTAGATTTTCTTTTGATAGAAGATTTCCTACACTTTAAGGAATAAAAATAGTACACATTGGCACAATACATCATACTTTGGAGCACTCTGAGTGTCTCACAGCAATAAAAGGTATTATATATTTTCTCATGAGGACTGGCATGCATGAAGTTGATAACGTAGTAGCATTTACTGAACCCAGAAATAAATCCCAATATACAAGCTCTCAAGATAAAGTGGTATCTTTTTCATCTGTCCCTATACTGAATAATACAAAATGTGATAATATAATTTAAATAATTATTAATTTAGACAAAGGTAATCCCTTTTTTGACATATCTTTTCTATTGTGCAAATAGAGATTACAGAAGTCCAAATTTCAAAAGTATGAGACTGATAAAATCAGGATAAATGCCTATGCTCTTTGCACTTCTCCGTATCAAGAACTATATCATAAGGCAAACAATATATTTTTTAAAAGTTTTACACAACAAACACAATATGACAATTTCTATTAGGAGCTGTGGACACTGGAAGCGTTCCACTGAAATGTTGTGGGTTGTAGATTTAGCTGTTTCAGAGATTACTGAGATAGAAATACAGTCAAATCCAAAACTTCCAGCTTAAGACAACCTGAATGAAGCTCCAGGTACAGCAATTATAACTTTGACTAGAACCACCTAGCTGTAAAATATTTAAAACCTGCTACTTGAGTAGACAATATTTAGTTATCGATCAAAAATATTCAAACATTATCAAGAAAACTAATGTTTATAGTGAGCTGATCTCTTTGGGCAAATTAGCACCATAGATTTTCAGCTGACAAAACTTTTTGCTATCTGATCTATATTTTTGTCACACATTTAATTCAAACTGCTTTTTGTACATGAGTAGAATTCTGTTCACCTCAAGAAACCACATGGGACATTTAAAGAGTTACCCATTCAGCATATTTCACCTTAACCATATTGTGCTCATTTTACACCTCTAGACAACTTCTTCTAATGTTAACACAAGGGTATTCGCTAAGTCCCCACCTATTTTACCATATTAACTTATTAATGAAAAGTGGAGGGTTTTCCCTGGTACTTCACATTCTTGCCCTAATTTAAATGTACTGGAAGTGAGCAAGTCAGATTTCTCAGTAATGTGTTTCATTATTAAGATTAGCTATATTTTAACTTCTTCTCAGACATGGTTCCCTATGTTCTCTTTTATATCCACAAGCAACTTCTTAATTTTTCCCCCATTTTCATTCCTTTATGTTGCTTCTACTTAATATGCCTTTTTTTTTTCCTAAGCGTATGGTAATGCAGAGCCACAATTCAGTTTATACATCTGCCATGACTGTACTAATTGCAACTATATAGGAAAACTAAGAATTGTGATTTCTTTGTATATTCTTAAATGGGATTACTTGCAAATACTAGTCATGTGTTCTGTTTTTTTTTTTTTAAAAAAAAAAACATATATATATACACAGCACCACATTTGTTTTCATTGATTGGTTGGTACAGTGCATTCACATACCATAAACATCTATTCAAAATAACCCTGGGGTAAACATAATCTTTTGCTGATTAAGAAGGCTGCAGGTTTACTTTGAGGTGAAGGATGCATCACACTATGTTCATCATTCATTTAAACTATGATGATTTGGTAAATGTGTGATGCAATCATTTTTTATTAACAATAAAAAAATACAGAATATTTTGGCTGCTCACGTTCTTTCTGAAGACAGAAAGGGGCTGCTCAAAACCACAGTATGTTGCTCAACATAATTCTTTGTAGGAAGTATTTCTGTCTCAAGGTATTTAGACCCATGTCTTCAAAATGCTTCCCTCATGCCTTGGGTGCAACCTGAAATGCTTTTGCACTACCTTTTAGCAATAATTGGCACCAATGGATCCACTTTAAGACAATGAAAACTACTAGTGTACGGTGCTTGCCAAAAAGCTAGATCCCTAGGGTTGAATACTTACATCTCCAAATATGACCTGATAAAGGACTATATGCCAAAAAATGTGTCTGCTTTCTAACTCTACCAGTTAGTCTGATGAAAATGCTATCTGTTTTTAAACATTTTGCCATTCTAAATCACCTTATGTTGCCTAAGTTAATGACCTTATAAGAAAGAGACCTTAAGCACCAAAATGAAAGCCTCTGCCATTAAACCTAAAGAGACAGTAGCTTTTCCTGCACTAGCAGTACACTACTGCAATAATACTCTCTTAACTGGCGAGAAACACGTAAGAAATAGGGCACCTCTGCATTAGAATTTTAGTGTACATCAGGAGAGCAGATTTGATGCCCATCTGTTAAACATCCCCATTTACTGCTCTTTCACTCTCACTGCAGTGTGGTTTTGGACTGCATGAATTGGTCCTTCTTCAGGTGGAAATAAATCCAAAGGTGTACCCCAGGAGGACACCTAGCAGCACTGAACCACCTACATGCATTCTGACCACAGGACTCAGAATTAGACTACTGTGAAGTAAAACCTCCTGAAATTCATACAGTATGGACACTAGCTCCTCTGTTCCACAGAGCTGCTGCCTGCAGTATGCATCACTTGCTGACATAGACATAGCCATAGTAAACAAGTGGCTGTTCTTAATATCTCCAAATATCTGTTTATCCTAAAAGTCTCTTGTTAGGTACCCAGCAACAGAAGACATTTAAAAATTGTCTTAAATAATTTGACTTAAATATCTGCAGAGAAGTTGAAATAGATCTGTACAAGCATCATTCCCAGAAAAGAACTCTAACCATTGGGTAACATCTCATTTTTCTTACTTGAAGATAACAAAAATTAATTGCTAATCCCAAATTTTGAGAAAAATATCTCTGTTCTTTGACAGCTTTATCAACAGAGAAAAATCACTACTATAAATGAAGGAGCAATCAAAACAATTTCTGTTTCCTGAAATAAAGTAACATAGGTAGGTCATAGTGAAAGAAACAACAAAGTCAATGTCCCAGCCTTTACTCCAGGCATTGTTTGTGAATTGCTGTTACGGAATATACTCTAGGTAATAGCCAGAATTCAAGATAATTAAAAACCATTCCCATTCTTCCCTCAAATTAATCTTAATCAAGCTAAAGCATGATGCAGGAGAAGAATTGACTAAATATATATAATCATTATTTTTTAAATACTTTATTAAGCAGGAGGCATTCAATCTATTAATTACTGTATTGTCACAGACAATTGGAAAGCACAAGTCTTAATCCAAATAGAGTAATTTACAAATGGAGAAATACTGGATTATCATTTGCACAGACATTTTGATGCTGACTTACCGCATTGTTTCCTAAATTCAATGATGTATGGGAAGAAATTAATTATTTGAAAATGAAAATGAGCATCTTTCATCATAATGTGATACAGATACTCTCTTTGACAGAGACATTATTGGTAATGGCCTTGAGCCAATATCTGGCTGTTATCTTATTTGTACAAGGCTGCACTTGAAAATCAGGAACAATAGCTGAGAATGCATTATTTTATTCAGTTCAATCATTTTGGTTTCTTCTCTGACATTGGATTTGTGCAGCGGATGCTCAATATGTTTACGGGAAAATTCACAAGGCCTATACAACAACTTAAATCCCATTACAGCTTCGCTTTGGGACTTCAGTGGTGCATCAGCCCTTTACACACGGGTGACTTTCACCATAAATAATGACCCTTTTGGAGCAAGGTTTTCAACTCTAATTAGAGAACATTTTTGTTACTCTCCAAGTGGAAAGCTTCCTGGTGTCTCAGTGGTGCATCCTTTTCTTTGCCCAGGGCTGCAGTGGCTCCGAAACATATATGCCTGCCTTCAGCCACAAGGTACAGATGGACTGGGTTATAATCCATAGCAAATTTTAAGGTCCTCACTCAAAGGCATCCATGTAGTTTAGAAATGCATGTAGTTTATAATTTGATGGGGAAATATTACTTGAATTTTATTTTATTTTTCTTTTACCAGGCAGGATTCGTTGTAAACTGTGGAAATTTTTAGGAGGCTGGCTGATTTCTCAGTGTGTTTTCTGCGCTTCATCCATTCTTAAATGACTTTCTCCCCATATTTACTTTTCAGGCCAATCTCTATATTACGCTCATTCTCTCCCACTTCAAACCTACTGGCAAGAATAAGGGAATATTTTAAAAAATTTTAAGCTTTACACAGTTCCCTGACTGAGTCAGATTAACCTTTCATTTACACAGTCTAAATGAATTCTGCATAAGTCTCTCCTAGTAAAGCTACAATATCCATTTCCAGCCATCCCATCCCCTCTCTGTACCATCAACTCACCAAATGCTGCAAATGTAGTGGAGCAGCTAATTATATTAGAAATTAAAACCATTAATATATTCAGAAATTCAATCCAAAAAAGGATATAAAAACGCATATAACGTATAGAGCAGCTGAATTACCAAGATGTTAGAAGTCATGTCAACAGGAATATAGTCATTTTTTGCCTGACTCAAATTCAGGCTGAAAAACTGTAAATGAACAAGAGTAGGAATAATTTTAAATTGGGAGCCCAGTTTCTTCATTTGAGGAATAGGCAGTTGTGTATAGATACATAGAATGATAATGGCATTATGTAATATGTATTATTGAAGGGAAGGGTTTATTCTTATTAGAAAACTTCCACTGTTTTTCCAACATTAAGTCATTACTAAATGTTCTTAGTATTATGAAATTCAGATATATAGTCTTTGACAAAGGTAAATTCTGGGAAATCTTTAGAAAGGTGGAATAGCAACCAACCACTGCTTATTTTCTATAAGGATTTTTATTCCCACAGATCTTTGAAATTATTGGTATTACTGCCAGATTTTACGCTTGTCTCAGCTTCTCTGGAGTTGGAATTTGGGCTCGCTGAGTAATAAGTCTGTATTTCTAGATAAACTATTTAATAAACAGAGTATTTACAAGACAGGAACACCATATACTATAAAGTTGTGCATTTGACCCTTGACTTCCAGCAACCTAGAGCTAAGTTTAGCCTTTCTCTCTCCTCTACTTTTGTTCTTTATCGTTTACTATACTTATTATCTTAAGGGAAATTTCAATAAAGCAAGATCCTTGTATACAAGGCAGATGAAATTCAATGCTTTTGTTTTTGAACACTTTTCATTTAAGTCTGTCTTTTAAATAGGCCTTTCAAACTGTCCAGGGTTACATGATGTACATGAAGGAAACCAATACGTTCACTGAGAAAGAGGGTAGACAGTGGGGTGAGTAGAATCAGCCTAAAGAATCTGGTCTCATGCAAAAAAAAAAAAAAGACAAAATTACTCTATTACAATGAAAAAAGCTACAAGATTTCACTCTATATAATAAGGAGAGATTGTTGCCATGGCACCAGCAAAATTTCTCCTTCACTTATATGCACACACATGAACCTTTCTTGACAGAATAAAATTATAAATGTGCAAAGTAAAATATTTTCTATTACACTTCTTCACAGTATTTTAAATAGATATTTGCATTGTATTTAGATGAAACCATACAGGTAATCATCTCTTGCAGATCTCTTCCAAAGCAAAGCAACAAACATTGTATTGACATTGAAATGCATGTCCTCAGAAGGCACTAGGTAACTCAAGGCACGTAGAGGGATATATAATGACTTCTGAGCTATTCTCCAGCAAAGATGGATTTCTCAGCATCTGGAAACTCTCTTAACCTGGACAAAGCCCTATTCAGCAAATATGCAACTGCCTTAAAGTTTTTATCTGGGGTGACTGAATGACTCGGAGTCATGTTCCTGGGGCTCTGTTCCTCACATTCCTACTGCTATTATTACTCTGTGGCCTAAAATAGTATCTTATGTTCCAGTCTATTTGTCTTTATAACACATACGACATTTCATGCCGATTTCCCCAAGTGCTCTGAGCACTTAACAGGAAAACTTTTATTCAAGAGTTCTTTGACACACAATCAGATAGCTATTCAGTGGTCTAATGTGAAAAGGCACCGCTAGATTTTCATTGCACTTGAAATAGGTAGGTGTCCATTTCATGCACAAAGATTTCACACCAGTCCTTAATGTCAGTACAAGCACTGATTTTATATGACGATATTATACTATCTTGCACCTACAATTGGTCCTTGCAGATACAGTAAATTTAATGACAGACATTTTGAAGACAAGAGGGACCACCTACTAGCACTCGAATAATCTGTGTTCTTGCATAATGCATGACATATAACCGTCACTTATGCTAATTTCTAGATAAGGAAGAAACATATTTTCAAAATGATCACTGATTCACTGAAGATTGCAAATCACTAGAAAAATCACCAATCTTTGAATAAGGTCCTATAATAGCATTTTTAAGTTTATAAACTCATTTTCAAATGTGAGCATAACTTCTACCTGAGTTTTGTCTGACATCAACTTCCAGCCAGTAGATTATGCTGCACTTGCAATCAGCTAAAGTCTTTCCCTAAGTAATACACAGATGTGATCAAGCCATCTTTTAAGGTTCTCTTTGATAGACTGCTTTTTTTAGATTTCACTAAAGCAACTTTGCATCCTTCTGGACAACAGAATTGGACATAATAGCCCAACAGTAATTTCACTCATGTCATACACATAGGTAATGTAATTTCCTAATTCCCAAAGGAAAGTTCTTTCTTCATAAATCCTCTCAACAAACATTCTCATAGCTAGAGCTTCGCACAGGGAGTTCATGGCTGTTTGATTATCCAGTATGACCTGAAAGTCAGAGACAATATTTCCAGAGGCAATACTGTCTTGAACATAGTCCCTCAGTCTGGCAATTTGACCTACATTCACTGTTCCTAGATGCATAATATCATATTTGGCTATATGTAAGTCGAACTGATTTGAATAGGAAAGCAAGCTATTCAGATCGTGCTGTATAATTGCCTTGTCCCCAGGTGGACAAAATCTGAAACTTTACATTCCCTCCACAGGATCTGTAATCTTTTTCTGTAAAGGACCGACTTCATCCTCCAGTGCTCTCTACTTCACACTTTTCACACCAACATGAATGACACTCTTAAAGTGTCATGCAACGAGAGTGAAGAAAGATTGCAACTTCATACAGTCACAAATTTAACCTTTTATTTTGTCAGTTACCAATCTATGCCCCACCATTTCATCTCCCTGGACCTAAAGTCACCCACTTTGGATGGATGAACCATGCTACATGCAGATCTAGAACATACATTCACTGCAGCGCCCCATCACTCTTTCCTTCTTTCTTTCAGTAAGCAAGCAAGAGTGGAAACAGACGCAGTATGGTGCTTTGCTGCTTTCTTTTCAATGTGCTGCGTGCTAGAGACTGACAAGAAAGATTATAAATAGAACAGAGCTGCTTTCTCATTACAGTGATTTTAATGAGAATGATAAATGGGTTCAAATAAAACCATTCAGGCTCCAGTGATAAGATCGCTATCTCTTCCAGTGCTGTATCTAACCCAATTTCATGTCGTCATTATCTTCCCTGAAATGTAATCGAATTTACGGCAATTTAAAGGATCAATCTTAGTATATTTTCTATATGCTGCGATTTCTCCAGCACAGGAAAACTCCTCTCACTTGATCTTCATTATGACTACACTTTCAGGTATATCTGCTCACAAATGACAAAATAGCTAGCGACAGATTAACATATACATCGATCTGTGCATGCATAAGACATTTGCCTCTCGGTTGTTGTTTACTCCTAAAAGATCAGAGATCTTCTGTCATGACTTGTACCGAGTTGAATAATGTAATTAAACAACACCCAGGAGAAAGAGGAATAAAAAATGCCTGAAGAACAAACTCATTTGTTTTTCAGATTTTTTTTTTGTTAAAAAGACTGCCAAACTTTAAGAAAACTGCCAAAGACTACTTCAGAAGTAGTACAACAATCATCAACACAGAGCTTGCAAGTGAAAAATGGATTAATAATCCTGAAACTTTTTCATGAAAATTTTCCTATTAGAAGGTTAGAGAGAACTGGAAGTTCACTAGTTACATTATCAGCACAGAGAAGGCATAAGTCAAGGTGAAAGAATAGCAGGCCAAAACTTCACCGATGACAAGGTCAAGGTAAGGATTTTTGCCAAAATAAAATTAAAAGGTATTGTTCCATTTCATCATTCTCCGAGAAATTGTGTTGCTTTATGTTTTTTCCTGGTCCCATGTAAGAAAAAAAGAGGTAGAGTAGATCTGCAAGACTATATTATCACCACCTAACACGCAGCATAGTCATACAGCTTCGTGCATTCTTGACATTATGGACTGTTTTGATATATCTGATGTTTTCACTCATAGTTTCTTGTGCAAATGTTTATCTGGGAACATATAAAGAGTCTTTTTTTGGGGGGGAACCTGGTGTATGATTCCTTCTGAAAGAGGTGGGATATGCAACACTGCTGCCAGAATGCTGTTCCACTGAGGGTTTTGTAGAATATCCTTGCAGTCTTGGTAAATGCCAAAAACTGTTCCAAAAGTCAACAGAGCCTTACAGATTTTCATTGAAACTAGCACTGAATAAATGCTGGTGCCATCAACAGAGTCATCAGAGTACTTCACCTAGTATGTTCCATGTCATTGGTAAACCCTAGCAAAGGAGCTAGAACGTCTCTTTTTCCCTCTCCTCCTCTTTCTGTGCCTGATTTTCAGGCTTACATTTTCCTGCTGAAAATCTAACTAGTTTAAGGCAATGGCAAGTATATTGTATATATAAAAGGAAGACTGGAGGAGAAACTAGACCTTTCTAAACTTAACATCTTATCCACTGTAGAGACAATAAGACTCAATAACACAGTTGTCCGTTTGGTCCTGTGTTCTTACAGCTCTCAATCCTTAACTGTTGGATCTTAAGTGCTAATAAAGTTTTCCAGCAATACAACAGTTCTGTGTACTTAACATATAATATTAATTTTTGGCATAGTAAATTTTGTTCTCCTCCCCTCTTTTTCCTGTTAGGTTTGCAGGTCTTGTTAGCCAAAACACACAGAAAGATACACAGTTAGCACATGTCCAATTTCCCTAACATTGTGGGCTAAACACTAGTTGAGTTTTTATAGAAACGTAAGCCTGAATGTATATTGCAATATTTGCCTGGCCCTTTGTTCTCTGAAGAATGAAACCTGAATTGTGCATTGGTATTTGGATGAGATTCCCCCCTGCTGATTTATCTAAATATAAAATAAGAAAATAAACAACATTAACAAAAACCTTCCGAATTGAGCCCCCATTAAGCATCAGGTTTTTAAAAGCATTCTCTTTAAGTCAAAAATGTCACAGCCTTTTTTATTAGGGCTGAAATTACAAATGAAAATATCTCCTCTTCTCTGCGCTCCAGGAAGGTCCTCAACCACCTCTTCATTCCAGAGATGGCTAATAATTCCTACATATATCACGTGTATTCATGAAAGTGCTTCAGGATGAGAAGTACTATATAAATGTAAGCTGCTATTAATTACGGCACTCAAGGGAACATTCAGATAGCTTAATTTTTCAAACTGAATCTACATTAGCATTGCTATATGTTCTAAATTTCATTTTCTCCACACCTTATAATTTGCCACTCTGTCAACAAAGAAATATAAATTCACTATTCCAACACACCTCTAAACCTAGATATACTCTGCCTGCTGATCCACCTACAACAATTCCCTAATGTATATTATTCCTAGAGCTTGGCTGAGGCTGATGTGGTGCAAAGACTCAGAAAGGAAGATGAGAAAAAATTAGTTTGTTTTAGATGTACATATAAATATATATATTTTACAACATGGGAGCAGGAGTACTGAGCAGGGAAATCAAGAGTGAACCTGTTGCACGCAGATTTTCCTCAGATTTCCAAAAGATTACATTAAAATGTAGCAATTAAAAGGGAGGCATAAGATGATAAGGATTATAATCAAATTTGTTCTGGAACATCTTCAAGCCAGTGTTCTCAAATCATTTCATTAAAGAATTAAATCTTATATGGCATAACATAAGTTTACTAGGGGATTAAAAGATATTTTCACCCATCACCACAATGACTACCTGGTGTTTAACAAGCAGTTATACATGGTAAATAAACACTTATTGACAACTGCACAATAAAGAAAATTGAGAAGTCAATATTCAGAAATGAAAAAAGCAAGAATTCAAAAATAGGATTGAGTTGGCCAAGATGGTAGCCCTAACATCCCTAGTGCTGCAGTAAATGCCATGGAACTTCGATCCAAAGTAGTATTAGGCTTTCTGAATCAGGAGGCTATACAACTTTTAAGTTTCTCTGATTTTATGTTAGTTTATAGTGATTTTGACAACCATAGCACAGCAGTAAACATCATTTGGTGGTCTGCATCTCTCTTCAGCATTGCATGTTCTCTCTATGCGTGCAACCCTGTCACTCTTATCAAGATTAGCTTGCAGAAATATATTCACTATAGGATTATCTGTTAAAAACTTTATAGATAAATCTGAAGGACTCAATTTATTAACTTAAGCATCTTGCTAGAACCATGTGACTGCTATAAACTTTTATATGTCCTACAGTCATACCAAGATGTACACCTTCCGTGCCAAACTTCTATTTGCTAGGAAACCTACTCAGTCTGGACCTTTCATGTCACAAACAGTGGGCTGCTGGCAGAATGCTTTCTACAAGGCCTTTTTCCATTTTTGATCTGGGCCAAGTGGAAATTTTATCAGGTTAGAAGGCTTTCAGAGAGAATAGATATTTTTTCACATGCTGAGACAAGAGACAATTCTTTGTATGGTTGAATGATTACATTAATGTTTCAGAGTTTTAAACTGCACTTTTACCGTGCATTACAGTACTAGGAACTCAGGCTGAGAAGATTGCCTTTTACCTATAGATAGGAATCACTTGCCCCCTAAGAAACTCTTTCAATCAATGTTCATCTCAGAGAGGTAAGAAAGAGAGAAGGAAAGCATCATCTATTGAGTAAACAGTCATTATCCAGCCACTGGTAGTTCAAATTCTGGGGAAGATGCCCTCAGCATGCAAACCCACTAGATTTATTTATCTGTGTTAAAGGACACACAAATACCCCTATGAACACAACAGGATGAGTGAATGTGCAGCCACAGGCTACCTGTAAAATTAACTATGGAGACTGGAAGTGTTAAAACACGGAATCCCACATGATGCCTGCCTACTAGTAGAATATTGGGATTCTCCACCTCTTATCCTTAAAAAAATAAAATACTAAGGACAGTGTTACAGCAATCAGGGGTGTGCTTTCATGAAGCTGGTATGAAGGCAAGTGTAAAATGCTCTGACAACAGAAAAGCATAGACGAATACACTGAAGAACTGCTGAGAGAGCACTGGGGGACCGCAGAAAGTGCCAATATGGATCCCTTCTTGTGTATCCTACCTTCAGGAAGGCAGACACTAAAATGAACCATCCCAAGAATATTCCACTTCATCTCAGAGGGCTGATTATTCTGGAAACAAGAGGCAATTTAGGCAATTTGGACTATGAGCAAACTGGGATCCACTTTACTGCCACTAGAAATACTCAACATGTGCAACCGGGCAGGATCAGTAAGAACACTGGGCTTCCACAGCACAGAGAGAAGGACTAGAGGTGGGCAGAACAGACCAACATTGAGCACCTCTAGTCTTCTCTTTGAAGAGTTACTGCTTCTTTAAAATGGAAGGGACCCTCTTTCCTCTTTTACACTTCTCTTTGGAAAAGCAACTCATGCAACTGCAGGGTTTCCTTCCTCATACATATCCAGAGAGCAGAAGAGCAAAGAATGGAAAAGCATTTCATAGCTCATACCAGTTCAGTGGAATCTCATTATCTTGCTTGGTGTAGCTCCTATGCCAATTTAACTGTTTTCTGTGTCATTTTTCATCAACTGTCTTACAAATTACATTCTGGCTTTAGACTGATGGATATTTCATTGTAAGAAAGAATGTAATTTGGAGTTGGAGATTTGAAACCAAATACTGACAGTGCTGTTCAGGTCAAATTTCAGGACCAAATCCTGCCCAGCAGAGCCACAACTCTGCCTCACTGTTATCTTCACACAAGTCATGCCTGCCCAAGCCCCATACTGCCTCTGACAGTGCCTGTCTGCTCTTTAAGCATGCAGCATCAGAACTGCAATCAGAAGAGAAGAACCAAAAACAAAAATAAAAATCCATCCCTCATACTTTACCAAATGTCTAATCTAAGCAGGGTTTAAATTTTTGTTCTCTAATATTTTCCAAATTAATCTGAAGCAAATGAAAAATAGGTATTATTGGCCTCCAGATTATCTTATTTTGAATTAATATGAAATGCAGAGACAAGATTATTGACTCACAGTTATTTTGTAATGGGATGAAAACCAGTGGATTTCTCAAAGTATAAGCCAACATACAGAAAATTCTTTCCCTGAAGAGTTCTGTTAAGAATAAATTAGTTCTTTTGAGGTTTGTGTGCGGCAAAAGAGAAAATTTATTACTATTGTCAATTGTCACTCACCCAGAACTACTTACGAAGACAATTCATTTCGCAGACCAAGTCCGCAGAACTTTTAATTCACTGGGTAGCAGTCTATACTTTTACAGCTAGAGAACACATTTCATTTCTTCCCTTTTGGCCAATATTGATGAAGTACAAAAATCACCTTGTTATCTATGTTAATCTACTCTCACAAAAACTTGCTATTCAGACATCTACAACATTTTCAAGATAAAAAGCCTCTGCGATTCAGGATGTTGTCTGTCCCTCTCAAAAGTCAGAGAAAGTGGTGTTCTTAGTCTAAATATCATGGATGATTCGGTTCTGATTAGAGCTGTGGATTGGAAGCTGCAGATAAACACTGAGAGATTGAGTTTTACAATGAGCATAGTTTCGGTGGGCACAGCTGTGTTAAATAACTTAGCAAAAGTCTGACAGTGAGTGAGGAACACCTGTAGCCCAGAAGAATCCCCATACCAACTGTTTCCTACCACAATTGTTAAGCAAATTTTACCTAAAACTGAACTACTCCACCCAAACACCCAAAGTGGTGACTTTTTGTTATTCCACCTGTAACTGCTGCATTAAAGGGTATAATTTTCATCATACAAGCATCCCCTGCTTTAATTTGCACAGGATTAGTTTGTTTTTTCTTCTTAAACTCCTTAAGATTTTATGGGGCTTTAATGAGTAACTAAGAAGGATCCAGACTTGTTAAGCCTCTGACAGATGTTCTTTAATAATATCATCATTCTTGGTCTTTTCAGACACTATACAATTGGGATTATATTTTGTGGTCTGGTTTGCAATCTTTATTAGAATTTAACTATTTCATTAGTTTGCCTTATGAAGATGTTGTGTTGATAGCTGCTATTCCAAATTAATTGTTGCTGATTATATTTTTCATTTTTACAAGCGTAGCCACACTGTGTATATCCAGCATATCACTTGTGTTTACTTTTTAAGGAGATAACAAGGCTTACCAAACAGTGTCACCCAGTAGGTTTTTATTGCTACATACACTTTGGTAACATAGTGGCCCTTCCTTTGGATATATCAATTATCTTCACCTCTTCTTCCTTTACACTAGCATACTATTATCTGTTCAGAAATAGGAATAATTTTTTTTTTGACAGCACAAGTATCACATTCAGTTGTATCTCACAAAAGCACGTCTGTAAGTTTGGGGAGAAAGTGTGCAGACACACAGGATAAGAGAAACATCATAAAGCCAAGTATACCAAGGCTGCAAAAATGAAGAGACATGCAGTTAAAAAACCTACCCTAGTATTTTTACTAAAACCCTAAATTTCTTTTCCCAAGAAGAAAACCCAATGATTTTGAGATTGTTTTAAGAAAACAAAGACAGTGTAAATATATAATGTTCTTTCTTCCTGGCAGAGCAACCAATCATTCTGGCTTCACTTACACTATCACATGTAAAATCACACAGCCCTCCAAATAGGACAGAAAATTGATCCTTGAGCTTCAGCCAAAAACCACACTTCAGATATTAGCACCAGCTATCTACGTGTTGACTTTATCAGCGCCTACAACTAACAACATTATGGAATATTTCCATGTAGCTTATCTGTAGCCAGTAGAGTAACAACACTTCCTAGACAAATGTTCTACAATGCTATTACCTAAAGAAGCCCAAGTTACTTACCCGTCTCCCCAGATTCCAAGGTAATTGCCTGGTAAAGCTCCCTCTCTGGAAACATCCTTGCACAAACAGCACAAACTTCTCATAGATTTCCTTCTCAGTAGTCCCACTGCTTTTTTTCATGCCTTCTGAATGTTGGAAAATGAATTCTCTAATAACATTTAAGAAGGGTATTTTTGAAAAATTATCCTGCCTTTACTTATTTACCTTAATAAAGGTAAAAGAGCCATAAACCCATAATTAGTTATAAACATGGTCCATTTAGGATATTTTGGTTTTATTAGAATAGAGGGGTTCATAGCTGGGGGAGTGGTGTGTATCTGTCTAGTTATTTATTTATTTATTTACTTACTTACGCTCAGTGCTAACTCTCCAGCTTGCTTTTGCAACAATTGCAGCTGACTCCAAGCTATTGCTTATAAGGTTCACCAGGAGGATACTTCGTATCCCAGAATCCAATCAGGTTTTCTCATTAATCAAAGTCCTTGAGAGTTGAATGTTTCCTGTTGCCTAATCACGTCTGTGAAGGCTGCTGTAGGAAATCTTTTTTGCCAGCTTTAACCACTTCTCCTTTTGAAGCTGACTGAAAACATTATATTTAACTGTGTATTTTTTACAGGATTTAAAATCCATTTAATGGAAAGAAGGAATAATTTTCCTATTTCCTTTTCTGTTTCTCTCTCTTCTGTATGTCCTGTGAGGTGGTCATATCGCCATGTCTTTACCTACCCCAGTCAGCAGTGCATTTTTGTCCACTTAAGCGCTGTTTCCTATTTTCATATTATATTTTTTGCTACCTTTTATTTTCTTTCCTTCCTCCTCCCCAGGCGTCTTCAATAAAGATAAAGGAGAAGAAGGTCAAAGCTCAGCATCAGGCTATGTTTGCATTTACAAGTTGTGCAACGCAACAGGAACATATCTGTAGAGCAAAACAATTCTTGCTGGAGAACTGACATCAAGTCACTACAAGTTTCAAGAGTTTTATTTCAGAGGAACTCTAATCTGAATGACTACAGTACGTTAGGTACTATTCTTGACTATACCTACCACTTAAATTTCATTGGAAAGGGAACCAATCTCTGTGTTCAGAGACTACCCCATGGTACAAAACATAGCATGGTGGTGTGATTTGGGCTGGACTGGGCACTAAAACATAGTAAAAGGAGAGATTATTGGCAGGTTTGCTTTAAAAAACAGACTCCTGAGTTAAGTTGATCACACAGACATACCCTAAGTCACTGAATCAGTAATTGAAACCCTTTGAAGTAATTAAAATCTTAAAGTTACAATTTTCATACAGTCAGCTTCATCAAAAAACACACTTAACGGATGCTGGACCTCAGTTACTGAATAACAACATAAAGCATTTATCCAGGAGACAAGAAACCTGAGTACGCTTACCACTTCAACAGGAGGGACTTCTGTCAATATCTTACTGCCACACAAAGTACATAATCACTGGCTAATGCAGTAAGAAGGAAAAAAGCATACTTGATCCCTTCTGTAGAAGAACTACTGTGAGGCCATAAATTCAAGCTTCAGAGGACCAAAACAAATGCAGACTAGAAGACAGGTCAGCCAGCTAGGAAGAAAACCAAAAGGTTTGCATTTTGTTCCCACAATTCTCTGTATATTTTAAATTGCCCACTCACCAGCTAAAGGAAACAGAAACCATACTGTGCGCAAGCTTCAAATTCAGGTAAAGCTTCCCCATCTGGCAGAAAGTAATAAACTGCATGTCAATCTTGAAGCAAGCCTTATACCTGAAGGACACTTATGCATGGCACTCAGAGACTTAGAATTGGGGAACCTTTGCACCTTGCTTTTGGATCACAGCAGAACAAGGCACACGTTCCAGGCATCCCATCCACCTCTCTCTTTGATTTCTGCAAACATGTTAGTGTTTAGTTCAAAAACCTCAAGAATGCTACATTTCAAAAAGTAGGTACTTCTAGGGCTTTAATGGTACTGTGAAATGCTTCCTAGCCCTGGGCATCTAAATTCCATCTGTGTCCTACAGACAAAAAAAAAGAGGTATTGCTGGCTTCTCCCCTGTGCCATTTTTGGGGTGATCTGCACTTGCTTAATTCAACAACTTAGCTCAGTAGGGAAGTACAGACTGAGCGATCAGTATCATCAATGCTGAAACATCATCCTTTACATTTCTCCCTCCTCCCCATTTTTCTTACTTAAACAGAGACTCCATCAGTTTCTCATATTCTTTGCTTTCAGCTTTTTTTACTGCTAAAATGCTCTGTGACACAAGAGAAGGCTTGTAATGTCTGTCTCATTCTGAGTCCTACTGGTGAAAAGTAAAATGCAGAGAAGCTAGCAAACAACAGAGGTCTTGATATTAGCTTTAATTTTAAAAGAACTAAATCTTCTACTGATGGAGCTTATTAATTAGCAAGGGATCCTTAAAAACACAAGGAAATAAAAGTTTTATGAATATTCTTTTTAATGGCAAATATTTTTCTTCAGGGTAAAATGCTGGACTGCAGTATTTCATTACTGTATGAAATCAGAATTTCATACAGTAAAACAAACACAAATATGAACTTAGGAGGAATTAATTGTCAGGAGTATTTGAAAAGGATTGCAGGCACCCAGGGAATGTTTCTGTTTGTTGGTTTAAAAGGCCTTTTAATCTACATCCAATTTCCTCCTAAATCTTAAAGCATTTCAGCACACTCTTTTCACACAATGTAGAGTGTGATACATGCCTTACACATAATTTTACCCTGGCTCAGACTTTGAACTAGCTGCTAGTGGTAATGGAATATGGAGCTGTCATGTGTTCTGCTATTTCAAACTCAAATCGGGAGATGAGAGACTGAAAATAGTTAACTCTTTTGACTCTCTGTCTTCTGTGTCACTGGAATTTGAGTTTCTCCTTTAATATTGGAGAAAATCCTGTGAAGTATCACCATCTGCCCTGTCTTTCTACTCTCCCCTGGACACCCACTGTTGCCTACTGTCAGAGATAAGATACTGTGCTGGATGGATCTGACAATGGCTGCTGTTACATTTTTTATGTTTTTCTGAAATTTTAGTAGATCATAAGTACCTTGCATTGCCACAGTCACACTTAAATTATACCTTTGGTTGATCTCAGTAGAAAGGCCAAAGCCTGATATTCTTCCCACCATAAGCAATGCAATTGGTCTTGTTGCCTTCAATGAAAGTTGCATTGGGTTTTAACACAGAAAATTGTAGAATGAAGAAACTAAAGTGTTTTCTTCTTCTCCAAGGTTATCTTTTGGATCAGATTCAGGTTTTTAAAACTACAATAATCTCCTCCTGTTTTCAACTACCCAAGAGGAACGGAGTAATACTGGTGCTAGTCATATGAGCAATGACTCCTCATATACCAACATAATTCCTGAGAAGCTGGCACAGAGATCAGCACATAGCTTCTGTGTCAGCTGTGCTTCCATAAGACATGGGCAGCCAAAAAGCCCCCAGGAATATTTGTCTTGTGTAAGAAGAAAACATCATTAACCAAACCTTAACCCTAGGTCTATAGGAAGAAATTATATTGCTGTCAGTGAGACTGATACATATAGATCCAAGGGCAGAATAAAGCTGTTAGAGAGCATTTCACTGTAGAGCTGTAATTATTCACATTGTTTTTCTGACAATAATTTTAGATCGACATTACTGTAAAATTGTGTAGTAAGGTAAATGCTACTTTCCAGCTGGAACAATTCCAGACTAAGTTGCTTCCTGATGAATACATAAGCTAGTTCCGCAGTCAGTGAAACTATGACATGATGTTGAAATACCAATCCAGAGTCTTTTGGACAGCACACAGAAGAAATGCAATGGGTTATTTACATGGTGTTCAATATTCTTTCGTTATGGAGGTAATTTTGAATTTCTTTCCAATTAGAGGGAAAGGTTCACGCAAAGTCCAATCTTTGTTTAAATTACATTATCTACATATTCACAGGCTTTTTTTTTGCCATTTATGATGTTAACTGCAGGTGTCAAAGATCCAAGGTTCTGGCATTCATCATGAGTCGGCACACAAGAGACTAGTTTCTGAACTCAGCTGTACAGTACAAATCCAAAGGCATACTATTAACTATCTAAAACCCAAAACTTTCCCACAATAAGGAATCATCAGCCTTTTTTCACCAGTCTTTGCTAAAATCTCTTATTCTGGCACTCAAAGTGATCAGCTGGCGGAAAACAGAATAACTCCAGTGGTGTACACAAAATATCAGCTGGGGCTTAGGGCAGATCTTGGCCCTAATGAAGTTAACGGCAGAATTCCCGCTGATCGCAATGAGACCTGACACAGAATGTGACAGCTGCATATAAACCAGAGCAGGCTGGTAACAGCCTTTCAGCTCATTGTACTTCCTTGGAAACACACAGAGGCTTTCACAAGTCCTTTTGTCCACTCCAGCAACTCAAAGGAGATTTAAAATTACCTCAAGGCTAATGCTGAGCAGTATAGATACAGCTGATTTTTAGTTCTCTGCTGTATAAGAAAAATAAAAATGAAATGTTGTTTCAGGCCTCTCTCAGATGAATATTTCATTAACTTTCCAGACAATTAAAATGCTAAAAATTACTAGCCAGGCCAAACTCGGTTCAATTTAAAATGTTTTGCAATGCAATTTAAAAATAAAGAAAAACATTCTGAGCATTCAGTTAAATAAAAAAGTAATTTTGAATTTAAAATCTATTAAAATATTTTTTAGAACAGCTTTTCATTTTTGACATGAGCTAACTGGAAGAATGCTTATAAAAGTTGTTGAAACTTCATTTCCCCCAAAATAGTCTTGGTCAAAAAAATCCTAGCTTTTTTTTTGAAGATGTGATCTTTGGATAGCATGAGGTTGGCAGAACGGGTCGCAAGCTGCTTCTGGACTCCTTCCCAAAACAAGTGGCTTGTGGCGATCTACAAACATCTCGAGACAAAAGAGAAGTGGGTTTAGTAACCCTAGCTGACAGAATTGCTCCTCCTGCCATGCAGGTACTGTACCCTAAATGGAGGGGCAGTTCAGGACTCCTGGGACAAAACAGAGACCGAAAGTGGATTTGTGTTCTACCAGGCTTGCTCAGTGCTTACTCCTCTATTGCACTTGCATAGAACAATGTTCAGAATTTCCTCCTTGTCCTTTGATTTTTCTGCTACCAAAGTAGTTTAGTGCTGCTATACTGAGTCCCACCACTCTGTGGGGTTATGTAATTATGCCTAAGAATTTTATCTTCTTTTCCTACTGTACCTTTGCCTTTATAGCCTATATCACAGGTGTTTATTCAGCAGGAAGAATAAGGTCAGGGTCTTCTATTTTTTTTTGAAGACGGTAACACAAGACTATCCTGTTTTTTCTTTATTTAATTACCCATTCTGTGAGGAAAGCTGTGTGAGAACACAGGTTCTCTAACTGTTATTTTGCTTCAATTGCTACTTGGGGCCATTGTACCGCCTGTTTCAGATATGCCTCCAGGCAGTTTTGGCCTGCTGAGATCTTTTTTTGACACCCTGAGAACTACTGATGAGTTTTTGTACCCCTGCGGCAATGCAACCTGTCTCCTTGGCAGCTAAAAATGACACCGCACTGACTGGACCGCTCTCCAGCATGGTTCATGTATTTTTTTCTTGGCACATAACTTTCAACAGGTGTAATCATGCTCCAAGAGGCCCATGGTAGCAGCCTCTAATACGGTAATTGCTTAAAGGAGCTGCTCTTTTGGAAGAAATGATGCTTGCATTGTCATGCAGGCTGCTGATCATTGCCTGGCACCTCTGCCCTCAAGGCAAGAGTCCAAACAACTTGTGAGAAGGCACTTTGCCATCTCAGCAGATGGACATGAGCATAAGCAGCTTAGAGACTATGTCTGTGTATCAAGCATAGGCACTGAGGGCATGATTCCTAGCCAAGAACGCTGCAACTGCTGTTTATCTTCTGCTTACCAACCAAGAGTTGTTTATCTGCTGCTTACCAACCAAGAGTTCAGGGAATATGTCATTGCTAATTAAGACCTGGGCTGGACTCAGTTTCAAAAGTATAAAAAATGACTGTGCAAAACAAGTGTGTCTGGCTTGGATCTAGCAGCGAGTCCTAAGAGGGGCCAAGGGAGTTATCAGGATGAAATCTGCACTGGGGCTGACCAAAATCCAAGAAATGGTGACCCAAAATGCTGCCATTTCATCAGAGTCAGGAAAAAAGTAAGGGAAGGGTAAACGGAGAAATCGCTGCTGATAGATGGGTGGATTTATATCTACTCAAAATAAAAAGTAAAACTTGGCACGATAAAGGTATGTAAGAGAAATGGGGAAAAAATTAGGCCCAAAATGAGAAAAAATCCTGATTGTAAATTGCATAATTTTACAGAATAATCTCAGTGAGGAAGGCTTAGAGGCATTTTTGTTTGGCAATTGTAGTACCCGAAAGAAAAAACTTCTTCAAAATAAGGAGACAATACTGTATTCACTGTGACAAAACACAGATGACCTAAGGGATCCTCTCCTCCCTCAGTTCTGTAAGTCAGGTAAGATTACATTACCTGAGGTACAGTGGTACTACAAGTTCTAGAATGCCTTTGAAAGCCTGAACTAGAATTAAGCGGTTCAGAGGCCCTGTTCATGTACAGAAAAGAAAGGAAGCAGAGGATCAGGCAATATATTATTTAAACCATGATGTGATGTGCTTATGCTCATTGGAGACAACTGCAATATCAGATGACAGGATCAAGGACATGCTGAAAATATACTGGAAGTACGTTAAAACTGGATTTCGATCTTGCCATTGTTATCTGAGTTTCAGGCCAAATATTAATGAAGTGTCACAAAATCTGCTCGATCCGACCTCCCCCCCCTCTTTTTTACAATTTTAGTATCAAAAATGGTTGGCAATTAGGTAAGAAAAGGGGTCAAGCATTTGCTTTCTGATAAAAAAGAAATTATAAATAGGTAGAAGGAAAGCAACTGAATAAATATGCAAAACTAAAACTGAAAGGGATTCACTGCATGATACTTTACGGAATACTTGAAATACAGCACCCTAAAAGGAAAATCGGGCCCAAAAGGTAAACCACCTGACACCAAAAAAAATCATGAACCAGGCACAGCAAATTTCAAAGCTGATGTTCTCTTATTCAGGGCACTACTTACACGCTCCGAATAACAGCACTATGTATTTTACATGATTTTATTTCATGTATTTTTATTTACACCCATGAAGCTATCTTCATCAAGCCGAGTTTGAAAGACATTATGCCTGTATGGAAACTGGAATACAACAAAGTCAAATGTTCTTCAAATCTTTACAAATACATATATTCAGACAAAAAAAGTTTCTTTATTTTTTCTGTTTCTCTTACCATGCACTGATACTAAGCAGTTAGAAATGTCTAGCTTCCTTTCCCACTGTCCTTCCTCTTTCCTGACCTCCAGCATAAGAGGAAGACCTACAAAGGACCAAAACTGAAGAACGAGCACAGCTCACACAAAGAGATGCAGCACGTTCCAACACCCTTCTCTAATGATACAACTAGATAAATTATATCATTTCAGACCGTTCTGCAGCCCTGTGCAAAAGGACTTTCAAGATTCAGTTGTCATCATCAGAATGTTCTACCAGCTTCAAAAACAGTGGAGTCCCGACAGCTACTTTCATTATCACTACACTTGGATCTATATCAATATTTGAATTTATGTATTTACACTTCTGTCAGAGGTCCTTCATTTATAACAAGAAAATTTATGAGAAAATATCTTCGGTAATATCATAAAAACGTTGCAAGGCCATCACATCCCCTTGCATTGTTTCATGCAAAAATGCAAATATTTTGGGATACAAAGTAAAATAGAAGAAATCTGCAGTTTTTCCCTCCGCTGTCTGTTACCATGCACTTTATCCTACCATAACTATTTAAAGTCTAACTCAAAGCACAGTGAAGTTAAGAGTTTGCTCAATGAAATAACCTTGTCTTATTTATCAGACTTCGTCACTCCATTTTCATTTGAATATTCTGATGACCTACACAGTCACACATAAATGTCATTACAACTCATTTTCTCGTACTGCTCATACTGCTTTGCAGTGCAGCCAGAGCCCCTCAGCACACCAACAAAGTCAATTAAATGGATATTCTTTGCTTACTTACAAGATGTAGTTCAGCTATCAGGTTGAAGAGGACGTGTCAGACTTATCCCCTCTGCTAGCTAGCAGAATATCTAATTTTGGGAGGGTTAGTTTGGAAAAAATGTTGTAAAAAATTGCTCTCCATCACATAACACAAGTACAAAGTACCGTGACTGGCTTTTGTAAGGCTGGAGGATGAGCACTGGGCAGCGCCTGAAGGGTATTAGGGAAAACAAAACCCTGAAGAAAGTAACCAGTAGTTGAACAGCAACCAGCACTAGATGGCACATGGAAAATGAAAATGTGTGCTAGTAAAGTAGTACTAGTGTTTTCTGGTTCACCTTGCGCTTTTTTTTTTCCTCTTTCAGGGTATCAAAACCAAGGCTAACAAGGAGAGTAAGCACTTGTAAGTCAGGCACTCTACAGTTAAACTTATGCTTTCAAGTGTCCACCTCTCCAAAAGGTCTCCAGATACCTGCCTGAGGTGCCACTGCTCCACAAGCTGTGCACAAAGGGGCTGACGTACCTCAAAATGTGCACCCAAAGATGCTTAAAATGCATGGTACTGAAGCTAGACATTCTGGTACTGAAGCTAGTCTAGTACTAGACTGGTATTATGGTTGTTCTCAAGGTAATTCAATCCTTCTTCTTGTCTCCACCTTGTTGTATGTGTCCAGTCTCTCACAAATTCACACCCTTCCCTTCTGAGGCTTGCTCTAGCTATTCACCTCATCTTCCATTTCACCAGCCCGCCTCTAGCAAAACCATCCTGACTATTTCTATAAATCTCCTGCATAAAAATTGTTGCACGCCCAAGCTCCAGCAAAAGAGGTCTTGCACACCAGCTCACACCTGGGACTCTTAATTGCCTCCCTGGAGATTAAGAATGCTAAGCACCTGCTAAACTTGCTCTTAAGAGGACTTGTATGGCCACCCATCACTAACCTCAGGCCTTGTGACCCCGTTCACAAAGAGATTTCTTGGAAAACTGCCTTTTTCTTGTGTAAACTGTTTTCTCACAGTCTGGCTTCATTGCCACCCTACCTCACTGGGTAAGCAGAGATATGCCAGTGGTGGTGGTGCAGCTGGCGCACAGCCAGGCAGGCTGAGGAAGAGCAAGAGACACTGACCATCCTCCCCCAGCTGCTGCCACAAGGACAGGACACACTGAACCCCTGGGTCCTCCTCATGCCTTCTTCCTCCAGAATGATTAGTCCTCAGTAACTAGTGTAAACTTTTCACATGGTTACCAGGGAGAAAGACAGAGGAAAAAGGGAAAGGTAGAATCAATGCTCTTTCCTTGGGCCTCCTCACACTCCTGAGAAATGTATTTCAAGAATTTATTCTGTGCTGTGGGGGAAGGTGGAGGAGGCGGCACTTTTAGAAAGCAGCTGTTTTAGGAAACACTAAGCACAAGGATGCATTTGAAATGTGACCCTGACCTACTCTGTGCTTCACATTTTGCAGGAAAATGCTTTTATCCACTGCACATCCACAGCTTTTAGCCCTTTCCTTGAAGAAGGGGTCTGTGACCTGTCTTTGAAATAGCTAAGCAGGGACTATTCTTTTCCTTTTAAAACACAGTTGAAAGGGGAGATGATGAAACAGCATTGAATAAAATATGAATTCTTGGAGCAGAACTCAAGCTATCCATCTATCATGTAGTGCCCTACTCATGAAGCTATGTTCCTACTGCTGTTATCTTACTGGCCCAGTGAATCTTGAGTTCATTTCTGTACAACAATCTAGATTCAATAGGATGGCTGAAGAGCACTGCCCATGTATATATCCCATTAACTACAGACACCTAAACTAGGCAAGAAAATGGGGCATGTGGGTCTTAACTCTGTAAGACAGGAAAGAAAGGTGAACATAATTCTTTTGCAATTACAGGCTACTACATATAAGGGAAATGGTAAGGTGAGACAAACTTCCTTTTAAAGGAAAATGACATCTCCTACTGGATTTTGTCCATTCTTTCCAGTTCATAAGGCACTTAACTACATGGAATCCCTTTTCAGATTTAATCACAGGATTATCTAATTACGGGATCTTGAATGTGAAGACCATCAAACCTAAGCTACGGTCAAGGCTGAGTAAATCTGAACTCTGGCAGAGGAGGGAAAAGAAACATACTGAAGTATAATCAGTTGCAGCTACTCTCTGAAAGCCAACAGCAGTCAAAGAGCTGGCATCCAGATCCTGACACACAGAAGGAAAAGCATGAGTTCATGGCATACTTAAGGTCAAAAAAAAGAAAGAACTGAAAGAGGGAAAATATATAAGAAAAATGTCATGAGCAGTACAACTTTTCAGGTTTCTTATGAAGTAAGTGTGGTCCAGCAAAGCAAGTATAATCTGAAGTGTGGGTTCACTAGTCAATACATTAAGTAAATTCTTGGTTCAAAATTCCGCTGGGAACAATATTCATTAGGCACTGTCACCTACTGAAGATGGTTATGAAGGATCTTAATAGAGGAAGAAGCTATTAAACATTTCATCTTAATAATACTTACCTGCTGTCTCATGGTCTACAAAAAGAGACGTGAGAATTTTCCATGATAAATTTATCTCACAGAACTGCTACTTGCTACAGAATTTTTTCCACTTGTCTTTTTTGCCATTTCACTCCATACGCTCTGGAAGCATTTGTTGCCGGAGAGGAAAAATACATTATTTAGTGAACGAAACCAACAGTTCATGTAGTTTTATGCCCTGTCCTTGGTGGTGGTCTATGAGAGTTACCTGACACAGAATAAGACGGAAGAGGTACAAGAAATTCTAACTAAAAATTCTGAATAGCAGGCTCAATAAGAAAATTCTGGCTTAAGCTCAGGATGAATAGGCCCTGAAAGATAATGATTTATAAACATTTAAATATTGTATCCCACTAATATTTGTCAGTTCTTTCCAATTTTAGTTCTGTTAGTTTGATAATACTGAGGCCATTTCAACTTTTATATTCCTAAATGATATTTCACTCCTGTACTGCATTCTCCTAGTTCACCAGCACACAAGTTAAATCAATTGAAAACCGGCTGCTTTCCATCTGCTACCAACAAATGTGATCTAATACATTAATTACATTAAAACCCTATCTTTGAAGAGTTTTTTAATAACATGCTAGAGAATCATTACCACCAGTTTTTCCAGTTAAAATTATTTTGGCTCAGTCTGGTCTAATATTTCAAACCACCATAACTACAGTCTGCATTTGAAGAGCAAGCCATTAGCTTTCTGTTTAACAGCTTGCTCTCTGTTTCAGTTTAGATTCCCAAAGTCAGATGCAATTCCCTCACGTTGCGTCCCTTCTTCTTGACTGCTCTGCTCAGACAAATTTCCCCATGACCACCTCCTCCTCCTAAACCAGAAATGAAGCATAGATTTTTAATATAAGCAGTAGGTCTTCACACTGGTTAGCCCAACACAGGCAGCCACATGAACGTTTTTGCATCCTGTTCAACATTAGTGTGTGGGAGAACTGATTTCTCCTCACGCTTGCTTCCACTCTTCTGGAATTGTGAAAAAAATAAGTGGCCTCGATTAGGTATTTTGTCAAATAAGTTTTGATGAGATGCTTAGCTGGAAGGATATTTGACTAGTTCTGCATCTGTGCTTTCCACTAGAAACAGCTCATCAGCTTAGCTCGTATATTTCAGGAGAAAGAGCAGGATGAAATGTCATGAGGCTGTATTAGATTATATGCAAGGTTTACTGACCTAATTCACTTTCATTTTTCCTTTTTTTTTTTTTCCCTCTAGAGCAGTATGCTTCAGTAAACCTAATATCTGACTTTCATAACTATTTTGAAAATTATAAATACCTCTTGTATGAAGCACTATGAAAAGTCATTGCATCACAAGCCTTACAAAGAGATGCTGAAAAAAATCTTTCATTAAAAGTCATTAAGTACAAAGCGAATCTACAAAACCATGCTCAGAGACCCATATATTGCCTGTATGGGGAATAAGATATATAAAATTTGTGGCGGGCAATCTGTTATTTAAATGGAACATTAATGTAATAGAAAGTATCTGCTTGTATCAGCAAGACTACCATCATAAACTTTACAGAGTAATCTCTTGCTGTTAATAGCATTTCACAGGAATCACCACAGACAGCACAGAAAACATATCGACTGTAGCAATATACAGCAATACCCAATGGATAGTCCTTTCTCTTACATGCAAAATTAGAGAGGGCACTATTTAAAAAGGTCAGCACTCAAATTCAATTCTGGATCTCAGATCCCCAGAATATGAGGGCAGGATACCAATCTGATCCATATTTTCCATTTTAACCAAAAAAATTGAGAACTTGCCAACACCGAAATCTGATACTAAGTATATAAGGAAGGAAAAAATGTTCTCAGGGGTGGAGTATGGATTCTTCCCCATTATGTTAATGATATGGAACTTAAGTTATACTTAATGGATTAAGATGTGTAAATTCAATTGAAGTTTTTGAGTCAAATCCTTAACTAGTGTAACCGAAATACAGCTCAGACTTAAATAACACCAAACTAACAATACGAACTGCCAGGGAGTAAAACCAATCACAGCAAAAAGAAACAAACTACTTAACTATGTCATTTCACTGACTAAATAAAATACCAGTTCAGTAATTTTAGCAATAGCAAGGCTTCAAGTAGCAGTTAGCAAGATGCTTTGGAAAAAAAAAAAAATTTGTTATTCTCTTGGTGCGTGAAATAATTGAAGATTTTTTTGTCTTGATGTTTTGTTTCATCTTCTGCAATATTCAGCCACAGAAATGTGTGATGTCTATTGGGCTTCATTTAGACTTCATCAATGAATGGTGGATAAGGGCTTTTCTGACCACCCTGATGTTGGAATTCCTTTCTGTTTTCCTGTCTCCATATTCCAGTACAAGTCTGTGGACTCTTCACACTTAAAAAAACACTGTGATTCATAACACAGACATTTTCCTTCCTTTCTCACCTATAGGACCTAAACAATACGTACTCAGCATGTTCAAGCAATGAAAGAGGAGAGGAACTCTCCATAAACTCATTAGAATATTTACTTAGGTACTGCACAATCCAGGTCAAAAAGCTTCATCACATTATAAAACTTGGACCTGTCAACCCTACCAGCAGGACAGTATCCCACTGGAAACCACAAGGCAAGTGATTCTCAATCCTTCCTTGTGAAGCTCTTCGCATAGAAAAAATAAAAAGTATTTGTCATTAGTTTGAGATAGATTCTTGCAATTCATATGGGATAAAAGCAAAATGAATCCAAGTCCTTGAAGAAATTAGTATTTGTTTCTTAAAGGCAGAGGCAAGCTGGGGAGGGCCAATAGAGAAAGGGAGCTCCCCAAAGGCACCGACATCTGGGTCGTCCCCTCTGCTAGCCTTTCCCCACCACTTAGATGTTTTGCCATTTCTGCACGCTAACTTTCATAAATCCATTTTTTAGGTAAATATTAGACCCAAGGATTGGGTGACAGAATTTATAAACTTATCTCTGGGTTGTGAACCTGTCTAGCCCTCTGGGTATAAAAAGTTAGGAGTTATGTAGGTTAGTACTGCAGAAACAGAAATCCCCTTGAGAACCTGCCCTCAATGTCTCAATTCTGTGTTGCCTGAAGAAGGGCATGGGTCAGGTTATTCTACAGAACAAAACATAACAAAACCAATTTTTTTTTTGCCATGTAAATCACCACTGCCTGAGACAAGAAGCAAATTGTAATCTCTAATTGCAGGTTGTCAGAACCAAGTATTTTTCCCAGTTCAGTGTAATGGGGAACAGTAGTGACAAACTGATACCATATCTAAAAACATGACTTACTGTCTCCTTTTTCTGACTTTGAAAAGACTGAAGAAGCTTTGTTTTATTAATAGGGCATGCTTTTTTAGAAGTACAAAGCACATATTTGTCCAGAATATTTCTAGATTAGATTTCAGGACAGCCATAAATCTACATTAGAAAGTACCTTGGCAAGCAGCTACGGTTTGACTTTACAAAATGCTTCCGAGTAATACTTAGCAGATTATGCTGCTATTATTTTAAAGGCTAAATTCTAATCTAATCTAATAAAAAACAATTCAGCTGAACTTTGTGGAGGAAAGGATAGGCAGGTGGGCCACTTAAATAACACCTTTACTTTTTTCTAGGATTTTCAGAAATACGGGTGTAATGTGGGCTCGTACTCCAAAGCCACTGCGTGCTTGGAAAAGCCATTTATAGTAAAATTTTAATAAGCACACTGATGACTTAGGAACCTAAATTCCCTTTTTGAAAGTGAGGTAGGCATTGACAAGCTTAACTCTTCTAAAAATATAAGTGACTCAACACCATAATTCCCCAATTCTCATGCACATAAGCAATGTAAATTAAGCTCTTTATCTTTTAAGGAACAGAATTACTGCAAATGGCAACTATTTTTCTACTGATATTCAAGCTAATAAAGAGACTATGTATACATTCTATAGACTCTATTTTTATGTCCGAATTTGAAATTATTTTCATCTTGAAGTTGGTTAAGGGTAATTTTTTTCCATTTTGCAATTTGAGCAAGACCAGTTCCATAGCTGTGGGCAGTTTGTAGTAAACTTCTCAAAGAGCATCAAAACCGAAGCAGGAAATACAAATGCTTACTACAAAAACGTTCATATTTAGAACAGGGACAAATATTTTAAATAGTTATTTCCATTGGAAGGGATTGCCATTAAAGGAATAAGGTGGCAATGCATGTGCTTGCACCTCTTCCTAGCTGGGAAAAAGAAAAGCTATTTTAGTTTCTTTCTACAGACCCATTCTAGGTAGCCTGCCAAAATCTTAGCACAGAAGTGACACTCCCCTTCTGCCAGGTAAGGGAAGCAGCGCACCCAAACCCTTATTTCCTTCTATTGCCATGCTGTGTGATAAATGGTCCAACTTGGTGCTTCCTTCCTGGAGCCACCTGTTGGGGAGCTGCCTTTCAATGTTGCTTTTTCCTTGCATCCAGAAATATCTTCAGTGCCTTAATTTCTCAAGAGGATTTTCCATCAGTTATATATTAAAAAAAAAAAAAAAATCCCCAGATATTTTCTAACATTCAGCAATCTGCTGAGCTTTGGAGCAGATGATTACTTATTTGAGCACAGACTTTCCTTATTCTTCATTTCTGTGCTTTGCACAATAGGGGCCTAATTATATTAACGGTCCTTTGCCTCCAAAGTCTGTAACTTGAAAGGGTCATGTCAGAGACTTTTCAGAGTATTTCCATCTGTGCCAAGCCTTTAACAACCTATTATCCTGAAAAAAATAAATCCCCTAAAGCACAACATTTTAGGATCTAGCAGATCACTAAGGATCTGCTTGAGACAATAATATAAATATATCTACTCACACAAACAAATTTGGTTGTATGAATTCACATTTTGTTTCCAGACAGTATCAGATACCTTGTCTAACAGAGCTGCATTCATCTAACCTGTTGACAGTAAGCTTTTCCCATTTCATATAACACATATGTTGTGATAAACTAATATCAATATTCATACCTGAATTCGGAAGATAGAAACTTAGGACACAATATTTGCAAACTGAGCACCAAGGTACTCAGGCATAAAAATACACAGTGAGGGATCTTAAACTTGTAAATAAATGTTATTGAAGAATTTTCCTGAGAGCATGTGTGGAAAAAAAAAAAAACCAAACAGGTTGTCAATAGCATATTTTAAATCAATGAGCTGCTGTAGTATTGGAATTTAGTGATGCTCATGCCCTTTCTGACACTACAGTGCTTGCCATGCTTGCTTTGTCTGATCAGAGCCTGTAATCTTTGCTGCTGCTATATTTCAAGCTGCTGATGAAACAGCCTGAGGAAGACTGGAAATACCTCTTTGAAATGCACAGCAGGATTTCTCAAAAATGAAACAACAAAACTTTGAGAAAACTCTGCTGCAGAACCAAAAGCAAGAGAAAACTATGAGCATAAAGACATTTTGACATCTGGGAAATGCTCATATAGGATTAAAATTGAGGGCAAAAAATTGCCTAAAAAAATAATCTAGTATGGACAAGAGTCCCGGCACAGATGTAAGATTCTCCCAACTAAAAGTAAATATTTATCCTTTATTGTTTTTTCTCCCCTCATGCATATCCAGCTTCTTCAGTGGCAGAAGAATAACTAACCTTGATTCTTTGTCGTGGTCTACATTGGGAAATATAATGGTCATTTTACATTTCAATTAAAGAAAACCACTTGGTGAAAGTACACAGCAAAATTTTTTGTGTCTCAGATGAAAGGCTGGAGGTTGGGGGAACAGAAATCAATAATAATCTCAAACTGATGATTTCATGATAAAGAGACAAATAGGAAGCCTTCTGTAGCATCATGCTACCAGAAAAATAGGACACTCTTTCTCATGAGGTTTTGCTAATATTTTATTGTTGGTGACATTTCTGTGAGTACCCTGTGTGCAAAAGATGGAGCATCACACTACAAAGCCTGTCATGAAAAGCAATCCCAACCTTTGTTGATTTCATTTAAAGGTAGCAACGTAGCAAAAAACGAGCAGAAACCCAACACTCTCCTTTGCTATACATGGAACTTTCTTGCCAATAATCGTGCTCTAGAAATTTTCTTTCCCTCTTTCTCCTTTTGCTACATCTGCAAAAGAAGATGACTGCCAGCGTGCAGCAATCAGTAGTGCTTTGTAAAACAGATGATAAAACAAACCTGCTTGTGATAGCAGATAGCTGGAACCTGTGATGTAGGGACTTTCCTCCAGCGCTGCTTTCCTATGGAGGGCCATAAAGTGTTTCAAAAAGGAAGCCTTAATATGTTTTACTTATTTTTATATTTACTTAAGCAGAAGAGGTTTAAAGTTTCAAGCCTTGTGACCCCCACTGAGAAAACCTTCAATAAAACAGGAAAAGAACTTGTACACCCTGAACGATGTACATCCCTAGTAGATAAATTACAACTTAGCACCTCAGAGTAGTATTGTGAAAAGGCAATACATTGTCAATGCCACTTATAGACAAATGGAATGACAAAGCACCCAGGACATTACCTGCAACACCCTCCTCTCCAACAGCAGCTCCTTACCGAGGAACGCGGGCCGACGGCACACAGATACTTGTGAGCTTTCTGCAGCAGAGACCATCTTGTTCTTCTGTGGATTTTTATTATGCCACACCAAGGCGAAAGCAGTCTCACTTCACAACTGAGGCTCTGGAATTCTATGGTGCAAATATAAATAAACAAGCCCGCCAAACTGCACTGCATGCAGCTCTGACATTTTTCACGGCCTTGTCTGGAAACAGAACATGCACTGTATATGAAGAGTCAGCGTTCATAGAATCACAGAATGGTATCACAGAATGGTAGGGGTTGGAAGGGACCTTCTGAGACCATCTAGTCCAACTTCCCTGCCAAAGCAGGTTCACCCAGAGCAGGCTGGACAGGAATATATCCAGGCGGGTTTTGAATATCTCCAGAGAAGGAGACTCCACACCCTCTCTGGGCAGCCTGTTCCAGTGCTGTCACCCTCAAAATAAATAAGTTTTTCCTCCCGCTGAGACAGAATTTCCTGTGTGGCAGTTTGTGCCCATTGCCCCTTGTCCTGCTGCTGCGCACCACAGAAAAGAGTCTGGCCCCATCCTCTTGACATCCGCCCTTTAGATATTTATAAGCATTGATGAGGTCCCCTCTCAGTCTTCTCTTCTCCAGGCTAAACAGGCCCAGGTCTCTCACCCTTTCCTCATAAGAGAGGTGCTCCAGTCCTTTGATTATATTCCTAGCTTTCCGTTGGACTCTTTCCAGTAGTTCCTTGTCTTTGTTGAACTGGGGGGCCCAGAACTGGACACAGTGCTCCAGATGCAGACTCATCAGGGCAGAGCAGAGGGGGAGGATGACCTCTCTCGACCTGCTGGCCATGCTGTTTTCAATGCACCCCAGGAGACCATGGGCCTTCTTGGCCACAAGGGCACTTTGCAGCCTCATGGGCAACCTGTTGTCCGCCGGGACTCCCAGGTCCCGCTCTGCAGAGCCACTCTCCAGCAGGTCAACCCCTAACCTGGACTGGTTCACTCTTTCTACCCGTTTCCCTTCTCAGTCTGAGAAACGCAGCAAGATTAGAGGGTTTCTGCTGTTAGAATTAGCATTCATCATCCTCGAGCCACCTCAGGCCTTTAAAATGAAAACAAAAGGGAGTGTTTAGCGTTACCCTGCAAAGCGTGAGCCTTACGCGCACTGTATCCACCATTCGTCTTAAAAGTCACCTTCAGTCGAACGCCCGCCAAGGCACGGGCAACGTTAAACCACCCCCCCGCGACGTCCCCCCCCCCGACCCGTCTCATCGCTGAGGGAAGGTCCCGCGCCGGGCGGCGGCCTCGCGCAGCGCGGGCGCACAGCGCCCCCTGCCGGCCCCGCCCCGCCACAGCCGCGCAGCCGCCGCGGGCGCGGATCCCGCCGCAGCGCGGGGCAGAGCGGGGGCGGCTCGGGGCGGGGGGAAACGAAAACAAAACAAAACAGAAACAGAACCGGAGTCCCTCCGAGTTAAGGCTTACCGGCCGTAAAAATACTTCTAACTCTCCGTCGCGGTTTGGGCCGGACTGGCCTCTGAAAGGAAGGAGAGATGCTCTCTGGCCTCTCCCCCTTCGGAGAAGGGAGAGCATCTCCCTTCAGGGAGAGGAGGGAGAGAGAGAAAGAGACTTATGAGTTTTAAAAGAAACTAAACTACTTTAATGAAATAATTAATAATAAAATAACGAAAAAATAATAGTATCAAAAAAAGGAAAATACTGAAATATATACAGTGTATAGAAAACCGTATCGAGCTCCCAGGATGACAATGGCATCACTGGCAGGCACTGGGAACACAGATCGCAGACTGGACTCAGCAATGGACAGGAACTGGATTCTGGAACGGAATTCAGGAATGCTGAATTCCAGATTCAGATCGAAGGCAGACAAACAGAGCTCTCCTTGGATGTCGGCCATTGAAGAAAGAGGCTGACCCCTTTGATCCCTCAGCTTTTATACTGAGCATGATGCAGATGGGATGGAATACCCCTGTTGGTCAGTTTGGGGTCACCTGTCCTGTCCCCTCCTCCCCACAGGTGTGACCCCTCTACGCGTTTACACGTTTTTGCCCCTCCAACAGGGCAAATAACAAGTTAGCTGGCCTTGGTTGTTGTAGCAGTAAGTATAAGCAGGAGCCTCTCTGCATACCATTCCTTGGTATAAACTCGAAACAATCACTTCTTATCACTCTGGGAGTGGGCTACTGTTTTATAAATATGCCGTTAATTTCAGAGAGTTCAGTTAGTTAGAAGAGGCTTAACTGAAAAGCAGAATTACTGAACAGAAAATTGGTTCTGTTTTGCCTCAAACCACGACGCTTTTTCTATGAGTATTTTGAAATATAGGTATTTTCACTTTGTATATGCACAGTTTCATATGTTTGTGCACGCGCTGCGACTTCCACAGAGTCCCTCACCAAAACAGCTTGCCTGGCACCACGAGCACGACAACAGATGCCTGTGCTAACCATGACAGATAATCTGTGAGGAAGAGCGACCTTCGCCCCTGTGTGAGAGATCCAGGGTAGCATCCAGACTCTGCCCATTCTCGTGCAGATGGACAACGTTTTTTTGCTCAAGTTTCTGCCCGCGAGAAGGGGATTTTAAGTAACTCCTGCTTTATCTGCACGGCTACACTCGGGGTGCATGATGGCGTTCCCACACGACCTGGCAGGCCTGGCAGCCGGGGCCAGCCCAGCCACAGGCATTGGGTGCCTCCATGGGGATGGGGATGGGCCAAGGTCAGGTTGGGACATCAGCCAGGCTCATCTCAGTGGGGCCCATGGCCAAGCAGGGCAGGGGCAGGCAGGGCTGGTGGTGTCCTCAGCCCTGGCAAGTTTGTCTGATGTTTTCTGGGTCCTCCTGCTTCAACATTCCTCCCAACTCTCAGGTTTCTCTTCTTTTTTGCATTTATAAAGGGAAGGGAAAGGAAGGGCAGCGATCCGAACATCTGGGCTGCCACGCAACACGGAGGGCAGGTCTGCGTCACGGTGAATGCAGGGCTGGTTCTTGATTATTAAAGCTGATGGCTAAAGACTATTAGGTGTCCTTGCCTGACTAGTATGCAAATTAAATATTTTCCTATACCACTCCCAAAGAGCTTAAACAAACCCTGAAGTGGATTAAGCAGCAAAGAAAAGCAAAATTTCCTAAATATAGCAGGGTGGAATGAATAAAATAGTTTTTAAAAATATGAATAAGAGTCTCAAAGAGGCCACATAGGCCTTTAACTGTACCATGTCTAGGCTGCTCTGGTGCTCAACCAAAGCCCAGAAATTAACACCTCATAATCAGAAATTTTTAGCACTTGTTATCTCATGTCACAAATTTGTATTGAAAAACATATTTCAGTAGTCATGCTTAAAGCTGCCATTTTGTTTCCACTGCAAATATAATTTTTTTTTAAATATATGAAAAAAATAAAAGCATGATTATGTGGAGTGAGTATGCAATCGGGACTGTGGAAATAGTCCCATAATTAGTTTCCTCAGGAAGATATCAAGTACCTAAGAAATAACACAATAAAATAGACATTTAAGTCATTGAAAGGTTTGAGTTCTGGCAGGACTGCTTTCACTTATTACAAAAAAAACAGAACAAATTCCCCCAAATGTTTAATGTCAGTACTTGCAGTTCTCCTTTCACAACAGCAGGAGAAAAAAAATTGTCTAATGCCCAAAAATGACATCTGCGAAAAAAATCTGTGCTAAAAAGGATGAAAAGAACATCTAGTACAATTTATTCACAGAAATGCCCTTAACAGACTAAATTTACAGCATAAAATCCCTTTTCTACCCAGTTTGTATAACACAGAAAATTATGCTATTGATATTAGTGTTAAAGCAGCTCTGTGTGGTACAGTAACTCAGACTCACGCTATGCTTAGCAGATGGACAGATTTCTGCTACGTGCCAGGGACCGTATCAGTTAGCCATCGAGAAAGTCTTATCAGCACAGTCATCCCTCTCATCTAACTTTCATTTAAGGGCATCACTAAAATCAGTATAGCTGAGATTTAAAAGCACCCACATCACCAGAACATTCTTGTGTCACACAGCCCGTCTCAGGTAGCCCTTGCCATAGATTCGAAACTGGTCCTGCAGGCAGAGAGCATGAGAGTGAACCCAAGTAGCAGCCATCCTCCCAGAGCAGCATTTGAAATTTCACTTGAGGAGGCACATTGTCGAGTCAACCAAATTAACATTTTCACCATTATTGACACTACAAGATTTATTACGCCCTGTTCAATTTAAAAAGGTCCCCCAGGGAAATTTTTAAGGGGTGCTTGCTTTATTAGTTGTTATTGAGTTGGACCATTTGACATCTTGTGGGGAATGTCTGAATAACGAAATCCTTGCTAGAGAGAGATCAAGAGACCCCTGGTGACTGATACGGATGACATTGATTTGATTTTGGCATGATGCATTTAGTTTCCATTGTTAAAAGAATATAGCAGATTAATTTATAGAATGAATAGTAACTATATGAACCATATACACAAAGGAGTCTGAGTAGGGCTGCGAGAGAACCTGGAGCCCTACGGCACACAGAGCTCTCGCTCCCCCAGTAAGCAATAAATTTCAGCAACATTACTATATAGAGCTGGGTTACTGTGGGGAGGAAGCAGTAGAGCTGAACCCTACAACTTCTACGCTTGATATTCACAGAAGCATTCCATTTATATAGTACAGTGGCTGTGGGGTGGGGAGAGAAGGAAAGATGGGAAGGGAAGATTTCTATCTATGAATAACTTTCTTCCAGCGTAAATATAAAGAAACCAGGAAATTCTTGTATAAGGAGGATGCTGAAACAATAGAAGTGCTCCGGCAAATACAAACACAGGGTGAATGAGAGTCATAGAGGCATGCAGCTTAAGAGGTATTCTTGGTATTAAAATACAAAACACAAGGCTAGCTAACAAGTAACAAAACACAAGGTTAAGCACTGATAAGACTGGAACTATTTTTTCGGAGGGATTATGAGAAAAACAGAGAGAGTCTAGGAAAGCGGAGACAGGAAAGACTGGGGAATGAATTCATCCAGACACTAGAGCTTTTATAGAACTATGCACAAAGACACCAGCTTCCTCTAATATGCTGATAAGAAGAACTTTTGGAAAAGCAGAGTGCATCAGGCTTACATGATTACATCACCAGCATTGTTTGCTAATTGCCACAACCCGTAAGCCAGCAGTCGAACGTTGTATTGCTGCTGTCAAAATGGCTTTCACTTTCCAAAGAAAGGGTTGGTGAATACTCCTGTTCCACTAAAAAACAATAGGTAGTGGAGGGACATAATGTACTCAGAGATGGTTGAAATCACCTTACCTGATTTTAAACTAAAAGCTGAAGACTTTTTAAAAGGACTTGAAATACATCCTTAAAAAAAATGCCTCAAAAATTCTGAGGTATTTCAATTTCAGATGAAGTCTCTGATGGATAGGCAGCAGCTATACATAATTCTAGACTGAGAACTGCATTAAGATACTTTTCTACCATGGTTCCAAAAATTCCCTAGCCTCGTGTATTTATTTTCCACCCCCTAACCCCAGCAAAAATATAGTTGTGGCAACCTGGTTGATCATCCCTACAATTCCAACCTGCAACGACTGAGAGCCTGAAAAATTACCATATGAAGGAAGAAAAGGGTTTTTATTCAGTCTTGTGAGCGTTTGGGTGCATATCAGATCTGAATTGTCTAAGCCTAGCGTTCATCCGAGGCTTAATATCAATCGATCATTAACCCCACATCTGTGCTACATACTGGGCTTTGGCAGAAACATGTGCCAGGCAAATATTCAGATTATACAAACCAAAGGAAGCCTGGAATCTGTTTCCCCAAGCACACCAAGGTTACTCAGCAGGCCTTTGGCCCACTGTTTTTCTACCCATCTATACTTTTCTGTGCACAGCTACTGTAATTATACTTAACCCTCTATGCATAACATATGCTGATGTAATTTTCTGTACTGTGTTTGAGTCATCCATAATTCACTCCTGCCTTTCTAACAGAAAGCGTTATGCCTGTGGGGCTGGAACACACAGTTGGTTTTCCAATATGCCAGATTAATGCCCAAACCGGTGGATTACAGTCAGCTTCCTTAACCTTGACTCTGTCGTCAACAAGTCTATAGAACAAAACAGTTTTAATAGCAAGATATATCATGGGGGTACGGGATATTCACAAGCAACAGCCCTAACTCACCATTTCTGGTGATCTGGTGTTTCTCCATTGCCACTTTAATATCCTTGTCATTGACCTATGCAATTACCTTGTGCTAATTTTCTCTTGTTTTAGCCAAAATAAGACAAATCCTTTTTCTAAAACAAAAAGAGTCTCAAGAATAGTAAACTTATTTCTAAAAGTATCAGCTTCAAATGATTAATATTAGCTCTTGAAAATCAGCATTGGACTCTCAGTTTGAATGATACGTTTGTTGTTTCTGGTCTGAGACCAAAAAAATCCGTGACTATAAATCTCTAAACGATGGCTAAAATAGACAGAAAAATTATTGCCAGCTGTTCCCTAAATGAGACCTCTGCAGCTCTTCCTAACTAGTCTGCTTACAGGAGGAGCAATTCAAGGGAGCTCTGTGAGGTACTGCAGTGCAATCCCATTCCTTATCCACTGCTGTACGCTGTGAAACCCAGGGACAAGGCACAAATACTTCTTGAAAAGCATTTAACAATGAAGGAATGGAAGAACACTCTTCTTCACGTTAAACCTAATCAAAATACCGTGTTCAAGAACCTAGCCACAGATGACTAAACCTAGCAAACTGGATGATCATATTATGGTGAGCTACAGCCATGGCTATCATACGGCAAGAAGTACCCCGCAACCAAGGAGCAGCACGTAAGATCAGCCTCACTGAAAGAATGATTGATTGCAAGCAAAGAAGAAAGAAATTACACAGGATAGCTTTTTCTGGGGACAGTATTCTTCTTCTTTGTGCTCTTTAAGCCCAAGACAAAGCCTCTGGGAATGTAAGATGCTGATTTAAAAGAAATGAAAATGATTTCTAACTTGTCATACCAAACCCTTATATAAAAGCATTTCCATTCA
The DNA here is from genome assembly GCF_964106895.1 of Numenius arquata. Taxonomy (NCBI): domain Eukaryota; kingdom Metazoa; phylum Chordata; class Aves; order Charadriiformes; family Scolopacidae; genus Numenius; species Numenius arquata. The sequence goes on along the minus strand of NC_133581.1, from coordinate 28,690,800 downwards.
CTGTGTAACGCCTGCAATGCCTAAAGATCTGCTCAATTATATTTGTTTTCCGGTTGATTCTCCTCATCTAAGAAGGAGATACATTGCTATCTAAAAATGAATGCTTCTGACAAGCTTTTTCTCTTTTTCAATGACATTGTAATAGTAACAAAAAATCTTGAGCCATTAACTTTAGTGCAAATGTTGTCTGAAAATGGATAAACTAAACATTTCAGGATTATGTCCATAGAATTACACCATCATTAGATTCAAATAGATAAATATTTATTCACTGTGAACGATACTGTAAAACTTCCAAAGGGACAGTGCTGGGAACAAAGGATGACAGTATCAGCAACAGCCCACAGCAATCTGATGCTGAAACATTTTATATATTCATTTTATATATTCATATATGAATATATATATATTCAAATGTTAAACGTCAAACACTTGCAGACAAAGAGACAGGGATGCATTCAGAGGTGACAGAACATGCTTGCTGCTCCCCAAGGGTAGCTGCTGGACATCAGGATCTACCCCTGACAGCATCTATCCCCTGAACCAGCAGGAAATCTAGTTTTGCTAGGAAGCAAAAGGGAGAATACGTGGCTGGGCAAGGAAAGCAGGCGGCCAGCCATGGAAGCAGCAAAAATCCTGTACTGTTGCCATACCCTCGTTTCCTTCTTAAGGGAAAAGCACTGAAACTCCGAGAAGAGGAAAAGATATTCTGAGCTGACTGGGAAGAGAATGATAGATGAACCTGCGGGTAGGAGGGAAGGCTGATTAGGGAAGGAATGTAAGAAAGGGAGTATCAGAGCCAAGTGGAAAGGGAAAGGACCTGGAGGTGGTTAAGAAGAGCTAGGTAGCACCAGTGGGACAGGAAGAGTGAAATGAGGTGGAGAACACAAAGTTTAGTTACATGCCAGAGGAATCCTTGGCAAAAAAGAGTTTGGGAATCACTGACATAATACACTGTACACAATACCGCAGTAAACCTATGTGAATTATTATTCAGATTATGCATAATTTTAACTCTGTGTAGAAGTGTGAGAATGTAACAGGAAAAGAACAAGATAAGAGCTGCTAAGTGTGAGGGGAGGGGAGAATTTGTTTTTCTCCCCTCCCATTTTCAAGAGGGGAGAATTTTTTTTCTCAGGTTATGATTTTTACATACTGAGAAGAAAACTTTTTCATTCTGAAATATTAAGAAAAACAATTTAAAAAAGTAGAAAGTCTCCATTAAAAAAGAGTACCTTCTGGATTAATATCTTGTTCTTTTGTTTGTCTTACCTGTTACTTTTCCTTCTCCCAACTACACTTTCAACATCTGGATCTGTATTTTAGATGTATATGCCTAGTGATTCCTAGCTATTGAGGATATCCGTCACATATAAGAATCCCCACCCTGCCAACTCTGGTTTCTCAGTCTCACTCAGGCTCTGTACTGGGAGATATCTATGTAAGTTTGCAGATGACGCCAAACTAGGTGGGAGTGTTGATCTGCTTGAGGGTCAGAAGGCTCTACAGAGGGACCTGGACAGGTTGGATCAATGGGCCAAGGCCAACGGGATGAGGTTCAATAAGGCCAAGTGCCAGGTCCTGCATTCCGGGTCCTGCAGGGTCACAACAACCCCAGGCAACGCTACAGGCTTGGGGCAGAGTGGCTGGAAAGCTGCCCAGCAGAAAAGGACCTGGGGGTGTTGGTGGACAGCCGGCTGAACATGAGCCAGCACTGTGCCCAGGCGGCCAAGAAGGCCAACGGCATCCTGGCCTGTATCAGGAATAGCGTGGCCAGCAGGAGCAGGGAAGTGATGGTGCCTCTGTACTGGGCACTGGTGAGGCCTCACCTCGAGTGCTGTGTTCAGTTCTGGGCCCCTCACTACAGGAAGGACATTGAGGTGCTGGAGCGTGTCCAGAGGAGAGCCACCAAGCTGGTGAGGGGTCTAGAAGAAGTCATATGAGGAGAGGCTGAGGGAACTGGGCATGTTTAGTTTGGAGAAGAGGAGGCTGAGGGGAGACCTCATTGACCTCTACAACTACCTGAAAGGAGGGTGTAGAGAGGTGGGTGTTGGCCTCTTCTCCCAAGGGAATAATGACAGGACCAGAGGAAATGGTCTGAAGTTGGGGCAGGGGAGGATTAGATTAGATATTAGGAAGAATGACTTTGCTGAGAGGGTGGTCAGGCACTGGAACAGCCTGCCCAGGGAGGTGGTGGAGTCGCCATCCCTGGAGGTATTTTAGAAACGTGTAGACGTGGCACTTCAAGGCATGCTCTAGTGCCCGAGATTGTTGGTTTGTGTCTGTTTGTGGCTGGGTGTGGGGTGTGGTTGTGGGTGTTTTTTTTCATTTGTTTTTTTTGTGGTTGGACTCGATGATCTCAAAGGTCCCTTCCAACCATGAAAATTCTGTGATTCTGTGATTCTACATGTCTCCTGCAATAAGAAAAATGCCTTACTTCTAGACATATCCACAACACAGCAGGCCAACTGGAAGGTGGTCTGCAAGTGAAGCTCCTAAAGGACAAGGCTGACTAAACCACATCAAAGCAGTGCCTTTTGAATTCAAAAGAGTGAAAAAATAGACTTAGCAGGAGAAGAGGTTAGGGTTTTATACCGGGAGCTATTAAATTGTACCTGAGGTAGTTCAGGTTTTAAGATAACCTAGACAGGTACAAGGTGGGAGAGATGAAGGTACAAACTTAGGTAGGAGAGAAAAACTAATCTAAGGTCGGGTGACTCTGGCAGGAGTTAAATACAACGCTATTATCGACTGTAAAACTAAGGCAATTGTAAATCCGCTACCTCCTCCTGGTTCCTGCTGGTTATTTTGCATTTTGAAACAGCAAAACAGGGCTCCAGCCAAGCTGTTTGCTTGGATTTGGCTCAGATATGTCTACACCCTGCTGAAACAACTGATTTCACTGGCAAATTGATAGAAGCTTGAAACCTATCAGTGAAAATTATTTGTTGCACAAAGCCAAGCTCACTTGGCCAAGTTCACAACAGGTGTAATAAAACTAAGGGAAGTCTCTGGCACATTCTTCATACAACTCACCCAGGACCCTATTTCCTGACATACCCCTCACCTGCTAGCTAAGCAGAGATGTACAGTGTAAAAACAGGGAGCAATGTTCCTGTTGGTAATAATTTTATCATTGCAACTTGAATGGACAGATTATCACTGGACTGTTTTGATCAAAAATAATGATGAGTAGTGACAAAGAGAATCATAGAATGGTTTTGATTGAAAGGAACCTTTATTGGTTGGTCAGGTCATCTAGTTGACCAATTGGAAGGTCATCTAGTCCAACCTCCCCTGCAATGCATAGGGACATCTTCCACCAGATCAGGTTGCTCAGAGCCCCATCAAACCTGACCTTGAATGTTTCCAGGGATGGGGCATCTACCACCTCTCTGGGCAACCTGGGCCAGTGTTTCACCACCCTCAGCATAACACATTTCTGACTTGTATCTAGTCTAATTCTTTCCTCTTTTAGTTTAAAGCCATTACCCCTTGTCCTATCGCACTAGGCCCCGCTAAAAAGTTTATCCCCATCTTTCTTGTAGGCCCCCTTTAAGCACTGAAAGGCTGCAATAAGGTCTCCCCAGTACCTTCTCTTCTCCAGGCTGAACGACCCAGAGCAGTTGATGACACTGCTTAACCCATCACTGTCTGGGCCTGGTTTTTATCTGGTGAAAGGGTCAGTGTTAGGAATCCACACAGGGAAAGTTTCTAATCTAGCTTCTGACACGATACGCAGTCATGGTGATTGCACTCGATGCACCACATAATCACGGTGGGGAACATAACTGTGTTTTGGAGTTTCTTGTGAGAGAAGAGCAATAGAAAGAATCACATAATTCCATGTCACAGCTCTAAAAACAAAGAATGAGACCAACAAGAAAAAATTAGTGAAAGCTTACGGGAGACATTTGAAATTAGTTTCTCAAAATGTAAAAGAAGAGCTCATGAAGCAGTGTGGGATGCTGACTGTATTTCAGGAAACATTACTACAAAAATTGCTGGTCTTTGGAGGAGGAAGCTCTCTTGTATGATTTAGTAAAATGTACCATAGTAAAAGAATACTAATAATCAATTCTCCACTGTCTGATAACATCGCTAAAAAGATTAGTGTTAAGAAAGGTTGATTAAAGCAAGTGCTGCAACTGCTGTTGACCCTGACAACATATGCAATTGTGTTGAATTAGAGAATATGAGTCCCAATCTAGCAGCAAAGCATGATCTTGAAAATTAATTCAGAAAAAAGATTATCAGATGTCTGGTTAAAAAGCTTTATAACAGAAGAGTAAGAGACTTTAAACATGAGTTCTGGGGCATGCAGATAGAAAACCAATGATAGACTCTTAGAGCATTTCTTAAGGGCTGTAGTATGGGGATACTAAACCATAAGCAGACAGTCATAAATATTATTTAAAAATAGAGTGGATGCTCATAAGTGCACGGCAAAGAGAAATGCTCTGCCTGTTTCAGCTTTCATTTCAGCATGGCAGGAAATGTGTGGGGAGGACATCAATTTTACAAACAGAAATGGAGGGACGAAGCTTAATAACATCATTACTTCGTGAAAGTACAAAGGAAATGAAGGGAAAAGCTGCAGCAGGCCAAGGCAAAGTTAGCTGATACAAATGGTGCCTCATTGGCTAATGATTGATAAGAGCAGTGATTACTGACAGTTTTAAAAAATGTCATTCTATTTTAATTTTCAATATGTCAGACACAGGAAAATTAAATCACGTCAGAAGCCACCGACCTACTACTGAAAGGCCAATTTTTATGAAACTTTTCCTCAGTAATTTTAACGGAGAGATTAACTAACGCCTACTCCATTAACTTGAGTCAGACAAGTTTCAGGAGAACATCAGGCAAAAATGGACTAAGAACTGTTGTACTTACAGACACCTCACAAGGCTTTGCTTCTATTTCCAAAGACGGCGTGAAAATCAAAGAGTACATCACCTTGATATTCATAGTAGCAGTATCATTCAAGAATTCTATCCAAACATAGCATCACTTGTCTTAATTAATGTAGGGATGGATCAGGAAAGCAGGTGTTACCCCTCCTATGTAAAGTCACACTCACTCCTCTAATGAACCCATTAGAACTGATGGGGCAGGTATTCAGAGTCAGACCACAACACTTGCAAATCCGGATGCTGCTGCTTCTTCAGTCACCCATGGAAAGGCATGAAGGAAAATGTGACCCCCGAGTCCTTGTGCAATTGACTGGTTTCAAAAGCCAGGCCAAAAAGTACTGTGTGTTTTATGCTAGCTCTTTTCTTGATTTACACAAAATTTAAAACTGTGAAGCATGGATTATGCCTCTGACAAGCTCAGTATGATTGTGCTGGAAAACTGAGAAAACTGAGGACCAAGTTTGGTCCAAGAAAAGGAATGGTTATTCTGGACTGAAAGGTCTAGCTTGAAAAAAAAGCAATAACAGGAGTTGTTGAAAAATAGACGTACTAATATATTTGCAGTACCAGAGTTAATGTACCAGAGCACACAAATATCACTTTCTCTCCTTTACAATACAGAGGTCTACCAACAAATGTCTGTACGTTCATCTTTTATGTTTGCAGATAAGGATAAGCCCAGTAATTTCTAGCATTTGACAGGGACGCTGACATCAGCTATCTTAGCAAACTGACTTACCTGAAGATTTAACTTAAAGAGAACCATCTGAAACTATATATTGTATGTTCATTAATAGGAGAAGTAATGAATTCAACAATCAGGAGAAGTCTTCACAATTCATACAGCAAGACTTGAGGATTTCAGAAATGACCCAATTAGTAATTACTGGATAAGTAACTACCGTGATATCTTCTTGCCTCTTTTCACATTTGTACTGAAGTGTGCACCAGTAGAACTTCTAAAGTGAGGGAAACAAGAAATGACAAATGAGACACTTCCTCATATATTATGCACTTGAATGGATATCCAAGAAGGCATAGTTAGAAGGCACCACTACTTTTTCTTCTGATAAACAATAAAATTTACAATTCATATGAAGAACTATATTATAGACACAGCAACGATCTCGAGAAAAGAGATTTGACTTTTATTAGAGATGGCATAGTTCCTCTTATGAATTCAGTGGTTTGACAGGAAAGGAGAATTAATATTCTGAGAGGTAGCCACCAAAAAAATGTTCAAATAGCAGATTTGCTCTACAGAAATTACAGAATTATGCACTGGCTTATTTGTGTTACACTTTTGTTTTCCTACAGCAAAAAAAGAAGTTATATTTTTGGCACTCACAGGCCTCTTTGAAACCAGATGAAACAAAGCAGCACCTTGCATTTTGAGAGTTTTCATCTATTCCTCTGAAATTTTAAATATACTTCCCATGAACTTCCCTATGAATGTTTTAATTCGATATTACATTTTTCTTATTTATTGCATCTATTTTTTTCACTCTCTTCTTCACAGGCTTTGCCTTTCCCTGTTTAGAATGCATGCTTAAGTTATTAGATCTTATTGATTTCGCCCTACTATTTATACTTCTTATCTTACTTTTTAAATACCGATTTTTAGATGCATAATTTCTGCTTCAATTTGCCACTTTTACCTGATTTTGCCTGATCCTTCTGATTCTGTTTGATGTGGCTGAGGGTGCCAATGCGTTTCACGGCTCCTGCTGTTCCTGGATGCTCATCGTGTTCACAGAGCTCACACGACTAATCTGTATGCCTGGCCTGAGCCGCGGCTGGGATGGACAGGCCAGCTGGGGCAGCCCTGACAACTCCACACAAGGGTTCCCCTGGGTGGGGAGATAAGCGCTACATTATCCAGACAGGATCTGGGGTAGGGATCAGCTAGGGCTAGAGACCAGGGAAAGGCTGGAAACCATACGGTCACTGTACCTCACACAGTTGCGTGGAAAAGCTGTGAAAATGAGAAGGAAACTCAAGGGCTGCGACAACCAAGAGCTACCAGCTCACTTATCAGGTTTCTTAGAATTAAAAACAAGTACTGTACCAAGTAGCACTGGATCAAGGCTGATGTCATTCACTATGGAATTTACCTCTTATGAGAAAGGCTCCCTTCCAGCACATATTAGTGTTACTACATCCATCCGGGTACAGGCCAGCACAGACTTCCACATCTCCAGCACCCTGAAGCGCACAGCTGAGTTGCGAGATTCTATCAGCCAGTGCACAGCACCAAGAATTTGGGAAAACCTGTGTATGCTTGGTAAGGGTTGGTTATTACAGAAAAGCCTTAGTGACCTTCCTTTCTGCCTATGACCATCACACCTAAGGCAGGTAGCCCTGCACACCCTCATCTTGCTTGCTCCTATAAATGCTATTTTTTAACTTTTTCTCCTTCTCTCCGATCTTTTCTGTCTCCATGGAAAACTGCATGTCGTTTTATTTCCTGGCTTGTCCCTCTTCACTCATTTCTGCTTAGAAATGCTACCTGCAGCCCTACATCTAGACCACTCTGCAAGATATGAGGCCTTTGCAGCGTCTTCTCTCTGCTTCTGCAGGGAAGGAGGAGAACAGGACTGCTGGCAAAGAAGGGCAAAATAGGAAGCTGCATGAGCTTGTGAAAGATGGAAACCTTCAGCCAAAGAATTGGAGCTGGCCTGCAGAGCCTACCCAAGGAGAAGGGCTGAAAAGAGATGATCATTTGATGTCAAGAGAAGCCAACATGGAAAGATGCTTCCTTTGTTTGAGTTGGTTTTAGGGGTGCTGTGTATGTGCACTGAAATAAACAGAAGTTTTAAAAACTAAGTGTAGGTCTACCAAATATGCAGAATTTAACAATAATATGTAACAACAGCATATGTGGAACATTTTTTTAAAGCTCACATTGTAACTACTTTTATTCTTCATGGAGAATTTTATAAACAGCAGAGAAGAGCACATTCACTCAATACTACCCATAGGATTAGACAATCACTTGTACCATTATTTTTATTATTCTCACCAGCCTGCCAGCTAAATAAGTTGTGCTTGAATATCTCGCACAAAATAACTTGTGCTTGAATACCTTGAAGGGCTTACACTTTTCTATATTTTTTGACAAAGCTGCTAATCTCTTGATGTATTTTGTATACACTTTTAAATAAAATATGTAATCAAGGACAATTAAAATTTGCATATATGACAGATGCACAAGAAATTAAAAGGTGTATACAAAAATTTATTTGTGATGACAGTATTATTTGTGTGCATCTCATATGTAACTGCATTTTTTTGTTCTCTTGTACTTTTATGGTACCTTTATCATTCAGTGCTGCTTTACTGTCTAAGCTGATTAATGCACACTGAACTGAACAAAACATGTTAATATTTTTGGTACAGCTACTGAGCTCCCTGCATCATTTCAGTGCTCTGCCTTTCACACATCAGCCCATATATTCAGTCTACAATCCTCTGTGTTTAAAAAAATAATATAATTAGGTTTTATTTATCCATTTTTCACTATGTGATAATCAACAGATATAGATAAAAAACCCCCAAAATTAAGCATGAGGTGTCAGTATATCTAGTTTCCCAGGAAACATATCACCACCAGAGGGCACTAACCCCCGAGAAACTAAATTGTCTATAGAAGCACAAGCGAGAAAATGGATGATCTCACTAGAAGCGCACAGGAATTTACTAAGATGATGCAACTTCTTATCTTAACATTGTCATTTAAGTGCCAGAACTGATGAAGTGCCTTTATCCCAACCCTACCGCACTCAATAATCTTTTATGCGAGCGTACCTATCAGTGCAAAACCCATCAGAATTAAATAGTGATCTTCACTCATGCTGTTTAGGAGCAGTTTAGCAAAATCAATGGAACTATATCCACGGAGATACGATGAGAGTGAAGAATGATTTCTCAGACATTGTCAGTGACTAGATTTTGTACATATTCAAGTACCTTTAAGAATGTCTCTACCAGCAGGAAAGAGACTAATTCTTTCTACTCCCCAAAACACACCGAAGTAATTTTTTCGTCATATTTTTTTGTGGTTTCTTTGGATTACTTTTTTAAGAAGGCTTTGGAGGCAGCTGTAAACCGGGCAATCCAGTTGTGGGAGTGTAACTGCAAGATTACTGAAAAAAAGAACTAAAACGTCTGCTTGTGGTTGGAACGGGACACAGGCTTCTGTTAAGATTACCTTGATCTCTAACAGCTCTCTCAAACTCGCTGTTGCTCACGCAGAGCCGGCGTCCCCGGTGGTGTCCTTCTCTCAGGCTTTCCTCCTCCAGCAGCTGGCACCGCCAGGATATGGCTTGGCTTAGCTGGGACCGCACCCACACTGTTTCCTTGCCCTGGGGAGAGCGCAAACCGGGTAGTATGTTTTAGTTCTACTGCTGCAAATGTGTAGTAACTCCAGCCAAGAAAAAGGTAGACTAAAGTCATCTGTTTGTTTAGATATCATAGATGTTATTCTTACTTGCACTGCTTTTGACAAACAGCTGACTAACTGAAAAGTGATGGAGTAGGAAAAAAATGCAGTGAGTAATAATGAACTTTTGCATACTATGTAAAGCTTCTTACTTCCTGTGAAAGTGTTTGCATTCTGCTGCCTTGCTCCACTGCTCTTTATGACACTCGCATTTCATTTCCTGACAGCTTTAGTGCTGTGTGGCAGCACGCACAAAGAATCAGCTGTCCTGGTATACAAATTCAAATGCCCATCCGCTCAGCAAGCGCTGCTGTATTTCTTAGTGCCTGACCCTGGGATGGTATTCAAGCAGCTGGGTTTAGCTTCAGGAACTAAGCGGGAGGGGCAGAGTCAGATGTCAAACAGCCTCTGAGTAAAATGTAGAAAGAGTTTAGGGAGCCCATATTAAATTTCCAGACGGTCGCAACCTCCCTTGGGCTTTCGCTTTGGTCAGTGACTGTTATACTCTTTACAGTGGCAACCTTCACGGGAGAGCACGCAGTACTTCCCCATTATCCCTGCTTGTTGCTCACTCCCTCCCACACCTACCCCAGCCTGCAGCCTTACACCAGGAGTACACCAGAAGAGGCTGAACCGCCCCCCACCCAGTCACAGTAAATGGCCCGTGACCTCCCACACTCCAGGCATGTGTTGAAACTTTAACTGCTGTTAATGCCTGGAATACAGAAACTCCGCTTCCTTTCTAGTGCTTTTTAAAAGAAAAAAAAAGCCGGTGGAAGTTCCAAGTTTACATGATAACTGAATAGCAGTTTTGGGGAGCATAATGCTGGATTTGGGCACCTAACTTCCATCTCTTTACCTTTCTAAGCCTGGTTGGTATCTGGCCCTACTGGTCTCTAAAAGATACATTTCTTTCCAAATGACACAATTATTTATATTCTAAAGTGCTAATTCAAAGACAGGGAAAGAAATTGGTTGGCTCTTCAACTAGAAAACCTTAACAGCCTTTAACAGGCTGACAAAAGCACACTCATGAAGATGTGGGAGGCAGCAACATTTGTTTCTGGGATGCAGCCCCCATGCACTGAAACTGCACAGCAAAGTGACCATCCGTGCGGTTGTTCAGCCATCGGAGGAGAAAAAGCAGGTTGAAGAGACTGGAAAGGAGATATACCGCTTCCCTTTTGTTCCTGTATCAGCTTCAAATTTGTGTTTTGTTATTGTATCTATTTCTTACTTGTCCTCATGGCCTGATTTGAAAACTTACTAAAACTCTGAATATATATATAAAACTTTTTTAAACAAAAGGAGTGTATGCAATACACATATCTTTAACAGAAAGTTGCTGCACCTTCTGAGACTGTGACATGGATATATGACACGCACAACATAGGGAATCCTGAAAGCATATGTTATCCGAACAACTTATAGGTAGATCCCCAAGTGGTAAATTCAAAAGCTGTATATATTAGATTCCTTCCGAGAAGACAGATAATAAAGTGAAATTTTTCAAAGCATCTAACTGATAGACACAAAAGTTCCATTTTCCACATCATTTAGGACTCAGGGTCATATTTTCAAAGGTGTTTTGGTTCCAGAAGGTTTAGACAGTCCTCTAACAGGACTTTCAAAAGTTTGGATCTCAGGTTGTAAGTTGTGAGTAGTTTTGAACAGGCCCTGGTGTACCTACCTGAGACGGTAATGGGTGATGGGATATCTTTAAAATCTGGCCTTCCAATCGCACCAATTCTCTGTGTTTAAATAATAATTTTTTAAAATATGAAATCAGTTCCTTGCTTTTGAAGAAGCCCATCAATGGAAAGCACGACTTTATAAGAGCTACAAATTAATCTGCTCTCCTTTAGCACACACAGTTAAGGATTATGCTTTGGTACTGAACATCCTAAGTGTGATCACTGCTAGGAATTTCTGGTGATGCTTGTTACCTACACTCATAGCCTTCCAGGTATTTTTGCTATTTTTTGCTTTATTAGAAATAGTATTTGAACTCCAGACCACCAAAAGCAGAAATACTATGGTGTACCTGGTTATCATGTTGATATTTCAGAAATAAAATGGTTCTGCTGTTGTGTGGTTCTCCTTTTCTTCCTTTGCTTTAGAACCACAGAATCATAGAGTTGTCTAGGTTGGAAGGGACCTTTCAGGTCATCTAGTCCAACCATCAACCTAACACTGATAAAAAACCACCACTAAACCATATCACTAAGCACTACATCTACCTGTCTTTTAGATTCCTCCAGGGACGACAATTCCACCACTTCCCTGGGCAGCCCATTCTAAGGCTTAATAACCCTTTCAGTGTAAAAATTTTTCCTAATATCCAACCTGAACCTCCCCTGGCACAACTTAAGGCCATTTCCTCTTGTCCTATTGCCTGTGACTTGGGAGAAGAGACCGACCCCCGCCTCTCTACGACCTACTTTCAGGTGGTTGTAGAGAGCAACTCCGGTAGTTTTGGCAGTAGCTGTTGCTTGCAGCGAATCATGGAACTGAAAACCCAGAAAAATAAAAAAGATCAGTCAGTGTAACAGTTTGACATGACCCGTTGTATCACCTTATAATCAATCAGTAGTGAAAATGCAAGGTGGGAGGGAAAAAGGTCTGTGCCTTTTGCAGGAGGCATGGTCCTGGATCGCTTAGGCTTACTGTGAAACCACACAGTCAGACAATGGCTGCTTAAACTCTGAATATACAAGAAACCTCAGGGCCTGGTATTGCATGGACCTCCTGTGTGCCTGCCACGTGCAGAAGGCCTTCCATAGATAGCTCCTTCTGGGAGGGCAGACCTCTGTCCCCTCCCTGACACAGGCCACTGTGTCATTTACACAAATTCAGTGCTTCAGCAAGCCATGAGCCTGTCCAATTACAGAGATCCGCAAAATTGTCTTTAGCATCCTAGATGTGGTACTTAACACAGCTTTAGGTATGGTCGGCTTCCCCACTGCACATGCTGGGTGGCGCTGGGAAGAGCGAGCGCATAATTAGAAGGCAAAACCCAGCGATGGCCGCTGCAATTGTTGCTGTTCCTGGCTCCTGTTGAATACTGTCTCTAATTGCACCTTCTACGGGCATAACAGCATTTATCCCAGATACATAATGCTGTGAGGAAATGAAAGGCTTAGAAAACACAGCTTTTGAACTGAACCTTGTATGTTGTAAGCAGTTACAAGCTGTTTAAAGGTGTCCTTTGGTGCGCCGTGCCCGTCCTCTTTGTTCCCGTCACCCTGCATCGTGAGACTGAACACCAAACTCAACATTTCTGACTTTGGAAAGCAACCAGACACATTTTTTGGTCTTGCTCCTGACTAAAAATATACTTCTCGGAGCAGGAATGCCGCATGATACAAATAAAGGCCTAATACTGTACGTAGACCTGAACACAGGCCCAGCACCTTAACTGACTCACTTTACTTAATTAACTTCATGATTAAGAAATCCCCTCATGAAACCACTGTTGTGTTACAGTTGCCCGAGTAACAGAACTCCCTATCAGTTTGGTGCATTAAATAGTTACTTAGGCAGTAAAAGCTGAATATACAAATTAATCTGAAAGAAGGCCTGAGACGATATTAACAAACAAAAAATATGTGAAATATATACACTGAACAAACAACCCTGTTGGAAATTACCTCAGATTATTGAAGGCAGCGCTGAGGAGACACAGAAATGGCACCCGCTCCGGGAGAGCAGCTGTGACTGGAGCCTCACGTCCTCCCCGGCACTGCCGGACTTTGGTCCTGCGAGATCCCCTCTGCTCCAGAGATCCTGAGGGAGCCTGGACTAGATTTGGCCAGACTGACGGACCAAGACGGCGTTTCTTTCCCCACACCTGGAATGAAAGACTTATGTTTCTTCTGCCACCTTTTCATGCCTCATTTCCCCTTCCTCAGGCTATATTCTTATTCATTTCTCTCTCCCGACTACTGTAAAGGACCCAGGATCGTTAGCCAAAACAATGCTTTTGCTAGCTCTGAGCCTGTAATCAGGACAGCGAACAGCATTATCCTTTACTGCCTGACACAAGCTTAATTTCGCCCTGTAGGCAGGAGAACTGCGTGCTGCTCGTAGCATCCCTGCAGGGTCAGTAAGAGCAAGTAACAGCAAATTTATCCTCAGTACAGAAGAAGCATTGACTGTACTGGTTTTGGCTTGGATAAATTTCTTCACAGTAGCTTGTACGGGGCTACCTTCTGGGTTTGCGATGAAACCAGTGTTGATATACACGCTGATGTTTAACTTATTGGTGAGCAGCACTTGAGCTTCAAGTCAGGGCCTTTTCTGCTCCTCACACCGCCCCGACAGTGAGGAGGCTGGGGGTGCAGAAGAAGCTGGGAGGGGACACAGCCGGGACAGCTGACCCCAACTGACCGAGGGGATATCCCATGCCATATGACATCATGCCTAGAAATAAAACTGGTGGGGGTGGAGGATGGCAGGGACTGGCTGGGCATCAGTGAGTTGGTGGTGAGCAATTGTTTTCTTTTGCATCACTTGTTTTTCTTGTTTGCTTTTTTTTTTTTTCCCCTCTGTGGTTTAGGTAGGGTGGGGTTTTTTTGTTTGTTTTTTTTTTTTTTTTATTATTATTATTATTAAACTGCATTTATATTAACACACCGGGTTTTCTCAATTTTACTCTTCAGATTCTGCCTCCCTCCCACGCCACTGCGAGGGGAGTGAGCTGGGGGCTGTGTGGGACTCAGTAACCCGCCACAACACCCACCCACACAGGGAGCATTGCTTTATCCCGCTTTCTTTCCCCTCTCCTCTCATGAAAGAACAACTATTAAAAGCATATGCAAACTATCAACTACCACCGAATAGGCCAAAAAAAAGGCACACACGCACAAAAAAACCCCACAAACCCTTTGCTACGGACAAATAAAATTGTACAAAGGAGTTGCTCTTCCAAAATGCCACTAAAAAGGGCGCCGAAACACTGGAGATTTAATCAATATTCAGGTTTTGGATGTTTTCCCACTTCGTCTATCGGTCATTCCTCGCTACGTAACGGAAAAGCAAAGGGTTTAATGGAGATATTACCGAGGTAAAGACCTTCCCGCCCCTTCCCGGGGTAACGAACCACCGGGCTCGAACCAGCCGACCGGGCGGGATTCCCTCCCGGGGACGGCGGACGGGTGAGTCTCCGGGCGGCAACCGCGCCCGCTCGGCGGGCGGCCCCCGGTTTCCCCTCCCTCCTCCGGTCCCCCCCCCCCGGTTTCCCCTCCCTCCTCCGGTCCCCCCCCCCCCCCGGCCCTCTCCGTGCTCCGCCTCTGCGGGCAGTGCGCATGCATGGGGCGGCCACTCAGTCCCTGACTCACCCCCTCTTCTCCCATCCGTTCCCGGGAGGCATCTCACCCCCATTCCCTCCCCCCCCCCCCGCCACCACCACCAGCAGCTCCTTCCCGCGCCGCGGGCGAGGAGGAGAGAAAAGGCGGCCACCATGAATCGTTTGGGGAAGAAAGCCAACGAGACCCTTATCGAGATGGCTCTGTCAGCGGATGGTAGGAGGCGATGGGGAAGGGAGGGGATCGCTGCTTTGTTTCGCCTCTTCCCCCCCCCCACCCCCCCTCCTTTCCCGAGGAGGGTGCTTGCAGGGCCGGGCGCGGCCGGGGCTTCCTGCCCGCTGGTGACTCGGATGGTGACACCCGTGGAAGCCTCGCGGGTGGGAGGCAGCGGGGTGTCCCGGCAGAGAACACCAACCTGACGGCAGTGGGGGGGTGGGGGTGGTGGGGGTCGGGTTCCTCCCCGGGGGTCTGCAGGCAGGCGTCTGGGAGATGGGGATGATCCTCCGCTTTCCACTGAAAACGGCAAAAAAAAAAAAAAAAAACCAACGTTTGCACGAGCCAGAGCATAGTCTGATTAGGTCTTTATAAACCCCAAAAATAAACCTTGAAAAAATGGCTCCTACATCAGCACGCCTCTCGGAACCAACGCTAGAGATAGCCCTTAATTTTTATTTTTAAACGAACCTCCAACGCGAAGGTCGCCTTTGCCGAGCAGCAAACTTTTAGCCTCTCGGGAAGCCCCAGCTGGGTCCAGGCTGGGATGAGCCGGTGTCGCCCAGTAGCCGAGATTGTCGGGACAAGAAGGGGCAGAGCGGAGCAGGTCACCTCGCTGCGGGAGGTGGGAGCTGCCCCTCTCCCGCCCTGCTCCATCCCAGGTCGGTTTGTGTTGGGGCTTTGCTTTTTTTTTTTATTTTTTTTTTTGTAATAGCCAGGTTACAGTTTCCAATATTCAGGTTACAGTTTCCAAGTCGTGTCAGTATGTAATGTAATTACTTATAAATGCAGTAATAGTGTGATTCCGTAAAATAACATGACTCAAACGCTAAGTGTGTGTTTATCAGTTCCTCACCTGGCAACGCGAATCAACAGTCAGATGTAAGATAGTACTTTGATGCTTTCAGAAAGATTCTGAGATACTTGAAAAGAAAAATGGGGACCTAGGAAAAATTCTATATGGGAATCACGCTTGGGCATCAGTCCTAGAAGTGAAGATCCTAATGCAGGAAAGAATCACTAAGCTGCCGAGTTGGCTGCTTGGGTTGTGTGTTTTCCCTCGCAGCGTGAGTACGCTGTCTCTCTTAGAAAAATATATAACTTTAAATACTAGTGTAAAATCATGATTTTTTTCAAAATATTTGACAATCTTGTTTCAGGGAGCTATGACAACAGCTAATGACTATGAAAATTATCCGAAAAGAAGCCGCTTTTGACAGCAAGGAGCGGTGACCACCTGCAGCGAGGCAGGCGTCCGCAGCAAAGTGTCAGACAAAGATTTGCCCTCTCTGTGCGAGCCCGGTGGAGCTGGCAGGTTTGCCCGGAACCCGAGCAGATGGGTGTCCCAGACTCTTGGCCGGCAAAGCACTTCCAAAGGCTTGTGGGGAGGCCTGAGTCATTGCCTGTCCCACTGCCTGCGGGCAATGAAAAGTGCTCAGGACCGAGCTGTTCTAACCAGTGGTTGTTCTTCTGAAGTAGCTTGAGACTAAAAAATATTTACAAAATGGGAGATAACCATTTAGGGACTGATGTTGGAAGCCAGCTTTGTGCACTTAATTCCACAGCATTCAGCTTTCCCATGAGCGTCTTGAGGGTGTTTTATACTCATAAACATCAAACATAAGGAGATTTGAGGGGTCTCAGTGAATGAGGATGATTTAGTAGGATTTACCATACAGCAGCACATAACCGTGCACGCAGAATCTTGCACCAGTTCAATTCATTTTTTTTTAATCAACCACTTTTCTCAAACAGAAACAAATGGAATGTGGGGTAAAGTGAGTAGACTTCTTGAAGTTTATTTGTTATCCAAAAATCTCTCAAGGTTAAAAAAAAAATCTTCCTTAAATTATGGATTAGAAAAGTTAACAGTATGCATATGTTGCCGCTAGGACTTCTCGAAGATCTAAACATCTACTTTATGCTTTTAAGGAGAAGATAGCCTCTTAAGGAGGCTCCCAGCTATAAATGCCTGACGTGCAGAAGCAGGGGCTGTGTGAGTCAGTAAGAAGGAGGCAGAAGAAAAAAACGTCTGTGACTTACTTTCCTTCAAGATGTGTATTTAATTCCGGTTTACTACTGCATTTCATTAAACCTGAATGCTGAAGAACAGGTTGTGAGGGTGAGAAGCTACTACCAGCAGCGGAAAGTTTAGCTT
Organism: Numenius arquata; assembly: GCF_964106895.1. NCBI lineage: Eukaryota > Metazoa > Chordata > Aves > Charadriiformes > Scolopacidae > Numenius > Numenius arquata. Next base: position 28,673,766 of record NC_133581.1, on the reverse strand, counting down.
GCAGAGTCTGCGCTCGGAGACCGTGCGCCAAAACTTCTACCTTGAAGGAAGCTTTCTGGCTTCCTGTTGAATTACACCCGCGTGAGGTAATAAATTTCATTTTCGTGTGCGTGATTTTGCTTTCAGTTGGAAGCTGTGTGGCGTTTACCTCAAATATTGAAAACTAAGACAAGTGAACCTGCAAAATTGGAATGTAAATATTGGAGGAAGAAGACCACGGTGTGTTGGGAATATTTCTTTATGTCTACGCTGTCGTTCAGCGTTATTTTTCCAGCATGAAATGTTAAGGCTACACTAGCTGTGTTGTGGGATATATCCCCAAGACTGTGGATCTTCTGGAAACTTGTAATTGGCTCCATGCCATGATTTGAAATACGCTGCCTGTATATGCATGGCTCCTTTTTCAAAACTTCCAGGAGTGTGTTTTGAACTCAAAATGCTCTAAGACTGATGTAAATTCAAATGTTTGCTTAGGTTGGTTGTCACCTTGCTCATCTTCCCTCTGAGAAAGGCAGCAAAACATCAGGAAGGCTGGTGGCACGACGTGCCTCAGCATTCAGGACCAAATACTGCTGTCATTTAATAGAATGATACTTCACTTACTTAATCAGAATGGTTATGATTCATACTAGTAACATAAAATGCAGGCTTCTGTTCCAAACTACATTTGTCTTTAATTACCGGAGAAATGTATGTAGTAATTTCTGATCTATTTGTGGAAACGCTGAATGGGATATCATGTTCCCACAGGGCTGAAGCGGAGGGTTTCTTAACGTGGAAGCTTTTTTTTTTAAAGATTATTCCTAGGTAATGAAATGAAAGCTCTGAGAAATTTAAACATAGTTCAGAATATAAAAGGTAGGGGAGAAGATACTCCCTTAGCCCAAGCAACGTGCAGTTCCTAAGTGGAATTTCTTTACCGGCTGCGATGCGTCACTGCGGGGGCACAGTGTAAATACAGGTTGATTATTGGAAGGTAAACCTCCTTTTAACGGAAAACTCCAGTTTGTAGTAGGAAAGCCTGCTTTTGGGAACTGATCCCAGCAGCTTGCATAGTATCACCTCACATAGGTTTTTTTGTATACGTGCTGCGGTGCTTTTAATGAGAAAATGAAAACATCAAGTCCATTCCACCACAGCTGTTAAATATGGATTTTACTCAGAGATTGTGTCAGTTTAAAAAATAAAAATAAAAAAAAAATGCCCTTGAACTGGAGACTGAGATTTATAACACTTCTCTTTTAGATAAGGACCCTGTGCATGATGTTAAAGTCACTGTTATACCCTCTCTCTGCAACCTGGTGAGTGGCAAAGCAGGGCAGCTCCCGAGGAGGGATTAAGAGTCCCTGGCATACCTCGTCAACCCAGTAGCAATTATGTGGGAAGTTCAGGCCACGCTTGGGAGAGCTGGGCAATATTGCTGAACTCCCTTGGGTCAAGAACTGAGCGACCGTCCCGCCCAGCGCTGATGAATGCTGTTTAACCTCTATTTAATAATGGATCCGCAGCTTCACCTTTTTGCTGGGAAAATGCAAGGAAATGCTCTGCAGCTGATCCTCCCTCGCACAGGTTCCTGGAGGAAGGGCTGGGTTCCAGCTGCGGGCAGAGGTTCTGGGCTGGGAATGCCAAATAGACGCTAAGAAAGGAACTGAAACTGTACTGCAGCGTAAGGCAGAGGGATGTTCTCTCAGGGTTTCCCTCCCAGGCAGTTTCTAGCTGAGGTACTGTCTGGTGGGATGTCCCATTCTAGGTGCTAAAGGACTATAGGACTAATGGAAAGGCAGGTTTCCAGCACATAGGGGTTTACTTTCCCTTTCTTTCTGTTTTTTTTTTTAAATAAAAATTTGGCTTTTGATCTGTGTAAAATTCAAAATTTTGAAAGTATAACTGCAGCTGGAAACTTTCCAGTCTTTGCTGGTTAATGAAATTGCACTGTAAATATGATGTTGCACCCTGGAAGGTTTTTGTAACTAGTTCTTCTCAATTTGCAAGCAAAATTCAAAGTTACTTTGCTTTTCAAGCTTTTATTTAGCAGGTGCATTAACAGCACGTGCTGAGAACTGAAAGCTGTGTTCAAATGTGAGTGTTTGCACTTTGGAAAAGTCTACAGAAAGGAGATAATTTTATCATAAACAAGAAGGGCACTTTAACAGCTATCTGCAAATGATTAATGATTACTTTGATGCAAGGAAAAACTAGGATAAGATATAAGGGCACTACTGAAAATGTGCTTTGAAAATTATGCTGAGAACTGTTGCCAGATACTTTGTTAAAAAAAGCCCATTCATTGTCTTCATATTTAGTATCTGTAAACTAATGAATGAGTCGTAAATACACACAGAGGAGAGGTACAGTCCTCTAATATACACATGTAATTAAGAAGGTATAGGTAATGTAAAAATGCGTCAAGAGTTGCTGTATTAGATGTTAAGTGGCAAGGTAATAACCCAGTGAACTTTTCCACTAGTTTTTTATTGTTATCTGGGGGTTGAACTGAAGAGCAATGTGGTCGCCAGGTTGTGCTTCGTTATCTAGCAGTAATTTCACGGTATGTGGTAGTAGCTTTTCACGTGCGCATATGTATAAATGCAGAAAGGGGAAGGAAGATCCTTGTGCCATATTGCTAGGGATAGTACTTGCAATTATAATGTAGATATGGAGAGATCTTGAGGTGTCGGCTCTCTGCGGGAAGCTGAATAATATGTCAGGAATTATTTACAGAATATTGTTTGGGGAGGAGTTGATTGGAGGTTGGGACTTGGTTACTTGCATTACACTATAGCGATGCGTGGTTTTCTTTGAAGGGCCTCCTGCGAGAACCTACAGCTGTTAAACTTAACGCTGTTCATTGCTTTGCTCCGATGCATGCCACCAAAAGGCGTGCTGGCAGACTAGTTGGCTGCAACTGATAAAAAGTTGCAGAATAAGGCAAGACACCTGAACCGATGCTTGAAACTACACGTCTTGTGCAACTGCGCTGACATGCACTGTAAGCAATAATTATCTGTCTTAATGTAACGTAATGCAGTATCTAATTTAACCATCTCGTGGTATGTTGAGGGGTGTAACATGAAAATCTATGTGTAAGTGTGGTTTTCCGGAACAGCTGAGAAAATACCTTTATTCCATACCTGCAGTACTCATATTGCAGTAATCCAGTGAAGGCTTCTGAATCTATTTCTGTGCATTCAGAATACATGCATGCATAAATTTGGATTGCTCTTTCCACCACATCAAGGCAGAACTAGCATTTATTCTCACACACTGTAGGCCTGCCTTCATTGCTCTCTCTAGCCCCTGTTTCCATCATTTGCTTCTGCTAATGTAGGGCTTCTACTTTAGTTGTGCCCAAGAAATGAGGAGAGAAATTGTCTTGGGTTTTGTTTACACATTTGTTATCTGGAATTTTCAATAGATCCTGTTAGAGCTTCTGGTGGATTAAAAGCTGGACATGAGCCAGCAATGTGCACTCGCAGCCCAGAAACCAAGCTACATCCTGGACTGCGTCAAAAGAAGCATGGCCAGCAAGGTGAGGGAGGTGATTCTGCTCCTCTACTCTGCCCTGGTGAGACCCCACCTGGAGTACTGCATCCAGACTTGGAGATCTCAACTTGGACCTGTTGGAGGAATCCAGCAGAGGGCCACAAAGATGATCAGAGGGCTGGAGCACCTCTTCTGTGAGGACAGGCTGAGAGAGTTGTGGTTGTTTGGCCAGGAGAAAAGAAGGCTCTGGGGAGACCTTATAGCACCTTCCAGTACCTGGAGGGGGCTTACAAGAAAGATGGGGACAAACTTTTTAGCAGGGCCTGTTGCGATAGGACAAGGGGTAATGGCTTTAAACTAAAAGAGAGAAGATTTAGACTAGATATAAGGAAGAAATGTGTTACGCTGAGAGTGGTAAAACACTGGCCCAGGTTGCCCAGAGAGGTGGTAGATGCCCCATCCCTGGAAACATTCAAGGTCAAGTTAGATGGGGTCTGAGCAATCTGATCTGGTGGAAGATGTCCTTGCTTATTCAGGGGAGGTTGGGCTAAATGACCTTTAAAAGTCCCAACCCAAACTGTTCTACGATTCTGTGGATTAATGGGTTATGGGATTTACGACTACTTTTTTTTTTTTTTTTCATTGGTAATGTAGTAGCCTGTTACAGATCTGTCCATTAAGAATAAATTAAGAATAGACCAACGTTTGATGTTACTTGCGTTAAAAACTTCATTCTAGACTACTGTTTCAAATCAAACTTTTTTTCCAGTGCGCATGGTTTACTCCTTTACACATAACAGTATAAGTACCTTATTATTTCATCTTGTCTGGTTTGCCTGGGTCTTTTGGTACTTTCAGAACCATTCTCCACTCGTTCTCGGTGAGGAGCAGTAGAGGTGGTGAAGTTCCAAACGTTGTTGTTTTAGGAAGTGAGAGTATCTTTGAGTGGAGTGCAGTTTTATAAGTGGAAATCCCAAGTGATCCCTTTGTCTTCTTTAGCAGGCTTCCAAGGGTAAATGTGAAATGTGAGGCCTTTGGCCAGATAGTAGAAGCCCAGCAAACCACGTGGGTAGGGCTCGTGATGCAGACGGCTGGCCTTTAATTTTCTGTACTAGCCCAAAATTAGAAAGGGCCCTGTGGTTTGTTATTCAAAGGGGTTTTCTTAACTATCAGGTAAGAAATCAGAGAGCCTATGTTTGGACAATTTATGGTGTGCTAGAAATATACCGTGCTAACGAGTAATGACTATCAGACGTGGTTCTGAGGCCGTGGGCAAGTTGGATGCCTTTTAGTACATACTTCAGTCCTGTTAATTTACTGGTGCTTCCATAAAAAACTCTTAAGTGATGGGAGCCATGGTTCAGTGCCCTGCTCATTTTCTTGATTGATAGGAGCTGTTTCTCTCTGGGGTCAGTATGTGACTTCCAGAGTTATTCCATTGTCTTGAAAATAATTTGGGCAGAAAAAGCCTTGCAAACGCATACTTCAGAAAAAAAAAAAAAAAGATGGGATTTGTTTGTAAAAAGTCTCTCTATACTAGTATATCTTTATGTTGTTTAATATGAAAAAATTAAATACTTGGTGAATACACTAGCAAAATTCCTAGTGACACGTTTCATTGGAAGCATAACCAAAATAGTATTGAACTAGGTAGAGCATGAGGACCATAAAGAACAAAGAATTGCACATGAAATTGCCCATCTGAAATTAAATGTCTTGGTAGCATGAAACTGAGTCATGCTGCCAGAGGACAGTAAATTTGAGGTGTAATTTTTTATATGTTGCTTTTTACTTTCTCAAAAGTACAAGTTATATGTGTTCCCAGTTTACGCTAATCCTCTTCCCACCATTTTTTCACTGTTTCCCCATCATTAGCTCCCTGTTCATGTATCACTTTTCTCTTACAGTATCTATAGAAGATCTCATACAAGGGTGGGAATGTGCTGTGTGTCCATAGAATGAATAATATATTGGGCCCTCCACTACTGTTGAAAATTTGTGTATTGCAAATGCTGAAAGAAACCAGAGATTTTGTTGCTTCAGGGTTACATCGGTGATTTCAGTGGAAGTTGGAAAAATGCTTTAGTGAATTATTCCATAAGATTTTAAGTGTGCCCCGGGTTAACACTGGGAAAGCAAGTCTGTACCTAACACTTTGTGAAGGGCTTGTAATTCCCTCAGGCTGTGATGAGAAGCAATACACCACTTCCCTTTCTTCGTCTGATCTTGAAGGAGATGTGAGAGCACCTGGCACTTTCACATACGTGCAAGGCCACTGCCCAAGCTGTTTGTCTGCATCAGATTGTGCCGATGAACTCTGGCCCTGCACATCTAATTAGTCCACATGCCAAAAAGCACAGCCGGAGTGCTTCGTGAGTTGTCTGGACTTCTGCAGTCTGGTATTTCACCACCCTGCTCTTCTGAGGTTTATTTGCCATCCTATTCCCCTTTACTTAACATGCACCTAAATGCTGCACAATTTTAAAATACCTGATTTTATCCAGCTATCACTGGTCTGGGCCTTCTTTTTTCTTAATTGCATTTAAACCTATTAATCATTTTTTGTTTGTCATTCTGCAAAATGATGATACCTGAAAAGTATAAGTGCTAGCTTCAGTGCTCACAGTCCGCTTTAAGTCTTGTTTATGCTGGTATGTACAATGCAGTAATGGTTACTGCCTTAACCACGTTAAAATGCCATTCAAGTTCTGTATTACAACACTATGCTTGTGGCTTTTTGCTAAAAACAGATTTACACAACCTTATTTTTTCCTTCTTTTTTTTTTTTAACCCAGTGCCTTTTAATCAAACAGGATGTCTTATGGTTCTTTAAAATGAAGGCAGCTCAGAGTAAACCTCCGTTCTGATTTAAAATACCCTTGTACTGTATTAGAGATTAGAACTGAGGACTTTGTGTCTTTTCCAAATGCTGAATGAGATTTTTCTAATTGTTAGGAACAGATTTATCTTCTGTATATTTCTGGCTATATAAAATACTGTTGCCTTTTCTTTTACTTTATTGATAAATACCTTTTCTCTGGAATTGGTTTTTTAATAATAAAACACATTCTGGAAATTGATATGTCTGCGAAGCAGACTATACTTGAATGTAATCTTTTTTTTTTCTTTTTTTTTTTAAGGGAGTCGTAAAGTTCTTTTAAAATGTTCCCAATAAATTTTCTTGGATTTACTGAGAACTTAATGGTTTCTTTGTTCAGGAATAGTTTTAAATTTTTAGGAGCAGCTCTGAATGTGCATAAACCACCACTTCAAGTGTAATTTTGAGATGGAATTTTTGGTTCAGCAGTGCAGTTATTACTCTTCAGATGATGCCAGATGAAGTAATAACGCTTATTTTACTTGCTCAGGAGCCAGCGTACTAGGTGGGTCCTCAGTTCCCCTTGGCAACCCAGTCATCCAGCTCTGGGAGGATATGGCCAACATATGCATAAATTTAGTTATTAAGTCATTTTAAAGACGTATTTTTCTTAGATATGGAAGAGCTTACAATACTCATCATGAAGCTTACTTGGAAGGAGTGATCTTACTGTGGAGAGGTTATTGTTCAGTAAGCATTTTTGTTAGTGACTCAGTGCTGAATCAGACTCCTTATCAAAGATGGAAATTGGTCAGAATAGATTCCACTACAGCAGGAATCTCACGGATGTCTTTTGGGAGCAAAGGACACAGTACTGTAAACAGTGTATTGATTTAGTGATAAATAATTATGTTTTAAATTTAACTCTCTTTTCTGTCAGGCAGGCCAGGTTATTGAATAATGGCAGAGCTTTATTAACATGGTAACTTCAAGATATCTAGAAATAAAACCTAGGAATATTAGGAAGTTTCTTCATAGTGCAAAGTAGCTATTTTGTAACAACTGCCGTGTAAGTTTAGTTTGTTTTGTTTTCATTTTACCTGGACTATCAAAAATTTGCTCAAGGGATATGTATGTGTGTAAACTGATATGCCAAAGGCATCAGACATATGTGGGACAGTATGACAGGTCTGAGAGTTAGTTTTACCTGCTTGTTTTTGTTGACAGACAGGGATGCTGTTACTGTGTCTAAGAAAATCGTGGAAATAAATGGAAGCAGTATTTTGTAAACAATACTGAAAGTAATAGCAGTACCAGCAGTAATAGTCTTACTGCTGCTAAACAATAAACAGTTTTTCAGCATCTGCATGAGAATCCTGGATCTGACTTTGCCTTTGGAATAGCTCTGTCAGAGGTCTTAAGTGTGCAAGTGCAGATGATGCTCTAGTTTTAGTAGCAAAATGAAAATTTTGACCCCTAAAAATATTTATTCAGCTGCCACTTGGGTTCAGAAAAGACATCTACAGAGAGCTCTACTTGGCGCAGATGAATCAGGATGATGGAAGTTGAAAGAAAGGAAAACTTGGGTACCTTCTCTTGCTCTGTTTTGTGATGCAGAGTTGCTCTGAGCTGTGCCACACTGCAGGGTCTACCCACCAGCTGCTCCGTGCCCAGCTGTACCTTGAGTGCAGTGTCATCGGCCAAGCTTTTCTTCTTCCCATCTGCCGGCAGACCCCAGCTTAGCTAAGGATCCTGAAATGACATAGATCATCTTCTTCTAGGGAGATTGCTGGTTAGGTACTGTTAAAGATGCTAGAGCATCCCAGGCTATGCCTGTCCTAGTAATTAAAAAAGCCAAGGATTCTTCATTGGCCTTCAAGTACAAGTAGCACAGTCCAGCCATGTCCATACAGCTAAAATCTCTTCTTCCCCAAGCTGGACAGACTTCTCCAAAGACCAGAACTTGGCCTGTGGTGTCCTTCAGAGTGTGTTTCTTCTCTGTCTGGGAGAGCTAGAAGCGAAAAACCGTTCCACAGTGTGCGCTAATAATGGAGTTGAGTGAGCAGTCCTGTGGTTGGGCTTATGTCCTGGACCTTTTATTTGCCTAGTCGAGGCACAGCTGGACCAGGACATGACCTGTGATGGCTTGCACTTCTCCCAGAGAACGTACAGCTCATTTTTGGTGCAGAGGGATACATGGCAGGTCCTGTGGTGTCATTGAGCCGTGCTGCTTCCCTCACCCCAGCTATCAGAAAACAGGAGGCTAGGGGGAGCCTTGATTTACAAAGGCATCCTTACTTTTTTTGTGACAGCACTGAATATGCTTATTCGTGTTTTATGAGGTTTTATAAATGAAATTAAACAGCACTTGTCAAAATAAACAGAATTTATTTTGAGCTGCTTGTTTTTATGCAGGTGACTTCCATTTTTAATTCTATAAAGCCTGTATTACCATTCTAGTTGTCAAAGAGAATTTTCCACGTTCTGTCATGCTGTCGTATAAGGGGTAAGTAAGCCATGCCTGTGGTCTCCCATCTGTTTGTATAATCCTAAACATGTGACAATTGTGTAAATTGCAGATACAGTAGCGTCTCTGTACCACTGTGAGCATGTTGGCGTCTAGACCATTAGAGGGTTTCTATCTTTCATCATGGAATGAATTGGAAAGTGTTGAAGGATAACTTTGTGATTCCTGAAATACTAATCATATTTAACCACTTCTTTTAACCATTAGGTCCAGATGTGGAATTAAATTCCTTTTATTTTTTCATAAAATGGCAGTTTTGCTATGTAGAAAAAGAAAGTAATGCAGTGTGAACAAAGTTAAACTATTGTATTGTAATCATTTCATTACACAAGGAGCCATTTTTCACGCTAGTTACAGACATCATAAGATTGCACTAATAAAAGTACCTTTTTTTTGTGGGGTAAACTACTTACACTTTAAGAGGTGAAATCAGTCTTGATTGTGTTCCCCAGTCGTCAGTTCTGAATGTTGATTTCTGTGAGCTGTTTTGGGTTACTGTTGATCTGATCCTCTGGATCTGTAATGGAAATAGAAAGGGTCTGTAGTTCTTAGGGGTGGCATACCGAAAGTTTGTAAGTAGGTTGGTTGCCTTGTGGTAGAGTGTAATTTGGGACAGCGTATGTTAATATTGCAAAATTATAGGCCACGTGAAGCTTACTTATTTCCAAGAATGTGCAAACTCCCAAGACACGCGTGTTTAAGGAGTTGCAAATAGCTGTGTGCAGAACTATAAGGTTACATTTGGAAAGAGGTATTTCTGGGGTACGTGCATGCCCATAAAAGGGTGCCGATTTGAATAAATACTAGAATTATATATGTTTAAAACAATTTTAATGTGCTCCGATAGTCATAGTGTGGTTCTGGGATTAATTTTGAACAAAAAATTCGCAAGGAGTGACTGTAATTTGTACAAACATATTTTGTATCGAAGGGCCACTTATACTTAGTAGATGTCCTCATTAGTTCTTCTTGGTGTGCAGGAGTTCTTAGATCTCTTTATGTACAGTAGAGCATGTAGTGTTGAAGAATAAGGCCATTCCCTTAAATGTGGTGGTTTTATCAGAATATGATTGGTTTACTCCCATCTTAAGATATGAAATTGTAATTTCTTGCAGAATTTTAATGGTGTTTTCTTGGCTAGCAGAAACTATTATGGTCCTCCCTGCTGCTGGCACAGGAAAGGGGCATCCTTGTTTGTGTTGTCGAATAAGGTGCCTGGACAAAAAAGGTGAATGTTGGTGTTTCAAGAGGAACCTGCTCCGTGCTTTTGTCGCAGTCTCTGCTTCCCAGGGCTTATTCATTTATTAGATACAGTGGCCATATTGTAAAGGACAGCGGAGAATTATTAAATGGGTTCATGTTAAATGTGGATTGTACTCCTGGTTCTTACTGAAGTGTTTTTTCCTTTTAAAGATGACATTGCGATTCTCACCAAGTTCAAGCCATCACGGTCAGAAGGTATTGTACTAACCAGCCTTACGCCTTCGTCCCTTTTGTGTGCGTCTTCTGTCCTTCTTTTTTCATTCTTCTGAGAGCCTCTTGGAAATCAGACTTCACTTTATATGAGTCATTGATATCACATATGAGCCAAGCTTTTTGCAATGGGATTTACAAGTCAATTTTTAGCTATCTGTGGGCAGCTCTCTTGGTTAAGAGCTAACTGGGTGTCTCCATTCCTGGTGCTTGTCGCAGTCCTGGGTTGCAGCTCCTTTATACCTTCCTACGTGCCTTTGACATGCATTTCTTACAATGCTTAGTGTAAGAAATGTTTATGTGTTTTTCAAGGAGTGGCTGTATTAAGTGTGTTGTACTTCTCGGTTAATACATGTTTTCCATTCTCTTTTTGCCTTCTTGTGTGCTGCACTAGGGTTATTCAGTTTTACTCCCCTGGATCAGAGATACCAAGAGGATTTCCATCCACAGGTTGCCTAAGTAATCCGCTATGATACTGGGAGAGCATTTAAAATGTAGAAACCCGAATCGTGCTTGTTCCTGATGTTAAACTTTCACAACTCAGAAAGGAAATCCAGAAAAACCAAACACCAAGGCTGTTGTTGTAGGCCGTGGAAATGGTTCGAGTCCTCTCAGCAGCACAGGCAAATTGAATGTTACTGCTCCAGGGATGAGGTGCCAGGCTGCTCCTGCCGTAGAGGGTTGTGCGACCAAATCTTTGGGCTTTCTGCTCCTGGGCTGGCTACCTTTGGCCAAAGCTTCAGCAGCCACCTGCTCCCCAGGGCTGTAGGAAGAGCAGGCAGCAGAGCGTGATGGTGAGGATCCCTTTCTTCCATGGAGCAGTGGTCTGCTGTCCTGGGCAGCCCTGTATGGAGGTAGACCTTCTGTTTAGGAATATCCTTGCAGAAGCAATTTCTCAAGTAAGTTAATCTGAGTATTGTGATAGTTGGGTTTTTTGAGTCAAGATTCCTGTGTTCTTATTATAATATTCTCCCATTACGTGCCATCTGTTTCTCGTACATGTTGAACGCTTGTGCTGTGTTGGGAGGTGAAGTGAATTCAGTTTTCCGTGCTGAAGCTGTTCCTGTAAACCTTTTCTGTGTTTGCTGGTCTGTCTTACAGCGTAGTCCCTCTACCTTTTTTAGTATATTTGGGTAGGCACAATGATCCCAAATTGTTTATTTCCACGCTAACTGTTTAGAGATGACTTAACGCTGGTCTCCCAACTTGTATCAGCAGATGCACGCCTCTTTTTACAGGTGCATAAATAAAACAAGTGTTCAAATTACATCAACTAACACAGATTTTGCAGGCATAGTTTGCTTTAGCAAAATGGCATGCAACAACTTTGAATGTCTCAGCATTCAGAAACCTCTTCATTATGTGTTATATACTATTATATACTATTGCCCAGTTTCTCATCACATCATACGTACAGTTATAAATTACAGAGACCATTTTCTGTAAGTGAACTTAAACACAGCTTGAGAGCATTTTGTTTCCTCTACTGTTTTTCTTTCAATACTTCGTTGGCTGTTTGATGGAGAAAAGGAGTATGGTTAATCCTTTTTTTGGAAGAAAGAGGCAACTTCATCAGATGCCTGCTCTAAGTTGTGGTGAGCTGTTTTCAAAACTGCTTATGCTTTTACATTGGTGGTAGATTTATTTAGATGCCTGATTTAGGAGACTGGTCTGTCCCTCTAATCAGCAGAGAGATGGTTGTTTACGAAAACTTTTTGGAGCCAGGAGCCTTGCTTATGGGCTCTGAATTGCTCTCCGGAGGCAATTATTGACAGAGTATGTTCAGAGCCACAAACCCAGCAAACTTCTCAGTATGGTTTAGGGATCTAAAGATATTCAATGTGATTTTTCCCTATAATGCTAACATTTAAGTAACAGTGTCCTTGGTGGACTGACTATATTTGCAGCATAGTTGCGTTCAAGTTCAGTACTGTTCTTAAAACGAAGCGGGGGATTTTTGTTAGTTTTGGTTTTTGTTGTGTTTTGTTTTTTTTTTTAACAACAAGAAGCTTGGTTATTTAATATGTTAATTTAATGATATTACTATTCCTGATCCTGCCATCATATCTACCTTATGTGGGCATCTCTAATCCTGCGGTTATGCACCATTAATCCCTTTGCAACAAAAAGATATAATTTAATTTCTAGCAAGCAACTCCAGAGATAATTGAACTTTCATAACTGAGGCAGCAAAGCTCCAGGTGTGAGACTTTCATAGACAGTCACCTATCAGACATTTGAGACAAGAGGAGTTTTATCTCATCAAATATGTGATGATGACAGATTTTTGTTTGCCACATTTAAAAATGTATTGCTGTGACTTCAATGTTCCAACCAGGTAGAACCACAATATATTCAGTCTGTAAGAGTATATTGTGTCTAACCCTTCAGAGAACCATTCTTGAAGATTTTATGTAGCTGAATATTATTTTCCAGCTTTTGCTTGTTCATAGTTCCATGCCTTCAAGGTTCACTTCATTTTCAGATACAATCACACTTTAAGATAAGGAATGCATTTGGTTGAATCATTCTTTCAATGTTTCTTAGGGGAAGAAAGCAATGGACCTCTATGTGAAACCATTTCAACCACAGCATCAGAAGCCCCAAGCAGCTCCGAGGTAAGGCACAATACCGATGGTGTTAACGTACTAGTGGTAGGAAGAAAGAGGAGTAGTTGCTGTGAAAGAATTAGTTTTGAAAATAATATTTCTTTTAGATTATCTCATACCTCTTTCTTATCCATGTGAACATTTTCTTCCTTTAGTGTTCTGAAGGAGCAAAACCACAAAAGTAACACTGCTACTCATTGAGTGTTATAAGAGATTTCTACGTGTTAGTGCTGCAACACAGTAGCAGTAGAAGACAGTATGGGCCTAACAGCGTTTCCAATATCAATCTTGAAAACAGAATCACAAGAGAGTGTTTTGGCAATTGGAAAAACATAATGCTTCTGCACAAACCCAACACTTTGTTTTATGCTGCATATTGTATTGCTGGCTTAATAGGGAAATCAAGGCACTCTTGATTTCCTGTGCTCTAGGAACTTTTTGACAGTGCAGCAAGATTTATGAGAAAGAAAATAAAGATTTGAGTTACAAGGAAACCTCTTCCTTGCAACGTGTGCAATACGAAAATCATCATTGGCTCTCTTCATTTTTTCACAGTACCTCATTTTTTAATATGTACAGTACACAATATCTTAAATAGCAGTGTGTGGTTACTATTCAGTTAAGAAATAGATTTAAGAATAACATAGAAAATATGCATTCTTAAAATTGGTATTTTGTTTTAATTTCTATTGTCTGATTTCTTTGTTATGGTTATTATGTGCTTAGAGGAAGATAGGAAGAGTTTTAGATAGGAAAAGAAGTAGTTGCTCTGTCAAAGTAGAGTCTCATACTGGCCACGAGCATTCATCAGAAATGACATCCGTTGAATTATGTGCTGAAGAACCCTAGCTGTTCTGCAGAACGTCTTAAGAGTAAAACGTGTCCTCACCTACCTCTAAGAGGAAAATTTGGAGACGGCCCTGTGAAGAGAGAACTTGGAAGTGCTTCCTAGATAACACAGATCTTTATTTTGCTAGCATATGAAACCATGACATCTAAATGTTTTCATAAATCTACCAGTTCCATCTTAAAAGTTGTTAGTATGTTCTCCCTGCTACTTTCTCAATCTGTTGTAGGAGTTGTAATTTCTTTCTCCAGGAAAATTTTCTGTTAAGAGCCGTATCAAATACTTCACTGAACCCTGGGCAGATATGATTTCAAATTTTAGCGTATGAATCATCACACCATGATAAGCATCAGAGTCTGAGGCTGATTCTGAGTTCCTTCTGAGTGTCTCTGAGTAGATGGTTGGTAATTTTCCTGTTACTTAACAATGTATTTAACTTTGTTCCTGCAATTGGACAGTATGAGCACTTGGAAGTCTTAAAACAATTTAAGTCAGGTAATTTTAAAACAGAAGTAGAATTCATTCATAAAAAGACCATTGGGAAAGAGTTACATGAGCTTACATTCAGGTCACAATTTCATTATGTTTGGGCTGTCTTTTCTTTTGAAGGAGAAGAAACATAACATACAATAACAGTATGCTTCTGCTCAGCAGTAGGGAGAAAAAGCTATATCCTTATTGTTGATTTTACCAACAGAGGAGGACAGAAAAAGAAGTCTAGATTCAAATATGGAGAGCAGAAAACATTACCTATCTGTAATTCAGTGGCTTTCTTTTTTCTTTTGTAATCTGTAAAGGAATACGTGATTTGTACATAAAGAATGATGCAAGTAAAACAAAAATGAAGGTGAAAAGTAGTCTGTAGTGAAGCCTGCCAACATACGTACAAAAGTCGGATGAAGTCCAGGACTCAGCAAGCAATCGTGTCTCTAATTAACGGTGCATTTGGTCCTTCCTTATGATTTTGCATTTTTGCTTGAATCCACTGCTTCTTCCCTACTTTTATCCTGGTTTTTTCTTTTATCTGCTTCTTGTTGAGCCTCCTTATTTTTTTGCTTCTTAATCTCTCACAAAGACAAGAGAAACAGGATCCCTTGGAATTCAACAGCTTTTCCTATTAGAAGCCTTCTAGCATGCATCATTTCTAGATGCTTTGTCATGCAGGGAGGCAACAAGATGCTTTCAGCAAAGAGCAGACTGGAGAGGAAAAAAAATAAGCATATTATAGGGATATGTTCAAATAGGTGCTGCAGTGGGAACTGCTTCAAATTATGTTGTTGTTAAACCAATAATTCACAGACAGCTGCTTCTGTTAGGGATAAGCAACTGTCCTAATTGAGTCTCTGGGTATAATCTACCTGAATCAGTCTTTATGGAGTTCCTGTTTCAAGAAATACATAAATGGCTCTGAAAGTCCTTTCAAACAAATTGGAAATTGAATGAAATAAAACCCGAGAGTCTGTTTTTCCTCTGTGCTTTATATTTATGCAAAGTGAGAGCTAGAAAAATACATAATGGCACAATTCTGTTTTGATAGCACGGTACATCTCTGTGCCGTGATTAGCATTAGTTGTTCAAGTTGCAAATTAAATGAGGATGAGACCAACTGACAAAATAGAGTTCATATTCTTAAGAGGGAAGAAGGTCAGATAAATAATTCAAGATTGGGATAAAGGTTAAAAAAATTGAATTTGTATTAAATTTCCTGATAGTACAATTTTAGAACTTTCAAGTGGGATAATTGTAAAATTAGTACAGATTTTATGGAAGACTAAATCACTAACTAGTTTGTCGTTTATTGATATCTGTACGAGGTGTATACCGAGGACTGTTTGTCTGTCTGCTATTCCAACTAAGTAGTACAAAGTCACTTAAAATGTTTACTTTGCATGTATGTGGACCCTGGGTTTCTCACCCTCATAAAAGGCAAGTGGTTGCACTACTCCCTGAGTAAATCTGCAGGATTGTGCCCTGTTCTAGCTGTGTGAAGGCAGGTATTAACTTTGCACACTTATATATGAAATTTTCGCCTTTCCCGTTAATTTCACACCAATGAAATGCTCACTAAAAATTCCTACTAATCAGGATTTTTCCATATTGTGATTTGATCATGAGAGAACCTGAGAACAAGCAGTCTTTACTTAAAACAGGTTAGCAGAAGTAAATTGGCAGAGCTCCATCAAATGTATTAAAGCAATGTATTTTACCAAAATTAGGGGTATGACACATAGATTATTTTTTTTGGAAAGCAGCAGGTGCTGCAGGTGTTCCAAATGAATTGTTTCTTTTTTTTTTTTCTGAAGAAACACCATCACAATGTACGTTACTTTTCATGCTTGCTCACTTTTTCAGTAGTAGGGTTTCAAGTAGGGAGAAACAAAATACCTTTATTAGTATTGTGAAGACAGACCAAATCGGTTTCAAAATCTAGAAGCAAATACAAAAAGGCTTCTTTCAAGTTTAACTACAAAACACAATCTGAGAAATATTTTGGGGAGAGAGAGAGAGAACACGTGAGAGCGAGCATTAAAGATTTATGAGAGTGGATTTCAAAGTATGAAGAACCAGCCCAACACTGCTGCCACCACTGCCAACCTTCTTTAGTCTTGGTTTTCATCACAACACAGTTGGACTGTTTGAGCGTTTCTGAAAGCACTGGTTGGTTCTTGTTTGTGGGGTCATGCGGTATCAAGATTGGAGCACCTTTGTGCTGTACGTAGGCTTTGGCGTATAATGAAAAAGTGGTGTCTCCCTGGAAGAGTTCTTACATTTTTAACGTGCAGGAAAAGGTGTGTTGACTGTCAGCAGTTTTATAACACTTAACCCCCATGACTTGAGCTAATTAATTTCAGGCAGTTGTACTGAGAGCAGAGTAATTTCCCCAGTTTACCAGGAAGGCCTTTCACAAAAGGCACGGGAACGTGCGAAGGGATTTGAGCAGCTGGACTCTGCCAGCTCTGGGTCTTCATCCCACAATTCACTGTTTCACTAAACTTACTAAAATTTTATCTCGGAGCGGAGCAGCGTGAGCAGAGTATGAGGGCCGGTGGGTGGGTAAAACCTCTATTTACATCTAATCGTGGAGGAGGTGGGAAGCTGTGGGTGGGAGGAGGACAGGATGGAGAGCAGATGGAAGGGGGCCAGCTTGGAGTTGGGGGGGAGGGTGCAGTGGAGAGGTCAGGAGCCACAGAGCAGCAAGGAAAAGCAAGGCTGCGCTTTCATTGATGTCAAATTCATACAGTACTTTAAACGGCAGATAATTTCAGTGTATAAGTGGAGAAAAACTTTCCATTTAAGGGCCTCAGCCCTTAGCTCTCTACAGATAGTGCAGGTTTTTCCAGCAGCACCAGTGACGTGAGGATTAGACTTCTAAACCCAGTTCAGACTATCTTAGGGTAAGAGCACAGTGCGGCTATTTATATTTGCACTGTTTCCCATGTGGATTCCTTGCCAAGAACCAGGTCGATCTTTCTCTGTTTATTTGACTGAATTCTGAAAAGGGCATTTTTATCTTAAATAGATAAGAAATACTCAGAGATGGCATCATTAAGAAGGAATGTGATGATGTGTGTATGTATTACTTGCGGTGTAAACAGGAAAAAAACTAGCATGTTTGTTTCACAGAATTATAGGAACGGACCTGTGTGGTTTCTCTCAAGTAAAATGGTAATAAAAGTGAAAAAATATTCATTTCTAATTTCAAAAGTCATAGTACTTTATGAAAATTGAATTTTGGGACATACACTTTTTGAGATATTACGACTCTAAAACAACAGATGATGATACAATAATGAAATGAAGTTAGCATTCTGCTTCTGTTGAAAGTTAATTTAATTCCACAGAGAACTGTCATTTTCATAATGCGCTCACCCTACTTGGTTGCACTATTTTAACTTGTGTTTCGCTTTCAGTAGCGAAACAAAAGAACAGTGGGAGAAATAATTGACTAACAGAATTAGATATTGAGAAACAGCTTAGGTATTGCAAACCATTCCAGTAGCAAAGCCTGATCTCAAAAATCCTGTGCTCATCCAAGCCCATGGATGTGTCTTTGGAGGATAACTGTGCTCTGCAGGGTCCTTTGCTGTTGGTGTTCCCGTCACCCCTGTGTAGGGTCAGGCCAGAAGACGTTGCAGCACCCTCTAGGCCCACATACAGGAAAGTAATGAGCACCCAGATCTTGTACAATTAAAATCAGGGTAGAGCCTCACCAGGCATGGATCAGAACTGGAAGCTGGGAAGCCCTCACTAGTCTCATTAGGCGTAACAACTGCAATTACTGATGCCAATTTGCCTTGTCTACACTATGAGATTAAAGTTTTATGTCCTGGCGTTTGTTTTCCTTCAGTTCACATGGTGTAATTTCAGCTTGTATTGAAAAAATAGCTAAGTAAGGAATGTCACATTTGTTCTGAACGCAGGTGCAGCCTTCTATGCTACGTACATTTTCTGTCTTTGCTATTAAAATAATAAAAAGTACTGTTAAAAGTTGTTCTATATCAGCCTGTAAACAGAAATCTGTGCCAAGTTGTTTACACTTCCTTTTTTATAAGGGAAATGCTGAGGAATACTGTGTAGCTTTTACTAAAAGTTATTAATATCCAAAAATCGATATGGGCCGTGTAAAAGTCCGCGGCTTAGGCTAGAGACCTAGCTCATCTGAGGAAGCAGAGGTTTGTTTAAATTTTGACTATCTAGACTGAAAATCCAGCTGTCCCTCAGAATAGCCTTTCAGCAACTTACAACCAGAAGCTGCACTGTTTCTTCTGAAATAGCCTTTTATGTTAAAGCATCCTTTGCATCATCGCTAACAACATTATGTTTTTCCCGTGATGCCACTGGCAGGGCCTAAACAGCACTGAGACTACTTTACTCATCCCTGAACATCAAGTGGTAAGCAGTAAGCAATATTCATGCTGCCTTGCATGAATTTGTGTGGCGTCTTCTATTACCGTATGCCAAAACGTCCCTCACCAGAAAAATTTTCCAGTTTCAAGGAAGCCATCCTTCCAAGAAGAATTGTTTTTCTGGTGCGTAAATATGAATGTGGTTTTTGAGTTTATTCCTAGTGATGGCTTAAATAATAAATTCATGCAAATCAAAAGGATAATAGACAAAATTGAAAAGTTAAGTCTTGGTGGAGTAAACTGGAAAGTTTGCTTTTTTATCATTGTTTTGGTTTGATGGGATATAGGATATATTCTGACTATGGTGTTATTAACAAATGTGGGATTCCTTTTTATCATAATAATCTGGTGGGCTCTCTGAGTCAGCATGATACTTTAAAATGTTTTAAAGAGCAAGAAACAAACACTGACACTGTTTGAAAAGTGTTGCCTTTTTTTTTCTTATTGTAGTAAATAATAAGGAAAGGCTTAAAATATCCTCTTACCGAAATTCACAGACAAGATAATTGTATTAATTATCAAAAAAATCAGAAAACTTAACCATTATTCTTTTATGGAGAAAAAAAAATTACAAAACTCATTTAAGATAATTGATGAAGTACATGCTGAGGTGTATTAAAACTGTCTGCTTGCTTACCTTGGGCTCTGGTGTCTTACATTAACACATATGCTCTCAGCATATTTTTTTATTTTCCTTTGTTGTGTTCTTGTTTAATGTGCTCTTTTATCCAGAGAGACTTTTTCTGCGCATTTCAATTTCAGTGCAAACATCTTGGTGTCTTAAACTGCTTTGAAATGCATGTTTTCAAGCTTTCAGATTTTAATGTGGTTCAAAATGGAAACACAAGTGTGATAATGGTGCAAAAAGTAGCTTGCAAGTTTTAGCTACAAGAACTACATGCAGTTTTGTGTTTCTTTGAATGGGAAGGGTTATGGTTTCATGTGTAGCTTTGTAGCCTGCATGAAGCATAACTGGAAATGAGAATGTGTGGCGTGAAAAGTGTTGTTAACACACTTCTTTGAAGTGGGTAAGTAGATTTCAATTGCGTGGATTCCTCCAAGGAAGGATATTGAAGAGAGCTTCATGCAAAGGTGATCTCTGGTATAACGGGAACGGAATTTACTGTGCGTAAACCAGGAATTTGCCATTTTGATTTTCAGTAGGGGGTGCCTGTATATTTTTGTATGTTGTGGAAATGCATTTCCAGGAGCTTTCTGCTTTAGGAAATAAATTTTATCAAATGGTTATTTTTAGCACAGTGGCACTTTAATCAGCCTGTTTCTCC
The DNA here is from genome assembly GCF_964106895.1 of Numenius arquata. Lineage (NCBI taxonomy): Eukaryota > Metazoa > Chordata > Aves > Charadriiformes > Scolopacidae > Numenius > Numenius arquata. The sequence continues at coordinate 28,653,816 of NC_133581.1, read as the reverse complement.
TACAGCTGTAAGCATGTTTAATTCTGTGAAAAGTGGGATATATAAATATTCAGTGTGAACTGGGGATCTAAGTGAGGGTGATAATTTTGTTTTTAAGCCATTGAATGTTTTCTACCCATGTAATTATGGAGGATTTTCTTATATTTTGATTCCGCTTTCAAACCCTTATTTTTTTGTCCATTTCTATATTCTGAAAATTTTTCTGCAGTGGATTGTTAATTCAGAAGTTAAATAATTGCTTTGTAATCTATTTATTCTGGTTTATTACATTGTCTGTGATAAAAACTAATTTGCCTGTATGCTTATCAAAGGTATGCAGTAAATAAAACAAATACTTGGTTTGTAGACTGTATCTTGTAAGTAAGAAGAATGTTGCAAATCAATTTTGTTTTGTAATTTCAGGCAACTTTTTGTCTGCTGATGTAGGATTATGATAATATAACTCCTACCTGTGCTGGTGGGGATCGTGTTGTTGACGTAACTTCTGAGAATACCCATTACTCATAGCCAGAGGTTCTTCACTGTGCTATAACTCTTAATGAAGCTAATGTACGGGGTTCCTCTATCTCAGGATAGTGTTGGTTACTGCTTTGTTACTGAAATTGCTGCTCTAAACCATCTTCCCACTCTGAGGTACAAAAAGCAGAAGGTGAAGGCCACTGAGGTCTGAACCTCAGTCCCAGGTCTGTGAGGTTGGACGCTTGAACTCTGGGAAACTGAATTTGGGAAGGGTGTTTCTGAATGCAGGCCCCTAAGGAACTTGCAGTTTTCTGACTGAATATTAATCTGAAAAGCATTGCTGTAAGCCAGGTTCCTCCGTCTTTGAGGTATGGATGTGGAGAGGGCTAGGATATGTACTAGCAAGATGCATTTGGAGGAAGCTCCGGTGCCTGCAAGGAGAGAGCTGTGCTAAGTGGCCCGTAAGGACATAAATTTCCTCCTATGTGGATGACCAGAAATAGAAATCCCTCTGAGTCCTGTGAAAATATACAGGATTAAATCATTCGGGTATAATCTGCAAAATATATTTGCTTCTCGGGCACCGTGATATCATTAGGCCACTGAAGGCTAGCTGATTGTGCTGCCCGAGGTCAGGTCTCTGTGTGCTTTGGTGGGAGAGCAGGGCCACAGAAATGTGTACCGCGGTCTCTTCAGCTTCAATCCAAAGTCCTTGCTTTGAAGCACTTTCTGTTAGTTTTTAGCAGTTGATGCCACATCCAGCAGCTGGCTTTCCCATCTCCTCTTTGCGGTGACTGGCTTGCTTGTTTTGGCCCTGGAGAAGCCTCTCGGAGCCACCTGTGGGAGCGAGGTGGCCAAGGTTTGCTCATTCAAGTATTCAGCAGCGTGGGAGAGTTTTGCTGGGTTTGAATACAGCGTGCTACCACCAGCCAGCGTTTACACGCTTTACCCAAACCAGTTTGGGCAGAACTGAACGTGGGGTGTTAGAGCCTTATTTCATCTTGAGCTGTGCTTTGTTTTCGATACTGACTCTTGGTCTTTCCTGTAACTCTCTCCTATTTGAGTCAGGGTTTCCTACTGCGGAGTTTTAGTTCGTGTCTAACATGAGGATTCCAAGTTCAGGTACTTAGAGGGTTGTTCGGTGCAACACAATACAATATCCTGATCTAGATGTCGAGACAGAAGATAACAATTATGGAATATTAACAATTAGGAATATTAATATAATTCTGTATGAAGCCACTAAGTTTGCACTTATGTAGCCACAGGAAAATTTAGCTCTTTATGATAGACCGTTACAGCGTTCAGTTAGCAGATCTGTCCGCAGGCTATGAAATCACCTACTTCTTACAGAGATAATTGGACTACTAAAAATGGAACGTTACTACAGGAAAATAGGAAGGTAGTATTTGTTTTTGAACATGTAGTTTTTCGTAAACTTGCTTTGTAACTGATGGATTTATACAACTTCTGAAAGCACTGGTAAATGCTAAACGCTTGTGGTAACACCATTTCATGGAATCATATAGTGACTTGGATTGGAAAGGACCTCCAGAGGTCTCCTTGGCCAACCTCCTACTCAAGACAAGGCCGACTTCAGACTTGGATCAGGTTGCTCAGTAATGGCCTTGCTTGGTCAAGCTGTCTGATCTCTGAGGATGGAGATTATGCAGTCTCTCTGGGCAACCTGTTGTACCTGTTCCTGCTCAACCACACCCTCCCATCCCGTAGGAATTTCCCTTGTTGCAACTTGTGGCTGTTGCCTTTTGAGTTTCCACCATGCGCCTCGGGGCTCCATCTCTTCTGTAATTCCTCAGTGGGAATCCAATTATTCAAAAGCTTCTGCTTGCTATCTTTGCTGCCTTGGGAAGTTTTAATTTGGTTACTTGTATTCCAGAAGGTACAGGTTATAGAATATCTGCTCTGATGAGGTGTGACTTCATTTAATAACTGCAGGTTGTCTAAGATCAATTAATTTGAATATAGTTCTGGAAAGAGCTGTTAAGAAATAAGGTGTACTAATCCATAATGTTTTATGATTCACTGATGCAACCAATGCAAATGAGTAACATTTTATATATTTGAAACCTGTAAGTGCACATTTCTGCACAGAACTGCATGAATATGCAAGACTGATCTTGTTCTTCTTGTGAAATCCAAGTGCAGCAAAATGGAAAGGAATAATTTATAGGTTTAATAAGTAGGCCTGTCACTATCCATGATGAATAATCCTATGTACAGAGGAGAGCGAAGTGATGAGTATTACCCTACCCAAAGCAGATCCAACGATGACTACTGCATCTTCTTAAATTGCTAGTCAGACCTTTAATGACTGAGCAAGATTCTGCTATATCTTAGAAAATGAGCAAACTTTGATGGCACTAAAGATAAAGTATTACTTCAGTTGTATGGAATAATCTAATTATAACTCTGCTACCCAAAGAATTTGGCAGGGGCTCTGTTCTGAAGTAAATATTATTTAAAAATACCTGAGCTTATTATCAAAATGGAAGCCAGCACAGCTTTGCCTTTAATAAAAAAGACATTATAGTCATAATGTTTGTGGGTGCTTGTGTTTTTCTAATAGTTGGAGGCTTTTCCTGGCTTTCTTAAGGACACAGATTTCTCACTGTCTCTAGTTTGGGGGGTATGTGCTTGAAGGGGGGGTTGGTTTGGGTCTTGGAGAGAACAGCGGGTTTGCTAACTGCTTGTTGGTTATTCCAGCAGAGAGGAAGGAGATATAATCTGTTCCTGAAGCAACGTCTCAGGGTAAAACAGTGATGAATGATATTGCAAGTGGCTTGGATGGCTGCAGTAATAACATGCTTCACTGTGTGGTGCCTGTTGTTAACTGGGAGCAAGGTTCACGGTTACAGAGTTCTCCGAGAATATTTTTCACGTGCATCCTTGCATGGCTTAAGAGAGAGAAGACAGAGACATATCCCTCTGAATTATTTTTTTTTGTTCCTACTCTAAAAAAATGAAAACCCAATCCAGTCCTACAAAAAAAAACAGTTTTGCTGATGGGTGCAGTTAAAAAAGACACCACCAACCTCCCTTAGCATAGAGTTAAATTTAGACCAGAGCATTGGCTTCTACAGACAGTACTTCACTGTAGGAACCTCTTGTCTTGTAAACAATATTGGGAGAGCTACATATTGATATGATAATAAATAATATTACCTAGTATTATGTTAACATTTCTAGAAGAGTAAAGTAATAGTCTTTATTTGCTTAACATTAATTGTTGTCGCCTAATCAGTGAAAAAGATTAATGTTTTTATTATGACATTCTGGCATGCTGATAAATGAAAATATGACCTTTAATAGATCAATTAGAATACTAATTACCCTGTCGCATTGATACATTTTATTAGATTTTTTTTTTTTTCCCCCCAAGAAAGTAAATACTTAATTTTGAAATGTAACCCCTGTATCATTTGTGTGCATTTTCATATGTACTCATTGCTGGGACATATTTCTTTGTGGTGCTCGGTTTAGTGAGTTGTGTTATGTAGAAGAAAATGCATGGAATTTACTTCTTGCTGCCTGCTTCAAATCAATGAGCTGTGCCCTAGCTGGCTTCTGTGTAGAGTGGCGTTTGACTAACTGCAGAAAAAAAATCATGATGTCAAATAGCACTTGTCATGATAATTTATGACACACTGTAAAGACTGTGAAAGAATAAATGGTAGCATTGTTCACAGGTATTGCTTCACTAACATATATTTATTCTTCACGTACCAGTTATTTACGTGTAGTGTTCATGTATATAAGCAGTTAATTTGGAAGTTATTTTAACTGGATATAGCCCTTGTTAAAACTTGCACAAGTATATCTTCAAATATGAAGAAACTGAAGAAATGAGGCAATTTGGGGAACTTCTTTGTCTTCTGTTATATTTTAGAGCAACAGCAATATTTGGGTTTTTTTAATCATATGCCTATATCTTCCACAGATTGATAAAAGACATCAAAGCAAAGATTCTATTTTCTTCAGGGATGGTGTCAGGAGAATTGATTTTGTCCTCTCCTATGTGGATGATCTTAATAAGGAATGGGAAAAAAAGTTGGTAAGTTTATCTTTTTGAGGTCCTCTTAATTCTTACCTATCATAATCTGAATATCAACTACTAAGCCTTTCAAATCACTATACTCCGTTGGAATGGGACTTAGCTAAAAATTTTACAGCTGTGTAAAAAGCCATTCCAGGTACTGAAATTTCTGTGTAATTTACTGTTGTGCATTAGGACCCAATTTTATTAGATTTTTGGGGCTTTATTTACTGAGTTCATCCTCTCCTTTACTTAGACTGGTCAATATATTATACAATCAGTGCAAAGTAATCCAAATGATTTTGCTTTCTTCATTAAACAGTCTTCTAGTTAGCTGTGGCTTTGGTGAAATTATGTTTGCAAATACTGTTAAATGAAGGAGGTTTCTTCTAAATAAGCAAAGCATTATCCAAATGAGATGTAATAATAACTATTTTTCCCCTGTCCTTTGACCTCAGTTAGAGCAGAATTAGATTTTTAGGTCCAAGAATCCATGCAATTTTCCTCTTAAGACTTTTAAGACCTCTTTTTTTTTTTTTCATACACTCTGAGTAAAACAAACACAGGATCTCCTCTTTGAGCTTTTCCCTGTCCTTGACTTGCTCTCTACACATGTGTATTCATTCTTCTAGAAGAATATTTAAAGTAACTTTGCTAACAGACCTCCTGTGTAACAGAGCCCAAAGTCCAGGCTTTCTCTATAACGTCGGTCAGTGATCATCCCTGCACTCCCCAGCGAGACCCAGTTGCTTAAATGGTAACAGTGGGTCAGACAGAACCAGCAAAAGACATGTATTTGGGCTTTGCTCACACTGATACTTGAGTTCTAACTTGGCTAATATGTAAATTCAAGCTATTTAAATAGTCCTATACTACGAGATGCAGTCAAGACAATAAACTTTATTTAAAGCATAATATTTTTAAAAAATAACTGCAGGGATTTTAGTTATTATGTTTTCTCTTTTTTCGCTGCCTTCTTTCTGAGCCGGCACAGGTTACATTTACAAACTAGTCTCTGCAATATATATCTCCAAAGTTTGTTCTTAAAAAAAAAAAAAAGACCAAAAGACTTGTTTCTCATGTAATCACATTATTTTGAAAGACAAGACTTTCTGAAGAAAACTAATTATACTGAGGCTTATGGCAAAATAACATTCAAAACTAAGTATCTGTGAAGTAAAGAACGTTTCTCATCCATATCTTGTCCTATTAAAGTGTTTCATAATTAAAAATGATTGTGTCCTTTGAACAAAAACTACAAGATTAGGCTGTTCAAAAAATTGCTTACTGCTTACACTCCTTTATGAAGGAAACACTGTTTTCGTTAAGGACTTACGTTGTCTATATGCAAATATCATCCAGTGTAGAACGCAGGCCCTGCATCATATTCTTGTTTCCTTAAAAAACCCAAGAATCTCTGTCATCATCACTGGTGCTTTTCCCAGCTTAAGCATCTCACAATCTGCTTTCCTGGGCTAGCCACGTTCAGGAGGTTTGCTTGGGAGACCAGGGTTAGGTTCTAGCTATGGTACCATAGGTTTATATACAGGCATACTTTTTCACACCCACACTGATTTTGTGCCAGGCAGCAATCCTAACTGGATTCCTCCTTCTGCCATAAAGTGAAACACGTTTCAAAAAAGAAGGAAGAGTCTAATTGGTGTAGAGAGAAGAAAAAGATATCCATGCAAAATATGTGAAAGCAACTCTTAAAATAAACTTTTCCATTAGTCATACTTAAATAACACAAGGGAAGAAATGGAGACTATTTAGGTAATGTTTCAAGTGCGAAGGAGAACAAGCCAGATGCTCAGTCTAGTCACTCATTCATATTGCGTGCAGCACTTTCCTGCTCGTTGTTTTATGGGTCGTTAGAGGGTAGCAGGAACCTTTGCCAGACCAGAGGCTGTGTACGTGGGTGTCATTATTGGCTGGAGGATTCACGTGAGGAAAGACCCAAGAGCTAGTAGCTAATATTGTAGGCTAAAATGCGCTTAGTTAGGAAGAAACATCTTTCTCTTGCAAAAGTATAGAACATCTGCATCAAGTTTGGTGAGATTTAATTCTGTATACGTCTATTACTCGCACAAGAGTTTATGGCCCCGTGGAAGAAGGCATTTGGTCTGTGTTCCTATAGATTAGCTCTGCGGTTGCAGGACAGACACGCATAAAGATCATCAATGTTATGACGCATCAGTTTTCACACAGTTCCTGAGGAATCTGCTAAGAAAATTAAACTTGCCCTACATGTATGTCCAGCATAGACCTTCATACAATGAATATGCCTGAAAATCAATGCAGACTTCTTAGCATAGAAGTACTGTGCTGTTGTCTTTATGGAAATAGTGACGCGCTGCAGCCTTTGGAATTTGTCTGACATACTGTACTTGCTGTTGTACAGTCATTGCTGGAAAGAAATGTGAATTTCTTTTACTGTCGTGTGATGAGACAGCAAAATGGAACAGCTAAGAATAGAAATGTTACTCTGTTTCTGTCAACAGTTGTGACAAAGGGGTTTATTTCCTTGTCTTAAGGAAACAGCTTTATTCTGCATTTATAAGAAAGGGAAGAATAACTTCTTTGTGTGTTTCAGCACAGCCCTGATACAGATGTAAGAGGCGGTCTCTTCATCTTCTCCCTTAGCTTCATGCAGAACAGATGCATTAACTTCTTTGATGTTCACCAGAAACTTTGCAGTTTAAACTCTGTTTTGAACTTGCCTTCTATAAGCTACATGAATAGATCCTAACCACAAAGTCTCTGTAAACAAAAATTAGGATTACATTTTTGTGCAACAATACTTTATATTTTTCCTCAAAGCCTCTAGCAGATAGGTGGAAATATTTTACTCATATATGAAATGCATGTGACCGTGGAAAAATAAATATAATTTTTAAAAATATCTAACAAATTATTAATGTGTGACCAGGACATGATCTTTATTGTCCCTAAGTGTATTTCTTCATAAAATAGTCCAGAGCACAAACAAGTCTTAGGAGGAGCGGCTGAGGGAACTGGGGTTGTCTAGCCTGCAGAAAAGGAGGCTGAAGGAAGATCACTCTCTACAACTACCTGAAAGGAGGTGCTAGTGAGGTAGGGTTGGTCTCTCCTCCCAAGTAACAAGTGACAGGACAAGAGGAAATGGCCTCAAGTTGCACCAGAGGAGGTTTAGGATGGATATTAGGAAAACTTTCTTCACTAAAAGGATTATCAAACATTGGAACGGGCTGTCCAGGGAAGCGGTTGAGTCACCATCCCAGGGGGTACTTAAAAGATGGGTAGGTGTGGTGCTCAGGGACATGGTTTAGTGGTGGTTTCGGCAGTGTTAGCTTAGTAGTTGGACTTCATGATCTTCAAGATCCCTTCTAACCTAGATGATTCTATGGTCGGGACTCTGGTATCTCTTTGCAAAGTAACATGTTCCTATGTTTACTGGAAGTGAAGTCCCCTTGTCCCTGATGGGGCATGGAGATGCAGGAAGAAACTCTATCTAGTCCTTTTCATCATCTCAGACAGAAACTTCTGCTTTCTCCCAGCCATCAGAAAGTCCAAAGTTAGGGAGGCAGGGGCAGCAAAATACCAGATGCTTGTCGCTCCTGCTGTACCGTTAGGCTGCTGACTGGGAGGAGCCGTGTCCCCAGCTCTGCAGGAGAAGCTGAAAACTGGGCTTGAGCCAAGCTGGGTACCTTTTCAACAGCCTGGCTGGTACTTGCAGAAGGAAAGTGTTTGGCATCTCCTGCCTGTTGGAGGGCACACAGAGCATCCCCCTGTTACTAGCAGTAACAGCATTGTTATCAAGAAGCAGGTTTATAGCAGTTGTCTATCGTCCATAGGTAACTAATCGTGCAGTGTTGGATCTGCACTGGGCATGTTAGTACTGCTGGACTTTGGATCTTGCTTTGTTAATCTTATCGGGGTGGTTCATTACAGCCCAGCATATGTTAGATGGGAAGGTTACTGTGTACAAGTATGTGGGATATCCCCAGCAGTGTTTGGAGACTGGCCTCTCTCCTCCCTAGGCCACAGTGGTCTCAGAAAATGGGATATCAGTCTCTTAGAGATGCTTTGGAGAGGCTTAAGAACTGTATTAAACAAAATGTGAGGAAGGGCATTAGCCCACTATTACCGGTCTTCACTAATGTGATTAATGATGTTGTTTCTCTCTTCCCTCTGTGACTGCAGAGTGGCATCTATAGCAGAGTCTAGCTTTTTAGGTTTGGCACAGTAAGCTTAAAGTTCTTACAAGTATGATTTAAAAGAAAACAGCACTCGTCCAAGGGTACATTTTGTCTATTTTAAGCCTTTGACAGCGACATGAAGAAATCCAGTATTTGGCAAGAAAAGGAGGAGTATTGGTTTTTTTGCAGCAGATTGATCCCCTTTTAAAGATGGTTGTTTCAAGTGACTGGAAAGTATAGTACACTCGCATGAGTTTTGGAGAAAGGGGCTTATGGGAAGAGAACAAGGTGGTAAAAAGAGCATAATTTCTATTAGAGCACTGCAATTTATCACACAAAGTGTATAGTAAGGAAAGATCAGTAAGATGGGGCCAGACCCTTGGGCTCTGTCTGTTGTTAAGCTGCACAGCTGGAGGAGGAGCTGGCTGGTGTCTCTGGTGGCTGAGAACCCTCTGAGTTGTCTTGCTTGGCTCTCCTCCAGTGATTGCTGGGGAAAGAACACACACCAGCATGCTTTCTTTGGAGAAAATTTAATCCAGAATAGCACATAGCTTTGGATATCAGGCTTAAATGTCAGCTTCTATATACCACTTTCAAATGTAATCATAAATCACCTCTTAGTTGTATTGTTCTCTATTAGATCAGCAACCAAGAGTTCTCAGGTGTGTTTATACAGGTGCATGTAGGCAGGTTTGGGGACAGATGAATAAAAAAATAATGTATGGAATTGCATTTGCCCCCAGCATGTGCTACAATTCAGGAATTATTATATTTGCAAGTTTATCTAGGCCAGTATCTACTTTAATATCTAATAGTATTTGGCAAAATCAGACGTGAGAGGTAAAAATGCAAGGCCACTAACACAGGAAAATATATCAACACATTTTAACATAGATTTAAGGGCCATTAAAGCTATTCTTCGGTCTGTAGGCATTTATCTGAGTGGATTATGCAAACAGAAATGCAAATAGGGCAGCCTGTTTCTCACAGACACACAGGGAAAAAAATTGGCTGAAAACTATGGCATCTTGGTTTTTTAAGTGTGTTTGAAAAACGTCATTTAAGACCTTTCAGTAGAGAACACCTCACCCAGCGTTGCAGATTTTAGCTAGAAAGAAAATTGGTAGTCTAACTAGTGCTTTCTAAGGAGGCCAGGGGCTCAATATTTAGCTTAGCTTGTGGTTATTCTGGCAGTTCTTCAGCAAATTTTATATAATTGAAGGGAAATTAATACAGTCTCCCAATAGGAGCAAAAATTCTACAGAGAAGGAGGGGAAGAAAATGTTCTTGCCTTAAGACACCACCTAGGAATTACCTGGCAAAATACAGAGTTCAAGAAGGGTCACGGACTCCTGGAGGTCATGCAGCCATCGTGCTCTGCCACAGGCTGGTCTCTTTATCTCTGCCTGGAGTCCACACTGACTTTATGCAAGCTAAGCATATGTTAGAGCAACAGGTCATCACATGTAAGCTTATCTAGTTTTACAGTTCTGTTGTTTGTGAAGCACACTATTTGAATTGTCTGTAATCGGTACTTGAACATCTGTATCGGGCATGATTGTTACGCTGGTAAATAGATGCCACTATAAGCGATCAGTCTTCTAGAATTTTTCTTTTCATCTGGTTTTAACATTCTCTTAGAAATTTAACATTCTCTTAGAAACTTGAACGATAACACACAACGCACATCACCCTCCCGAAGAGTCAGAAACGCTCAAGACACGTGACTTCATTTCCTTCTCTGGTTAACAAGATTGGACAGTTTATGAGCCTGTTCCTGACTAACAAATAGGTTTCCTGTTGCTAGTTAATGCAATTCCCGATGGGCTGCCAGCACGAGGCTGGCCTTCCCGCACAAGTGCCTGGTATGCCTCAGCTGGGGTTTGTCTGTTGGTCTGCTTTCTTTTGCAAAGGTCACATAGCATTGAGGGGTTGTCATCCGGGCAGTCAGGAGGAGCGAAACTCGGTGAAGTCATCAGTGAGCGATCAGTTAGTTGCTAACTTCATCACTTAATAAAGCGTGTTTCTTTCTCTTCAGGAAAGAAGAAAAGAATTTGAGAGCAATCTGCAAAAGGCTGGTTTGGAACTAGAAATAGAAGATAAGAAGGTAAAAAAAAAATAGAGAGAAAAAGTAGGACCGAAGAAATAGATCTGCAAATTGTTAATTAGCATATACCACTTTGTTTCTTTGAGCAAAATTATAAATTATTCTAGCAGATTTCAGTGAATTGTAACTAATTTAGGTGACGCAAGATAATGAGTTTCGTTGAGTTATTTTTCCAGGTACATTCATAAGAATTGTGGAAGCAAAGTAATTTTGATTCAGGAGGAAGTGATGGCTTTTGATTTCACAACAAAAAGAAAGCACTTCTGAAAAAGCTGCGACTTCATTTAAACCCATGTAAATGGGAAGTACGCTCACAGTTAGACTTAATCCCACCTAACAAATAGTGACATGTTTGGAAGTCAGTGAATGGATTAGCATATGCCCACTGGATGTTGTAATTACAATGAGGAAGGACTCCGGTGTAACGCCTTAAGGATGTTTGATTAGTGTTATTGTTTTGTTCAATAACTGGAGAACATGAGATGCTGACTTCAGTCAGGATGCTCTTTTTTTTTTTTTTTCGGACTGAGTGGGGCAGTATAACTCTTGATGAAGTTTAGACTCTGTAACATCCATAGATGGGGATTCATTGAGCAACATGTTGAAAAGACCTTCTGGTTACCATTTTCTCCAGTGTGTGCAGAGGAACGCTAGAAGAACACATACTGCGGGGTGAGGCCTCTACTGAGATTAGTCCTTATCATAGCTGTGGGGCTGTAACTGCTCTCAGCTCTGGTTGGTGACTCCTTTTTGCAAGGAGTCCTGTATGCTCTACTCCACTGTATGAAAGAGAACAACTTTGCAATCTAGCTCAGTGGCCTGCAGGACACCTGGGCTGCCAAGTGGCCAGCCCGGCACAGCAAACCCTTGCATTTCCAACACACTCGGGCTGTAATGAGAGTTTTCAGGCTTCAATGTACGAGATTAATGTACTTTGAAAAGCCTTTGTGAGCTTTTATTAGTGCAGAGATTGTCTGTATGAACAATCAACCACTCGGTAAGCCTTTCGGGTAATAAATAAATAAATAAATGATCCCCAGTTCCCCCTCCCATTTTTTTTAAGCTTTCAAAAATATATAAAAGGCAATAAATTTTGTATAACAACTATTCTCATAAACCTTACACTAAAGCACAATTTAGTCTGATGTCCGATGTAACTTTCCTGGGGCAGGAATCTGAAGATGGCAAGATTTATTTTGTGAAGATCCATGCCCCGTGGGAGGTTCTGATCACGTATGCAGAAGTGCTGAACATTAAAGTTCCCATCAAGGAAAATGACATTCCATCCACGGTGGAAAACCCCCTGGACTGTATGCTTGCACCGCTCAGGCTTCCTGAGAAGGTGATGCACCCTGAACCGGATTATTTCACGGCCCCGTTCAGCAAGGAGAAGCAGGAGCTGTACCTCATTAATGACGAGAGCACTTTCTTCTCACCATCCATGAGAAACAGAATAGTACGTATGTGAATTTTCCTACTTACATTTACATGTAGATTTACACGGTCCTGTAGGAATATTCATGCAAGAGGGAGAATATAAACTGTGACATCTGTGGGTAAATATAAGGAAACCTAGATGTGTGTGCATCTTTCTTACAAATCTGGAATAGTATTTGTTGGAATGGATCTTCTAGGTGTCTACATGACAAGCATGCCCTCAATGGTCTCATACAGGGTAGAGCCTCCTGAAGAAACAGTTTTTGCTGTTGTGTATTATTCCTGCAGATTATATACGGCGCACAACCATTAAAGGTTTCTGTTCAATGGCCTTAAAGCAGGAAAGGTCTGAAATCCTTGTGTTTGAATCTCAGGTTAATTATATTCTTACACGTTGCCCGTACGGAACAGAAGAAGGGAAGAAAAAATTTGGCATTAAGAGACTACTAAATAATGGCACCTATTCAGCTGCATATCCTCTTCATGATGTAAGTATTTTAGCTTTCTGCTCCCTTGAACATTTCCCAGTGTTTTTACTCTTTTACCCACTGTGGTACTGCTGTTTCCAGCAGAAGTGAAAACGCACTCAAACCCTTCCATTTATCCCAGTAATTGATTCTGATTTGTAATACACAAGACATATCTGCCAGCCCTACCATTTGACTTTTATGTGCTGATATGTTTCTTCCTGTGCATGCACACGGGAACTGAGATTTTAGGATATGTGTCGGTCAGGCTCTATACTGTTAGGACTACTAAAAGTACAGATAATAAAAAGCAGTTGTAGAAGAATCTCTTCTATACAAGTACAACCAACCTTAAATGCTAAGAAATCATATGAAAAATTCCAAACCCCAAACTCGCAAATCATTGTTTAAAAAACAACTACCAAACCTTTTAAAATATTTTAAAAATGCAGACTTTCAGTTGTTTAAACTTCTTGATTTCTATTTAGAAACCAGTTTTCATGCTTTTCTTTGTGATTGAGAAACATTCAGGAAGACAAGGAAAACCAAGATCACAAACTGAATATTTGACATAACCAAGTATTTCTAAAAGCGGAGTTCTACAACACAAAATAAAATTACAAGAGCTGTCAGAAACTGCAGTTATTTTGTGCTGTTTAATTTCTAGGAAACTGATGGACTTGCAAAATTTTCTTACTGTTTGACAGGTAGATACATGATGGTGATGAACACCACTGAAGTTAATTAGTGTCAGAATTTCTTTGTGCATGTCCTCGCATGGCAGCTTGAGGAGAGCACAGCACAGAGTACATCACAGTGCTATGGCTGGAGGCAGGAAACTAATTTATATCCCCTAGTTTACGTCTTGTTGGTGAAATGCTTTTGGCTTTGCAATTTACAATGAGAACCTGATTCAGAAGTAGAGAGAACAGGATTTGAATTTACATTATGGGATGGGGCTTTGAGCAACCTGGTCTAGTGGGAGGTGTCCCTGCCCATGGCAGGGGGATTGGAACAAGATGATCTTTAAGGTCCCTTCTAACCCAAACCATCCTGCGATTCTATGATTATTTTTAATGAAGCAGGAGTAAAACGATAGTTTTCTACTTTAGGAAAGCTTGAAATTCTGCGATTTCATATGCTACACCAGAGTAAGGGAACAAACCATTCACTGCAGTAATCAACCAGTGGAAATGAGTATGTTAAACCAGCACAACACTGGTGTAACGTAACATGATGTGGTTACAGTACGGGGTGGCTTAATGTCTAAAATTGGTAAAAGTTGTCTGAAAATGTGTATTGTATTATTTTAAAACATATTTTAAAAGGGTTCTACCTAAGTGGTGAAGTAGAGTGCTAAGTTTGAATTTCAAATTAGTTTAACTGGTATAATCTGAAGAGGGATGCATCATCACCGTTAATGTTCATTTCTTTCAATGTAGTCCTTGAATCTGTCGATGAGGTGTTTTGCCTTTACTCTGATTTGCTCACAGTGTCAGTACTGGAAAAAGGCAAATGATCCAAACTGTGACAATGAGAGATACACGCTGTACATGGAGTGGGCCCGTTTCTTGCGGTTCTACAAAGAACAGCCTTTGGACCTCATCAGGTAACATACCCTGTGTGTTTTATTACATTTACTTGGTTTTCACTGTAATACAAGTGTGTATTCATTTGTAGCTTGATCCCGCTGGGAAATTTTTACTACTTTTAAGATCCGATGAGAATTGGATACTTAATTGGGCACTAACGTCCTTGGAGGACATGGCACAAGTTTTTACTAGCAACTGGAAAATTGCCAGTTTTCCAAATCAAACCACTTTCAATCTAGCCAGTTCTGGGGTCAGGTATATTACAGATTATTCAGCTGTAGAGGAACACATAATACTTTGCATATTATAATCAATATCTGCCACAACTTTTAAAGATCGGTTTGAAATTTTTAAATTTCAAAATGGACCGGAAAAAACACTGATAAAATCAGCACTAAACCCAAATTTAATCCAGTCTTACCCAAGATCTCTTTGATTCAGCTCATACGATATAACAAAAATGTTACTTCATTCACACATTACAGTTGCCCCATTCGTAACACAACCAGTTGTATTTCTGTGAATTACCCATTCATTCTAACCGTATGATCGGAACTGTTGTGCCCAGTTTAAATTATAGAGCTCCTTGGAAAATAAAAAAAATAAATCTTCATTTACATTATCCCATGGGAAGGGGAAAGAGTGATTTTAAAGCTGGAGCTTCTGCTAGGAGGAGGAGAAGGGTCAAAAGAGGCCATATGTTTTGCTCATGCAGCTTGCGTAACTTCTCACAGCTAGCTTCAGATCTCATTTTTCCAGTGTATATCAATGCATTTACTCTTCTGTTAAATGAGAATTTTGCCAAGTGTGTAAACTTTGCTTTGTAATCCTATTAATTGCATTTTTATTTTTTATTTTTTTTTATTTTTTTTTTTATTCAGGAAGTACTATGGTGAGAAGATTGGAATCTATTTTGCCTGGCTAGGATTTTACACTGAGATGTTATTCCTTGCAGCAGTTGTTGGCTTAATCTGTTTTCTTTATGGCTTGTTTACAATGGATGAAAATATGAGCAGGTGAGTGTAATGTTGAAAATCTCCTGGTCTTATTATGGGAAAAGCTAAGTAATATGAAAATTTTGTTCTTGCAGAAAACAGGTAACAATATTTAAAAGCTTGTCAGAGCAGACAAATTTGTTCTTCAGCTATCTTTGACTGAAATGGTGGTGGACAGCTAACGCAGACCTTGTGACTATTAATTAGTAAGACTCAATTTGTAGGTGAAAAGCAGTATTTTATGGCCATTTGGTAATAGCTTTTTGTATTGGCGTACCTGCAATACTTAAAGTCCTAAGAGTACCACTGACATCTCTCAAAATTGTTTGCTTCAAGCGTTTATTGTTGCCTTAAGCTTTTCTTTTGTAATCTATCTTGCAGAGCAGTCTGTTGACCTTTTTGTCTAGGTCATCATTTGTACTAACCACCAAAAGCTGAGGTTCTCCCATCAGAGAAATCCAGTATCTCGGAAGCCAGAGTTTGCTTCTTTTTAAATAAGAGTTATATTTTTTTCTTCAAGGATCCCAAGATTTATTGCATTCAGGGATTTGGGGGTGTTGGGGTGGGGAGAGGAAAAGAGGGTTGACATTTCATTGCTCGCTGCTCTTTATAAGAAATCTTCCAGAAAATTTTGAGTTTTAACCATAAAACATGAATGACAGGTTAAAATTCTCATCCATTCTATTGAATTATGTCATTTTGAGACTTGCATTTTAGCTAGGTTCAGAATTCACCTCGGAATACTGCTATACATGTTCAGATTTCTCTGGATACTGAAGGACTATCATAAGATTGTAAACTTCGCCCACGGCAGTAGTTAAATTGAAGTAGCGAATTTTACTGTAGATAGCAAAGCTGAATGAATACCTCCGCTTTTTAGAAACGGCGTTTTGAACTCATTACTAACCTGATGAAAAATAGCAGGGTTTGTATCTCACCTGAAAGCAGTGTGTGTGCAGTTCAGCTCCTTACAGACTTGTGATTCATTACTGGCAGAATCAGAAAGCCCGTACCAAGGGAATTCTTGGTTTCCCTCCTTGTAGCAGCTGCTACATTTCTCGGCTTGCCCTGACCACCTACAGGTTAACACCAGTGAATGTGACAAGACTTGGCATCTTCTCTGGGAAGCTGCAGATGCTGAGCTTGGAACAAATGAAGCTCTTAATTATTTTTTAAAAATAGATTTCATATAGCAGCTCTTAAGGTGCTATGAAGACAGATACTGTACAGTATTTTCTCCTCAGCAAAGAAATCTGTGACCCTGCAATTGGAGGAGAGATCATCATGTGCCCTCTTTGTGACCGAGAGTGTGAGTACTGGAGACTGAACACCACCTGTGAGTCCTCAGAGGTCTGTATCTGGTTCTCCAGCCACTCGTCATTTTTGTTCATACTGAAAACTGTTTTAGTACTGACCTGTTCACATCTATTCTGTTGTAGTATTCCCATTTGTTTGACAACGTGGCAACTCTCTTTTTTGCCATTTTCATGGGCATATGGGGTGAGTACATTTGATAAGTTTTATGTCGAGCAATTAGGAGATATTAACCAAACTGCTGAGGAACACTGGGGGTGGGAAGAAGGATAGTAATGGCTCTGCTTTAATATTCTGCCTCAGATGCAAAAGTGATGAAAGAATAAAAATAATTTAAAGCTACAGAGGGATTTGACTTCACCAAAATCGAAAAAAAAAAAATCTCGTGGGTGTCTAGAATGTCATAAGCATTGCATTCTCTTTCTGCTAACTTTTGTTTCTTTCATTAGTAACCTAAGACAGAGTGGTCCTTGTCAGAGTCCTCTCTCTAATGGGTGCTGCCAGTTATCAGTGTCCCTGTGAAAGAGTGGAGACCTTTTGTGGCCTTTCCCTGGATGGTCGTTCAGTGCTACCACTTTATTAGCAGCACTTTTAGGATGAGAATTAGTTGGCTTCTGTTCCGATGAAGTTCATACATTATAGTATGTTCTGATGATGCAGAAATGGGTGGTTTTCCTGACTCTGTCTGTAAACTGGTTTCACGCCAAGTGGTACTTGTTCAGACTTTAACATCATGTTGTCTTGAATACACGTTCTTTTCTTAAGCTCTGTGAGGGTTTGTAGATTCAGCATAGTGCAGTTATTGTTTCTTATTTCCTTAAATATCTTGTCTCCTGTTTCATACTGTCTGTATGAAATATCTTAATTAAATCTTCGATTTAGATATAGGTATTTCATCAACACACAAAGATCTCCGTGTGCTCATAAAAAATCTGTGCATTTTTTATCGAAGGATCTAGCCGCTAACTTTCATAGAGAATTCTCAAAACCAGTTCAAATTAGATGTTGTTGTATGGCTGTTTTCCTAACTTTTCTTGGTTTAATCACTAGCATTTGAGTGACGTGGATTAGTCATTCAGGAAGTACCGGCAAAAGATTTCAGACTGCAGAAGATAAGCCTTCCTGTGTTTGTGTGAACTGTAAAGCCCCTACAGTTCAAATAAGAACAATCAGATTACTGAAGGTTTACATTTTAAAGTAGTTTACAGAGGAGTTTTAAAATGTTATATAGTGTCATAACTTTTATAGTTGTTTATTTTATATATGAAACCTTTTCCATCTAGTGTCTTACAGATTTCTTAGCCAGCCTCACTCTTGGTCACAGGAAAAGCATCAGACATACACTGTCTTTCAGATTACCATGATACCAAATAATCATCAAAAAGCAACAGAAATCTTTGAACATACTACTTGAAAACAGTTCTGCTTGTTTGTAATAGTTCTTCATGTGCTACAGGTTTATACACAAGCAATTAGTTGCATTATCACATTCCTTTACTCTGTATTGCTACTTGCGTATGAACAATAGTTAAACTGTAATTGAGTGTGGTTGCCATAACCATGGAGATACCCACATCCTGTCTTGGTGTCTTCCTTGTCAGCTAATTCTGGAATTCAATTAGCTGATAAATTACTTAATCCATATTATGATCTTAGCTGTGAATAGTAGTCAATAAAATAGATGGGTCATATTGTGAGGGACAACAGAATAGGAGCCAGCACAGAAACAAGTTTAACTTTTTTCATTAACTTGTTCACTTCTCTCTTAACTGGATTTTAATATTTCCAAATTGCAGTTACGCTTTTCTTGGAGTTTTGGAAGAGACGGCAAGCTAGACTGAAATACGAGTGGGATTTGGTTGATTTTGAAGAGGAGCAGCAACAACTTCAGCTGAGGCCTGAGTACGAGGCAAAATGTACCCAAAAGAAGAAGAATCCCGTAACTCAGGTAGTGAGCCTGCTGGGTTGACAAGTGTGCAAACCCGCTCGTGTGCTGAAAGATAGTTTGATAATGCGAGGGTTCTGCCTCGGGAACGCCTGTATCTCGTGGCTAGGTAAAGATTTGTGACACACACATAAGCAATGCCCTTGGCTATTACATCTCCACAGAGTAGGGTTTATGGTAGCAGTGAGCTTGGCTGGAATACGTAGGACGTGATGCCAACCACACCCTCACTGAACACAATGGATTGCATCAAACAGCAAAGCAGAATTCAGTAACGCGGTGTTTTCTCGCTGAAGGCGTCCGGTTGGTGAGTGCTGAGGTTTGCGCTCTGTGATTGACGGGTATCGGAGAGAAACGCTTCAACTGCCGAAAGCAGCGTGGCTGTGTTAGCGATCCAGTCAATCCAGGAGTCTGTTTAGCCTGGCGCAGAGCCGCTGCCGTGTGGCTGTCCCGCTTCCCAGTCCGACGGTAACAGTAACTGAAGGCTGTCACCACAGCGGCACGTGCCCCATCTCTTAGACCACGGCTCTCTTCCTGCAGATGTCTTTTGTTATCTGGGCTTTTGACACAGAATAAGTGGGAATGTGGAGGTTTTGCCTCTGGAGTGTGTGCATAAATTTAATTATCCTCTGTTGATTTTAATTTCCACTGGAAAGTGGTATATTAAATTGGGAATACAAAGGCAAAGTTTATAGCTTTCACTTGGCTAACGCCATCTTTACAGTGTCCTTCACGTTTCAAGGTGGCAGTCTCTGAAATCACACCTTTGAAAGCGCTCTTTCTCATCCCTCCACAACAGAGCGGACGCAGTCCTCTTGAGCTAAGGATACATAGGTGGGAGTAGCTGTGGGTTTGCTTCTGAGAGACAGCTGCTTTGTTTGGGGGATGCTAGAGAGATGAAGGCTGCTGAAGCCCTGTGTCTGAAATCTGATTGAGGTACAATTAACCACACTATTTAACTCTGTTAAATGCTGTACATAAATGCCTACTAGAAGTTAATCATCTACGTTTAAATTTAGTTTAGGTAGGAGTTACTTGACAAATTTAGGGATCAGATGGTTGCATTCCAATACAACATCTACCACCTCAATTTGACGTATTTTTAAATCATCCTTCCTCTTCCTAGAGTTATATATAGATACCTTATTTTCACTAGTCGTGAGTATACTAAGATAACACAGTCTCTGGAAAAGAAACAGAAGCTTAGCCTGAACACAGAAAGCATCATTGTTATATAAAGATATATAACAACTCCAGTCTTTCAGGGCTTGTCTCTTTAATTGTTAGGAAATACATACATCACTCTTATTTCTTATGAGAGGCAGTGTTTCTGTCTCTCCTTCCCTTCTGCACATGCAGCATTAATGTTGTTCTTCTTATACTTGTAGCTTGTACACTATACAAGTTACGCAGAGGTCTTTGATAACAATGCACTATGATTTTGAGTGTAGCTCTCCCAAGGTACTGATTTCTGCATGCTCAGGAAAACGGCTTCAGGTAAATCAATTTTTGATTAGCTCATTCACCTAATTGAAAACAGATGCCTGCCTGTTGTGTGTTTTTTGCTACTTTGCATCCCTGTGTATGCTCAGTCTCAAAACCTCCATTTTCTTACATGGCTGCACAGTGACCGAAACCAGCTGGACCATGGTGGTTCTGCTGCAGTTAAACGAAAGAGCCAGGGGAAATCCCGCAGGTGGTTCATGGCCCTTGTGTGCCCCGAAGGACGGGGCTGCAGCAGAGGGCGATGGTGTGAGGAGAGGGGAGTAATGGGCTCGCTCGCAGACAGCCGTTATGGTCAGCGTGGACCAAAACCCATAGTCCAGCAAGGTGACTCAGCTGCAGCAGATGACAGCTAAAGATGGTATGGGTGAGGGGTATTCGTATAACTGTCCTGGGGGAGAAGATTGTTCTCTCTCTAAATTCATTCATGCAGATCTCTTAGGTAGGATGGTTTATTTGGACTTTATTCAGGGAATAGAAATTGGACTGTAATGTATTTCTCTTATCTCAGAGAGAGATACTGCACTGTTCTGTGCTTTCTAAGAATGCATTAACAATTGCCATAAAAATTCAATGACCATACAATCCTTTATTTTATGACACATCAATATATTACTTTGGTGGATTTTTAGAAGACTTTGTGTGGCAGGGTTTAGCAGTGATCCTTATCAATAACCTTTATAGCAAACCATACGGATTAGCCACGCTGTGGTGTAATTTCCTTTCATTAGATAATGTGCAATACTGAACACGTGAAAGGACGGGGATTTCAAATAAGTTAATTCTGCAGACTGATAAGTTAATACACATACAGGTCACTGAGTATCTTGCATCCAAAGGTTGGCGTTGCTTCACTCCAGAAAATTATTTCCTCATTATTCCTGGCCATGATTCAAAGCTCTAGGTGCACTGAAACAGAAATGCCCATCTTGAGGCCTTAATTAACAACTCTTTTGGTCACTATGCTAAACTACCTGGCTAGATGATAGCTAAAATCTGGTTTTGCTGCTTACAGTAGAATCTTAATTTACATAAATAGTGAAACATTCCGTTCAAACCTAGGCTCTGTCATTGCACATTATTGTCTACGCTTTGTTCTAAAGTAGAAAACTTTTGAATAGCCCAGAATGTGCAAAACATTTCTTAGTCTAGAATATATCTATTACTTATTAATACCTAACAGGTATAAAATGTTATGAGCCTATGTAAAGCCACCCGGTATCTGTGCTTGTATCTTATCTTCAGCTGTTTTTTTATAGTTCTGTTTTTAGAGCCTTTAACTGTTATCATCATCGAACAACTTGTTGTGACTCAAGACTACAGTATTGATAATTATGTTTAGTAAGTATACTTAGGCAGGTACAGGCAGCATATCTCTCCTGAGAGAATAGCACATTGCACTTCAAACAAAATCACATTGCTATGAGCATGCTGATTGACTGGAGAATATCCCCATCAAGAAGAAATGCTTGTGAAACAACTGCTATCACTCGGTTGCCTCAGAGACGAGCGCACAGCTCGGTTGTGGCCATTGTATTCAGCGTAATTACACCGCACTATGCCAGTGCGTTGGGCACATTCTGAGCTTGGGTGCAACGGGAAAGAAATTCCTTTCAACAACATTTTACGGGTTCAATATCTTCTGTTGTCAAAACAAGCATTTCCTGGTTTAATATACTTATTGATAATATACTTAATATTGTGCTTGCCTGTAGTAATCAGTGCCCCTTTGTCCAAGAGGAGCATAAGCATACTACAATGCCTTGTCCCAAGATTTACCAAATTCAGATTATTTTTTACTACATCTTCTTCCACTGGCATTAGTTCTTAAATGATCCTTTCTTAATACATATAATCTGATGTTTTAGGAATTAGAATTGGTTGCGAAAAAGAGAACTTTACACGAACATGGAAAATTGTTCATGTGCTATATGGGGATACTCGCTTGGGTAAGATCTAGCTGCCTGGTGCTGCAGCAGAGATTGGCAACTAACGAATGTAGCCATTTCTTCAATTAAAAAAAAAATAAATTGAAGGAGTGGAGGAAAACCCTCTCTGGCTGTGTGGAAAAACATGGTACATCCAGGTAAATGACCATTTTAGGAAATCTCGACATAAAGAATTTCTTAAAATTCAGTCCAGTTCTGGACTCAGAGCTGTATGACAGCTGACCTAGCATTACAGTAATACTTCTGTCCTGTTCATCTAATGAAGGAGGTGGTCTTTTTCTTTCAGCTACAGGTTGTTTTTTGCAAAGCTTTTACCATTCGTTCCAAGTACTGTCTTTAATTTTAGCATTGTTATGGCCGCTTCTGTCCTGATCTTCCCACCCCCCTCCCACCCTCCCCAACATATTCAAAATCACATCTTATCTGCCCTTTTAAGGGGAGTCTGAAGGGGTTTCCTCGGATGTGGGCACTTTCACACAGCTGATGAGAGCTCTGTGTGCTGCTTGATGTTAGAATAAGATGATGGATTTGTGAACTGTGCTGTGCTTGCTTGACTGTTTCAGGAGATGGAGCCTTATTTGCCTTTAACTAGCCAGGCTGTGCGGTTCTGCATCTCGGGAACTACAGTGTTGTTCTGGGTGAGCATCTTTTGGAATCATCATTTTAATATATATCAGAGTTGCTGATCATAACTAATTATGACATTAACACAGTCCAGTTTTAATCACGACATTAACACGTGTTTTTATCATTGTCCTGCTGATTTCCTGCTCTCATGCAAAATACGCTTCAATTCAGATTTAAAAAAAAAAGTCCTTGGAAATCTGTCACTAATGAGTAATTTGATTGGACATTTTGGTATAGGGATAATTTTTTCTCTGCCTGTTAACAAGCAATACTGAAAAAATTTACATTAAAGGCAAAAAAAAAAAGATACTATTCACTACAATGAAGTATCTACAGAGTGAATTTCAGGTGGACAATAGAATCTAACTTCTCCCTTCCATCTCCATTTCTATGAATCTGTATCCTTCTGCACTGTTTATTTTTTTTATATTGGCATTAGATTGTGTGGTTTTCTTGCGTTAACAAAATAATTTTGTTAGGTTTAATGCGTCTAATATAACAAAGTGTTCTGCCTTTGTGCTTTGCATTTCAATGCTGCTGAACTCATACCCATACAGAATAAAATTTAAAAAGTATAATGCATGATGTTTTACATCTTACTTCAAAAGTTGCATGTGTATGCTACACTGAGCTATAAGTGTATTTCACATCTCTGTCCTTTCCTTAGGTGTCTCTGATTATAGCCAGCATGATAGCTGTGATCGTGTATCGTCTTGCGGTGTATGCTGCCTTTGCCAGCCTGATGGAGAACACTCAATCTTTAGAGTCCATCAGTGGATTACTGACCCCTCAGCTGGCAACTTCAGTCACAGCCTCATGCCTGAATTTTGTCATCATCATGATACTGAATTTCTTTTATGAGAGAATAGCCATCTGGATTACTGATATGGGTAAGCAGTGTACTTGAAGACAAAACTTTCAAGGAGTTACCGAAGATAGAAACCATCTAAAGGTGCTCTGTGGAGTTGTTCTCACCTTGGGCCCAGTGGGAGACGTTGGTTGTAGCTTGCAGCAATGACTCAGTTCTATCCATGGCCATACTGAAGGTTTTCCCCTCAATCGAATAGTTATCATTAGCTGGTTTCTCTTAGTATAATGTTTGCTTAAATTAAAACTAGCCTACAGAAAGTATCGTAGTTCTGAACATAATTAAAAAAATACCATGTGTTATATTAGAGTCACTAAAGCGAGATCAAACTGTATTGATTTAGCAGTATTTCAATTAGAAATCCTGAAGATATATATTTAAAAACAGATCACAGCTTTCACAGACATCTTTACAAGAAAGTGGACTAAATAATCATGTCTCTTAATTTGGGAGGAAAAGTTAGGAGGCTAGGGGATGGGATAGGACAGCAGATTTTCCAGGGTTTCTTTTTCTTGGCCCTATTTCCCTTAGCTGTGGATTTACAGGTTTGGAGTTAATACGGATTGAAGGCAAAGATTGAGCAGGTTGAGATGCTGGGCGCAGGATGTGTTATTGTGGCTGCAGCCGCTGGTAGCTTTACCGGCCGTAGGCTCACACCAGAGCTGGAGGAGCTGGCAGGCAGGCCCAGAAAGATCTATTGGTTTTGTAGCAGATTTCATGTTTGACTCCTGCTTGCCTGTTGGAAATATCCTTCCCTAGAGCCCTTCTTATGTCTTTTTCTTTGTTTGCCCTTAATGATTTAGATGAACAAGTCCCTGCAGGTGCTTTATAGAAAGAAATAACTGCGGAATATTCAGCTGGAAATGGGAGAGATGAAAGTATTATATATTTGTAGTTTGTACAGGTGTCATAAACATGGTTGGGTGATTTTTTTTTATGAGGTCTTACAAGTGGGATCAAGAATTGAAAGGTGTTTGTTGCAGAAACTTAATGGGGTGTTGCATTGGGTTTATTTTGATTTATTATGGACCATCTCTTGTCTCAGAGATCTTTATTGTTGTTCTCACTTGGCCAAATTAGACCAAAGAAAGACAGAACAAGTAATAAGTAAAATTGCCGCTAGCAAAAAACCAAACCAAAACACAACAACAACAAAAAAAAACCCAACAAAAAAAAAAAAAAAAAACAAAAAAAAAAAAACACAGAAAATAATCATTTTTTAATCTTTCTTTCTTGAAGGCCATGAATCGTAAGCATGAAGCCTCAGCAATGTTATTTTGCAGCTTGCAAGTGTGGAGCATTAATTTCTTAAGTGTCAGCACTACCTGTGGCTCTCAGTTACAGAGGCAAAATAAAGGTTTACTTTTGTGGGACTGCTGCCCTCCTCTGGCGGCCCTGGCAGCTCCGCTTACCCAGGCTTAGAGACAAAGTTGGGTCCAGGGTATGAAATACGTTGTCTGTTGTTGCCAGGAGTATCTGGTCTGACTCTTGTCACTCTTGAATTCCTTCAAAAGGTTAGGCCAGATTTTGCTTTCAGACATGCAGGTATGACCTACCTCTGGTGCTCTGAACATTGTGTGTCTGACGTAGACAATTGAACAGCTCTCTGACATTAAAAATGCTTTAATGAGCTGCAACATAGGCACAGTACCTCACCTCAGGACTGCCTCCTCTGTAGCACACTGATGTCAGGTTTCCAGCAAGTACCTTCTGTCATGCAAACTTGTGCTTGGAAACATTAGGTTACTCGGATATAAAATAACTGCCATAGGGCAAGTAAATTCAACACGTCTGTCAGGTCCTGACCAATTCAGAGGGACTTGAATGCTTGTGGTGTATTTATCCCCTTTCTCCCAGCTTGAATTGGGTATATGTTACCATTTAACAGTACATTTTACCCATAATGTGCTTAGGGTTTCCTGCTACCTTTAAAAATGTAAGCGTGATGGAGAATGAAAAGGCAGCAAAATCTTATGCAAAGGCTTGGTGCTGTTCAGTACCACTGAGATGCCTGTATCTTTCCCTGTTCTTCCCCCTACTTACTATAAGTCTCATATTCCAGAGGCACAGGGCCCATCCAGTTTCTGCTAATTTCGAGATAAGTTACACACATACAGCATATTGAAAAAATCAATACTGTAACATACTTCTCTACCACAAAGAAAAAAAAAGTTCTTTATCATGTGTGTTGCTAACAGTGGAATTTTCGTAGTCTAGGAGAGACTGCTAGTGTTAATGTTTGAGATTCATCTTGGATCTCCTGAAAATTGTGTAAGATTTAAGGATGGTTAAGTGGTAGTGGACAGTACAAAAGAAGGGGAAATTGAAGCTTATAAATGTTTCAAGAATGAATTTCACTTGCCTGCCTATTGAGAACATTGCATTGTAAATTAAGGGTAGGGTGTCTGAGAGCCAGAGCTCCATCTGCTGAACTGTTTGTAGGTGGTTTTCTTTTTTCTTTATTTCTTTTTTTTTTCTCTTTTTTCCCCTTTGGGATGTAAGGGCACTGTGGGTGTTGAGTATTTATGAATCTGTATCCTTTTAAAGGTAATAAAAGAAAATAAAATTACTGTTTTCTGGTTTTACAGAGATTCCCAGAACTCATATGGAGTACGAGAACAGGCTCACTATGAAAATGTTTCTGTTCCAGTTTGTCAACTACTATTCATCCTGCTTCTACGTGGCCTTCTTTAAAGGAAAGTTTGTTGGTTACCCAGGTGCCTACACATACATGTTTAATCGCTGGCGAAATGAAGAGGTAGGACTTTCTTGATGAAGCTGGATTGAATAATAATAAATCAGTTTAAATTTTTATCCCCTCTAACCTGTGCAGTCATAAGTTGCCATGTGCAGGTTTGGACTGGAATAAGCAGGACCTCAGCTGGCCGTTCTGAGGCTGATGGAGGGGCTTCCAAGGACTCTTCCTGCTGTTGCTAGTCAGGGAACCACCAGCAGTGAAAATCGGTAGCTCTCAGTCACAAGGGTGAAAAAATCCAAAAAGCTTTTCTTTGTCCCAGTTCTCCTAAAATACCAGTGGATCTCGCCATAGGTCTTAAAAGTGATCCTCTAGGTTGAAGAAAGCTAGTATAAATGGAAATGGTCTCTGGCTTTTGGGTGTCTTCATAAGCTTTTTCAAGCGCTACATTTTCAGAGAAACCGTTTGGTAAGAGGCATATGTATAAACTTTTGCTTTTTTCCCTGATTTCATTGCTGATTATGCTGTTTGTACAGAGATGAAATGCATTATTTAATGTGAAGCATTGCTTGGGAGTCAATAGCGGAGGAAAAACTTCATGCAAAACACAATGAAGTAATGGAGTGCACTTACTGATAGAGTATCTCCTAATACTGGTCTGGCTGTTAAGTTCTAAGTTCGGGTAGACGTGGTGCTGAGGGACACAGTTTAGTGGTGGTTTTGGCAGTGCTAGGTTAATGGTTGGACTCAGTGACCTTAAAGGTCTCTTTCAACCTAGACGATTCTATGATTCTGTTCTTAAGAAGGCCTCAATAAAGAGTTGAAACTTTAAAACCAGTGTTTTCAGCACAGAGCAGAGACCAGATACTGGCAGGTATTTAAATATATCTGCTGTAGGGATATGAATAGAAAATGCAGGTGCTTGCTAGGTCAGGGTTGGTCTGGTGTTGAGGGCTAACCGAGCGCCATAGATTCACCTTGCTGGGGTTGTGGGGTGGCTGCTGCCTTCAGATCCTGCTGCCCCATCTTTGTGTGTCTGCACAGTGGTCGGCCTGAAGCATCTCTGAATTACTCTGTCTTTAAATGGTCACTATGTTTTGGTGTGTGTTTTATCAAGCACATTGATTGTAACAGCTTTCCTGAGAGGGTATCTTAGCTGGCAGTCAAGGTGGAAGTTAAGTATTGTCCTAACAAGTTTTAAGAATTCTTCTTGCTTTCATTTATTCAGCAGTAGAATATAGGTTATCTGGATTATGTCCATTATTCATGTCCATTAACCTCCAATTTGTCTCTGCCAGTGCGATCCTGCGGGCTGTTTGATAGAACTGACGACACAGCTCACCATTGTCATGGCTGGCAAACAGATCTGGGGAAATATCCAAGAGGCCATTGTACCGTAAGTTATCTCTTACATTGAGATGCCCATGGTATAGACAGAAGAAATTCTT
This sequence comes from Numenius arquata, assembly GCF_964106895.1. Taxonomy (NCBI): domain Eukaryota; kingdom Metazoa; phylum Chordata; class Aves; order Charadriiformes; family Scolopacidae; genus Numenius; species Numenius arquata. The sequence continues at coordinate 28,626,178 of NC_133581.1, read as the reverse complement.
GGAAGGAGTGATAACAAGTATTGCCGTATGAAGAAACTAAGAAAATTTCTGTAAATTAAGCACAAATTCTGACAAATAGACTCATTTCATAGAGGCTTTTGGCCTCTTTTTGTGAGAGCCATGCTTGTAAAAGCATGTTGTAACAAGGAGCTTTCTTAGAGAAATGGATCCTTGAACTGCTTCTCTCATTGTTAACTTTTTTCTGCATATACAGCTGGATTTGTAACTGGTGGGGTCGCCGGAAAGCCAGAAATAATCCAGAAAATTTATACAGTCGCTGGGAGCAAGACCATGATCTGCAGATATTTGGAGCCTTAGGGCTGTTCTATGAATATCTAGAAATGGGTAAGTTTAAAAATACACATTTGGAATTGAGGACGAGACACCTTGTACTGACACTTGCAAAAAAAAAATAGCTTAGCAATTAATTGTTATGGGTTGATGCCACCACTGTCATCTGGTAAACAGGAGACGATTAACTGCTGGAAATCATTAAATAGGTCAGCCCAATTAAAAACAAAACCAATAAAACCTGCCTTTGCATCTCAGACTGCAGGGAATTTCACTGCAAAGACTGTTTGTTTCCCTCATTTGAACGGGGAACATTATTCTCGGCGCAGCCAGCTGTCTCGGTGTCTGTTCTGTTCTTGTTCCCAAGCATATTCTGAGCTGATGTCAGTGGAAACTGTATGTATGGGCTGAGTGCCAAACATGCCGTAAGGATGGGTACTGCAGATATGAGATCTGCAAACTGGATCATGGAGAATCCTTTTAGTTGTAGGTTTGCACTGGTTATGCTTTGATACAGTCCAGGAGACCAGCAGAGGGAGCATGGGTAACAGAGTAGGATTTTTCAAAGCTAAAAGCCAAAGCCAAACTAAATCTAAAAGACACTTAAAAAAAAAATCAGCATTTGTCTGTTAGAAGGATGAAATTTGTTGAGAAGTGGTCCCTTGTACTATTTTATTTGTACAGAGATAACTATTGGCTAGAGCTTTGCAACTGTATTATTGTCACTCCATACACTTAATGATATTTCATACGGGGCTGTGATCTTGTGAAATACATACGCTAAGAACCATCAGCGTTGTCAGCCATTGCCTGTTAATAGGTGTCCTTCCTCCTCCTGCATCAGAACTGAACCAGTACGCTCCAGCACTGTCCTGGGGCTGCTAAGCTAGTAGGAATTTTGTTACTTCTCTAAGATAAAGAACTGATTGCTGAAATCGTGGAAGAGCTGATGACTGGTGTATGGGATTTTATTTTTATCCGCTGCCTCAACCAGACAAGATGTTCTATTTCCTGTCTTTAAAATACAGTGACAGTACTGGCTGTGCACTGAGGACTGCCACATTCTGTACCAAGAGCCATTTCATTTTTGTAATGACTAAAGGGGTCACGTGTATTTTATCTGCAATTCTTAAACTAATATTAAGACTCCCCAGTGGAATTATTATATACAGAATTTGTATTAATATTTTGACTAAGCCAATGACAATAGGTGGAGGTAAGTGCGTGATAAAAGTGTTTCCTATTTTTCATTTAGGAGAGCGGGCTTGCTCTGTACAAACTGCAGGATGGGAAAACCAGCCATTTTATTGTATTTTAAATTGCTCCTCTCTCGTAATTTAAAAATGTGATGTATGAGTAGGTTCCCATTCCCCTACAGATATGTTCCGTTCATGAGAGAGCTGCAGCATCATGAAAGAATGAGTATCCAGCACTACTGGAAACTTTGGTATCTAGCATCATGAGACAGGACCCAAATGCCCCGTTCCCTTGGATGCTGCTGAACGGCAGCCCTTGGGAACTAAAGAAGTCTCGGGCCTGAGGCACATTCTCACTTAGCTCAGGCCAGGGCTGGAGATGACTTTAGAGGTTTGGTAGAGGTTTGCCTCTACCTGGTAGAGGTTTGCCATTTGTCTGCAAGTGGCAACTTGCATGTTTCACTGTCTTATTGTCACCCTGAGGATGCTTTTGTAGAGGCAGATTTTGGCACTTTTCTTTTCTCCCTTGCAGTCATTCAGTTTGGATTCATTACTCTCTTCGTGGCATCCTTTCCACTGGCTCCCCTTCTTGCTCTGATGAATAATATCCTGGAGATTCGAGTAGACTCCTGGAAATTAACCACTCAGTACAGGAGACCTGTGGCTGCAAAAGCACATAGCATAGGAGTTTGGCAAGAAATCCTGAATGGAATGGCCATATTGTCTGTTGTCACTAATGTAAGTACGTTAACTCTGCTACATCAACTTTGATTCTTCCATGCACTCAGAATTTGCCCATTTAAAAATCAACTGACGCTTTTTTTCTTTCCTCGACACTATTCACTTTATCACACGTTACCCTACAGAGGTACAGTCAAGCCATCTGGGTGGATCAGCTTGTCCGTATATTGATGACATGACATGCAGCTCCCAATCCACATTTCATTGGACCAGAATCTTTCATTCACTTGTCCGTGTTTTCCAGCATTTTAGAACGGCATAAGCCAGTCTGAAGCTTAGTCTGAAGATTGCCCAGAGGGGACTGTAGGGGACAGGAGAGGTGGATTAGTTCTGTCGGCCAGATGGCATTTCTGTCTTGTCGCAATGAGGCCTATTCTGTGGGAATTCTGCTCGTTTAACTGCTTCGGGATGCCTGTATGGGGACGGCGGCTCAGAGTACTTTTTATAAACTAGAAGCTAAATGCTGTGCTAGTAGTTCACCTGAATATATAGTAAAGCAGGCTGCTGAGCAAAAGAATTGCCTCTTTTTAATGTAGAATAGTAAAGACTATCAGATCTGCAAGTGTCTTAGGCAACAAACCCACTTGCAGGTATTGCCTAATTAGCCAAGGTACCTGGGTATCTTAGGTATCTCAGGTTTCTTGGGAAAATGTGCTGGTAGCCATTGTTTCCTTTTAAAATGGAAACAGCTGGAGAAATGGCTCCAGCTTTAAATGGAAGCTGGAGAAAATGGCTCCCCTTCTTTCACAAAGCGATCACACTGGATTCCAGTTCATCCTTTCTCACAAGAATTCAAAACCATGTCTCTTCTTTCACTAAGGAGCGTTGTGATCACAGATAGAGGACAGGTTGGTGTGAGGGGATATTTGGGGTTTGGTGCCTCTTGTAAGGACTACTCACATATTTAGTTCACCGAGTGCTGGTCCTTGCAGCAGAGGCTGCAGTCAGCATCTTTGCCGAGGCAAAGTGCCCTAATCATGCTCGCCCTTGCTTAAAAGATCCCAGGTGATGCCACAGAGTCACTGTACAAAAACCCCTTTATGAATCCGCTCACAAGTTTTGTGTGTCACTTCCTTAATTTCTTTTTCCAATTTCTTTTTCAGGCTTTTATTGTTGCATTCACATCAGATATGATTCCTCGTTTAGTTTACTACTATGCCTATTCCGAAAATGAAGACTCCCCTATGTCTGGATACATAAACAATAGTTTGTCAGTGTTTCAAATCTCAGATTTTCCTGACAGAAACAAGCCTAAAATGAATCCAGGAAACTTTGTCATATGCAGGTTGGTGTTGGTGTGATAATAAATATTGTATCACTTTGTTTAGAACGCAGCATAGAAAGTCAATGCAGGTCTAAGTAGTCCACTAGAAATTAAATGATGTCATTCTCATCGTCCTAAAGTGTGAGAGGTGATGTTTAAGCTGTTAACAAGGCAGTGCTTGAGATGGTAAGAGATTGTGCCAGCAATAAAAAAAAAATAAAAAATCACCTTTTTGTTGTTTAAGAGAGTCTCATTGCTAACAGGTTTTTTGTTTGGTTTTCGTTTTTTACTTTAAATTAAACTATTGGTTTTTGAGTGATGGAGAAGATTTATGTCCCTAAGGTTGCAAACTTCAGCCTATATTTTCAAAGGTTTTTAGGCTGCACTGTCTAAGTGGACAAAGTATCACTAAGGGGATGTTTAGATTCCAAAGCTGAAAATGAGATATGGTATTGGAAGTCAATCGTTATTGTGCTAGATACCACCAAGGACCTGGGCCATCCTGCTTTCATTTAAAAAATAGTCCTTTCTCGCTAGAAGAAACATTGGAGGTTCTAGAAGAATTGAGAAAGAGCTTCGGAGAAGTACATGGTAGAAAAAAGGAAAGTATTGATTTGATGGAAAAAAAGGATAATTCCCAAACAAACAGAAAAAAACCCAAAACAAACTAACAACCCAGCAGTTAAAGAAGTTATATTTGTATGTTTTAGCTGTAAAGCTCCAGGAATCCTTATCCTGCTTACATGTGTGAGTGTAGAACCCATAGTCAAGACTGCCCTTCCATTAAACCCTGCATCTGCCCAGTCTATAATCTGTCAACATCTGTCTCGTTTATTCAGTACTTGTCCATTACTGTGTGATACATTCCATCGCTCTGTCCTGTATTATTTCATCATTGCCTGAAAAAAAAAGCAACCTGTGTATAAAATTGCACTTCTCACCTCCTCATCTCTGCTCTGTTGCTGTGAAGGGGAGGGTGTTTAAGCAAACATAAGATAGAAGCAAACTGAGAGGCAACCTTTTTTCTGCAAAAGGAAACAGACCATTTAAAACAAGATGAAAAGGTTCCTTAAGTGCCAGCTGTATTTGCCTGTAAGTGTCACTGAGCTTGTAGTCTGTCTCAGACTGAATATGACATTTCACCTTTGCATGTCTTTCTGTCCAACAGGTACAGAGACTATCGATATCCTCCAGATCATGAGAGGAAATATTTACACACTATGCAGTTCTGGCACATTCTTGCTGCAAAACTGGCCTTTATAATTATTATGGAGGTATGTTGCCTACAAAATTTCCTTCTGAAATTGGTACCTTATAGATTCTGTAGGTAGTTACTAATGTTACAGAAAACAGAATTACTGAGAGTATAAAATAGTTTCTTCCTGAAGTAATACCAAATATTCATGTCCTAAACGATTACTATAACTAGGTCTTTTAACTTCAGAAAGATAATCTCAGAGTAAGAACAGAGAAAACAGCTGAGCAGACTCCTAAATTTGATCGAAATAAAACAGCAGAATGAAAAAAAGTCTTTATGGAGATGGAAGAGACATGAACCACCAGGACTAGCACTTTCACTCTGACTGGTTTCATTAAAGAGCTGTATGTGAGATGACTGTATTTAAAATCCAGAAAGCATTTTGCAGGGAGGTATATTGGCTAAAATGAAATAAATCAATAATTTGGATAACTGGTACTTCAGCATTAAGCCACTGTTTTGCAAGTTTTGAAGGGAAAAGGAAGTTGTTCGAGTGCTTTTCTCATCACTTGTCCTGCTGTATCCTATCAGTCCTCAACAGCTGAGCGTTATCAGCACAGTCATGGCAATTTTCTAAGAAACCACACAGAGATATTAGAAAGCGATGCTCAGGATTCAGAATCTGACACTTAAGTTTGCTAATTCGTAAATAGTTTGGAATTAAAGTTTCTGCATAAAACGAAGCACTTTAATCTCTGTGCACATCTCAGATACACATCAGTTTGTTATGTATTGTTCCAGGACAGCCAAATGAAATGTATTCTGTTTGTGAACAAAAAATGATCAATTTTGCATTAGATAAAAAATAGGTGTTTCGTGTGTTTCATTTGCTAATGAGATGTTACATTTCTCCTGGCTTCCTGTTTTATTTTGGTTTTGTTTTTTTTTTTTTCTTGCAGCATGTTGTATTCGTCGTCAAATTCTTTGTAGCATGGATGATTCCTGATGTCCCTGCTGACGTGAAAGCCAAAATAAAACGTGAAAAATATTTAACACAGAAAATCCTACATGAATATGAACTTGAAAAACTGAGGGAGAAACTGTGTCAAGGTGATAAACTAGCCACGGAAAAGGAGTTCATCGCCACAGAAGGCAGAATGGAGTTATCCAGAGCAATGTAGTTGAAAAAACAACTGTTTGGGGTTTAGCTCATACTAGCTTTTTTATCTGTGTTTTGCTCAGTATGCAGCATCTTGAAAGCAGTTACAACCCTTCGCTTTCAGTCCAAAGATTTTAGACTTTTCTGTAAAAGTCTTACTGAGCATTCTAGGCTTAGTAAATCTACTTAACAGTATGACTTCAGCACTGTTTTCTATTTACCCTTCACTTGGAATATAAGTGTAGTCTTGTAATCCTAGAATTTGGATTCCCAGTATTGGGAATGTTACCCTCAAAGGGCTCACAGGATATGATAAGGTGATTACCACAGACCTGTCCTCCTGTTGCTAAATGTGAGGTTCTAGGCTGTATCCCAGCTGAACGAAAAGGATACCATAGAGGACTCCTGCTGTGGAAAATGCTGAGAATTATTATTTTTATGACATGATCATTTAAATAGGAGAACACTCCTGATACAAGGGTTAGGGCTTGGGGCTTTTTTTGTATCTGCTATGTCTTACGAAACATTTGTTTGCAGCTTTGAACTTCTATACGCTTTTTAGAAGGAATTGATTTTTAAAGATACGTTGGCTTAATTCCACCTGGAATTATTTATAGGCATAGAATTCAGTTAAAACATACTAATGAAGGAAAAAAAAACCCATAATTTTATTTTTATGAAGATATCATCCGCCAAAGAGTTTGCTTGTTAAATGCAAATGTTGTGGAATCATCTAATTACAGGGGTTTTTTGGAAAGTTGTATTCAATGTGGAGAAGTACAGGTAATTTTTTTTCTCGGTCTCTAAAACTGCCATTGGAAGATCACACTTAACATTAGTTTTGGCCAAAGCTGCTCCTTTCTTTGGTTGCTTTGTTTGGATTCTCTGTGAATGCCAACAAAGGTCTAAAGCTTTTGTGTCTGTACTCGATGTACTATGGAGTGTGCCTGCACAGTGCCGGGGGCTGGGAGCTGCACCGCCACACTGATTCATCTAGCTGGATGGTTTGGATGTGGATTTGTATTCAAAAGGTTTTAAGCATGCTAAATAATCCATGTTTACGTTGTTGTTGTTGTCCTTATACATAGGAGCCTGTTTTTTTCTTTCTAATCTTTAAGAAGGTTTTCTTGGGTTTTTTTTTCTGTTTTGTCATGGGGCTTTTCTACAAAGTTATCGAGTTTATAAATATATAGCAACTACTTGTGCAAAGTAGCTACCAGATGTTTATGAATGTGCCCTCATTTTATAATTTGGAGCAGTTAGGCATTTTTATGATTTTGCAGTATATTTAAAACATATCAACACTTCCATGCTTAGTGCCTTGTTTATTTGCATTTGGCAAAAGATGTGAAAGTGATGGCTCTGGAGAAATGCCTATTTCCGAAGGGTGCTTGCAGGCATCGTGATACTGTGAACCTCCACGCATGGCTGGACAGTGTTAGCCAAACCATGCCTGCCTTGGCGCGCTTCTGGTTTAGTGCTGTGCGAACTGCTTAGATAAAGTAGCACCAGACTGTTGAGTTCTCTCATGCTGAAGTACACTAGCTGGAGAGATTAGAAATTGTACTATATTTGCACTTTGAAAGTTATACTTCCTTGCAAGTATACACAATAAGAAATCAGATTTGTATTCCGCATCAGCCAAATTATGTATTGTTTACTAGATGCACAAATTAAGGTTTACGTATTTTGTTTTAGCAGACCTAGCCTACGTCTTGGAATACTTGGCTAGGAACCTTAAAGTTGTAACAAGAGTTTTAAATCAATGTCTTGAGTTGAACCGTCATTATTAGCAAAAGTTTTTACGTTGAAGTGCCTACCTCGAACAAACATCCCATGGTTTGGCTGCCAGTCAAGGAGTTGAAGCAGATGTACATTTCTCATTACTGTAAGTTATTCAGCTTCGTTCTGTAAGTTTTTGCTTGATAAATCAAGCAGGTTGGCAATTCATGGTCATGATGAACTGGCCATGTTCTTGAATATTCAGATACATTTGAAGTAATGGATTTATTGGAGGAATGCATGTATAAATAGATTTGCTCTGCTGCTTAATGTATAAGCCAAAGAAGAGTATCAGTCACTGTAATTATGTATGAGACACCAGAATTTACACAATGCGAGCTTCTTACACATAGACTGTTAAATAAACTGCTTAATTTAGTTTTCACGGTTTTGTTACTGTTAGCAATGCAAACAATTGCTTCAAATGGTAAGGTGATGAGATGCAAAACGATATTTCTATGCAAAACATACGATCTGATTGAAGCTGAAAACAGATTGGAAAATTCGGCATTAGATGCACTATTCCTGCTTACGGAACATTAGTTTCTTCAGGTCCTGTAATAAAGTGTCCTAATATACTGCATTTGGACAGATGTCAGCAAAATAGATGTATTGTGAATGAATAATGCTATTTAGAAGCAAGATGGAGCAAACCAAGGAAATACCTTAGTTTGGGATACAGCAATGATATGCAGAAGCCCTGCATGAAGACCCTGAATTTGAATTGGTGTTTTGACCCCTACTTCTTGCTTCTTTCAAACTTATTTTTTGAGATCAATTCCTATTTAGTGCTATACAAACAGATGTTTTGCCTATGTTGTATCATACAACAGAAAGTGGAAAAAACCTGGGATCAGCTTATTTGAAGAGAAATATTTATATCTTAAAAATATATCATTATACTTCATAGCATTACTTCTTTGTATATAGAAACTGTTGAAAAGAGAACGTGTAATATTAAGAGCTAATGTCACATAACAAAATAAGTCTTAACACCTCTTTATATAACAGTTTGCTTTTACTTGTCACTAAGCAGTACTTTGACAAAAGATTATTAGTATGTTTACGATTATAGTGGTTCACATACATATATACATTTCCTGAAGTGTTCTTGAAAAGTGACAAAACCAAGAAAAACAGACTGGTCAGTTTGGGATGTGCTTATTATTACTGTTGGAATATTTGATTTTGATGTGTTTAATGTATGTATCTAAAAGTGTCCTTTAACCAAAGTGAAGATAGTTCTGTGTCGGAACTACTGTAATTTAAGCAACAGTAGATGATTGCTTCATTGGAATTAGTTAGAAAAAGAAAACTGGCCTTTCAAGTGTAATACAATCAGGGATTTTTATTTTTTTTTCCCAATTAAAATTTAGTATTTTTACCTTGGAAAGATTTAACGTGGTATGTTCTAAGCAAATGACTGCAAAATAAGAGTGCTACTATGAGACACTATACTATTTTTTCTAGAAGGTTTTGTTATTATGCTTTTACTTTTTTATGTAATACTATCGGTTTGAGACAAGAGAACGGAGTGAGAATAGATGGACTTTCCAGCTTGTTTTGACTTGTACTGTCATGTAGTCTGAGTGGCATTTTTGTCTGCTAAGTATATTGCTGGTATATATGATACACTAATGTTGGAATAAATTTTTTAAACATTGCATTCAGTTAACTTATATATGTACATTTAATAAGACCTAAATCTGGCAAATAAAGCAGTGTTTATTTTTAATGTGCTGTCAGCTTCTTTTTGAAAATTCTAAGAATTCAGAGAGCAGCTGATGTATTAAAAGTTAATTGCCCAGAGAGCCTCATGGAGAAAAGCATTCATATAGATTTCTGCAACTCATTGCAGGATATTGGAATGCCTTATATAGTTTCCCTGCAGTTGTAACTTCACAAGATTTTACTGAGATTATTGAAGAAAGCCTCCATCTGACTGCCGTCTTCCGCGTGGTTAATCACATTGTGGAACTGTCTTTTCTGTCTTCATGCATTTTCCTAAGAATGAATAACCAGGGAGAACCCGTACTAAGTTCTGCATATATTGTATATATGGCAATCCACATGGACCGAGATGGCATGAGTGTGTTATAGCCCATGAGGGAATTGACTTTGCAAATTCCTTACATTAGAAGACTTCAGTGAAAAAGACTCGACACCTTCATCTTCCTTTAGGGTACGGTAGGAACAGTATGTTACACGCATTGATTTTCAGCCAGGCTGCTTGTCTCTTCATTCTCTGGATACAGTTTTTATTCTTGCGATGCCAGGACCTGAGGTGACTTCTCAAGTTCTCACTCAGTCACACATGCAGTTTTCACACGCAGCGCGAGTGGTTCACGTACGTGCACTTGAATAGCTTGGAGCCCATATACTGGAAAGTATGGCAGAGCAAAAGCTTTTCCAAGAGACTGGTAAAGTCTTTCTGCTCATATATACCTCTACATGTTTTGATCTTTTTTTAAAACTCACTTCTGGCACCAGTATAGGGCTTTGGATTAAATCACAGAGAATCTAGATGCAAGGTTATGACTTGCTCTCAATAGACAGCATCAGCACATTATCTCCCCTGTTACACCACGTTATTAGAACTTCTCTGTCAACAGGGTCACCTGCCAGACCTGCTCAGTCATTTCCTTTGTAACTTTGAAATGATTGAGGGATGCAATAGCAGTAATCAAATGAAAGAAATGTATGAGATGAATAAAACAATCTTGTCTATCTTAAATAAAAAGGAAAAAAAAAAGGACGAAAAAACCAAAACAATGCTACTACCACTGTGCTAGAAACTGAGGTATCAAGAAAGTGATAGCAAAAGGAAAATGAGAAAGGAGGGGGGAAAAAAAGATAGACAAAGGCACTGTTGCCGTGCAAGATATAGGGGATATTTATGCCTTATGAAAGTGTTAAAAGTTGCACTTTTAGCGTTAAAAGTGTTAAAAGGTGCATTCAAGCTTTGCTCTTGGAGGTTAAACCTTGCCTCCATTGAGGCCTGTGGTAAATGGGTAATGGGATTTAATGGGGGGTACAATTTCATCCAAAGCCAATTATATTTTATAGAAAGAGAGCGTTATATATAACTTGTGAGACATTCACAAATCCTGGCACATACCTGGCTCTCCCCATGATCAGAAATTGTAGCTACCCCTCAAAAGTCTTAACTCTTTCATTTATCTTACGCAGTAAATGAAGAGGTGCACCAAAATTTTTGTGGTTGTACTTTTTGCATCGGAAAAATAGATAAGGCATCTAGTTTGCTCAATGGCTTCATCTACCCAGATTAAAGGGTCTTTCTAAAAACAAGTCCATGTTTATTCGATGCTAAAAATGGTAGGGAGCATTGAAATAAAAGAAATGGTTTGAACATGTACAACTCAGGCAAACTGGGGTAAAATACATTGTCTTGCAGGAGTAGAGAAATATGTAATGCGTTCACTAGTAAATCAGTGGAAAAGACTGGCAAGATGTGGGAGAAAGTATGTCCCAACATATGAAGTCTGCACATTTCATATCCATTTCAGATGTGTGGACTCTGCAACAAATAAAATCTTGTCTAATGTTCAAAATCGGAAAAAAGCCAGCGTTTCTGAAAATAATGGCTTAAACATGGCACTGAAAATACATTGAGGTCAGCACAGCTCTACCAGTGGCAGCTCCTGCAGTCTGAGAGCCCACCTTGTAACTGGGAGGAGATTTAGAATGAGGCATGGCTGAGAGACGCAGGGGATGGGGTTGGGGTTCCCAATGTCTGGTGTGGCAAAGAGATTGCGCTAAGAGAGGGCAGAGGCAGCTCATACAAAGGACTCCTTCAGACATGAAAATCCTTTCTTCCCTAACCAGAGGGAAAGAGGTAAAGGGCAAAAAAAACCTGATTATCATTACCATGTGAATGATAACAAAATAATTGCCAGAATATTTGAATTACTTTGTAACCTCACTAAGCCACAGCTACTATTTCTTGTCTGCCTTCCTGCGTGCTCAGGGTGGTCGCAACAACTCTGCGGCATAATCTTGGCATCCTCAAAAAGGAATAGCTAAATTAAATCTTGTTCTGGTTTTAAATAATCAGTTGTCTCTACCCAACACTTACATCATTCAGATGCAGCTCAGGAAGTTTTTTTTATGTAAGCATGTGTACCGAGAAATCTGCTGGGAGATGAGTAGGATGTGAAATTCAGCAGCCATACCAATTTTTGGAAGGCGCATATGCACATTTCCCTGCAATAATTAGGACTATGCTTTCTCAGTCAGAAATGAGTCAGTCTGAAACATCTAGTAAGGGTATGATTCTTTTAAATGCTTTTTTCAGCTCCCCAACAAACCAGTGCTGTTAGCTAGTCAGAAACACATTTGTATTTAAATTACTGACTGACCTAGCTTTGTCCTTGGGTGTTCTAAACATCCAACACTTCTTAGCATTTGGGTTTTGGTACTAAAAGATGTAGAGGTCACCATAACACTTCTGTAGTCAAGAGGCATTAAATAAATAGGCCTTTTAAAAAATTATTATCTTGTCCCTTCCATACCACAGGAAGTTTGAAATGCACGATGTAGCAAGTCTATCTGGATCATACCCTCCTCAGCAATGAAAAGCCATGGCAGAAAAGTTCTGTATCTGATGGTCCCTAGTTCCATGCATCTCTCATGCATGATGGCTTTTACTGATTTGTCTCAGCTAGTGCTAGGTGCTATGTAATAGAATCACAGAATCATAGAATGGTTTGGGTTGGAAGGGACCTTAAAGATCATCTAGTTCCAACCCCCCTGCCATGGGGAGGGACACCTCCCACTAGACCAGGTTGCTCAAAACAGGAAGGCAATGTTCAAGAAGCGCTGCATGCTCACTGCATGAGTTTTCATAAGTTTTCAAAAAGGAATAAAAATACTCCAGACAGAAGGTTTTAGCAGGGGAAACTGATAGGAAAGCTGGCTTCTCTGTCATACTACATCCTCATCACAACAGACAGTTTTGCTATCAGATTTTCTTGAATAAACATTTCTGTTGACATTAGCCTGTTAGCAGGGTGTCAGCAAACAGTACAGCTACAGTTAAGCCTGTTTTCTGGTTGTAGTATCTGTATTATCCTTCAGATAAAATTCTGGCTCCGTCTATACTGATGGAAATTGTACTATTATTTTCAGATCACAGAATCACGGAATTGTCAGAGTTGGAAGGGACCTCTAGAGATCATCTAGTCCAACTCCCCTGCCAAAGCAGGGTTGCCCAGAGCACATCACTCAGGACTGCATCCAGGCGGGTCTTGAAAATCTCCAGAGAAGGGGACTCCACGACCTCCCTGGGCAGCCTGTTCCAGGGCTCTGTCACCCTCACCGTGAAGAAGTTTCTCCTTATATTTAAATGGAACTTCCTATGTTCCAGCTTGTGCCCGTTGCCCCTCGTCCTATCACTGGAAGCCACTGAAAAGAGTCTGGCTCCGTCATCCTTCAACCCACCCTTTAGGTACTTGTCCACAGACAAGATTTCAACGTTTATCTAACAAAAAAAAAAACCCCAAAACCAGCTGAAATAGGTGGGCCAAGAGATTTCCATACCGCTCACTGTATAATGGCAATCCATTAATTTTAAGGTGTCTAGACTTCATGATGCTGTAAGCAAGCTGCTAGTGCATCGCAATCAGGAAGAATTCCCAGCTTTCCCCTTTCACATAAGATTGCCTCTGTGTCATGACAGCTTTTTTGGCTTCCTCAGAAGCAGTGCAGGAGACAATGTGGCAGTAGTACCAAACAGCGAATCCCAGGTGCCAGGTCACACTTCCACTCGTCTGCTAGAAGAGGCTTCCTTGCACGGGTTTCAGTTTCTCAGCTAGAAGTGAGATTCATATGCCTCCAGAGCATCCTCCCAAGACGCTGCAGAGCGTGAGGGGGCACGTGTCAGGAAGATGATCAAGAATTGTGCTGGGGAGAAGGATATTCATAGTGATGTCACATTGCATGAACATTTCAAGAAATATTCCTTGTATTTCAGCCAAGGACTCAAGACACCCTGTGTTAATGCCACTTCAACTCCAGTGAAGCTGAGGTGTGTAGGTTCAGGACAGAGAAACAATGGGAGCTTGAAACTGTGGGGTGTGCCAGGGGTGTTTTCTTGGGAAAAGGCAAACATTCCAGCCCTCTACTTTTTTCTTTCTTTTTTAAAATGGGACAGTCTGATAAATCACTGTAAAGGGATTTTTCACAAAGATCTAAGTAGAAAAGTCTCATGTTTTGAGTGAGGCAACAAGATCCTGTGTGTTTTATGGTAAGCAATAATTCGCTTAATGCCTTTTCATTATATTTTTTTGTTGTGTACTGATGTGAAAATAGCAAATGATTCTGTGGCTACAACCAGCCTGTCACGATGACTCGCGCTGTAATTAGAAGATGCCACAATATGCTGAGCCACCACATACCAACATTCAACCTTTTCATCAAATGAAAGTTCTCTCTCTGGTAAAAAGATGATGATCTAGTTAATGGGGTCACCACTGTGATTAGAGCAGAAGGAGGTAACACGTGTAGAGGAAATCAATGCAGAAAGAAACCTGCGTTGTACTTTTACCGTAAGTTCGAAGTGCTAGGGTTACCTGCTGAACATGTGGAGGGAACTGAATTTAGCAAGGAACTATGAAGTCCTTGATATAATGACTTCAAGTGGGGGAGGGTGAATAAATAGAAGTGTAAAGGCTCATGAACTGGAGACGATAGAAAAACTGAGGCACCAGACAGGCTTGAAGTCAGACCATGTACAGAAACTGCTATGGAGACTTGTTAATAGTCAGACGTGTAGAAGAAGCCTTTAAATGTAAATGCTGGTCTGTCAGGAAGTTTCCCCTGCCTAGAGGAGAGGGGCTGATTTTATTAGCAGTTAATACAGGAACTGAAATGGGGCATCCGAGAGGTTGATTCTGCAGGGAAGGGAAAAGCAGGCTTTCCTCTGCTTTTGCACCTGAAAGAAATTAAATGCAAAGAAAGCATTTGGAGTATTTGCTTCATTTTCAGTGCTAGGATAAACTCTGCTTCAGATGTCTATCCAGCATAACCAGACACCTCCCTGTGCACAGAGCAGCCTCCCCTTCTCCTGCGCACACGCCACCACGTCAGTGATTTATTCAGGCATCTGTCATTGCAGGGACCTGACTCATTCCTGGGCACAAAGGCAGTCACAGGAGCCAGCGTTTTTGCCAAAGAGCTCAGAGTGTCTGAAGAGGATGAGGCAAAAGCTGAGGAAGGAAACTTTAGTTTCTTTTGTGGAGAGAACAATTAAAACTTTCTACAAGGCTACCTTGGTGGGTTTCTTCATCCTGCAATGATCCAACTCCATCCAATCCAATGATCCAAATCCATCCAACTATTTGGTGTGTATTTGGCACACAAGTACACAAAATCCTCAATCATTCTGAAACTTTATAATTAAACCTCTATTCTGCAAACGGGTTGATATTATTTTGCATAAGAAAAGCAAGTGATATGGGATCATTGTCTTGGAAGAATACATTCCTTGTTGCTTTTTAAAGTGCGCTGGAACAGCAGCTGGGCCTGGGGGTGTTCTGATGGGGCCAATCTAAAGCAGTAGGTAGGAATTTCTCTGTCAATTTTAATGCCTTTGATCAGACCATGGTGATTTGTCAGTAAAATGTCAAACACCTAAAAAAAATGAAGACGGTCCCACCATAAATCTCTTCTCAGAACTGGCAATAATGATACAGGCACTCACAAGATGCTCATGTTAATGGTAATGCAGAGAGGAGACGTCTGTCACGTAAAGTGGAAACATCGTGCTTTATATCTCTGCATTTGGACAGAAAAGAGTGACAGCTTTTTGTGGGAATGCAGATACCATCTTGGACACTGTTCACAGGACTCTCCTTCCAGGGACTTTTTCTTCATCCCATCTGTGGGACTGACTGAACATCTCTCTTATCTGGATTTTCATCTTCCAGGGGAAATGCTGAACTCAGAGAGCATGATTTTTCCCTTGCAGCCTGGTCTCAGACGAAACCACATGGGAAACTAACCCTTCCCTTTTTGATTGTCCACCATTTGAACCAGCTGCACCATATCTCTTGAGGTGTTTTTTGCAAGATAACCATGGCAGTTTACCGTGTTTGCTACTACAGCACCATCTATTTTGTCACATCAGAGCGCAGATCACTATTTGGCCCTGATGCATCCACTGAAATCCTTGAGGGTGTTAAACAGTGGTGGGTTCTGCTTTGCACCCCTGTACGGACAATGACTACTCTGACCAGTGTGCCAGTCACCTCTGTTGGCAGTGCTCAGACGTGTCCAAACATCAACACTGCTTGTTGCGTCTGTGTAGTTTCCAGCTTCACCTCGCCACTTCTCCCTTCCCTTGAACTGCACAGTTCTGGCTGCTTCCTGCCCATCCTTGGTGTTTGCTACTGTTAACTGCAGCAGCATCAGAATACTGACAAATGGAGCCCTCCTTTCCTGTTCTTAACAGGAGTAAACTCACCAAACTTGGGTATTTCACTCCGGCCAGTTTTGCCTTCTTTCGTTTCCCTTAACACTTGTAAAGAAAAACTGGCATCTTTTCAAGAGCATGGTGGCCCACCGCCCAGGAAACCTATCGGGTGGGTGGATACTTTCTGAAGATGGCAGCGTGCAGCCTAAATACTTGCAGCAAACCTTTCTTCTGCGTCTTAGCTGGCGGGGATTTTTGAGAACAGGTTGCTGTCAGAGTAGCCTCCTCTTTTTGTAACAGCAGAGTTCAGAAATTCAGCAGCAGAGGGCATCTGTATAACCAGTATAACTCCAGCCTCCCACAACATTAGCTGAAGAGATGAAAACTTTTCTGCCACTGAAACAAATAGCAAAGCCCCATCGACTTCCCAAGATGGAATTACACCATACATGTAGGACATATACTGACACTTACGTTTATATTCTAAAAATTGCTAATTTGGGCAACAAACGGCGTTAGGTGCTGCAATTGTCAGTCCCCAACCCCAAATACTCTGATTTTGAATGAAGCTGAGTAGGCAATGAATAGAGAAAAAACTGGCAGAAAAACTTAAAGCCTGAAAGAAATTATGCTTTCAAAATTTTCTTTTGAAGACTTGCAACTGATCTCCTCACCAAGATTTGTTTGTTTCTTTCTTTTATTGCTTTTGTACACCCCAGGTACTATTAAAAATGCCAGCGAAATGAGTTAGCACATTTTGACCGACCATTTTGGGCAAATGAAAACATTCCCTTAGTTTTCTTTTCTCGTCGTTAATCCAGTTTTTCTAAAATAGGATTTTTCATTAAAAACAAACTTCTATGTGGACAGTTTTTAAACTGAAAAACTTTAAATCGTACAAAATTTTCAAAATGGTTGTTAAGTATGCTTTGGGGAATATTTTAAAATATTAAGAACAGAAGTTTTCATTAGTTTTTGTTATCACCAAAGGCAAAAATTTTTCCACCTCTTGCAATTCTTCATCTTCCATCTTGTTCTGCAAGTCTGAGTCACCAATTCCCACATTCAACTTGCATTTCAGCTACTTGCATTTGCCGGCTGCCATGTGGCCACAATATCCGACAGATTATATATGATTAGTAACCTGTTCATATTAACTGGAGACCTTTTCTCAGGCCAATTCAGTCCTAAAGAATAAATTAAAAATGCTGAGAAGTATCATGTATTTGAATATAATCAAGAAGAAAAAATGTCTTGCACGTGCTCAGTTTACTCAGCCTTCCCTCCTGATGCACAGAGAACTTAGAACTTCTGAGTCTGGTTTCTCTTCGAGTAGCTACTCGCAGAAAAACTGATGAGGTTACACTTTGGTCAAGTGTTTGTTAAGGGTATCGGAATTGGGGATAAATGTTTAGCAACGTGATCAACAGTTCAGAATTATTTTAATTTTGGAAGTGATTTTTTTTATTTATGTCCCTCTAACCTTTTGTGCACTAACAAGGATTAAATTAAGAAAAAGCTTGGAGAAGAAGGTGTTTCAGCTGTCCTGTACATTTGCCATCCCACTTCTGCTGATAAAGAGACATTCATTCATACACTGGGAGCTACTGTACCTGTAAACATGCTCTGGGCAATCCTGCTTCAGCAGGGGAGTTGGACTAAATGATCTTTATGGTCCCTTCCAACTCTGAAAATTCAGTGAAATTCAGTAAACTGCTGTTTACCCTACTAGAGGGAAATGGGGTAGATGATGCACGGGATGAGGAGGCATTTCCTTTTTTTTTGGAAAAAAGGAATATATATGTGAAACAGAAACCCCCTTCACCACCCACAAAAGGCCTAGTCCTGGTGTACTTTCAAGCTGATAACCTGCCTGTGGTATGGGAAAGCAATTCCAGAACATGAATCCTTGTGGGATTTCCTGCCAAAATGCTAGCACTCATGAGAAAGTCGTGTTTAAGGTCATATTCCTTGAGATTGAGTTCAACTAGAGAAACTTGGGCTGTTTTTTTACACTATCTGACCTCCCCTGTGCTCCACCTGGACTTAAGAGAGAATCCTGCTCTCTCTTTCCCTCACTGGTCATATTTTCCCATCTCCTTCAGGCTGTATGATTGGACACCCATCCTTTTACTGAAGAAGGATTAATGAGGATCATTTTAAAGCCTTTTAGAAGTGCTGGAGAGTATAGGGCACCTTTTGAAAGACAAGCAATCTGTTTATGAAGCCTTTTGGAGAACCAAGACACGAGCAAAGGAAAGATGCCCATGTAGATCGGGAAAGCATGCGCTGTGCGAAGCCCTTAGGTGTAATGTTAACCAGATGCGAAAGTACCTCTCAATGATTTATGATGTGCACTGATGATGGAGCACGCACCATTCAGAGTGATTAATATTCTTGTCATAAATGGAAAGAAATGGGCAGCCTGCCAAGTAAATTTGCCTGTGAAAGGAGAAGACAAACTCAATTCACCCAGGAGTGACTCAGTAATATGAGAGTGATTGAACTCATGGATTCAGTGGAGATTTTTATTAAAGATAAGCTACCTCCAGGGAAAGGTGTTTCCATGAGCCATGGGGGTCTCATAGTAAAAGAGAATTTGGAAGTGAAGAAGACGTGACTGAGAATGGATTTTTAGGGACTACTTGCTTTCCAACCATTCAGTTAGGGGATGTGTAGTTATTTCAGAGCTTTGATTATTACATAATTATTCCTAACAGAAAGTCAAAAAACCATGAACCCTGTTGTTCCAAAGGCCACAAAGGTGAGCCTTTGCAATGTTTCTGATGTGTTCAGCCTTTCAGAAAGCAGAAGACATCCAGAAAAATAGGAATATATAACAACATGTTAGGTGAGAATGGATTTACGGTATCAGACCAACTACTGGACACGTGCAACACTCCAAAACAAAACAAAATAAAAAAATAAAATAGGTACAACCAGTACCTTCCTTACTGAGTTAAAAGTCAGTCTATCATGATAAGGGGAAAAAAATTATCTGCACAGAAAACATATGGCATGACTCAGATCACTGTAAGAAAATTTAGATCCTTTGTTCTGGAAATAGCCCCAGTGATTTTATTGGAGCTATATACAAAGTAAGACTTACAGTTTGGAACTGTAGGAAAATATTAAGTGAGAGAGAACAAGAAAACAAACAGCTAAATTTAACAAGTTATGTGTTGCAGAAATTAATTACCTAGCTGCAGCCCCCAGGGTGTGATCTCAGGACATCTGGCAAACAGCAAGAAAACTGTGCTTGTAACCTACCTTTTCTTACATATTTATACACATTGCAGTCTTGATCTTTGCTTGGCTGTCGCATAATGCATATTTTTTCATGGACAAAGCAGGCTTAGTATCTAAGAAATACCTATTCCTCAACTGGGCTTTAGAATAACCACATGGTAAGACAATTTTTGAGGAACTGGCATCAGTTCTGAAAAGAGAGCGTGGAGGATGTGAAACTGAGCATGGAAGGGTTCGTAGCTAAAGATAGACTGCTGGTAAAACGCAATGTGCACATTAATGTTAGTTCCATACAGAAGGCCAAATCCTGAATTCCTTTCTTGATATTCTACAGAGACATGGCCCCTGCTGAGTTAGGTAGGAATACACTCAAGCAGAGACTCTGACATTTGTCTTTTTCCCTCTTAAAATTGTTATTTTCTAATGGATTGAGAAGTTTCTCTAGCACTAAAACAGAGAAGAAGCAGCATTACCTTATGAGAGCTTTCTATCTGCACTTTAGTATTTGGCTTTGGCAAACAGAGTGGGATTCATAGATCATACACCACAGCATACAGAGATAGCACTAATGGTAACACTCATCACTTCTCCAGCTATGAAAAAAAGCCCCAGTTAAGAACTGCTCGTAAAACAGTGCCTTCTGGGTAGAAAAAGGAAGCAGCCAGAAAATCTTTGTTGCAAGGGGAGCCAGAAAGTGCCTCAAGTACAGAATGAGTTGTAATAACCAGACAGAACACAGTAAAAGTCCATGGTGAAGGCCCAGTAGATGTCAGCTGTTAAGCTGAGGGCTGTTGGGCAGAAAAGCAAAAGATAGAAAAGCTTGTCCCGGCTTTCACACCGAAAATGCCAACTTAAGAGACAGACAAGGAAACCCTGAGCCTGGTAAGGGCTGAAGGTTGAGCATAAGTATTTTGAATTGTTTGAACTTCCAAGTCTTGCAATAGACCACTAAGTATGTAATTAAAATTCACCTCCCCTATAGGAGAAGCCCTGGAATAGCTAAAGACATCAGAACTGGACACACGGAGACTGAGTCACACAAGAATCAACGGCCTCAGTTTGACCCAGGTGGAACTGAATAAGCCAGAGGCATTCCTTGAAACATCTGAATTTCTGGCTAACTACATCCAGAGGAACCTGGGACGGAAGAGGAAGGACAGACCTGGAAGTGAATCAGAACCATGCTCTTAAATGTGTGGATGTGCCTGTCCTTAATCTGGCATATTTCTATATAATATTAAGGTGCTAAATAAGGGTCCAGAGGCACTCCACCCATTTCAGTTTGTGCCTGTAGGGCCTAATCATGCCAGAGCAGTGCCGTTGTAGTGTAGCTGTCAAAGCTAATATCACCCCATAGCACTACACAACACATTTGGAGCCACAGCTTCCTTTAGTGGAAGCAAGTAGTTAACCCACCAGCTCTGTGATGATTTATTCATAACAAACAATAAGAAAAAATAGATATAAAATATTTACTCTTAAACACCAGATCACAAAATTAAATGCACCTGAAAACTAAGTTTTCGGGTGTTCCCTGTGGCATTTACAAAAGGGATCTGAACAGAGAACTCGATATTTTTAGTTACATTTAGAGATTACAGAAACGGACGGGTAGAGTGCTTTGGCCTAAAGCTAGCTATGTGATACCCCGATCTTCCCTCCTGCCCCGTGGAACACAACGTAATCACCAATGAGCTGAGTAGCAGAGCTCTAAAATAAAGCAGAGGTTTTCCTGGCATCTTGAATTATGTGCTGCTCTAATGTTTCCAGGGGATAAGGAACATTTTATGTATTCAACAAACCAACAGGAACAGCAGTTCTGTGCTCAGATTTCCTCAAAACCTTTTAGAGTCTTTGGTTTTTCTTTGTATCTTGTGGTAAGAAAAAGTACATTTGGACTTTTATGCCTTTAAACCCCTTGTCCAAAGAAGGTATTTGGCACTTCTTAAGTATTTATTGTATAAAAGAGGTGAGATCTTTGTGGTTTACACAAAGCAGAGGAATTGTTTCTCAAAGTAATACCAAAGATACCTTCTGCTATTAATCAAACATGACATCAACAAAACCAACAACTTCTAACGCCGATTGTTCCAGTAGAGTTTTCTAATGAAATGAGACTTATTTTGTGTGTGTGTGTGTGTGTATGTGTATGTCCGTTCCCTTTCATAATCACTTTTGAACCTAGTTTGGTCAAATTTGCCAGAAACATAAAAGTCCCAGTGTTAAGAGTTCCCTACAATTTCCAGAAAAATAGTTTACCAAACCCAGTTTTGTAAAGAAAAATAAGAGATGCGATGAGGGGGAGCGAAAAGGCGTGCTGATTATATGACAGGAACTAAGGATGCTGGCAGAAAAGCATTAGGGACCATGCACAGGAGGACTGGAGTTCTCATAGATCCTGACCAGGGCCTGGTGTGAGGAGGGGGTAGTAGAAGGGTAGGGTTACTGAGCACAGGAAGGCTCAGGGAGCCAGATACATTCGTTCTGATGGTCATAAAACAAGCAATATTTTATTTTATATTATAAATAAAATTATTGTAGTTTTTTGATTAAACTACTATTCATTTGAGGATATGCTGGCATCGCTAGCTTGGATTAGCATTATCTGATGCAGATGCAAACATATGATATAAGAAACCCCTCCCAAAGTTCCTAATTTTCCTATTTTGGATCCAGATTGGAGACAATTTTATCAGGTTTATTCCAAGGAAAATTTAGAGATGAAATGTGATCACATTCAGTCTTGAATTCATGTGATGATTGTCAGCTTGTCAAGAAATAAAACTAAAGAAGGAAATATGGGATGTATGGAAGGCTCCCTCAGTGAAATACAAGGTTCTTTCTTGGAAAGGCCTGAGAATTGCTGATATCTTTCTATAGACTCCACTAACCCCAAATGTCAACTAAAGACACATCCTTCCTCCTTATTTATTTTTCTTTACGGTTGTACACACTGTCTCAATATCCTTCTACACAGAAAAGCTATGATATTGCAGTTGAGAACACACAAGTGTCCTTAGATCACTGGAAGCTGTTCTGACAGAATCTAGCGGTGAAGGCTAAATGTGTTGGCTGGCTGTATCACTAGCAAATTATACATTGGGGATATAGATTGCCAATTACTAATTATGTATGTGTTTCTCCTTAGGGAAACTGCTTTACACGTAATAGAATCTCCGTACATTCTTCACAGCATTTTATGTATTTTGGTTTAATTTAGTCTAACGAAAAATCAATATTTGTCCTAAAGAAGGATTATTGTCCCTTTTTCATATCCAAAAAAAAAACCTGAGGCATGGAAAAAATGAGGGACAAATTCAGGCTGTAATATCAATCCCAGACCAAACACTATAGTCCAAGAGTCTGCTCGCGGACTCAGGTGTCAGTTCCCTGTTGTACTAAGCATAACTATTTTGCAAATATCTATTATGAGTTGAATTGTTTTTTCCCCACCAGAAATAGTTTCCTGATCAAATGAGGAATCTGATGCCTTTGGTATCTCTTTAGCACTCGTCCTATCAAATGAAGGGCTATAATAGATTTAAACTTTGTTCAAATCAGTGTGATCTGTGATCTGAATCAACAGAAATTCTTCCCCAAACTTCTCTCAGTACATTTTAAAGTAATGTTAAGAGACAAGTCAAAAGAAAGGACTGGTGCAGCTCTTAGAAAAGCTGCTTCTGACTTTCTAATTCCAGCAATAAAAAGCTGCTATAATACATTCTTCAATTTATACATTTCCCTCAAGGTTTTTCATGCAGTGAAAAGAGACCTGACTGTCACTGAGAACAAACTGACTCGTGTTTAAAAGCCTTGTCTAAGCTGTTAAACACTCTGATGGTGGACATCATGGACATAACGGTAGATTAATGATATAAAAGATCATTAACTTTCATATTAATAAAAGATATGATAATAAGCTGCAATCCTTGGCTAAATTTCATTGTGGGTAGTTGCATTGCATCCCACTCACCAAGCATTGCATAGTTTTCTTGTGTACTAAGAGAATTGTTACTCCAGCTCACCCCCAGACCTAGGTGCATTTCTGTCTGTGTACCATGACAGATGGCTTGAAGTCCTTTGGGATCCTTTGCATTTAATTCATGGAGAAGTACAGGAATTCAAAGGAACAGATGTTCCTGCAATATCTGGGAAGAAGATAAGCACCCCCATTTAAGATAAATATATTTGGTAACGTCAAATTTCTGCACATATATAAAAAAATAATACAAATATCATTGCTTTTGTTTTTATTAGATTTTTTAAAATCTAATTGCTAATATTAAAAACAAACTATATTTTAGACAGGAAAGGGAGAACAGAGGAGACAGATAAATCTTTATGTAATGTAACGGGAAAATTTCCAGCCATGGACTAGTCATATATGGTAACAACAAGTCACCTAGTGGTTTTGTTGGTTAGTTGTGGTATTTTTTTCACCGTGAAATCGGCTATACTAGTAGAACATAGAAATCGACTGCACTTCTAGTGCCTTAAAGGCTTTTACCACTAGAGGGCTGAAGCAACAGCTTCAACACGATAATGAACCTGTCCTGCTACACAGGAGACAAACGCACCTTGGACCATCTGAAAATTAGGTGTTGCCGTTAGAGTTAATCCTATGAGTTTATATGCTTAAAAACAAGATATTCCTTAATACAAAAAAGTTCAGCTTCCAGATACTTTTATGCCTTTTTTCTTTTTTTTTTCTTTTTTTTTTTTTTTTTTTAAATGACCATTGTTACCTTCTGGGAAAGCAATAGCAACTTTTCAAATACCGGGGTTTGTAGCAAGTCATTAGAGTATTTCATCATCTATGTCAGTGCAGAGATTTCTGGGGAAATTACCTCCAGTTCGACTTAAAACTAGAAATCACCCTGAAAAATTAGAATCGTAGCAGCATAGAATACCAGGTTGGAAGGGATGTCACGGATCATCTGGTCCAACCTTTCTTGGCAAAAGCACAGTCTGTACAGAGCTTAGTGTACAACTTCCGTGCTCTATTACGTAGCATTTCTTGTGCTTATTGGGCTATTGGCAAAACAACGTAATAATGTTCTAGCAACTAAAGGGGGGGCATCTAAAAGAGAGTAGCCCAATTTACAAGCTCTAAACTGGCATGTATACCAATTAGCTGAAGTAGTGGAGAAGCTACACAACTTTGCTTGACAAAATGCTCAGTCATAGTTGATGTTGCCTCTGCGGCCAGCTTTCTGCTAGATTTTTCTATTTGTCCTTGTGATCTTGGCCCAAAGTTTCAGATTTCTATTTCCAAGAAGCACAAGCTGGTCAAGAGTGACTTTTCATGTGAATGTGTATGTTCTACATGTGTATCTACACAGATACATGCGTTCTTTAGCATGTTTCAGATCAAGCCTGTTCTCTTTGGGATACAAAACGAGAAAGATAAACAGTCTTCACACTATTGTAGAGATAGAGAGCCAACAGTCCAACTTCTGCCATGTTTGTTTTATAGTGTAGATATTACCAATCCAGCCCACAGCTCAGGAAATTAAAATATCACTCAAGATGTAGGTGACACAGATCTTGAGGAAACAGAAAGAAATTCTGTGAACTTCTAGCATTACGGTGCTTTACAGCTACTCCCTTCAACACCATTGTGTAATGCACTTCTCAACACGCCATAATAACCACGTCGTGCACACAGGTCTGGAGTTATATGCCCAAAAAAAGAACAAGGCAGCTTCATAAAATATACATTTAGCCACTGCTGGATGTATCTCTAAAAGGCAAAATTGTTTATTGTCAGCTCAGCTTCACATAGTTTTAGCTGGGATTCAAGAATCTTTACAAGTTGGAATGCAGGATTCAGCATAGACACGTCTAATGTGACAACACAGGGACACTAAAAGTAAATCTTCAAATTGCCTGATTGTGTGATTTTTCAAGAAACTTGTCCAGTTGTTGCTGTGAATCACCCATCATGACACTGGAGGATAAAACAAAAGCCCACCTAAGTTTTTCTAGAGAGTGGCCCTCACAAACTTTCAGGAAGAATGAGGAAGCCTGTGATTTAAAACAATCTCTTTGTCCTCCTTTTCTGCCTCCTCAGTCAAGGGCTTGACACAAGATTTTATTTCAATAAGTTTTTGAAATATTGAACATTTATTTTCAATAAGTAGTTCACTGAAAAGGCGTTTAGAGGTGTTTCTTCTTCCAGACAACTTTCTTCCTGGTGGCCTGACAAGCAAGATCATTCTTTTGGCATTGCTTTGGGATTTTGCAGTTCCACATTCCCAAAGAAGGTAAAAAATTCCTTTGTTCTTAAGGTGACATCAAATTCCATTGGAGTCAATGGACAGCTACCATAAATAAGAGTGAAAATTCAATCATAATTTTTGAGGCATGTTTATGCTATCCTCAGTTTGAAATAACTCTGTATTACAGACACGCATCTAATGACATAACTAAGATTTTAATCACATAATTTATTCCTGAAGATGATACTGTATCATTAAGACCAGTATTTTGTCACCTTTTAGTAGATGGGGAAAACAAAATCTCTTAGATTTAATCTGGATGATCATACGAATTTAAAGTAACACATATATGATTATTTTTCAAAATGGATCATAAAATACATATTCATTTATAAGGTTTGCATGCATGACACTTGGGAAAGAGCAAATCCATATTGCAGTGTATCAGCAGCAAAGATAAGGTCAAAAATGGAGTTTAAATAAATCACATTTTTAAATCACTGGTATGTATCACTGATAAAAATTTTAACTCAGGGTGTAGTCTGCTTCATCAAGACTAAAATTTAGTGAAGACTTTTTAGTGTTGACTTTGTAGTCATCTGAAAGGATTATACTATATTTAGATAGTATTCTGAGGGTTATTGTTGAAAATTTTGAGATTAGATACATAGCAATAAGCAAAACCAAGCTAGGAACCACATCTGTAATTCTTCATATCTTTCAATTAACCTGTTGAAATAGCTCAATCAGAAACTTGTGAAAAGGGACTATTTATAGAAACAAAAGGGCAGGTAAGAACTCGATCCCTTAGCCTTCACAAAAGAAAAAGAAAATCTTATCAGGCCAAGAGAATTGTATTTAATTACAAGATGTCAGGATAAAACAATAAGCTTTCTGCTCTATGTGAAACACTGCAGGCGTCTGCAGCATCCTGCATCTTACCGTATCATCCCACAGATATTTTTAGAGCTTTTTCAGAACTGCAATTTTTACTGGGTCACTTTTGATTGAATCTCTTTCCTTCTGGTCAATACGTGAACACTTAGCAGGGATATCTGGACTAGGACTTTCTGCATAACATCCTATTTCACCTGCCACTGACACCAGTGGAAAGAACTCACAGTGATTTCACCGGAGTTTGAATTAGGCCTTTTGTGAGATGAGTCTGTCTGTGACAGTAGTATACATTAGAGAAATAATTACTGATAACAATTTTGATAAAATATATTAACGCTGTGTGTTGTTTCTTCTAGAAATGGCTTATTCTACCAATGTTAAATAACTAATATATAATGTTAAAAAAGCTGACAAGTCTGTACATATTTTATAACACATTAGCTTTCTACGGCTCTTATTAGTGCCTCATGTGAAACCAAAACAGCTGAGCTTGATCAGGATGTGAGTTGGTAATATCAGGATATAACATATGACAGACATAAAATTTCCACTTCAAATGGCTACAGCAACAGCCTAGTCACTGTAACATTTTACTGTACCAGCGTTGTTTGCTATTTTGCATATTTTATGCCATTAAGGACTAACTAATTCTCCCCTAGTAAGAGTCTACACCCAGGAATGTCTCATCTGGCTTTTAAATTCATTTTCGTGTGATATGATAAATTATTTCTCTTTCCCAAATCAGTCATCATTTACTTATTAAATGCTATTATTTTACTAATAGTCATTGCTGCTACTTAGTAGCCATAGCATCAAAAACACACCAGTGTTGAGCTTTCTAAAAAAAAAAAAGAGCCAGAGGTCCTTATACGTCATGCGCGAATAAACAAATCACCCTTCCCCAGTAGACCTTACGGTCTCAAATTCCAGCCCAGAAAAGTGCTCAGTAGTTTTCTGAAAGCACTGTGTTACGGAATCTGATCCCATTTCATCCCTGCTAAACAATTTCCTGTTCCTGCTGCCCCTCAGAAAAACCTATTAATACAGGTTTCCATCTGCAATGGCACACCGGAGCCATGAAACACTGGGAAGACTTGCTTATATAACTGTGCAGCTTGGCATGTACTGGGAAAAATCCTTTCAGCAGCGTAATGGTAGTGAAGATGATGTACTGAAACCGAGGCTGAAAACCACATTCAGCACCTAACCATGATTTAGAAATCAGCACTGCATTGTGATGCTAATTAGCAACATTTCAATTACATATAGATTTTAGCTATTTTCCTACTCTAGTACTTTATAGTTCTTTTACAACTTTGAAACGAAATATTGAAATTCTACCCAGATTAATCATTATGGGAATTTCAATACTAAAATAACGGGTCTTTCTTGTATAAACGTGCTTTGCTGCTGTAAAACTTCATTAACCCTCCACCAGAGGGCAACATCAGAAAAAAATGTTTATATAAATCCGAAGAGCAGTTGCTTTTAGGATATTGCAGCTGCAACAGAGGTTTTCACCAGGGAATCTTACTTTTAAAATATGCTGATTACATTTGTCACCAACTAGGCAAATAAGGAGTTTAATAATTTTAGAAGGATTTGTTTAGAGCACTTTATACATTTTATTTTCTTTTTTAATTACCAAATCTACAGAAACTTTAACATGAAGCCTATGAGAAATACAACAGTTATGACTCAGAAAGAAATACTGCGTTTTGCATCTTCAGTCTACTTCAAAGTGATTCAAGTCGGAAAATTACTACTGGTAATAATTCTGTACAGAATGCGGCCAGCTCAATCTAGTGCTGTAACTACCACAAATCAAGTCTAAATGTTATGCTGGCCTATTCAGAGGCATGAAAGCAGAAGACACAAAAGAGATGGAAAACATTAAATGCTTAAGAGGAAGCAGTCACTAATGGATGCCTAATATGATATAAAATAAGCTCTTCGAGTAAATATGGATAGAGACATAAATATACCTTTAGAATAGACGTTATCTATTTATAGCAAGAGCAGTATTATTTGCAGTTAATGCCCTGTTTCCCCAGAAGTGCGACTGACTGCACGAAGGCTGTGTCCTTTTATCCACACGAACAGTACAAGCGGATCACCGACGCTCGCCCCCGACTTGCGAGGCGAACCCCGCGGCTGGCCCCGAAGAAGGGGGAGACGATGGACCCCCACGAAGCACCGCGGACGCGGATGGGAGGCGAGGGCGCGGCTCCCCCTGGGCTGCGGAGCGCGGTCCGCCCCCGCGGCGCGGAGTGGGCGCGGTGCCGTCCGCGGTGCTGAAGGGGGCGAGGCGCTGTCCACGGTCCTGAAGAGGGGGCGAGGCGCCCTGAGGGTGCCTCTCGCCTCCGCCTCGGGGCGCGACCTGCGCGGCCGCGCTGGGAGCAGCGCTGCGCAGGTGGGCGGACGGGCGGGGAGAGCGCGGACGCGCCAGGGCTCCTCGCCGTCCGAGGGATTTAGCCACCGGCTCCGGGGCGCCGGGTGCTCCTCAGCCGCCTGCCTACGGCGGTGAAGCGCACCCCTCCCCCTCCAGCCCTACAGCCGGGGACACCGCCAGCGCCAAACCGAGATTGCTCTGAAGCGCTCCCGCAAAAGGGATCTCCGTCCCCTCCCAGCCGGGCATGGAACTGCCTCCACCCGCCGCCACTGAGCCCTGCAAGGCCGAGAAGAGTTTCTGACCGTGCCTGGCAACTCCGCGCTGCCGGGAAACCCGGGGGCTGCCTGCAGCGTTCTCAGACTCCCCGCTCGCTGCCGCACACAGGCGCGCTCCCTCGCCCTCTCTCCCCCCCCCCCCCCCCCCCCCGCTACCCCCCCGGCTCCGCACGCCGGCGCTCCCTCTCTCTCACACACACACGCACACACGCTCTCCCTCACTCTCCCTTTAGCCGAAGGTGCACTGATAGCCATTTAATGAGGGGGAAAAGTTAAGAGATTGAAGCAATATGAACCATCGTTGCTCGTAGCGGTGCCCTATCCAGAGCAGAGCAGAATCCAGAGAGCCATCCCTGCAGGAATGGAGTCGGTAAAACAAAGGATTTTGACCCCTGGCAAGGAGGGATTGAAGAATTTTGCTGGAAAATCGCTTGGTCAACTCTACAGGTAAGGTTGCGATCTCTTATACGACTCTACTTCCCCGAAATATTTGGAAGCTTTTCTTAACGGCCAGCTGCTGAAGGAGGTGGAATGGTTCGGGGAGGGTAGTGGTGGAGGGGCTGGGAGTTGCTGAGATACCGCCGATATAATCTGGATCCTGGAAACTAGTGCTGAAGCTTCTCAATATGGCACCCTCGTAACTTCTCTATCTGATTCGTAGATGGTGTCAGTAAATATGTAGCCAAGGATTACCCCATCTTTCTCCCACAAAAACAGGATCCCATCTTGAAATCATAATTAGGAGAGAGCAGCTCCTTGTAATTTTTTTCTCCGTTAATTTTGCAATGCATTCCCAGGATCTTTTCCCCTGCCTTTACCAGCCATTAAATAATAATACTAATACTAATACTAATACTAATACTAATACTAATAATCATCTTTCCTTGTTTCGATTAGTCTTGTCCCTTGTGTAATTCGTCGTCGTCGGAAGATAAACATGGAGATGTATAAATAATTGATACCCGAACGATTTTTTTTCTCCTGAAGCTGAAATATACAGAGGGATGTGTTTAATTATTTATCCGTCTGCCTTAAGAAGCATCCACTTGTCTTATAAGTAATACACAACTGCAATTGCTAACTCAAAGGCATCACTCAACAGTATGTTTCTGTGTGTACAGAACATTTCTACCGTCTTCGAGCCCTGTACGCACAGATAAACAAGCCCAAATTCTCGCATACCTAAAGAGGGTACGCACTAAAGTTAACACATCTCCCTCCATCCAATCTGGCGACTTTGGTGACCTCCAGGACGTCTGAAAATAGTCTGTGAAATTCCAATTGTTTTCGATTGTGCCCTCTGCTAGAAATTACCCCCAAGTGGGTTTTTTTCGAATTCAGATTACAGGTAACTGCGGATTTATCTGTCTAGGGTAGGTCACGTAAAAGTCTTTTTTCCATACCTATGCGGCAGTGTTGGGCACAGGCACAAGGCTGTTCCACAGCATGAGTCACAACTTCTGCTGCCATTTTCAGGGAAGGGGACATATCAGTGAAGTGATAAAGACAAAAGTAAGATTTCAGTTTTAGCAGTACAATATTGAAAAGCCAAAAGCAAAACCAAAGCAATCAACAACACAGTGAATATTCTACAGGGGTTTTTTTTTTGGTTTTTTTTTTGGTCATATTTTAATTGTTTTCCATGGTCAGGAAAAGAAAATAAATATTGATAATCCAGAATAACTGCTTAAAAGATAATTAAGGAAAAAACCCTCTTTTTTTTTTTCCCTAAAAGATTCTATAACATTAAAATAAAATCATCATGTCTACATGATTCACATAGTGAACAATGAAGAAACGGTGTTTGTATTTGCCAGCAAAACTCCGTTTGAACTCCCTCCTTGATTAACAAATGCGCAAATTACTATTTGTTTTCAATGGGCGGGACTGAAGTATTGTGTTTCCGATTTTTCAGAATTAAAATAGTTTTCCTGTCCCTTACACATTGATTTCTAGTGTCTTCCCGAAGACAAGAAGCCCATTCAGGGAGAAAACACTTCTACACAGTCCTTTATTCGCACGAACGAGTTTTGAACAAAAAACCACGGTGTTTTATTTTACTTACGTCTTTAAAACATTTCTTAATGGTGTGGTCTTTAAGCATGGAAATAATTCTCCCAGCAAAGAAAAATTGGAAGAATTTCAATTCAGTAACTATTGGAGAAAATCCCTGTATTTTCTCCGAAACACGGAGAACGTTTTAAGCCTGATTCTGCTAATTGTTACTGCTCCATTAGCCGGATGAGTTAACCTCAAAGAGATGCTCCGAGGAGAATTTCTAGAGCAGGGGTGAGGGCGGCGGTAGGAGAGTCCCGAGTGTCGGGAAATGGTGCGATATTCGCTCCTCAAGAGGATGGAGCTAGGATGGAGGCGGTTAGGTTCCCTGTCTCTTAAATATCTGAGTGACTACAGAAGAACATTAAAAGATTCAGCATGGGACACTTGTTCGATAAACCCGGTCTTTCTTGCTACCGACATCGCAATTTTAAAGCTTTTCCAGCAAAGAAGAAATAAACCGAAATGTTCTGTCACTTTTGGTGGGTGGCGGGGTGGGGGGGTGTTGGGTATTTTTCTGTTGATTGGAAATAGTTGCAAACAACCATTTCCCGTCAGATTCCTGCACATTGTTTTCTAGGAGCTAGGATTCTCATATAAAAAGAAGGGAGTGGGGGCAATGAGATCGAGTTTAAAGCCCATCAGGGGAGGTTAAACCTGCTAAGAGATCGCACGCTCACACCGTGTAGCTGAGCAGGTACGATCTTTTGGAAAGACTTCTCCGGAGCTGCCAGTTCTCTAAAGACGGTCATGTTTTCTTTCGCTGGATGTGACAGCCATTTTGCAAATCTAAAATAAGTAGCAATATCGCCGCCCCCCTCCCTTTCTGTTAATATTTCTTCTGTTCCCAGACCTGAAGCGAGATACACACCGTGATCAACCCCCTGGGTGTTTCTAACATAGCAAGAAGGGAATAAAACCTTCTCCAAAAGACTGTTTCGGTTTCCATACTATGCCTCTTGGGCTACCCAACATGGCGCCTCTGCAGTGGTAGAGATGATGTCTTCTTAATGCGTCCTACATATTTAAGCAGAAGGCTTTAATGATAGATGAGCAATTCTCAGCTAGAGCTCCTCCCTGGGCTTCTGCGGCGGGGTGGCAGGGGGGAGTTGGGGATGACTAATCGTGACTCCCACAGGTCATTGCCAAAGAACAGTTGAAGGTGAATGGAAAACAAGGAATAAATCCTCAAATCAATCCAAACCGAGCCAAAGGGGCGGGGGGAGTGGTGAACTTAAGCCATCAGCTACCCGAAGCGGCTGTGCGCTCAGGCGGCCAGGGCTTGACTTTCCCTTCTTGTGTCGGGCAGAGTCCTAGAGAAGAGGCAGAAGCCCGGGGACACCATCGAGCTGACGGAAGATGGAAAGCCCATGGAAATGCCCGAGAAGAAAGCCCCGCTGTGCGACTGTACCTGCTTCGGGCTGCCCCGGAGGTACATCATTGCCATCATGAGTGGACTGGGATTCTGCATTTCCTTCGGGATCCGATGTAATTTAGGAGTGGCCATCGTGGATATGGTCAATAACAGCACCATACACCGAGGAGGAAAAATTATTAAAGAGGTGGGAACCCTTCCCTCGTAAACTCCGTTCCTCCCAGTATAACTCCCAGGTGGAGCACCTTTAGCGCAGGCGAGACGGGCTCGGACGGTTTCGCAGCATTTTCCCCCCTCACCCCCCCGTTTCATCCCGCGATGCTCCCCGGCCCGGGGCGGGACCCACCCACCCCCCCCCCCCCCCCGCACTGCCCGGCCCCGCCGCTGCCCTTTATAGGAGGGAAACCCCGTTCTTGAAGGAGAAACAATTTTTACCGATTATTCCTATTTTTCCTTTTCGGTTCCCAGCCCCATTTTGCGGTATTAATTTGAGGGCAGATATACATTTTATTCTTTTTCCCTTTCGCACACAATCTTGAAAAAACGCAGGTATCTCGTAAAATAAATGTAGGGGATGGGGGAAAGAGGGCGTCGAATAAGCGACCGCCGGCGGATGCGCCGCGCTGTAACGGAGACCGGGAGGTTGTGCAGGAATGTTTGAAAACACCAGTGAAAGAATTTCCGTCGATAAAAGGCGTTAAAACGATAAGACCCGTTTTAAAAAGGGGAATAGTCTAGCGAGAAAGAGGTGGATGATAAATACGGATGAGTGTTAAATATGTAAGTCGGCAGACAAAAGCCTACAGCTTACTCCTTGCTCGGGGAAGGTGCACAGCCACCGCCGTGCGGGCAGGGAGGGCAGGCGGCGCCTCCGCCGTCCCCTCCGTCCCGTCCCCTTCCCGCCACCGACGGCGCAGGGCTGTATCTGCAAGCCGGGAGAGACGGCTCCGAGAGGGTGCAGCGACAGCCGGGTGTCCCCGCGGGTCCCAGCGGCTCCCCGGGGCTGCGCTGCCCCGGCCCGGCCCCGCGGAGACCGCCCCGGCCGAGCGGTTCTGGTCACTAGGGGTGTCCTAGGGGGAGGCACGGACGGTGCCGGGTTTATTGCTGTTATTGAATTTGTTTTGCTGGTTATTTACCCGGCGGGCAGCTGCAGTATTCGCTGTGGTGGGCTAAAGCACGGTTAGCAGCTTTGGGCGCCCGGCGCGCCGCGTCCCTGTCCCCGTGCCCCGGCCAAGTGCCACCCCCGCGGTAGAAACGCCCCCCTCAACTGCCCGGTACGAAGTTTCTGCGTGTGAATGTTTTAATCTGGCACGATTACAGCCTTCCTCTTCTCTTTCTCTCCTTCTGTCCCGGTCCCTTGCATTGGAAGAAAGCGAAGTTTAATTGGGATCCTGAAACAGTTGGCATGATCCACGGCTCTTTTTTCTGGGGATACATAATCACCCAAATCCCCGGCGGATATATCTCGTCCCGGCTGGCAGCTAACAGGTAACGACGGCCTAAATAGCCCCAGGGTCCGAGCGGGAGGTGCCGGGGAGCGGGGGGAGCCACTGACACACGCACATACCCCCCCGGAGCCGGGGGCAGGGCAGGACGGCCGGGCCCCCCGCAGCTGAGGCTCCCCCGCACCCTGGCAGCAAACCCTCCCCTCCACCCCCTCTCTTCCCCGCTCCACCCCCCCCCCCCCCCCCCCCGCCCCCTAGTTCAAAGGCGGTGGCGTTAAATAAGAAAAAATAATAGTATGAAATCCGGAAAGGCGGATGTGGTGACGCATTGCCCACCTGTCTTAACTACCTGCTGGTTTCACGCGGGATATCTCGTGTTTGTTTCTTTTTCCTTTAATACCTCGTTTAAGAAGGTTGTGGCAATGAGATTTAAACAGCCTGTGTTCAGAGGCAAATTCAAAGATTCATTATTTCATCAAAGCTTGAGAGATTTTTTTTTTTTTTTTCCGTGACTGAACGAAAGAATTTTATGATTTTTGTTTTAATGACAAGGAAAACCGTCAGCAGGAATTCTCCATTAATGCACAAATGAATTTAGAATGGTCGAAAAACATGTTTCAATGAGACTTCCACAATGAAAAGAAAGTGCAGATGGTGCGGGGACTTAAGGACTCGTTTCTATGGTGTCTGGCAATTTTTCAAGCACCCAGGGTGCGATTCTACCTGTTAATTAGATCCACTGAGTATTCAAGACACATGAGGCTTTCACATCCACGCTTAATGCCATAGGCTCATCGTTCGCAGAAGCAGCGAAGGTCCTAGTGCCACTCTTCAAAACAATAACAAACTAAGTGCAAATGGACACTAAAATCGGCAATATATACCTTTAACTCTTCTCAGGAGTGTGCAACATCAAAGGTAGGCCTGGGTAGGCAGAGAGCTTTGCCTGGTGAGCAAGCTTACTTGTGTTTGTTTGAGAAAGAAGGGGAGGAGAGAGGGGAGCTGCGGCAAAAATGCTCTCTCCAAGGTAAATAGCTTTTTAGACAGAGACCTACATTAAAAAGAACGAGTATTTACTAATGGAGAGAGGCTCTGCAACCGAGAAAACCCTCATGTCCCTCCTTTTAAAGCAAATAAACCCCAATACAACATTCATTAAACTGGGATATCCATTGCCTGTCTGTTTACAAGTGTCATCCTTCTGATAACGCTTCAGAAATGTAAAAGGACATTTCAAATAACAATTAGCAGCCAATTAAAGGGTTCTTTTCCTTTTCTTCCTCCTTCGAACATTTTTGCATCTTTACACAGGCTGTAACCCCTCAGGATTAATTGGAGTTTGGCTTAAGTAAAGACTGCAGAATTTGACTCAGAGAACCAAAAATCTGTCTTCATTATCCAGAGCAACATCGGTAAAGTCATTCGAATCAATCCAAATTTAAAGTGGTGCAACTACAAAGGTTTGCAAGTCAATGGCAGGGACATTCCCAGGAAAACTCATTAGTAGAAACACAACCTGGCATAAGTGAATCTGGTGTCTCCCCTTTTCACAAACATTTACAATGGTAAATGAAGACTAGTTCCAGTTATTAACCTGGGTGTATTTTAACTCAGCAATTTTCCCAGATTAGTGGTTAGTTATTACTATTGTGGAAGCCTCTGAGACAACTCCAACACAAGGCAAATGACTATGTAAATCACAGATTTAATTAAGGAACTAGCTAAGACGTACATGCCAGTAATTGCAAATAGTAAAATATGGATAGTGGCTGTGATTTATATTTAGTTTGTAGATAAAAATGGCAGAGAATAGAGTGCTGCATGGTTAGATGTAGTGGTTAGAATAACAGAGTACTGAGGAGGTGGAAATACAAGTTAGTTCCTGAATGCTACAAAGAGATTTTGACATCTACACGTTCAACTTGAAATGAACAGGATGACTGTAGGGTAAAGCGGCATCCAAAATAAGGTGAAAGCCTTGATGTCCATACTTTTTCCAAGAAACTGCATAAGAAAAAGTCAAGTAGGTGAGTATGCAGGCCTAGAAGCCTAAAGCACCAATAGAATACGAGCTACTATAAAAGTCCCTGCTGATTTACAAGCCTCGTGCTACAGCCACAACTGGTCCCTTCACACTGTGGTGGATGACAGCCAAGTAACATATTTATTTATTTTTTTACAAACCTCACTGAATATCTTTGTGACGTCAATGGTTTCCTTTGCATTCAGAGCAAGTCTGAATTTATACAGAAAAATGAAGTTCAGATGTGCTCTACATAAAAAATAATAAACTTTAGAATAACATCACCATAATCAAGATCATCTGTGAGAAACTCAGTCTTGAGCTTAAGAAAAAGGGAGATTTTCAAGACTTTAATTTCCTGGAAGGGAAGGAGATAATGATTACATGGAAAAGATAGCATGAGCGAGCGACTGACTCCCAACTGCTAAGAGTGTGAAGGAAGGAAATTGGGAGGAAGGTTAAGGTGTGCTTTGAGAGCTTAATTTATTATTGACAGGGAGTTGCTGAGTGTACGGCACTGAGTTTGCTTGACATTAAGATTCAGTCTAGCAACCAATTATAGAGATTGAGTTGACATAATTTGAAAGTTTCTCTAAGGTAAAACACATGGAAGAAATGACCTTCCTGTGATATCAAGAAAATCTTTCTACACACAATGCATTAATTTCAAACAAGGCTGAAACCATTAATTTTGATTCTGCCCCTGTTTTAAAATACTTACTGCCAATCAAGAATTAGCAGCCCTCAGCTTCGAACTTTCTAACGTATTTTCTTCAACTGAGTCTATCGATGGGTCGCATTTTACTGAGATCCTTTGCTAATTGTAGAACTCAAGGCTGCTGGTGCATAGTTACTGTCTTCTGCCTTGACCCACTGCTCTTCTCATGCATAGCTCCCCATTACTTCTGACAGATCAGATTCAGTGATTTACAGACTTACAAGTAGCAAATGGAGTTTCTCGGGAATTTGCACTTGATAGCTTGGATCTCAATTTATCTTATATTGCATCATTGAGAATTTTCTGTTATACGGTATTTTCAGCCCAACACTAAGAAAAATGTTTTACCTAAAAGAGGTGTATTTATGCTGCTATAGTACAAACAAGGTCAAACAAAACTGCATTCAAAAATTTCAAAAGAGAACGTTCAGAAACAAAACATCTCCTGAGCACTTGCCTCTCAGGTGGTCAATAGAGTCAGTGCTCCTAAACACTTTCAACCTCTATTGACTTTGGTAAGAATAGGGAACCTTCAGTACGTTGCAAGACAACATAGTTTTTCACACAGGGATTGGACCTCAGGTGTCCCCTCATTTGCAATCAGTGAAGCTTTAAACTTGCATCCCTTGAGTAGTGTGTGGAAAAAGAAGAGGATTCTCTTTTGCCCCAAGAGGCTAGAGACCTGTCCTCCTGGAGGAGGATCTGCTGCTGGAAGATGCTGGTATGAAAGCACTATGCAACCGACCACAGCAGACTAAGGCAACAAAGGAAGAGCAATGCAGAGTCCCATGGGTAGGGTTTGTTACAGCTAGACCTTTTCTCAGGGTTAACTTCTCAATGAAAAACGAACGATTAACTTTGCCATCGATTAAGCAAGACATGATGATAGCAGAGAGTATCGAGCAGGCTCTAGTAGGTTAGAGAAGGCATCTTGTTACATGGACATCCAGGTCTGTGAGTAATCTAGGTTACTTCTCCTACTTGAACATATGTACAGCCTTATACTAAAAAAAGAGCCCTTCTCCCCAGGCTGCAGTGCACTGGGAGTAGAATTCATGGTTCCTGCCGAGATTTTTACGTAACTATCGAGATAAAATCGGCTATGATTCAGAGCTTTCGAGACTGTAGGGGCCAGAACAGAGAAGCAGATTCCAGAGACAAATCCAGAATAATATGAATTTTTATTGGTTATAACCCTTTCTGATAAGTAATAGCAAAGCTTTCTCCCCAAAAACTGAATAAAGAGTGAGTTTGGGGTTTTTTTTGGGGTTTTTTTTTTAGGTTGTTGGGGATTCAATGTTATGTTTATCACTAAATCATAGTGGATTTTGACTATTGCGAGTGAGGCTTTTAGGAGGAAGGAACTGAGTTGCTTTTGCATTGTTAAAAAGTATTTCTCCTTGAAAAATACAAGAAAACATGAAAATTCAAGTGTGATGCCCTAATACCATATATCCACACTATTTAATCAGCTGAGCTATTACTCATAATGGGAGTTAATGCCATTTAAAAGCACATAAATCTCATTGGAATCCTTTTAAAGTACAGGTTTTAATGCCAACATTACAGAGGCTCCCACCAGAGGGGTTGTCATTATATGATTACTATGCGATGTGAACACAAAGGGTCTGAAATGCTGACAGTCCTCCAACCCCACCTACTCGTAATTTCTACTTAGTCCATGAAAAGAATTTTGGCTAGGGCTAATCAGAATGCAACTCATCTTGGCAAATTTTAAAAAGCAATCATAATTCTCAGGGACTGAAATCTTATTAGAAGAAAGAAAAAGAAATCTGTGGTTTGGTGGTTCTCCAACTCTATAATTCAAAACTTGATTTAAATGGAATGCAATAGCCAAGGTGTTTAAATGTTCTAAACCAAGGCGAGGGATGCAATATTCTGATATGAAATTCAGAAATGTCATTTAATAATTACATTCTTTTGTAGTATCTTAACAACTATATTATAAACAGATTTTGCTGTTCTGATGCTTTGAAAACAGCAAACTGGAAACTGATGCAGTTTTTCTTGACTCTGAGCTCCTCCAGGAAGATTTATACTGTTTGAGTGAGTTAACAAGCACTTCAAACCCCAGGTGTATTGTGTCATTCCCAAAATATGCATGTCTTTGCCTGTCTGCTGCATAAGGACCCCAGGTTACTTGGAGTATTTGCATGGGTCATCACTTGCTGTGATGAAACCCCTCCTTTCTGTGTTTTGCACAACCAAGAGAGTGCCTGTAACTGGACTAGTGATATTCATCACACTGGGAGACTGCCGATTACCTGGCTAGTGTTTATGAACCTTTCAAAGATATGATACTGCTGAATAGTCCTTAAATAAGATCTACTGTGACCTTTGCATTTCATCAGCCATTTTGGGAATGCTGATAAACTTGTGGGTATGAAAAGGACCCGACAATCAGATGATATATTAAATACTGTTTGGTAAACTGGCTTCTGTTCAATATATACGACACCCAAGCGCAAAGTGACATCAGGGAGTGGGGACCCACCCTGGAAAGCAGTCACGCTGAATGGGATCTTAAGCCATGCTGAACTAGAAACCCATCATGAACTTCCAACGTGATGCTCTAATAAGGAAGCTGATGTAATCCTGGGATATTTATTTTTCTGGTTTAAATGCAGTGAGTGTATTTAGGTCAATGACACTGTCCTTGGATTGCTGTGCGTAATTTGGGTACGTGCATATTAATATGTGTGTCAAAAAATTAGAGATTTAGAGATCCTTAATTACTTAAAAGATGTCAGTATATAATGTCACATGGTGAAAGAAATAGAAAGAACTATGTATTCAGGATATCAGTATATAAAAAAGAATACTAGGAGGTAATCTGACTACAAAGTATGTATAAAACTCCACTAAAAAAAATTGCTGGGTATAAATGTGTACTTTAGTCCCATGGAAAGATATAACAAGAATCAGTAAATGACAACCATATAAATGAAAAAAAAGCATAAATACCAACAATAACAACTAGCCACCATTGGTCCAACTATAGAAATGATATGATAGATTCTTCTTCTTTGGGTGTTAGATTGCTATATTGGAAGTTACATTTCAGCTATTATAAAATGTTTTCAGTACAGGGATAATTAAGCGAAACATAAGGGATAATCAAGTGAAACATAAGGGTTAATGCCATAGTGATTGTCAGGCTAGATGGCCTTAAAACTAAGCGCTTGTTTTGTTTTTACTCTAGAAATAGAATAATTTTATTTAAATTAATGTTTCCTGTTCCTCATTCATGCTATTGCAAAGCTGCCACTGCCTGTGAATAAACTACCTGCTGTGCTGTCACACATACATAGAAAGGTGTGAAACCATACAGGTTTTTACCATCTCATTTCAGGACAATTATATATCATTAAATTTTAACTTCTGATACATTCTTTTAAAATTCTTTAAATACCATGCTGGAAACCTATGATAAAAACCACCTTGCCCTATCAAAAGCATTACCAAAATGCTGTGGCAGTATTTTCTCATTGATTTCCTAAGTGAACAGTTTAAATACTTGTTATAAATTAGGGAAGATTCTCCAAAATTAGTGGGTCATTGTTAGATTACGCAGGATAGGGAATTAATTCCCAAGTTTGCAGTTACATACTTAAAATAGAAATACAGGTTATGCACGTATGTGCCAAGTACTGTTTCAAAAATAGCTCTGCAATAATTACAGACTTTTCTTGGTAAAACAAAGCTGAGTGACCATTTTAGCTCATTTGTGCATACTCAGACATCAGAACTTTCTTACACAAAGAAATACAAAAGGCAGAACAAAATGACAATTTTTAAAAAATTAAAGCTCCCTTATAATTCTATGATAATGGCATATATTTCTTATTATCTGTTAAACCACAAATCCTGGCACTATTCACATTAAGAATCATCACTACACAACTATACTAAATTTCTCTACAATGCAATTATCTCTCATCCATGTTGAACTCTTCATCGTCACATTCTAACCTGAATGAAAACATACAAATCAACCTTTCACTTCAAATTCATCTTTGTTTTTAAAGTGCTATTCATCTTGTTATTAAGGGCTAAATCCTTCTTCCTAGCAAGTAATCTGATAGGATTATTTGCATGAATAAACTGAATGATATTTCAGACAACTGTATGTCGGTGCATTTCATCTCAGTTTCAGGGATTTTCACTGAAACTGTGTCACTAGTGTGTCAGTGAAATCAGGATATTATTCTCTAACTCAGCCTTAATGACAGAAAGCATAAAAAACATAAGGTAAAGCATTAGTCTAGAAATACAAGTGCAAAGAGTACCTATAAATTATAAGTAGATATATTGCGTGTTTTTCTGATTTGCAAATGATGTATAATTCACAGCATGACCCAGGAGTTTGTGTATGCTTAGCCAAGAGCCAACCTCTGAACTTCTGCAGACGTAAGCTGACCTTGCACTGTAGGAGAGAACCCCCCAAACTGTACTTTCACGTTCAGTTCAAAATCCTGCAGATTAAACTGGGCTCCAACCCCAGGCACTGGTGTTGGGTTTGCCTGTTTCCAGGCAAAGAAGCCTATATTGCACAAAAAGCCCAAGATGATTTTGTCACCTTACTGTATTGCAGGGTCTCTTAAGCACCAGTCACTGTAAGAAGGGGACTGGGGAAACATCTATGGGTGGCTGGTACCACTGCTGCCTCTGCCATATGGCTCAGGGTCCTTCCATTTTCCTGTCATGAATGATGAAGCTGTTTTCACAATTTAATGATGCAACAAGGGATTTGGATGGGGGTTTTGGTTGGTAAAAGAGGGCCTCAGATGTGTGACAAAAATTAATAATGTATCCAAGCCCTTATTATACTAGATTAGATGGCGGGAGGTCGGCTTTTACATATTAATGCTTCATGAAGGGCTTATAATAGGATTTACTATGAAGGGCACACAGACACATCCCCCTCCTCCCTTGTACACATATGAATAAAAATAACCTGTTTTATCATGTTTTTAAAAAGCCAAATAAAGCTGCTATACTACAGCTGCTGGCCACAGACTATTATTAAAGAGGATCGGTTTTCAGCGATTCTCTTGTGAAGCATGGTCAACCTAACACTGGCACTTGGGAATAAGTGTTCCTTTCTATTGTCAAAGGTAGTTTATTCTATCTGTTTTGCTGGGCAGCTGAGTTCATCAACCACTCTAATATTCATGGCATAATCCCACCTTTGTTAGCTCTATGCCATTTTATGTAAATTAAAGGCCCGATTCAGAAAAAAACACTACATTCTGTGTATATTATATATGAAGCCATAAAGTGTCAGGGGGGGCATTTCACAGGAATATGTCTAGAGTAGAGGGGTCAACAGAGTCATCAGGAAATTAGCCTATACTAGAGAAAAGTCAGAATGATGATATATGTCCTAGAATAGCTAAACGGTGCCTCCCCACGCTGGATTAATTTTCACTTAGTCCATTTCAAATACATAAACAGAAATATAAATTTTCCCAAGAAGGGTAATCAGCACGATTACAAACTGAAAAGGTAACTAGAACAAGGTAAATACTATCAATCACGATTATTCAGGTTACAAAGGTGATGAACAGGTGACATAACAGGTACATACTTAATCAACATCAGTGCTGTAATGTAAATATTCCAAATGAGTGGCTACTCACAGTTCGTAGTCAAGGAGGTAACCATTGAGGCACAGGGGAACAGCTGAAAAAAATGCAAACAGTTGTCACAATATATTACTGACTAAAGTCTTTTCAGAAGTCAGTAAGAGCACTGTTTACATTTACATAAATTGAAAGCAAGTAAACCATTATCAATGGTGTTAAATTTAGAGCTTCCAAGCAAACCTCAAGTAAGTACATTATAGGCTAAAATATGATTTTCTCTGTTACTGACAAGCACCTGTGTTACTCTCAGTTGACTAGTACAAGTCCACAAACGTGGGCTTTTGGAACTACTTGGATATAGAATGGCAGTGATCCTCAAGATACTAAATGCAGAGAGCTACATTTACTCTTGATGAATTTTTCCTGGACTGAATATAAAAATTTCTAAATTTGACCCTGCTTGCTCAGATATAACTGACAAGAGTAGGATTATGTCTGAAATTTGGACTTATTTTTGCATTCCATCCTCCATTGATCCAAATCCTTTGAAATTGATATCTGTAGAAAAATTGCCACACAGTTTACATAAAATTACACTGGACACTTTCAGACCAAGTTTATAAAGAAACATATTATTTATTGGAATTATATCATCCGGCTATGTCAATCCTATCAAATAACTTTGCTCCCAGTTGTCTCCCAGGCCCCGAGCCCCCATGAATCCCTGCTGCATGTATGATACCTCACAACCAGAGTCCCTTTCAGAGGGAAAAAGACTAATCCTCTCTGAAACAAAACTCCCATATCCTTCTGACATACTTCCAGGCACTCTATCCACAGGTGTCCTTAATCACCTCTACCTGCTTTGATGCTTCACCCCAATACAGTATATACACCGGATTTCATGCAACAAAATGCTGTTTAGGTTGGTTGCATAAAAACACTAATGTCACAGTCACTTTGCTCTGAAGGGATCAGTGTTTGCTCTGAGCAGTCCAGATAAAATCAGCTGTAACACGTCAGAAAACACTTCACAAAGCAGTACAGATGTAGCGTTAGAGTCCAACACATAGCAGTTATTCTCCCAACCAGCTCCACAAAACATTTGAAAGTTAAAACCACAGATGATTTCTTTGATAAGTGTATTATATATCTCTAAATCAACAGAGGCAGTTGAATCACAGCCTAAGCCCTGGAACTCAGTAAGGTAATTTGAATGAGATGGTCTTGGATGAAACATGATCTAGCAGATTACATATTTAAAGAGCAAGACATCCCAAAGCTAATGAGCTAGAAGGAATGAGTCAGAGTTTTATCTTGACATATATGGGTATAATGAGTTGTAAAATGAAACCGCAGGTTTGAAAGATTCCCCAGCTGAATTCAAACAGGAGAGAGAGCGGGTTCGTAGGGTGATCAAATGAATGAAGAATGAAGAATGAAGAAGATGAGGTGAAGAGGGCCTGGCTTTCTTAGCGAGGGAAAAGAAAGAAGATAGAATTGCTATTGGGGTAAACTGCAGAGATTAAAACCGCTGAAATAAAACAGCATGCGTACAAGATATCTATTGGATGTAAGAAGTAACAAGCTGGAAAGGACTTCAAAATAAGTAGGACAAATGCTAATTACTTCTGAGATGGAACCTGATCTGCTTATGAAAGGATGATGTAATGCACTTGCTGGTAAGAGCAACGATCAGAATTCAATGACCCAGGACTCTTACGTTCAGCATCAATTGCAATGATGCTGTCATCCAACAGTGCCCAAGTTTTTCATAAAATACACACTGACGTATCAAAAATAGGTCTGTGAACAGGAAAGGGAAGGCGCACCCTGAAAACTATTTAGGGTCTTGGTTTGATCTGTGTGAGTCAGTGGCATCAGTGGGGCTTGGAGAAGGCAGAAGGCTAAAGGGACTACTGATACACATGGACTTAGTCTGTGCATGGCATTTCACCCTGGCGCTTAATCCAGTCCTTGCATGGTCCATTTTGCTAAAAGACTTGTGAATATTGTGGGATTCATTTATCATCAAAGCTGGCAGATCAAACCACAGCAAATTCAGGTCCTCAAAATGTTCATGTTCCTTATCAATGTGGGTAGAGACACACTTTGTAAGAAGGGAAGCGTTCACTGGCAGCTGAATGCCTGAAATTTCTATATACTCAGTCACTGCATAACTCAAAGAAAAAAATAAGTTAAAAAGGATGATCACAAATTGTCATTGCTAGCAACATTTGCAGAAGGAAGGATTCTGAAAAACTGCTGGATGCCTACAGGCATTCCAGCTAACTCCTGGCCTGTTTCTCCCTAGACACTATGTTTTACTGAAAAAAATTAAGCATTTATTCAAGCATTCAGCCTTGCATTTCCTCCCAGACAAGAAATTCTTTGTGTTGCACAAAAAAAAAAAAGTAATCAGGTCTATGTTGGGTTTTTGGCCTTTTCTAGGAGGAGATGTGTCAAAGATGAATGATAGTAGGCAGAGTAAAAGATAATAAATTTTAGAATCTTGAGCTGACAGAATAGTCTAAAAAAT
Organism: Numenius arquata; assembly: GCF_964106895.1. Lineage (NCBI taxonomy): Eukaryota > Metazoa > Chordata > Aves > Charadriiformes > Scolopacidae > Numenius > Numenius arquata. The sequence continues at coordinate 28,581,318 of NC_133581.1, read as the reverse complement.
CACTTGGTGTGATACATGTTCAGCTGCCCAGAGCTGCTGCTGCGCTGGGACTCTACCAAACAAGCGCTGTTCAAGAAAGAACATCAAAGGGTAGTCAAGACCCAGTTTATTTTTGTATATGTTTGATAAAATAAGTCCTTTTTTTTTTTTTTCCCAGCATATTCTATGTGTTTTCTGTTAGGAAAAGGAATGGCAATAACCAGCTCACCAACTTGAATCCAAACAAATTTGATTATTGTTTTTTAATGACAAGAGTTTTCATCTCATCTTTAGACTAGGTTGGGAAATCTTTGCAAGGAAAACTCATGTTTTCACTTGTCTTTAGCTCCTACCCTTGCCTATACTCTATGAAAAAGGTTTAATCTTTGTTTACAAATAAAGTATTTGTTCAATACAGATACTTTACCCAATGAAAATAAAGTCCTCTATAATACGATCAGTATGACAGCAAAATTGTCAAGTGTAGAGGTTGTATGTCCCAGGAAAGATCATGGGCTACATTTTCCATAGGCTCCTGTTTACAGTAAGAATAAACCACCTTATAATATTTTGATTTAATTTATCATAGCAGTGTGAAATGCTTTCACACACCTTTCTCCCTCCCACCATGATTCCCTAGCAAACTAACAAAATAATAAAACTTTCCTATTGTGTAGATAGGTCTTCTATGAAATGATGATCTGTGGTTTTTTGGAGGTGAAAACTATTCAACAACATTCCTGAAGGAATTTTCTATTAAAGCCATTGAAAACTTCTTTGGGTTATCATGAAGAGTGATGTGAAACCTTCTATGCCTTCATAGTTCTCAATGTAAATTCATTAAAATATCTGCTATCTTGTTCTGTAGTTGTCAGTGACCAACTCTTACTATTCTTTAATTATTTTGGATTTTAATGACATGGCATTCATAATTGATTAGCATATATTTAAACATCTTAAATCTACAGTATTTTCTATTTTAAGTAAATACTAAAATATGCTATTTTGAACATACAGAGTTACTATTTGATTTTTTTAAAAAAAAAAAAAGATAAACTTTAGTTAAGGTACTTCATATACTTTAGAACAGACACATTATTAGCTTTCCGTAACAGGTTTTTTTTTTTTCACAAAGTTGAACCACATATCTGGAGAATAAAGAGGCATAGATAATTGTGGATTTTGTCAATTATATTAAAAATATAAACACAAATAGACGTAAAATAAATACATAAATAACATAAATAGAAATTCATGCATTCCTCAGACAGGTGAGGAATTGACTCCTCCCCACAGACTTATGAAAGGGGTTTTAGCTTTATGGAGTCATTATAACAATTTTCACTCCCAGTCACTGGGGTAAAAGGATGCCTCCGACCAGGACCCCTTACTTTCAGATATCATATGTGTAACCCAGTACGTCACCCATCTGGCGTTCAGCATTTGGCGCGCATCTGTGCTCCCACTGGTCTCAGATCACTTTTTGAGCTGGCACTTCTTCCAGCCGAGTAACAATATCTATAAAGCACTTCCACGCACAATGCTCATGTAATATGAATTGCCTGGAAAAGGTAGATGAGAATAGTGGGGCTGCACAGATGCCGAGTTAGAAATCCAGAGATGAAAATAAATACTTTCTCTGTAGTTTGTCCCCAAAGAGAAAAATGAGCCAATTGGCTTGAAACCCAAAAAGATTAATTCCCTCTGCAACCCCATTCCATTCTAAGCATTTTTCCTGAATTGTCAGTCTCATTTCCTTCCTCTGCTCCCATCCCAAATGTCTCTTAGTCAAATATGATTTTGCTATTATTGCTACTTGTATTACAGGAGGACTAAGTCACAGCTCATGACCTTCAGATAATGCCAATGTCAGTAAAACACTGAGGATCAATGTTAGATTCTGTCTTTTGGGACTGAGTCCACCGAATCTAGAAATAGAAATAGATAAACAAAGCATAATTTTTTGTTTCAGGGCTTCTTCTGGTCACTTCTGAGGGCCAGGCTTTATCTTTTTTTTTTTTTTTCTTTTTCCCCTCCTTGACCTATTACTACTGTATTTATTAATTTATTTTCTGTATATGGATATGTTCTCCTTTATATGGTTATAGCAGTTGCTGATTTGGGGTCAGAAAGGAATTTTCCCCCAGGTCTGGGGACTGCTGAAGGCCTATCAGGGCATCTTCATTCCCTCCTAATGTCCAGGGCGAGGATGATGACAATGTCATTGGCCTCTCCTGCTCTGCCTCTGTGGCATACTGTAGCTTTCCCAGAGTTTACCTTCAATCTGTTAAAGCTCTTCATTTGTGCCATGGCATTAAAATATGTTTTGTGGGGTTTGAAGTGTGTCCATCATGAAATGGATAAATAAAACTATGGAACCCCACATACTGTCAGTTTGCCATGTAAACAAAGGTCTTAAAGAAAAACATGGTTTCTAACCCACGTTGACACTGCAGCAAAATTGTGTAAATGAGAATTGTTTGAGAAGAAGAAATGAAACTAAAGAGCATAACAGATCATAAAATCATGAGCTTAATAAAAATAACAAGAAGCTAAACACAAAAAAAGAACAACACAATTTTGAGGTTTGATGTACAGGTCAGTAAAATGCCTTAGGAATGCCTTAGGAACAATCAGAATGTTAAATTTCCAATTAAATATATTAGAATGTGAGCAGCATTCAAATATATTTAGATTTATTGTAGCTGAAAATCATTTTTATTTGATCTAAATCATAATAAATGTAGTCAGCTGAGATATTTAAAACAATAAAACAGTAAGTTTGTACAAAAAGCTATCATAATACTCTGTTAGGAAGAAGAATTTAGTATTTATGGAAGTGAAATAAATGTAACAAGACAAAAGAGCACAAAGGAGAAATACTGATTATATTTATGGATGTGCATTGGAAGATACAAAGGAAATGTAGGAAGAAGTATTTGCTCTTGCTGAAGAGTTATGGAGGAAACTGATGCCCTAAAATAGGTGTGCACTAAATTGATGGTGCCGCTTTTAATATGCAGTCAAGAAGAAGGATAAAAAAGCCATTTCTGACAAGAATAATAATTTATCTCTAATTTATTCTGCCCTTAAATCTATAGATTTTTTGGTGAAACATTGATCTGTTTCTGAGAAGGCTGTTCCGATAAAGCATAGTTCCGAGAGAGAATTGACTTCCAAGTGACACTGTGGAATTATGTCATTATCTGCTCCTTGATGGAACTAAAAATTCACTAGTTCTTGTGTGTCTAAATACAGGCAAAATTTTCATTTGGAAGATGCATGTCTCTGATCATTCCTTAAATTACATTTTCCTTTCTCTTCTAGAAAGAACAGACTCAATGAAACAGTTTCTCTTTAGTGAACGTGAGAACAAAGGCAATTCTAGGAAACCCAGCTTTCAGTTGCGGCAAACAGAAGCTGATTTCAGATATAGAATTGAAAAACTAAAGTATATTTCCTCAACAAAACAGTTATATACCATAACAATTTTGCAAACCTTATCATTAGAAAGAGATGGCATTCTCTAATATTCTACCTTAGCATGATTTTAACAGGAATAGTGATTTAGAAAGAGTTGCACTGCTTCACACTAGCTTTGATCTGCTCCAGCAAGTCTATGCACAATCACATATTTAAAACCGTATTGCTGCATTAGGCATTTAGATAAATACTTATTCAGAAAAAGTAGCAGGAAAGTCAACAAACCAAGCAGTCCTTTCTGCCTGCTTGCAAACAAATATGGATTTTCTCAATGAATCCTTAGAACAGTTACAGTCTATTACTGTACAAAATTTGCTAATAGGAACATCTAACTTTTTAAAAGAATTTGTGAAAATCACAAGCAAATCTCCTATGAGTCTAAAATTCTTCTCACTAATAAATAAATAAATAAAGCAAATGAAAACCAAGACACCATTGTGCTTTATGTGAACATATGGGGAGTACTGAAAAATAAGGAAATGAACTGCACGTACCTTTGGAGTAAAAACTTACACACAAAGAAATTAAAAGTAAAGACAGAATTCAGGCCAAAATAGTTCACACAGTGCAACACAAACACATGCACCAGTCAGTCCCAGTAAATGTGCTGAACACGCTGCCAAACAAAGCCAGAAATGTGCTGCACAGCCAGCTAGATCTTGTTTAACGTGAGATGGGGATCACAGGGAGCACAATGAGCAGACCAGATATAGAGCTATTTAACAAAGCCTCCTTACTGTGCCAAGAAGCTTTTTTTTTTTTTTCTGCTGCCCTTTAATATTTGTCAAATAGAAGTGGAGTGTACTCAGTTTGCTATTTAAAGATTCGTGTCAGTGGCTGTAATTCTAAATAGAGAATGTGAAACATAGATGTCTTGGAGGAGATTTTTTTTGTCTTGAAACTTATCGCTGCTTCCTGCTTCTTTAGCCCAAGGTCTGTTTCTCACTAAGTTATGGTACTGTACTAATTTCTGGAGAACACATGCTTAGGTTAAAGGTTTCTGTCAAATCAGTTCCACATCAGATACCGTGATGTCATATGTTAAGACATCTCTAGGATTTATCTTAGCATTACATAGTTTTGTATAAAGAAAGTGGCCAGTCATTGCTGCTGGCTTCATCCCTTTGCATAGTTCCACTGAAAGGAAAAAGGGGGGGGTGTGTGTGTTTATTATTTCCACAATAAAGGAATGAATGAACATTAAAAAATGATATAATAATGCTGAGGAATAGGCTTCCTCCTACAAGGAGTAGATATTATTTGAATCAAATTAAAATTCAGTCAAATAAGTGGAATTTTGAAAATGGACCATCGCTTCACACAGTTATTTAGACCTTATAATGTGCTTTATTTGAAGCAATTCCTAGGATGCTGTTGGAATCAAAATCAGCAATATTCAATGACTAGCCTCTGAAAAACCAGCAGAAAGAATGATTTGTTTTCTATGGATATGTGTTTCCAGATCGATTAGCTCTTGTATCTAAGAAAATCCCAGCTTTGTTTGAAATTCTTCCTGCTGCTTTGGCATTTATCAAAGTGGATTCTCTTCTGCTTTATAAGTAGCGAATGCATGGTGCCACTTTCTTACAATTAAAGCACTAATGAGAATCTCTCTTTTACTTGGCCACCTGTTTTAGCAAACCATTCGGAGACCTAATTTCTAATTTCTCTAGAAGATGGTGAATTCAGTCAGATTTGGTTGAAATAGGTGTGAAAATTAACTAAAGGAAAGAGTGGGGATGCATAGGGAGAGTAAGATCTATACCTGTGACTGCGTAAGATGTATTTCGTTAGGAAATTACGGTCCATGTTTGGTCTGGGTCTTATCAGTCAAGTTATTACACCAGATGGAAGTAGACATCAATCCTGTCCAGCAGTTAGTATATTCTCTACATAAAGAACATATGTTTAAATACATCTATATTGATATGTGAGCATATGTGGAACAAGTCAATTGGAACAACACTGAAGTTACTTCCTTCCCTTTTTCTTTTCCCACCTTTGCAGGGTATTTGGTGCTGCTATACTGCTGACATCTTCCCTCAACATGTTAATACCGTCTGCAGCCAGGGTGCACTATGGGTGTGTCATCTTTGTTAGGATCTTGCAGGGCCTTGTAGAGGTATGGAAAAATTATAAAATAACCAGTAAATGTGATAGATGCTTTTTAGCTTTTAATTAGCAATTGTAACATTTCAGGGGAAAGTAAAAATTGCTTGCAGTTTGTTATTGATTTTCAGTGTAATGGATCTCAATGTATGAAATACAGCTCTTCGATTTCCCTTCATCTAAATCTCGCATTTATACCTACAAGAGCTTCTATCATAGGGCCTGACCATGCTCTTGTTGGTATGAATGAGAGATTTACCGTGATATAAGAGAGAAAACAATTGAGCCTGTCTTCTAAATGTCTTTTTCTTCCTTCCTTCCTTCCTTCCTTCCTTCCTTCCTTCCTTCCTTCCTTCCTTCCTTCCTTCCTTCCTTCCTTCCTTCCTTCCTTTCTTTCTTTCTTTCTTTCTTTCTTTCTTTCCTCAAAGACAGATTTTTAAGCCTGTGATCACTGGTTTTTTGTTCCTCAGGGCTACACACTTCTGTTGCATGAGCCGATTTTAACTCATGTGCTTTATTGTATAAAAAGACTCCAAAAGAGGGTGCAGAATGCGCCTGGAAGTTAGGTAACTGCCCATCAAGTTCTTAAAGTATACATGTATAAATATGGATCCATTCCTGAAAAGTGATCTGCACGTACAGAGCTGTGCTTGACTGCAAAGAGGAGAGGAACAGAAGCAAGTGGGTAATTACAAAATAAAATAGCTCTTTTAGACCCACTCATTCCTGTGACACTATTCAAAGGACTTGTGAATGCAAAACACCTCAAACAGGACTGTTTGAAGAAGTTTTACAATAAATCATGACAATCTTAAGATTAAGTCTTTATATTTTTTTTTTTTAAATAAAAGACTGAAATGAACAAGAAATTGGCGATAGGACCTTCTTTCAAAACAGAAGAATGTATTTTAAAACCTTTTTGTATATTGAGATTGATAATTTCAACATTTATGATAATCTCATCATTTGCCAAAAGTTATTAATTTTTTCTACTTATCGCATAGGAAAAAACCCATCAAATTAAGAGAAAAGGGACTGTATATAACTATGCATACATCATAATAATTTTTAAAAATTATTTTTGTGGAAAATTAATGTATATTTAATATTAAATTTTCTAACATTTCAACACTGCAAGATGCCAGGATTTCTGTGTAGTTTTCCTATCATTAAGTTAAAGGCTGGTTTTGAAAAGAGACCTAAAAATAGCTGGTTTAATATCAAACCAACTAATATCACCCAATTATTTGCTTTAAGTGCTCAAGAAGGTTCATTAAAGACAAAGGTAGTGAAAAACTTCTCTCTTACCATTATATTTTTAAGCTCTTATTGATCTTATTTTCTAGTTTTTAAGCAGTGAATCTGTAATCTGTATTTCCTAAATTATTTTTAAATGTTAGATCAAAAAAATGTTAGAAGGCCACCAAAACTGAGGGTTGGAGAAATGAGCTCAGTATTAGAAAGACTCCAGAGTGTCTGTGTTTTCATCCTTCCTATGACTTGGGTACTTGTGCATTAAGATTCTTTCTGTTTAATTCTTTGCAATTCTTTCCTAGAAGGGGGAGCAAAAGGAAATAATTGTGTTTTATATCTGTTTCATAAAGCCTCTTTAATGATTTGGAATGATATACAAAACCCATTTCAACTTTAATAGAAGTTGAAGTTTTTCTAATGCTGTGCTCAGACTTGACTATAGAAATACAAATCATTCTCAACTTCTTGTTTGTAGCAATTAAAAAAAAATAAATCATGCAAAGACAATGAACTGAGTGATTGATCAGCATTAGCTAACTTGTGGCACGCCCATTCCCCAGGGGGTCACCTACCCTGCCTGCCACGGTATTTGGAGCAAGTGGGCCCCCCCATTAGAAAGAAGTAGGTTAGCAACCACTTCCTTTTGTGGTAAGTAACTTCCTATTTTTGTCTCTCTTTCATTTGTAATGTGGAAGTGTTTTGAGACTGAATTTTTCTCCCCTTTCATCCACACGTCTTGTTTTGTAGGTTCCTATGCGGGAGCTGTTATTGCAATGCCTTTAGCTGGAATTCTAGTGCAATATACTGGGTGGTCTTCTGTGTTCTATGTGTATGGTATGCATTTTTTCTCCTCTCACTCCAATATTGTATGACCTTACTCTACCCTTTCTAAAAATGTAAAAGCTACTGTTAAGAGGCCCAAAAAATAGAGAAGCAAGTCTGTAAAGCTAAAAATACAGCCTAGAGAAAACGACAATGAAAGAACAGAATTTAAAGGAGAAAGTAGGAAAGCAATATTATTAAATAAGAAGAAAGCTAGTTCATGGTGAAACCTTCACCACTTCTAGTACAAGTACTGCAAACTGCTATGCAGATCTGTAGAATCTCAGATCATGTAATGTCACACTTTCATTTATACAACTGTAAGTTTAGAGTACCTGCCCTGACTGAGATGTCCTGATCTTTATCTAAAGACTTCTATAACCTCATTCACAGTAGTTGTGCTACCTTAACTTACAGTGATGAAAAAAAAGTGTCCCAAAGGATTTCATTCTGCATTGAATGAAGGGGAAACCTTATTGAAATTTGATAAATTACTCAGGAAATGCATTGCTATGTTAAAAACAACGCCACAAGCTTGTATTTTGCAGGTAAAAAATTTAGTGTAGTAAGCAAACAACAGTGGCTTAAAGCAGAATGGAACTTCATTTACAGTCTGGTGAAATGAAATGGAAGCAGTTGCATTGCATTGTGTTGTGCAAATTGATGTTAAAATACCAGTGAATATTCACTTACAGTGAAATCATTCTGTAAATGAAACAAAGAAGACTTCACTGTGGTCCAGCTCTGCATGTATTTTGCACAAATATTGTTTGCAGGATCCAACTCTCTGTTAGAATGACTCAGTAGAAGAGCAGTAACAACAAGTCCTGCTTAAATTCATTACAATTATTGACAGCTTTTTTCCCCTTATTTGTTGCTTTACTGTACATCTTTGTAAAGTCTTTCTTTCCATTCCAAAGGGAGCTTTGGTATAGTCTGGTACATGTTTTGGCTTTTGGTTTCATATGAGAGTCCTGCAAAGCATCCTACCATCACAGATGAAGAAAGGAGGTACATAGAAGAAAGTATTGGAGAGAGTGCCAACCTCCTAGGTGCAATGGAAGTAAGAATATTACTCATACACTTGTTTCCTACGAGATAGTAGTAAAACTCAAAAACCCCAAGTAGAAACAACAACAACAAAATCAACCATCCTTCTTCGTTAAGACAGAATAACACGTTTCATACAATTGGATCTTTTGAGGGGTGGGGAGATCTGAAATCTGTTGGTGGATTTCTGAGCGGCTATTGCTTCTGCACAAAGAGAATCATAGAATCATAGAATGATTTGGGTTGGAAGGGACCTTTAAAGGTCATCTAGTCCAATTCCCCTGCAATGAGCAGGGATATCTTCAACTATACCAGGTTGCTCAGAGCCCCATCCAACCTGACCTTAAATGTTTCCAGGGACAGGGCATCTATCATGTCTCTGGGCAACCTGTGCCAGTGTTTCACCACCCTCAGCACAAAAAAATTCTTCCATACATCTAGTCTAAATCTTCCCTCTTTTTGTTTAAAACCATTACCCCTTGTCCTACTGCAATAGGCCCTGCTAAAACAATATATATAATAATACATATCCTATACAATCCCTTCTGGAAGGTTTTCCTTTTCCTAAAAGTAAACTGGAAGGAAAGCACTACTTAGTGTCTCTTGAGGTCCTCAAAATATCAGAAAAAAAGGCAAATCCTGACTATTCCATGTTTCATTTGCAAGAAATACTGCAAGTTGCAAAAGAGCATACTAGGAGAGCCATAGAAACATTCCCCATTATCGTGATAACTTTACTGGAAATGTGCTATCAAGCCTCTCATAATCTGACTTAGTTCCGTACTGGATGAGTTCTCAAAAACTCCTAAAAAACAGTTATGAACTCAGAGCCTTTTCTAGCCACTCTAGTAATCTATCATGTTAAAAAATAATTTTCTTATTTCTTTACCTACCTATTGAAAAGCTTTAAAGAAACTATGACCATACTTGCTAACTCAAGAAAGTAAAAAAAAATTAATTGGTTCTTAAGCCTCACTTTATCTGCTCAAATTTTTACACTATCCATGCCCAGTAGACCCCCACTACCACTCTCCAATATGTTTTCGAATTCATCGGAACATTGGTTCTTGATTGAACTCAGGAATAAACCATTTTTCTCTTAGTAAAAAAACTATGCTACAGATTAAATAGGGAACTGGAAATATTACAGAGTCATTTTGTTGATAGCTGACATTTTTAGGTGTTCTTGAGGTAGCATCTGTGTTGATGTTTAGCAGCAGTCAGCAGAGTTCATGGTTTCTTATGTAAGTGCTTTTGAAAATCTTAGGTGATATGAGATACTTCAAAGGATGTCCATATAATTCTAACTTGGACTGGATAATTTATGTCTATTTTTTATTGTTGTTTTTTAATTAAACATTTTTTGGAAGTGATTCGTTTATATCAATAGTTCATTTGCTTCTAAAACATTTAGGCTGAAATTCTTCCCACAATATCAGGTTGGCTTTTTTGGTTGGCTTCTCATTAATTAAGTCACACTCTCACTTAAGTGTAATTTAACAGGTATACAAGGTATTGCATACATCCATCTATGGGCTCTTTTTCTTTGAAGAAAAGCCACAGTAGACAAATCAACAGTAGATTAAATACAGCCTGAAACCTTGCTGAAGCGATTTTCTAACACTCATCTGGGTCTAGATCCTGTATTTGGATCAACACAGATGGACAGAACCCTGGGCTCACGGAGAGGTGTTGAGACTCAGCAGGATTGTAGTTCTGTCCATCTGTCATTTCTTTTACATTATGCAATTCATTTTAAAGCTAAAATACAATAAACAAAAAATATATTGACCAAGCAGTTTCAGCTGAGGCTTGATAAAAAATTATTCAGAATGCTGGGATTAAGATTTAAATGCTAAAAATAAATCGGGATGAAATTGTGTACTTACAGTGTGAAATCTGACTGTTGCCTCAGATACAAAAACATGGTCTTTTAAAGATATATTATTATTTTGGACTTAGTATGTTCATGTTTAAATGATTGAGATAATGACACTTGTACATGAGTGTTGTGATACAGCTAAGTATCACTGAATTTCTCCACTTCTGCACTTTGCAGTAATTTTTACTGCTTATGTTTTTAAATTAAATCTTGATCATTCAAACATGGATGCATGTACTTTATGTTAATTGAAGTCATTGGAATTCAGATATATAAAGCTGTGCATATATGAGCTTGTTGGACTATAGGTAAAAATAACGGATAGGAAAAGGGAAGAAAGATAGCTGATAATGACCAAAATGGTGACTGGATCCCCCTTTCTGTGTTTCAGAAATACAAAACTCCATGGAGAAAATTTTTTACATCTATGCCAGTCTATGCAATAATTGTTGCAAACTTCTGTAGAAGCTGGACTTTTTACTTGCTGCTTATTAGTCAGCCTGCTTACTTTGAGGAAGTCTTTGGATTTGAAATAAGCAAGGTATGTAAAAATAATGTAAAGTTTTTATCTCAGCTAAAGAAATATCAGAGCTACATTTGTAGTATTTATTAGGAGGAGGAAAGAAAAGTCTTCTGCGTCTTTAGCATGGATTTATAAGTCTTAACTCTTATCCCTCCCGGTTACTGCTCCCTTGACCAGTGCATGTAAGTGAAGTAACAACAATGACAAAGGATTGGACAGGGGAAGGTGAAGGCAGGAGGAGATTTAGTGATGATCGACTTGGGGCCATATTGCAAAAAGACCTTTAGTTAAGTGCTTGAAACCAGATCATGCATGGTATTAGAAGGGTATTGAGACACCCGTTACGCTTCTGTCCCTGACACCCCAGGGGATGCAGGTTCCCACCAAAGCTGTAAAGGAAGTATTGACAAGTGGTTCCATTTTTCCAGGTGCATTTTACAAAGCAGGACCACCTAGTTTTAGGAAGGATAGTACAATTTATCACCTTTCTATATCCTCTTTTAATGTGGTGAGAGTATATAGTCAGCTTTCTACTAATACAGATTTCCTTCTTGTGAAAGTCACAGGGGCTTGTGCTTTTGAGATCCCTGTACTCTTTTGATATTGTTCCACGAGGTATTGTCACCCTTAATTGTGGCATAAGTAACAATTAGATGAGTGGCTTCCGAAGTGTTGCCTTATTATGGAGTATTATCAAAATTATCACAGAATCACAGAATCTTCTTGGTTGGAAGGGACCTTTGAGATCATGGAGTCCAACCACAAAAAACCAACCAACCAAACAAAAAAAACCCAAACCAAACACCAAAACCAAAACAAAAACAAAAAACACACAAAACAAACACCCACACCCCACACCCACCCACAAACAGACACAAACCAACAATCTCAGGCACTAGAGCATGCCCTGAAGTGCCACGTCTACATGTTTCTTAAATACCTCCAGGGATGGCGACTCCACCACCTCCCTGGGCAGGCTGTTCCAGTGCCTGACCACCCTCTCAGCAAAGTCATTCTTCCTAATATCCAATCTAAACCTCCCCTGCCTCAACTTCAGACCATTTCCTCTGGTCTTGTCATTATTCCCTTGGGAGAAGAGGCCAACACCCACTTCTCTACACCCTCCTTTCAGGGAGTTGTAGAGGGCAATGAGGTCTCCCCTCAGCCTCCTCTTCTCCAAACTTAACATGCACAGTTCCCTCAGCCTCTCCTCGTATGACTTCTAGACCCCTCACCAGCTTGGTGGCTCTCCTCTGGACACGCTCCAGCAGCTCAATGTCCTTCCTGTAGTGAGGGGCCCAGAACTGAACACAGCACTCGAGGTGAGGCCTCACCAGTGCCCAGTACAGAGGCACCATCACTTCCCTCCTCCTGCTGGCCATGTTATTCCTGATACAGGCCAGGATGCCGTTCGCCTTCTTGGCCACCTGGGCACACTGCTGGCTCATGTTCAGCCGGCTGTCCACCAACACCTCCAGGTCCTTTTCTGCTGGGCAGCTTTCCAGCCACTCTGCCCCAAGCCTGTAGCGCTGCCTGGGGTTGTTGTGACTGAAATGCAGGACCTGGCACTTGGCCTTATTGAACCTCATCCCATTGGCCTTGGCCCATTGATCCAACCTGTCCAGGTCCCTTTGTAGAGCCTGCCGATCCTCAAGCAGTCAACACTCCCACCTAGTTTGGTGTCATCTGCAAACTTACTGAGGGTGCATGTGATGCCATCCTGCATTTAAAAATGGGCTTCCATCTTTAGCTGGAGTTACTTTAAGAAGCTTGAAATATCATCTGTTATGTATGCAATAAGAATGGTCACATCCTACACAATTAATCTGATCATTTTGCTCTAGAAGATTTTTCTTAGAGTGTATTCAGAGAAATACAGAGCTTTGTAAACAATAAAACAGCAAAGCCAGTTTTCACCTGCTGTGGATGCTCATAAATGAATAGTTATCATTTAGTGAGGAACACCTCAAAGCAGTAACTGCAATCTCATACTTACCTCATAGTTAATATCTGGTTTATTGGGAGAAACATCTATTAACATGAAGCTAGCTGTCACAACAGAGTTGTCACATATATAAACTGCAATGAAATGCACCATTTCACAACTTTAATTGAAGAGTGGAGAAAACTTGTTTTCTTTTTGTTCTCACAGAGTCTGTCTGCTCTGCACGCTGATGTAACTCAAGTCAGACATCAGGCTGGCTGATGCACTGTTCAGACAGGAATTATGCAAAAACCCCTGTGCTTGAGCACTTTTGCAGATATACACAATAATCAGAATTCCCAATTAGAATAAAATGCCACGTGTACTAAAAGAAATTATCTGCAAGGTAGTTATGTTGACAGGAGATAGGAGTTGGTGGTTCATGCCATGCCCACAGATCCTGCTTTGAAGGAATGGTCTTCAAACATATCACTATATCTTGCAACAGTCATCACAAAATTCCTATGTCTTACTTTGCTAGTACGTATAGCATTTTAAATATTGTCAATGGATATGTAGTATGTTATCTTCTATTACATAGAGTTTCTGAGACCTATCTTTTGCCCATGTGAAATTCGAAGCTTCAAGCATGGCCAGAAATCAAAGGCAACTGGCCATATTGCATGTGAGGATGATCCACAGGGAATCTGTCTAGACATGTTAGGTTTGCTGGGCAATGCAACGCCAAACACATCACCAACAGAAATGTAGCCATTCAGTTCAAACACACATTTCATCATAAATTTTCTGAAAAGAGGCAGAGGAGCCGTAAGCCAGCACATTAGCTTAACTATAAACTGTGAAAACAATCTATAAACAAAAAGCCTCACGGCATCAGATGTTTTTAAAAACTCTGGCTGTCCATAAAATACAATGACATCTTAAGATCACAAGTTTTATTCATTTAATAAATAAAGTTAAGATTTTTGGTTTTAGCACAAAGCCTGAGATTGAAGAGAAACAATTAATTAGTTGCTGAATACTTCAGAAAATGAAGACTCAATATGTTGTTATGGTTTCTACTCTGCTAATTGGAATTATTATTTTAGGTGGGTATCTTATCTGCTGTGCCACATTTAGTGATGACAATTATTGTTCCTATTGGGGGACAAATTGCAGACTTTTTAAGAAGCAAGCAGATTCTTTCAACCACTACTGTGAGAAAGATAATGAACTGTGGAGGTAAGTCTTCCTACTTTGTTTAAAAGTTTCTTGTACAGATTCAATGTCCATATAGTACGCTGGATTCAGTAAAAAAATGGTGTGGTTTATGCAATGCTTTGTGCATTATTATTTTTTTTTTGTGTTACAGATATGGTTACTAAATAAAAGTGATCACAGTTATTCATATTCTGGGTTTCAATCTAGGTGTTTGGTGTTTGAAAAAGCACTTAGTCTGTTAAAGAAACAGATGAGCTTTTTGGGGGTAATTTGCCTGCCCTTAGCTACTTACTGAATCTTAGCTCCATGTCTAAACACCCTCTGCAGTAAGAGAGCCCAAACAACTACCTGAGCTTGCATATTTGACTTCTGAGGGGTTAAAGTCACATCAGCTGGATCCCGACTGTGATAAAGACTGCAAAATTCATAAGCAGGTTAGGTGTATATTCCCATTAGGTTCGGCCGGAATGACCTAACCAAATCACAAGTATTTCTTTTAATCTTAAAACTGACTGTCAGTAACAATAAATTAGCATTCAAAGAACAAAATAAGCATTATTTGAGACAGCAAGAACATGTGTTTTTTAGGGATGAAATACCTGATTATATTCCTGTCTGAGGTAATGTTTTGCCTCTGTCTTCCTATGAAATATTACCTTACTTAAGGTCTGCAATATTTGAGAGTGAATGAAATCTGATGCCTGGTTTTCTTTATGATTTCCCCAGGTTTTGGTATGGAAGCAACTCTTCTTCTTGTGGTGGGATATTCTCACAGTAAAGGAGTGGCTATTTCATTTCTAGTGCTTGCTGTAGGCTTTAGTGGATTTGCCATATCTGGTAAGATTATATTACTGTTATTAGTACATTATTTTATCTTAAGAGATAGAACATCTCATTTGGGTTTTATTCATTGATAGTAATTTAAACAAACCTCAGAATTCCAAATGACATTATTTATGATCATTACAAAGGAAAGTACAATCAGTACCACATCTTTTATATTAGATTATTTTTTTTTAAATACTTCAATCTTTTCTATATGCATTGCGGCAAATTAAACTTTCTTTGCAGTGAGGTGCTAATGTACACCATAGATTTTTCTTGAAACCAAACATATAACACAAGTGATATTATATGATGATATCTAAATTTACATGTCATTGTTTTACTATTTTTTTCCGCTGTGTATTTCTTAATGCTTTGTTAGTGTTCCATTTTTTTATTACTTTGGGGCCTATTTACAGGCAATTTTTTTCTGATTTAAAATTCAGCTCTTCCCCTTTCCTGCTGATATATCACCCCTTTGCCTTTGCCTTTCCCAAACGCAAGTCACCTGGCCTTCCTTTGTTTTCCCACTGTGATCTTTGTATCCTCTCCCATGCTGCTTCCTTATGTCTAAAACAGGCTCTCTTTTCTTTTGTGCCAAACATCTAAACTCTTCTTAATCAAATCTGTTCTTAATCCCACGTATGCTGCAAGGTACCATACCTGTTTTGTACAACTTGAAAAGTATATTGCACTATCCATGTCATAGTGCCTGCCTTTTCCCTTTTATTATCTTTCTGTATCCAAAGATTTGGTTCCTGTTTTCACTTTCTTAAGTGCTTATTTTGGGGAGAAAGGGTTCTGTCACTTCAGAGACGCATGTGTTTTTTCTAAGATTATTTAAATATCTACTGCATAAATTTCAAAAGAATTAAGCTGCTGGAAATGCAAAAGAACAAACAAATATTTATGAAAATAATTAATGAATCAATTATAGATACCCTCTTTTTACTCCCTTCATTTTACCACTCAAGAACAGAAGGGAACTACCTTCTGCTGGACTGTCTGACAAAAAGAAAAATGTGGGCAATAGGAAAGTGGTACAAGCTGCAAGAAGAAATTATAGGTTATTTACAGCATGAAATGTTCATGAATGACACCACAAAATGTGAACTTTCTCCCTGCCTAAATATCTTCTGGGTTTTCTACTCCGCACAGTCACTACCGGGATTTTTTTAAAAAAAGCTGCAGTTTTGGGAAGAAAACACATTTGGTATTCTTTTATAACATATTTTTAAAAGAAAATAAAAACCCAGAGTCCCTGTAGGAACAAGCCTTTTAGAGAAAAAGAAATGCAATTAAACAGCCCAAATACGTCATAATGAACTTGTCAGGTGACAGCATTACTTTTCAGAACTGAAGTAATGGTCTGCCTTTGGTATGAATGTTTGCTGACCTTTGCATTGCAGGATTCAATGTCAACCATTTAGACATTGCCCCGAGGTATGCCAGCATCTTAATGGGGATTTCTAATGGAGTCGGGACCTTGTCTGGAATGGTTTGCCCTATAATTGTTGGAGCAATGACAAAGAACAAGGTAAATGGCAATACAGTTATCAAATCTTCCAGTTTAATACTATCACTTTCAAGAAAAAGGCCTTTCCCTAGTACAACTCACCAAGCTATCTGTATTAGTCTGGGACCTCCATGTGATAGCATCCAGGAACTTGCAAATTTGAAGCATCTTCACTATATGCTCCCCAGGTCAATGCCTTTGTAGGCTAGTGAATAGGGATTTTTCAAAGGAAGATGGATATAAATAATTGGGAACTGGACACTTAAATGTTTCAGCTGTGCTGACTATCACAGCCTCAATCCCTAATTTAAATCTTGCAGCTCAGAAGAGCTAGGTAAGTCTATGCACTAGTCTGATTTAGCAAATTTCTTCTTTACAGACACGTGAAGAGTGGCAGTATGTCTTCCTCATTGCTGCTTTAGTTCATTACGGAGGTGTTATCTTCTATGGCATATTTGCTTCAGGAGAGAAACAACCCTGGGCAGACCCTGAACAGACAAGTGAAGAGAAATGTGGCTTTATCCATGAAGATGAACTTGCTGAAGAGACAGGGGACATTACTCAGAATTATGTAAATTATGGTACCACCAAGTCTTATGGTGCTACAACCCAGGTCAATGGTGGTTGGCCTAATGGTTGGGAGAAAAAAGAGGAATATGTACAAGAGGAAGTACAAGACTCATACAACTACAAGGAAAGAGATTATTCATAACAAACCTAAATATTGGTTATATTTTGTAGTGTTTGTGATTAAATTCATTGTGATTGTTTGCACACAGAAATAAAATGTGGTATAAACATGTAAACACATATCAAACAGGAAGGTCTTACTGTAAAAAAAATACATCAAAGTGCAATCTGTATGAGTTGTGACATGTCATCACTTTCATTAGGTTATATTTGTTCTATAAACATTAGAGTTTTAAGGGTTTACTGGTCAAAACTATAGAGGCAATTAGATACTTGCAGTATACAAGAGCTAAAACTCATAACTAAGGATTAAAGCACAACTAAGCAACCAAGTTGGCACATCTAATGCTCTTTCTAGAAAGCCAAAATTACTTGATCATTAAAAATGCACTTATATATTTGTTACACTGTATTGAAAGAGATTGTGTTAAATACACGCGTTTACTCAGTGCAATGTAGGAATTGTGTGTTTAGTCTAAGACAAGATCTTTCTTAAAGAAGAAAGGTTGAGTCCTAGGCATTTACAGAGGATTGATCCAGTTCCTTTAATGGTAACTGTATCAAGCCTAAAGAACAAATAGGGCATATTGTATGTTTATCGTGATTACATGCTGCAGGCTACTCTGTGATGAATAAAGGAATTATTTAGGAGTTTTATACTTAACGTTTGGGCACAAATTCTTATTTCTGTTCTTTACAGAATCTTATGAAATTATAGGCATTGTCATGTTCTTCCCTGCATCTATCAACTAATATAAAACCAATATATAATGTTAGGTCTGACTTTTCTTGCAGACTGTCAAATCCCTTTATCAAAAAACAAGCTTTATTATTCTATTCTTTACAGTATATTCCAACTTTCTACTGGTGTCTTTAGAGAGAGAAAAAAACCAATATAACATAGAAAAAGATATAGTCTTTTACAAAATTCCAAAGAGAAATTTACTATGAGCAAGTAGCCCTATGAAAAAGGATGTATTTGTTTTGCAGAATATTTTGAAGCCAATAGAAGAAACAGAGAATAATTTAACCCTTATTCTTCCCTTAATAGCTTTCATATTTTTACACATTGTGCCACAGTTGTATACATAGATATAAGTTTATTGAAGATACTGTAATTATAGAAAATGTTGCTATTTTAGAAATCCCTGAAATAAAAAATGTATTAGTCTTTCGATTAAACCTAATAATAATGGACACTGAATATGAGTAACATAAAAACTCACAATAAACCAAAGTGGTAAATAAACTAGTGTTGGGTTAAAAGAAGCCAACAAGCACCAGGCTTGTCTTTTTAGCATAACTCAACAGTGAATGCAACATTAGTGTACCAAGCAATAAGTGCAATGCATTATGAAGTGCATAATCTTCTAGACTATATATTAACCTTCATTAAGCTTGTTGTATATATTCGGGGCTGTTGGGATTAAACCAAACTGGACCAACTGAAGTTAGCAACACCAGACCACTTCTTAATACTCTAAAACGACAACAATGATCCATTTCTTAATTCAATCAAATGATTATTATTGTATGTAATAATCCATTCTGGATTCTTGGTCTGTTCATTGTATTGTGCTAGTGATTGGAAACCCTGCTACCGCAATATACAACTTGAGGATTGTTTCTTCTCCTTTTTTTTTAACGCAAACCATACCTTGACCTTAAGAAAAAAGTATTTTGCTTTGTGCCTCAAAGTGATGTAAAATGTGACCATAGCTTTTGCTGTGTTTAATGAAAAAGATGTGGACTGTGTCACTTTTGTTGCTGCAAAAAGTGTTAATAAAATGCTCTATTTATCCTTTTATATAAAAAAGGACCATTGTAGTTTCTTGTCATTTTTTAAGATGTGCTTTGATATAGATGACTAAAATTGTAGTCACTGCAGAACAAATTCTGCTATCGACATGGAGATATTATTTCATGTCCCAGCTGGGAGCTGTGCTGAATACCCAACGTCCTGCATTGTCTACTCTCTCCTCTAACCATCCACAGATGTTTGGTGGGAGAGGTACTAACTCTAGATTGCCGTTCCTCCTCTCATACGGATGGCTGGAGTAGGCGTGCAAGAGAGCGGAGCAGGAGGATCAATGTGCCAGCCAATGCAGCGTAACGGGGAAAGACAGACTAATCTGTGTTAGCTTGAGAGCTGGTGTGGATCAGCATTCTCTAAAGAAAATGAAAAACATCACAGACTGCTCTTCTTGGAATTTGTTTCCTTTCTTGCTCCTTAACTGAAACTTAATGTTATTTTCAGTCCATCTTCGGACAGACCCTAGAGAAATCATGGAATCACAGAATTGTCAGAGTTGGAAGGACCTCTAGAGATCATGTAGTCCAACTCCTCTGCCGAAGCAGGATTGCCCAGAGCACATTACTCAGGACTGCATCCAGGCGGGTCTTGAAGATCTCCAGAGAAGGGGACTTCACAACCTCCCTGGGCAGCCTGTTCCAGGATTCTGCCACCCTTACTGGAAAGAAGTTATTCCTCATATTTGAATGGAACTTCCCATGTTCCAGCTTGTGCCCATTGCCCCTGGTCCTGTCACTGGAAACCACTGAAAAGAGTCCAGCTCCATCCTCCTTCAACCCACCCTTTAGGTACTTGTAAACATAGATGAGGTCTCCCCTCAGCCTTCTCTTCTCCAGGCTAAAGAGCCCCAGCTCTTTGAGCCTTTCCTCATAAGGGAGGTGCTCTAATCCTGTAATCATCTTAGTAATCAGTAAATTCAACAAATTCTATATTAAAAGTAAGCCTTTTTCTAACAAAATATTTACTCTTCAATAATTTTCTTGCACCAAGTAGAAGAATGTAGAAACACCAAACCGAACAAAAGGCTACAAGACACTAGATAGAACAGTAATGGGCCCAGTGTTTCTCACCTATAGACTCTCATGAGATGCTGAGTCAGGTGACACACAACGATACTGCTAATTGTTTTGATAGACCGGTGTGATGTTGCCATGGAAACTTCCTGAAAGACTAAAAAGTGAGATAAATAGGGTCTGTAAAAGTATGGTTGTATTTATCATGGTAAGTGGACAGCTCAGAAAATGAAAACTAATTAACAAAATCAAAATCAATTCTTCTCAGTTTTCGGTCTACTCTTACAGGTTCTCTATCTTTTGAAATTGTTTCAATAATTTTCTTTCATTAAATACAGGTATTTTTTTTTCTTAATAGCTTGAACCCTTTTTAATTACTTAGAACAAAGGAGAGACTTTAATCCAGGCATTAGATACTGCACTGTTCAGCCATGCACAACTCAGTGGGAACCCAACAGTTGCCTTAAAACACTACACCACTCTAAGATCCTCCACAATTCTCTTTCTAGCTCTCTGCTTCTGCTTTGACTCCTTTACTTCCTCTTGAAATGGCAGTGCAGAAAAAACTGTTCTTCTGGGAAGGAAGGGGAGCATGATAGGTTTTAGGATTTTTACTTCTTCACAGACCCCTATTCACAGAAAAATACAGGAACCAAATGTCAGGAACATGACTGAGAAATAAGAAGGGGAAATGGGGGAAACAATTGGATTCTTGCAAAGGATGATTAAGTGAAGACAAGCAGCAAGAGCTGGATCTGTTTTAGGGAAAAGGAGAGTTGAGGTGACATGACCCTTCAGCTAAACTCCTATATTTCTTCTCAGTACCTATGTTTATATTTCTCCCTTTCCATTTTGTAAAGTAGCATTGCGAAAGTATACTTCTTAAGCCTCTTCTGAACTGTGCCCTGTCTGCCCAGAGGTTTCTCTGCTGCACTCCGATTCCAAGAGTAGCTCTGCAGACGTGTTGCACTTGTATGGTGCAGTGTGCCTCTGTTGGAACTCGCAGCAGCTCAAATCATCCCCCTTTATAAATCAGACTGTTCACAGTCACTTGTTCATTTTGGCCTGTCACCTATTACTGTTCTGTTCCTCTATCTGGTACTCTCTGCTCACTAACTATGTTGAAAAAAAATAGAAAGAAATTGTTACTTACATTTTTCTGTATCAGTTAGTTATCTTTTAAGTGAAGAAAAATAAGTAAAAGGAAGAGACAGAATCCAGACTCCATAAAATCGTTAGAACAACTTTAGAGTTTACGTGGGCTAGAATATCACCTCAACTGCTCACCTTTATGTCCTCAAATGATTTCATATAGATAGTATCGCTCAGCCAGTGACAACTTTTTAAATACTCGAATCAGCATCGGTCAGATCCCTTCTGTTAACTCATATTCTTTGTTGCAGAGATAAAGCTATCATAAAGTGCTCTTTGCTTTCAGAAGTGATCATGAAATTCAATGGACCAAATTTCATAAAAACACTTTTCTATGGAGGAAAAGAAAGCTTCAAGGTAAAGGTTGAATAACAGTGACAAAAGAATATCTGCAAATATGAATGAAGTCCTCTTTCAGCATGAAGCTAGGAATAGGAATGAATATGGAAGTCAGAATAAATGTCACAGTTCAAAGCCGTACTGTTAGAACGATAACATCACAGTCTTAGTCGCTGCCTCTGAAAGATGAAATGTTTTGTTCCCTTTAGGATAAGCTGTGAAGGAGTTTGAAGGCTAGTCTAAGTCTAGATTAGCTACTTAACAGCAGCTGCTTTTGTACTTGTTTCGAATTTGTCTGTGTTTTTTACTTGAATAATTTTCATTACACTGGGAGATTTAAGAATAAATAATCAAAGGACTTAGAACTACAGTCAGATATTTTAATTATCCATGTATATCCTCTCTGAGCCAGCTAATGTGTCTGATGTTGCTATTCTGACTTTGCTTCAGTCTTTTTCACTCTGTTGTAACCCAAAGCATGGCAAAAATGAAATGTGTTATATGTTTACATATGTACAGCTACTGAAGCCTATGTACTTATACTCAGGTCACATGCTTAAGACAGTATCTTCCATGTTTGAAAATTAATGTTGCAACATGATTGTTGGCAAATGCCTCCCTGGTAAGGCTTTTAACATTAGAAACATATCATTCTTGCAATTTTTGCTTTAGGTGAAGCCGCTTTCTCTCAAATGCCATGGGTGAGGCATTAGAAAACAACAGTCCAACCTCTGGCAGGGTCTTATCTACAAAAAAGTAAGTAGAGAATAAATATGAAAGAGAAACATTATGTTCCCCTTTCTCAGCGAAACAGTATGAAAGGCAGATGTGATGTCAAACATAAAACAGAAGTTAGAAAGTACAGGAAATAAAATGTTGTAGGAAATTTAAGGAAAAGCTTATAGAAGAGCTGCCAAATTTTCTCACTTTTGCTCATGGCACCAGTGAGAGAAAAAATCTGACTATGAAGTCCTAAATATCTGGTCCACCCTATCCTGTGTCTAAGGTATAATCAAAAGATGACTCAGAAGCTGATTGCCACGTTCTGGCTATAGCCTACCTTGTCCTAACATTGTTTCGAAAATACTTCTCTGTCAGGGCCATGAAGGCACTTATAGGCCTCAATTGCCTTGAGCATCCTGCCCTGGAACACCCACCTGCGCTCCCACCCATGGCTCAGAAACCCCATTTCAGCTCAGGCCAGGGCTTCCCTGTCTCTAGTCTGTCTCCTGAATATAAATTGGATCTATGTTGTGTCCTTGTCTCCAGTCCTACCTCTGGCCTGCCTCCTGTTGCTCCTGACAGGTCTCTCTGGATGGACTCTGGACTCAATTTGTTCCTTGTTATCTCTGGGCCCACCAGTGGAGTTAGCACCCTGCTGTGCCCGTGCAGCTCAGACCCTGTGGGACTGCACCCTGGTCAATAACTGCACGGCCAGCAGCTGGGCCACCCTCGGCTCATGGCTCATTTCCCTCAACCCTTCCTGCTGGACCCTTTTCATATTGTGCCAGTGATAGTCCAAGGATACTTGCTAAACTTCACGCTATGGAAGAGCATATGCTCAATTCACACTCCTGAAATTAAGCACCATGCCAATCCCTGAAAGAAGCAGAACGGTGCATAATGATCTCATTATTTTCTTAAAATACAATGAAACATACTGCTGTGTTGGGCAGGAGATTGAACCTATCAGAGCATACTGCTTCATTAGTAGTAGGGTTTGGATTCCAACTTAAAGTCTGTCCCTCTCACAGATGTACTCTGCCATCGTGGATATACTCATAGTGCCAGTTTCCTTTTCCAGGAGGAGCTCTGTTTCATTTGTCAGCGTGTCTTGATGAAACTGTATCAAGTTTTCATCCTTGCACCCACCACAGATTTTCTTCGCTGTGCACAGGAAGCTGGTATTACCATCCTCAGGCCTTCTGCTGGAGATAATCAGTGCTTACTTGCACTTTAACTAGCTTTTCAAAACTGATATACCTTCACACTACTTCTGGCTGGGCACTGTTGCACAACGGCATACTGTCTGCTCACAGAAGTATGCAAACAAATGATGTTCTTGATCTTTGCACTAACCAGGGTCAGCAGTGAAAACTGATGATTTGCAAAACTGGCGATCAAGGCATTGTAAAGAGTATCACAACCTTGTACGACTGACAAGGAGCTGATGACAAGGTGTTGCTTGTACCCTGAGGATCAAATGGCAGCTTCTGTGCACAAAGAATAGTGAATGAGATGAACGTTTGACATGGACAAACAGTACAGCTGTATTTGGTTTAGCAAGATCCCAATTCATACTAAGTAGTACGAATTCATTCACTTCTGCTCTGACTGTGACACCTTGATAAATCTTCAAATTTACATCCTCCACTGCTTTTCTTTCAGGATATACAGATATTACACGTCATTAGCAACCTAACAAAATAAACTGTTTAACTTAATCAGCAAGAGGAAGAATTTTATTTCAAATGTTAAACACATCTTATGTGAGAAAGATAGCAGCCATCCACAAAAAAGATGGTTATTAAAATTAACCCAGTTGTAAAACTTTCCTTAAAATTTAACATGAACTATGTTAGAGTAGTCTCCTAGGTTTGTATAGGTACATAAAATATGCACATGTATATGTACATAAGACACAGATATTTGGAGCACAGAAAGATTTTAGTTCTCTTTCGACCTGGTCAAAATCCTAATGTATCCTCAGCAAGTTCAAATAGCACTTGCATAAGTCTCCTCTCAAAATCATTAAAATCTACAATAAGCACAGTCATCAGCAACAAGTAACAAAAAATTTAAGTCATACATAAGAAGTTTGGTTGGTTTTGTTCTCTCTGAGAAGATGTTGAAGTCTGACAGCTTGAGGGAAATTCAGAACAGCAACCTAAAAAAGGGCAGTGAAACTGGATGGGGATATTGGCAGGAAACACTTGGTGTTGTATTGCTTATCTTGACACTTCCACCGTTAGATTTTCCAGGTCACAAATGTAGAATAATCTATGATTTACTTTCCCCATAGCAGGAACTTAGTATTTAGTACTTACTAAGTTGATATAAATATTTCTAGAGGTATGAATAGCCTAATAATATTTCCCAATTTAAGGGATCTCCTTCAAGTCAGAATGTATTTTTTTAGAGCATCTCTGTTCTCTCTTGAAAAAGAAGTATGAAAAACAGCTTTCCTTGAAGAATGGATTATTTTTCACTTATTCAAACAGTTGCAGTCCTCCTGCCAGGGTTTTCAAGGTTCCTGCTCATCACACCTACTGAAAAATCTGAACTGATTAAGTAGGACATGCACAGTAAAAATGATACCAGAAAATGTTGTACTTACTATCTACACACCATGTAGATGAATAGCACATGCACTGTAAAACTGTGTCAAGGTCCACACAAACAGTGTCTGGTTTAAATCAGTGTTCAGAAGATGAGAGTGGATGGCTGGATGTCCAAGTATCCAGAGAGAGGAAAAAAATCCTCATATTTTGAAAAATATTTCTAAAGAGATGTAAGTAGAAGAATGCAAATACAGGTATGATAGCCCTATTCACTTATTGACTTGTCTCCACCTTTCTGTAGCAAGGTCAACAAATCAAAGAGAAAGGCCACTACTACGCCAAAAACAGATGTAAACAAAAAGCAAAAGCGATGCTTGGAAGCAGAAAATGAATTAGATGAGAAAGTATTTAAAAAATAATGGATAGCATTGTTAAAATTGGAAGATTGCCATTTAATTAGTGTTTGTCTTGATAATCAATTCAATGTGTCAACACTGGATAATTGTCATAGATGGCCGTGAACTAAATAAATTTGTGAGGAGGCTATGATAATTTCCTTCAAGGTAAACATCAGAACAATCAACAGAACTGCTTCCAGTTTTAATCTGGAAAGCTACAATGTTCTTTTCTTTTTTGTAAATGTTGCTTTCTGGAATTAAAATTGAATCAAATAAAGACAAGGTCAACCAACGCTCAACTTTTTTCTCAGCTGTGTTTTTCTGCGCAGTTATGTCTGATCATAGGATCAATAAAGCACAAACTGTTTACCCCACATATAGACGAAGCACCAAATTAAATGTGATGTATGAAAAGATGCTTGTCAGCATGCACGAGTGTTACACAGAAAATCACAAGGCAACACTGTAAGGTGAAGACTGACTATCTTGCTCTACTTTAGCACTCCTGAAGACAACGGTCCACAGTTATTTCTCGACTGATAGTGCAACTGATAGTGTGATGGTATATAATAGAATGGGACTATGAAGAAGTGGACTGACCTTGTTTTCCGTGTTAGCATTCTCCATTGCATGAACATGCAAATCCCAATGATCGTTGACATATACCATTTAATAATAAAAATAATCTCATCCTAAAGTCTAAAAGAAGAGCTAATTCACATAATATGTATGCATACATCCAAAAATTTTCAGCTCTAAAATGAAAATTAAAATATGTTAAAATCCTGAAAATGAAATACGTTAAAAATTAAATTAAATATATTAAATGTTTTAAACAAAAGTTCTGTTCCAGGAAACATAATTTTAATTTCCCCCCCCCTATTTCTCTTCTATCTCAATTATACCTACCCATTTTCAACCAGACCTCTCTTTCTTTTTCAGATATGGTCTGGGTCATGCTGAGAAGCTTTAAATTTGACTTTTTCATAGATCAATACACCTTTCTTGTCAAATCAAATAATCTTTTTTATATACTGAACACATTTCAGTAATGGATGAGACAGAAATGAAAATGTAGGAAACCAGAATTACCTCTTTAGGTCAATTATTTCAAAGGACAATTTTTTTGTCTGTGCTTCACATGAGTAAAAAGAATGGGCAGATGTTTAAAAAGCATTTTGTAGTTCATTTATTTTCCTGTCTTAGAATGTCTTTAGCAGCCTAGACACTTGTTCATTCAATGCCAGCCTTATTGCAACTGTCATTTACTGTTTATATTACTAAATGTAAACACTACATGTTTTATTTAGAATAAAATCCTTTGGGCCCTGAGTGGTTTATTTGCTCTTGTGCATTAATTTGACGTGAGAGGACACAAAAAATGCTTAGCAGAAAACTTACAAGCTGAAATAATTGCTGCAGAGTGGGAATACCAGCACTACTTAACATTTAATTATTGGCACTCATTTAAGATCTATTCTCTAACTGATATTTTAATGCACAGGCTGTGAAACTTTGGGGAACTGGGCCCTATCCTCTATCATAATACCCAGTTCTGCTTCCCATGGAGGCAATGTGATTTGAAAACATTGACTTCAACACAAGGAAGATAAATCAAGTTTCTCAAAGTTGCATGGACACTGCACTATGTAACAGCCACGCTGCAAGCACTGAAATTCTGTTCTGGAACAATCACCGTCAGGCAGATTATCTTCAGTGCTGCTTCTCATGAGATTTCGGTCTATATCCCCATTTAACAGAACAGAAGAACTGAAACAGAGAGAAAGCCCTAACTATATTTTCCTCAAATTCAGAGCTTCTGACATCTGTTAGTTCCCTGTCAGAATGAAAGCTTTATCTTCACGGGACTTCGCAATAAAAGCGGATCAGCTCCAGGGTAGTCCTGGGCTATGGCTGCTGCTGCAGAGAATCAGAGCCTCAAATGTAAGCTTCTCATATTCCAAGCAAACGTTCAAATCCTTCCGTCAGTGAGTTGATCTTCTGTAATCTCCTGATCTCTTCTGTTTATTTAGCATGAGTTGGTAAGAGTATTTGAAGCAAAGAGAAATGATGTCTTTGTGACACAGAGTAGAACCAGGGAAGGTATGGCTCCTGGTCACCGAGCGATGTAGCCATGTCTGCCTGCCACGGCACCCGAATGGCAGATGTTCCAGATGTTCTGATAATAGCATCACTTAGGCAATACATCTTAATGCACACCTAAGTTTCTGTCAGTAGTGACAATGGTAAGCCACACAAGAAAGACAATCTCATAAAGTAACAGATGAAACAACCTAGAGGCATTGTGTCATCAGAAAAAAACCACAACTATTTGACTAATAAGTGAACCCGGAGCAATGCTTGGAAATGCTTATTTTCTCTTTTGTTACTGATTCATTTAATCTTGTGAATCTATCACTTTCCATTATGTTATAAAAATGAAACGGTGGATCAGATGTAAATTGATTAACAGCAACATGTTGGTGGCATGGCTTAACCGTTCCCTGTAGAATTACTAATTCCTTTCTTGTTTCTTTCATTTCAAGCAACTTTGGCTTTCTTTTTTTGCAATGAAATCACAAATCACGTGATTCATCCTGCAATAATCTCATAAAAATAATGAAAAAGGCATACAGAAACACGTAAGTGTGAGAAAGATCTAGACAGAAGAGAATCCTACAGTAGACCAAGAGGAGAGGTTTAAAGGTCATCATCAAAACAAGCTGCAAACCCAAACATCAGAGAAGACAATAAAATCAATTAGTAAAATGGTATTGTTGATGTTCAAAGTTAACTGTCTTAATAACAGAGTATAGACAAGTTATGTATTCAAACACTTTTGGGAAACCTCAATCACTTCCAAAATAAAAGGCCTATGTAATTTTTATTAGGAGCTAAAGTTTCTTTTAAAAATGTTTTTGACGTGCATGTGTTAGACTTTATACGGACAAAAAGTGTTATAGAGTAGCTTGAAGCCTGGCTTTGTGTTAAGTGCGGCTTTGCCTCTGTTGCCTGAAAAAACAGCATTAGGACCCGCTGAGACTCTGTGTAGTGAAATGGTGTTGACCTCCCAGGGAAAAATGCTGGAGTCCCTCATTTCATTTGTTGTGTGTGGCCATTAATTTAATTTGTGATTACTAGCAAAGCACAGGAAGATATATACAGATGAATTATTGATCTGCTTTTGGGCACTAATTAGAACAGGTTTACAGTTAATCTCTAAAGCACTCTTTATCTTGTATGCAATAAAAAGAAAAACAAATTTAATTTTCCCCCTGTTGTTGTTATGATTAATTGAACGTATGAAAACAAATCAGCATTATATTCCTAATAAGGCATTTGTGAATGAACACTTTGGTTTGCAGATATCATTCTCATTATCCTGTATCTGTAGAAAGAACAGAGATTGTCAGTAACAACTTTGACAGAAGGCAGGGCTTGGGGTAAATTTAGCTATATGCTAATATTTGATTTGCAGCAGATAAAGTGCTTTACTAAGAAAATATAGTAAAAATGAAAAAAATGGCATTTTATGGTAGTGAAATAGTAATTTACTGTATGATTATATGCTGACAATGCCTTTCTGCTTTTCCTTTCTCCTCCCTCACCTCCCTGGGCCTGTGATATGACATTTACTATCATATGGCAGCAAAGCTGAAGCTCTGTTGAAAGCCTCCTCTGAGACGGTGCCGTTGTTAGCTGTGTGGGCAGCGCTGCTGCAGCCGTGCTCCTTTCTTCCCTTTGCCATGAGAAACAACACTTTCAAAGAACAGCTTTGGCCATCGACAGTTTAAAATAAGGAGCCCGATTGCCTGTGCTGCCAGCACAGATTTCATGTCGCACTTTATCATTAGGTATTGCTTCCAGGTAAGCAAAACTAGACTTTACCAAGCATCATCTTTCAGCAGGATCCTCTCTTACTAATTCAATTTTATATTGTTTTTAAAGGCAACATGTTTTAGATGACTCTCCATTTTGATATGACACAAAAAATGTGACACAATCTGTATATTAAATGGGGGAAAAGAGGATGTCTATATGAAATAACAGTTCTAATTTGCTCATGTTTGTTACTTTAAAAAATCTATTAATGCTAATTAAATTCACATTAGGGTTTTGCATTAACATTGACAATTACCTCACTACTTAATATCACTAGATTTATTATACCTTAAAGAGCAGAGAATCAGAAAATCATCTCTCCTTTTTCCCTTGGGACTTAAAAGCAGGTTTAAGTCCAAGGACAGAAGAATAAACCTTCCTTGTAATTCCTCCTGCCTTCTACCATCTCCAGATGATGCTCAGACACCAAACTGAGCATGTGCAACATACACTCACTAAAAATTCTGGTTGCTACACTGTACTACATACTACATGTAGCAGTACGTAGTACATGCTACACTGCACTACTACATACATATGTGTGTGTGTATAAAGACTGAAGATTGCAAAGACAAGTATTAACAGTTAGGAGTCATCAGAATTAAAATCTGCATGTACAACCCTAATCAGGTCCTTTTTCACAGACATTCTGAAGCAACGCGCAATGAACAATGTATTTTTCCCTGAGACCTCTGTGTCATTCAGTACACAAATGAAAAACATAAACTAATGAGCAGCTATTGAATATGTTGTTTTCTCCTCCTTGTTCAATGTTATCACCCCATGTAAATCCTGATTTGAAGACAGAATGATTAATTTCCTTGCTTACTCTTTGGTAATACTCATCACTACAGTGTCCTAATGCTTCAGACATTGATCCACATTTCCTCAGCACCTATGTAATATAAGAGGGCCTTGATTGCATGCTTAGGTAGAGAACTAGATCAAAACAAGAAAATTATAACTAATTTATAGGGCACTAATTTGAGAGTTTTTAATCCTGATTTTTCAGAACAATTGGTGATTAAAAAAACTACCTAAGTTTATAATATAGCCTCCCATATCACCTGCAGTTACAAATGCTCTGATACCATCCATCAGATATATCATTTGACCATAATCAGACTGTATCATCTCACCCTATCCTCCCAGAAATAAGAAATACAGTTATTTAGTATCTATGAGAAGTTTTGGGTTTTCTGTTTAATAACTTTTTGTAGTTTCTATGCAGAATTTTTGGAATAAGTAACAAGGAAATCAGTTCATTGGGACGGCATTCAACAGCCTCAAATAAAGCATCAACTCCTTTTGCTAGTAATTTGCTAGCAGTCCTCTGCCTCAGTCACTGCACATTTTTCAATTAATGTGACAAGTCACTTTTATTTGTCTATAGCAACTGTTTTCTGTGTAATGAATTAGTCAATGATCTCATGAGATCAGCAGTGCCCAGTCCCCAGCTACTCTCCATCAGCCTAAATCTGCAAACTGCAATTATTAGTCCCGATCTATAATCTCAATTTCATTTGATTCCGTAGTCCAGAGGAACTTCTGGACAGCAAAATTGTTGTACCTCCTCTACCCATATGCCAAGCATTTTATGCTGTTGATAAGAGCAGCCACAATGGTGTACGTCACCCATTGAATCTTTTTCACAGGGATTCTCCATGAGCTGGAACCCCATTATGGATTTTATTTCAATGCATGCAGATAAATACTTGTGCATTTGGGTACAATGAAGTGGTGTATCTTTTGCAAAATTTCACTGGGCAGGTACAATGGTTGTGCATGTTACTCTGGAGCCCAAATCTTTGAAAGCATGCTTTCAAAAATGTCAAAGTTTAAATTATTGCATATTGATATAATTGTCCAAGTAAGTAATTGTAAATTTCTGGAAGGTTTGTTTCTTACTCTGTGAAAGACTGTTTTCATTTTCTCATGTATATTGCAGAAATGGGCAGAAGTGGATGGGATGTTGACAGAAAGCAAGAGGGTTGCAAAGAGACAACTTTGGTTGCCAACTTTGGTAGAACAGCCCTACTGTCTTCAGATGATTAAGACCAGTTCAAGAAGAGTAAGAGCAACCCCCATACATCTGCCATTTACATTTTGGAAGACCTCATTATGTGCATTTTTTATGAGGTAAAGCACATTGAAAAAAATGTCAGGCAAAATTCCAAGAAACAAATCAGTTTGAAAGTGAATATAATGATGCTGCTGAACTGCCTTATAAAGGACTTCTGTCTTCAAATATCTGTGTGATTTTTCATAGCTATTTACTTGAGAATCAAAACCTGTATGTGCATTAAAGCAAATGCAGAAAAAGTCTTTCAACAAACAGTAAATGCTGTGCAGGAATTCAGTCTAAAAAAGGCAACTCCACAAGGAGCCACTAGAGTATAAGAAATTTCACTTATTTGTAAATTCACGAGAAATATAGTTAGTCAAATCCAGACAATGAATTATGAATGATTCTGAGAAAAGGGGGAAAATTGTACATACTGTACAACTGACAAAGAACATTTTGGCATCCAAATACTGGAAAAAATACTGAATCTAAAATAAATAGTAACTGACAATATGAAAACATCTTTCTATCTCAAAGCTGCCAAATGGTGAAGTATATAGTTTGAAGATGTTCTTTATTTACATAAAGAATGAAATGCTAGAGGCATGAATTATGTCATCTATTTGTCTCTGGCATTTCTGAGTTGCCTCCCCATCTTTTAGTTAGTAATATCTGTTGCTCTAAACAGCTATTTTTAAAGAGAAAAAATTGCCATTAGCTACATTTTTTGAGTATACAAAACCAGCAGTGTGGCTACTGTATTAGATAACAGCAAAAAAGAGCTGGTAACGCGATGTGCCGAAGGTCAAACTCCGAAAGTATACTTGCATACTTGTAGCTACTCCTACTTTTGCATACTTCTGTGACATGTGTCTCACATCCTTCATTTCAGATGCCTGGAAGCTGCCAGTCTACCCACTCTGTGTCAAGTTGATTAGATATAGAATCATATACACTAAGAACAGGAGCTTGACTCGACAACTATTATGATTTTGCTTTCAGCTAGCTGAACTCCTTTCAAGATTTTCAGATAGACTACATCGGTATGAAGAGAAATAATTGCCTGACCTTAAAATTTAACACAATTCAACATCAAGTATGGCAAATGCGTTGAGTTTCACTCGTATTCTCTCCAAGCACAGTTTTTCCATATATCTTAAAAGCTTATTGAACCAAATCTTTCTCCCTTTTCCCTGTTTCAAAATCTTACTGTCAGGAGTCTGGCATGAAAAGATCCTGCAAATCCATAGCAACCTAATTTTTAATCTGCACCACCAAAAATAAGTGTGCACGCGTGGCTTCCTCCCCCTCCCCCCGGTCATAAGATCTGCTGACAAATTCAGCGTTTGGAGGGTGAGGGATTAGTCACTGGAGCAGCACGGGAGAACTAAGGATTCCTTGCAAAAAAAGTGCCTGCAAACCGGGTGTCTGCTACTCATCACTCCCCTCACGTGAGAATTCAAAAATACTTGGCATGTTTTATGGCAAGTTGCCTTTTTAAAATGAAAATGATAATAATGGGACCTCTCTGACAGCTGCTCCGTGGTTTGGAATACGAATACTAGTCCCAGTGGAGGCAGATTAGAGGCCGAAGTGCGGATGAAATGGGGAGAGGTGAAAGGTTATTAGCTTGAGACATGTGTCTCCAAAATGTGTCTTACAGATCTTCACCACATAGCAATGCTGTTATACTTACAGCACTTCTTCAGTTTTGGCTGAATGCTCTTTAAAAATGAGTATATATAAAAATATAGATTACATAGTCATTATACACATGATATACCTGAAATAGCATTTAGCTATCTTTAGAAAAGACTATGAATCATAACCATAAAGAAAACTTTATGAATATTATGTATTATAATTAGGCAGTGCATGAATTACATGAAGAGGAAAATCTTTAAACCATTTTTTTTTTCTTTCGTTTATAAATTATTTTCATATTTGCCCAAAGCGTGCGCTGTTACCAAATCTTAGTTTTTCTGTTGTAGTGTTTGCTATTCAGGAACAAATACTGATGACCACCAGTAGTAATTAGCCAATCAATTTTACTGCATGGACAGTCTAGGAACAGGTACGCACTATCATCCCCGCAGCATCAGATATTGTAGCGAGAACTTGCAGAAGCTGCTGGGAGGAGCTCTCAAGACTGGGAGATGGGATATGCTATGAGAGCATCAAGAAACATTTCTATTGTTTCATCGTCTGATGTAGCACATACACAAAGCAGCCCGTTTCTTACCTTGCAGAACACAGTTCTGCTACTAAGAGAACAAGAAAGCTGAGCACCTCTTGGTTTGGACTGAGCCCCTTTCAGGATGACAACCTGTAGTATATGCTACATATACTACATTATATTATATGTAGTATATATTATATATACTACATATACCATAGTATATGCTGCCTAAGGATTTACACACCATTGACACTGTACATAAGAGGTCTGCTAAAATCTCACACAATATAATTCAGATTTACTTTTTCCTTTTAAAGATACCTGATACCAAGTAAATATATACAAATTTATTCTTAAAAGAACATTTTAATTAAGCACCTGACATTTGGGAAATACATGAGTTATACATGCTTCTGAAATTTCAATTTGTGTATCTTTCCGTACATGTACGATAATAGTTTTTGAAGATCATTTGACATATTTTGCACTCATTTTGCACACACTATGTACACAAGGACAACATCACTAAGAGCTCTGAAGCTAGTTTAAATTTTGCTTTTTCAAATATTTGAAGTCCTAACTTATTTGTTACTTAAACGGAATGTTTTTAATACATTTTTGCATGAGTTTTGCAGTATTTTATACTGATATTCAGTAAAAGCTTTTACATCCAGAGAAACATTCTTTTATCACTCAGAACTTGCCAAGAGGTCCCTGCAGCACTCAGAGAATGATCAATACTGTAGAAAACATCAGACACATCCAACTTCCCTTTTCTCCTTAAAGCATTAGCTTGTAGTGTATGTAACTTGATGCTCAGAAACTTCACATAATGTCATGACCCCTGACAATTCAGTGTCATATCTGGCAGCTTTCAAAAGCTGTATGAAAGGCTACTTGAGTGGGAGGAGAAGACAAATATTAGTAGATTAATAGGAATATCTTTTTCTCTAAATAAAATTCAGTGCAAGTTTGGAAAAAGAAATATACGTTGGTAAGTATTAGAGACACTTGAGTTTGGAAAAAGAAATATACGTTGGTAAGTATTAGAGACACTTGAGTAGAGCCAGTTACTGTGTACAGCAGGCACTGTCAATGCAACTAATTTAATCACTGGAACTAACTCAAGAAAAAAGTCAGTTAATTGTGGTCTTATATAAGGAGTGACGTCAGCCCATGTCTCGGTACTGGAAAATAATACAGCCTTGTGGGGCTTTTAAATCTAGCAGCTGGCAGACTGTGATGTTGACAAGGAGAAAGACTAGAAGCAAGAGCTATTTTATTTCTAAAGTCAGAATTCTCTGTTCAATGTCGGGAGAGATCTAATATTTTTTCTTTTCTCCTTTTCTTTGCCCTCTGCTTGTTTGGAATTTACGCAGAGGCAATTATTCTAGGTTCAAGTGTGGCAACGCTGGAACCTGGGCAATTTAAATTTTATTATTATCATTTCTTTCAAGTTGCAGATATGAAATTGTGATAATCCTGATACAAAACACTAATACAAGCACATATCACTGTGACTGCAGCATTTATCATGTTTTTCCTCAAAGGAATATTCAAGAAAAATGTAAGTAGTCCTTATTTCTTTATACTGCTTTTGGAAAATATTCCTTGGGGATCTTTTCCATTACACAAGTTGCTCTGTTATGTGAAACGGCTGGTCGTTTGGCACGCATTTTAGAGCTAGGATGTGGAATGAGCTGGGCTGAGACCAGCAAATGTACCGGTCCAGCAATCTAACTTCTGTGATCATGCATAGTGGCACATTCACTTGTCTGGGTCCATGATGGTGCGAAGAAGACCAAGAAGAAAGATGTGGCTATAATACAACTGATCTAATATTTTGTTTCATTATGATGACAGCTAAGCTACTCATTGTTTGTATGTTACCTGAGCGTTCTCAAAGAGATCTTCACAGAGAAAAGAAAGCATTATGCTCTCTTACAGGTAGGAAAATCCAAGTACAGCAATCTGAAAGGACCGGGAAACGTTTACCCAGTAGGTTACCGGCAGAGCTAGCAACAGAGCCCAGTTTCCAGATCTAATGTACTATTGAACTATGCTACCTTTTTTGGTGAAGAAAAAACTAGACACAGATATACTTGGATTAATTGAATTGGACTTTGATTAATTTCAGTGCAATTTAATTCTTGATTCTGACAGCACTGACGCATCAGAGTCTGGAAATTGTGGCTGAACTGCTGGGACAATTCTTTACTCTCATTTCTGTAAACAGGACTTCTGTAACATCAGGCAGTGGGCACTGAAGACATCCAGCAATTCACAGGATTTAAACCTAAGCCATCATGTTGAGCTCTAAATAATTTGATGGGGAAGAATATTTCCCTGTCTCCTTTTGGAGGCTCCCTTCGAGGGCATAGACTTGTTTTTCCACTTATAAAAATTCTATTGTTCTCCTTTCAGCAGTGAATTGCAAGAAACAAAATTTTACTGGGCACTTCAAGAAACCACTTTGAGCTTCTTAGCTTTGCAAACATGCAACGAATTAGTAATAAATGCTCCTTGAAGGGTCAGAGCAATTGCCAGTGAATGAGATTACATGCCATGTTCTGCTGCTGTCTGTCTTGGCAGCACTCACACATAGGAACTCTAGAGGAAGATAGCAGAATTGTATTACAAGGGGCATATACATTTCTAAATACAACTATTATCTCCTAAAACCCAACATCTGCATTTCAGGTTCTACACTTCTCAAAATGTAGCATTTCAAAGAAAAATGCATGATCAAGCCCAGTAATCCTATGTGAGGAAATTAAATTCTACTGAATTTTCTGCATTCATATTTCTGAAAAAGCTTTAAACGCTCCTTATATATTTTCCTCAAGGAATATCAGTCTATGAATTCCTTTCTTCGAGAAATATGTTCATTTCTGCACATACGTTACAGAAGAATACAGAATGCCTAATAGTTTATCATTGAGATAAATGGGCAAAAGAACTCTTTCTTTCATTCCTAAGCGTAAGCAAGTATATTCCTCTGTGCCATAAATCACAAATATACAAGAATTCCAATGAATTTTCCAATAAATTATGTCTCCTTTGGATTTAATGTATAAGATATAAGCATTCTATCCTAAGACAATGACGATATTTTTATCACAGTGAGTGACTGAGCTTCCCAAATCAAGGGCTGCTGTAACTTGTGTTGCCAACAACTTAAGCAGCTTTTCTTACCTTCTCATTGTGCTGTTCAGTAAAAAATGCATACAGGTAGTTACCATGGTAATTCCTGCATCACATGATAATCATAAGCTGTCGCAGAGATATAGAGCATCTTCTTAAAGAAGCATGCAGACATGCACATAGATAACAGATAATAAATTTTAGATAAACTTCCTTGTTCAGTACATCTTAAATTAGATCCGGTGTGAAAACATTAGCACAGAAAAAATCATGTCAAGACTTCCCAAGCCAGACAACTGTAACTGTGAAAACACATTTGCTTGTAATTAGCTCAGTGGGCACAAATGATTGATTAGATTTTAAAACCTTAGGACAGAAATTGAATTACTTTCTTGTCCAGTGCAAACAGTATTGCAGATACTTTGGAAATAATCATAACAAAAATAACTGATTATTTCCTTTGTAAAATAGTCCTGAAAGCACTTGATGGATATGCTAACAAGGTAACTGTATGCATTAAATTAAACTCACGCAATCACACAGAAACAGCAGAATGAATCTGATTCTGAAATTCTGGGGTTTTTTTCAAATATGGAAGTAACAACTTCCATTAGTTAAGCACGTGTTTTAGTCTTCAGTCACAACCTAAACACCAACGCCTGAAGAAAATATCCCAGATACTAAAACAGAAAAAAGCATTTCAAGCTTAGGAGTATGCTCTTGCCTTAGTTCCTGCATGTGAGAACAGAGCTCTTTTTGCTTTTGAAGCATCCCGTCTTTAACTGCGGAGCAATCCCTCTCTTGTCAGAAAAATATCTCTCTCTGAAGTTCTCTTTTAGGTTTGTCTAAAGCAAAGATGTGCGATTAGAGAAGGATATGACAGGATGGAAGAAATCTAAAAATGTTTCATTAAAAGATGTTTGCTTACATATGTGGGGGTAGCAAGGAGAGGAGATGGAGGGGTAGCGTGTGTATCTATCTCATCACTTTTCCTGTTTCACTAATGCAACTACTGAGTTTTTGTGTGGCTCACAACATGTAGAACAGCTAAGCCTATTAGGCAGCCTTGTTGCTCTTCTCTGCACAATAGAGGCAAACAGGGCTGCTTCTTTTTCTATTTCACATCAATTACAACCTGTGACAGTGATTTCTCACAGAATCTTTCTGCACATTGGGCCAGACATGCAATAAAGACTAGAAAGATAGTCTTAGTACAAAAGCCTAGCCTCTTCTCCCTTACCAACCATACAGAAACAATTCAATACAAAAAAGCTAAAGTGATATTACCCCTACTGTCTACCATCACAATTTGTCACTAATTTAAAAGTACTGAAAATGGAAGTAATCTGGTTGATTTCTCCTGATGATCCAGTGGTTGCCTTGTAATGCCAAAGACATTGACTCCTCAGCCAAATTAACTAAATTCACCTCATGTCTCTACATCTGATGTTTGAATCCATCTTGAAATCTGCATGCTAGACCTCTCAAGGTCTAGTAGCATCCCTACAGCAATTTTGAATGTATTTTAAAAAGGAAAATTATGACAATTATTTTCAAATCTACTAAAATCTTACACAGTCAATCACTATGCTATACACTACATTTGTGCCTTTCATGTGAATCGACTGCTACTGTCAGTATTTACCCCCCATCACCTGCTTAAGAATAATGGGCATGAGATCCCATCACCATAAAAAACTAGGAAAATTTGCTTTTTCTCTCCAAGTGGAACCAATATCACATAAGTAACCTGCTAGACACCCTGCTTTTGAATCTTCAAGGCCACATAAATTAGCATCTGGATTTAAGCCAGCATGTGTGATGAACACGGGTGTAATAGGTTTAGTGTGAAAGCACTTCTGAGCAACTAATTTTTTTACTTTTCCTCAAATTTTAGTTAATTTTAAGGAAAAAAATACAAAATGGATTGTAGAGATAGTAGTGGAGTCCAGCTGAGAGAGTGTGGGTAGTTTCTAACTTGAAAGCCAAGACTTGTGTTCTTTGTCAAGTGAAAGTAGAGAGAAAAATAAAACAGCTCTAATTAGGGATAGAAATTAATGACATTTGATTCTGTGTATAGGCAACTGTGCAAGGAATGAAGAACTTCTTCTACCAGCATCTGAAGGAGGGATCTTAAGCACTTCACAAATGCTTTTTCCAACTTTTGAAAGGGTTTTTTTTTTGCATATTGCCTTTGCCTACTTTCTGTATCAGAGCAGACCCTATTTCTCCTGTTCATTGCCATAAGCTACTTACAGTTAAGAAAATTTAGTCTCAGGAAAACGTCAAATACAATGAAAAAGAACGAGGAAAAGTTATAAAAGAGAGAAAGTTGGCAACTGGTTCTCCTATGGGTCACATTCTCACAGGTTCGGCAAGTTCTTCTGTTTCATCCACTAAAAAACATGCTACCACCTCAGCTGCTTCTGCTGCTGCCATTGCTGCTCTGGTTTGTGTCACCAGGGTATTGTCCATAAAAAGAACACCTCCTAAAGCACTGCATAATGTCAGTGCTGGTTGACAAGGTGGAAAAACAGTTTTACTCTTGAAAAACACCAAAAATGAACCACTGGGAGTTTCCCCCTTTCCTTCTTTTACCATGAAGCACATTGTGAAAGAAATGGAGTATCATGACGTTGATGAAGAAAGGATAAACTATTCATTATCGTAATGTGATGCTCAAGGATAATTTTGAGAATATTAGAGTATACGATGGATCCAAAACCTGAGCAGAGCCTAGAAAAGGAGGTTTTGAAGTCCTCTAATATGAACTACAACACCGAGAACCCTGAAGAAAGAGGAAATGCCACTGATTTGTCAGTTAGATATAATCAGTATAATGGACTTTGGTCTAGCTATTGAAAAGACAGAGCCACAATTTACCAGCATAAAAAATAAGGTTATGACTAAACCAAGAGCCAGTGGGCAAGTGATAAAAAATAACAGAAGGCATGTCAGAAAGTTTAAAATACTTTTTGTTAAATTGCCTGTTGATTCTGTATGTTGACAGCAATTGGTTTTACACCTAGAGCAAAGTTAATTCCTAAAGGAATGCAGAAAGTCACCTATCAGCTAGACCCCTAAATAGATACATCTGAGAATCTCCACAGAGATCCCAAAGACATATTAGATTATAACTATCATACAGAGACTTTAAAATGAGCCACAGTGAATATTAAGGTACTAATGACTGTGGGGAGAAAGTGATGAAAAATTTTTGTTAAAAATGAGGGTAAGTGGGACTGTTCATCCATCACTTACTGATGTTTATAAATACATTCTATAGTTGTAGAAATCTGCAAATCTGACTTATCTCAGTATCTTTCAATTGTAACAGGAATGCAGGGAGTGGCTGAAGCCTGGGAAAGTGTAAGATAAGGACTAAAATACAAACTCGTTTATAATTTATAAAAGTTAGAATATCAATTGTCTAATCATCTGAGCAATGAGATCCTGGAACACCTTTCTGTGTGGATGTCATGGATATGGAGGAGAAGAAAATTTAATACTTTCAAGATGAAGCTTGTTCATGTTATGGAAGTGTGTATGCAGCGTGGCTGGCTGAGTAGCAGCAGAGTACATATGAGCATTCACAGTTTACCTCTAGTCCTTGAAACTTGTAGGATTATTTTTAAAGGACCAAAAAGTACCCATAGGTAATATTCTTTATGCAGGGCAATATTCTTAACTCTCAACATCACTTCACATCCACAACATGATGTTATTATTATTATTATTTTATAGAAAGCTGGATTCTATATTAAAGATAATAGTTGTTGGGGTTTTTTTTACAGTGAATTCCTGAGGTAGAATTGCTAAGAATTAATCACTAGGCTGAATAAGGGTTGCTCCAAATGTTACTGACCAAGTGATTATTATAATGCTATTAATTGGGCTTGCTAGTGCTTTGGAGGTAACATATATGTCTATTTGGCTTTCAGGTCTAGATCAAGTATGGTGATACTGGGCAGTTTTCCATAACTGTTCTTTCAGACTAACAGGTACAACATTATCTGTTCTCTTTTTTCCCTGTATGTTTTCTAGTCGTGAAAAAAAGTTTTTATTCTCTAAATAACCAAATACATCTTCTAACTTTCAAGAATATCAAAAAGTCTGTGAGGATCAAGATGAATCATTTGACACACACATATTTCAATGAACATGTGGGTGGACACCAGAATGTTTTACCCTTACTACTGTTAACTTTCAGGCTACAAAATTATCAGGTATCAAAATTATGTCATTGATTCCACAGAATCTTCACCAACAAAATCTGCCAGGCGACGAGTAAAGAATTATTCTGAGATTTGGAAGATTTAAATTGAACCTCATGTTAGTATATAGGTTTCCTGTGTCATCTCACGCATGTTACTAAGGTCATTTAAACGTCATGCAGAAAATCTATGCTTTCTTCTCTGTATAAGAGGATTCATTTCTAGTTCTCTCAGAACAGTTGTTTAGTCATCAGGAAATAAGGTTTGGTTTGGGAACAATCTTTTAACCCACCTTTACTGCTGAAGCAGTTCCACATGCAAGGAAGAATTACAGAACACAAGAGTAGCCATACTTGTTCAGACCACAGCTTACTGCTTCGACTCCAACAATAAACAAAAACCAAAAGTGAGCAACCTGTGGATGACTACAAACAAGGCAGACATATGCAATGTTTCCCCTATTAATACTCTCCCAGTACTCTCCAACAATTTTCAGCTTGGAAAATTCCCAAAGCCTGCTGGTATTTGTATACTAAGTTATTCTCAATGAATGTCTATTCCAAATACTTATCAGTCCCCTCTTGGCATAATACATTTTGTCATCCAAAATGTCCTAAAGCAAAGAATTTCACAGGTCTAACACAACTTCTTTCTTGGTTTTGGTTTTTTTTGTTTGTTTGTTTGTTTTTTGTTTGTTTGTTTTTGTTTTTTTTTTTGTTGTTGTTGTTCTTTGGTTTTTTTGGTTTTGTTTTTCTTTTTGGCAGCCCCTACTGCCCAGATTTGATGGTCCTGATTTCTTGTGCTGGAAAAGACAAATGACAGCTCACCATGCTACTCATGATTTTGAAGACTTCTGTCTTGATTAAGTTGTCTTTATTTCCATGTTGAAGATTGCTAGCCAACACGGTCATCGTTTGTGTGGAAGTCATTCCATTCTTTTGAATTCCTTTTCTCTGAAGCTTCTCTGGGTCTAGTGTATGTTTTTGGGGGATGAAGGGATTGAGAGCAGCCCTGCTGAGAAGGACTTGGGGGTACTGGTGGATGAAAAGCTCAACATGAGCTGGCAATGTGCACTCACAGCTCAAAAATCCAACCACATCCTGGGCTGCATCAAAAAGAGCGTGGCCAGCAGGTCGAGGGAGGTGATTCTACCCCTCTACTGCACCCTGGTGAGACCCCACCTGGAGTACTGCGTCCAGCTCTGGAGTCCTCGGCACAGGAAAGACATGAGGGCCACAAAAATGATCAGAGGGCTGGAGCACCTCTGCTATGAGGACAGGCTGAGAGAGTTGGGGTTGTTCAGCCTGGAGAAGAGAAGGCTCCAGGGAGACCTTATGGTGGCCTTTCAGTTCTTAAAGGGGGCCTAGAGGAAAGATGGGGACAAACTTTTTAGCGGGACCTGATGCAATAGGACAAGGGGTAATGGCTTTAAACTAAAAGAGGGAAGATTCACACTAGATATAAGGGAGAAATGTTTTACTGTGAGGGTGGTGAGGCACTGGAACAGGTTGCCCAGAGAGTAAATGCCCCATCCCTGGAAACATCAAAGGTCAGCTTGCTCTGAGCAACCTGATCTAGTTGAAGATGTCCCTGCTTATTGCAAGAGAATTGGACTAGATGACATTTGAAGGTCCCTTCGAATCCAACTATTCTATGATTCTATGACCATACGTGTCCACGATATTTCTGGTGTCAGCAAACCATGGATGTATTCAATGGTTTAATGCAGTTTTCTCTTCATTGTCTTTTCCTATTCTAGTAATTCCTAATGTTTCATTTTCTTTCTGACCTTTGCTGAGCACTGGGCATAGCATGTGTCTCTATATTATGATTCCAGTGTCTTGCTCCTAAATGGCAATGGCTGTCTCAGAGCACGTCATATTACATATGAAGGTAGGACAATCTTCCCCATGTGCAACACTTTACACACAAATTATCATACATAGTTTTTATATATATAATTTACTCCAGAAATGAGAACCAGAAATAGTAACATAATCAGTGTCACATGAAAAAGAGAGATCAGATTCCTAATACTTACTGCACTAAATAATTAAATTTTTATATTACTTATTAATTGGAAATAAGAGGCATATCTCACCCTTCCTAACTTAATGCTAGGCTCTAGTCTCTCTCCCGTCTCTCAAACATGCCTTCTCTCTCTTGCAGATCTCCATAAATATTTAATTCTTCAACTCGATGTGGGACAGCTTCATGCAGGAGGGACCGATGATGTATTATTCTACATTATTTTACTGGCTGATTACTAAAACCAGAAGGAAGGGAAGGAGAGAGAAATGGAAGGAAGGCAAGAAAAAGGAGGGGAAGTATGGAGAGAAGGAAAAGGAAGGGAAGGGAGAAGAAAGGAAAGAAGAAGTTAAGATTTGTCAGACGAAAGAGGGAACAGAATTCAAGTCTGTAGCCCACATTAGTCCTTGTACGACTGAGTTATTAGATAAATTTTGAAGCACCTGCTTCTGCCCTCTTTTGAAAGAAGGTTGGCTTCACCTCAGAAAAAAGCTGAAATGTTTCATTCCCAGGGAGAGTTCAGGAGTCAACTGAGAAAAGTAACTGAGCAGAATGCCTGACAGCCTTTTAATTCCTGGAAAGGAGGTAAGTTCCTGGTTCCTGGTTGGATGAGTTCCTCGAGTACTGACAGTTCCTTGGTCAGTACTTGAGCCTTTGCACAGCCAATTATCACTAAGCCTGACTTTTCTTGTGTTGTGCCAGGCCTGAGGGACTTTGGCTATGGTTTCTACACAGTGGCAAGGCAAATGAGTTAGGATCTGCCAGGTGTGACATTATGAGACCCAAGGTCCCCTTGCCACTGTAGTCTCCAAGTCTAACTGAAAATCAAATGGATTTAGGTTCAACAGAGTCTGAAATCTGATCTTCAAAGTTATTAGACTCCTATTAAAGAGAATTAAAACGGCTAATTATTTTTAAAGATTTTGGAGTAAATATTTTTTTTAACATTACACTTAAACTCCCAAATTAAGTAGATATTGAAACAAATGATGAAGCCATATCACACTTTTAAGAGCCTCCACATCATTTCATTTGGTTTCCCACATGAAAGGTTAGTATCGTAATGCTTTCATTCATACTTCATTTCCATGTGGATTTTATGCTTTTCTGGGGATGCAGTTTATTTTATACTGTATGTACAGTACCTGGTGTAGTAGGGTCCTAATCACAGTTATGGGCTATAGTAACTTTGGCAATATTGTGACCACCTGTTTCATTTATATATGAGCCTTTTTAGTCACCACTAGCTACTTTTGGGATGTCTTTCTCACAGAGAGAAAAATACTTTCAAAATGGTGGCATTTGTGGACACCACTGCTGACATACTCACTTCAAATATTTTTGTCCCTAAACGTGAATAAGAAATCAAAATAAAATCAGCAGTTCCTCAAGGTGCTTTGAAAATCCAGACTTATGGGTTTTATATGTTCATTTCCCATTGAAATAAAAAGGAAATAGTCAAATAGCCTGTGCAACTCCAAAAAT
Source organism: Numenius arquata (assembly GCF_964106895.1). NCBI lineage: Eukaryota > Metazoa > Chordata > Aves > Charadriiformes > Scolopacidae > Numenius > Numenius arquata. Next base: position 28,537,047 of record NC_133581.1, on the reverse strand, counting down.
CGTATCTTAAGATTTATGGCGATGTCTAAAAAGCTAAAAATGAAATTATTTCCCCAAGAATAATATATATTATTGATCTTTGTATTTAGCTGTATTTTCATTCTTCAGCAAAGAAGAAAATATTGCTAAGCCTACTGATTTTATTTTTCAGTATTCCTGGCAAATATAGGATTATTTTCATTAGTGGCAAAACTACCTTTGCTCAGCTATTCACTGTGCATTCTGTGCTATGCTGTAGTGCAAGCTAAAAGCTTTTCCTGGGTATGCAAAATAGTTTATTATTTCTAACGGTTACACACAACCAGGTTTAGTTAAAGAAATATGGCTGGATTTAAAGGGCAAAAACCCTCCAAAGACCTAAATAATCAATTCTTTAGGGGGTTCTGGAGCTTTTAAGTATGTTTCTGCAGTACAGAAATCTGATGTGAATTATAAAAAGAAAACAATGCCCTAATAGCTTGCAGTATTATTTTACATCCCAAAATTGTAAAATTCAATGTGCACACTCCATAACACAGGGCCAAAATCTGCCCTTCTATGCGTCCCCATTGATTTTAACATTATTTAAATTGTTCAGAACAGAAAGAAAGCTATTGTAAAAATTTTTAGGCTGTAACATGCTTTACTGTAATGACATGTGAAGTATGAGCATATTCTGTGCAACACAGCAGAGTTTTCACATGGGCCAAGTCTACCTCTAGCTCCAAAGGTATAGAGGCCTCCTGGCAGAGAACCAGGGCAGTTCTACTAAATGAGGACTTACTACATTTGAGCACCCCCACTAAATTAAGGATCGCTCTATTTTAGTGCAACATTTGAGCATATGGAATCTAAGGATCCAGAATTTAATAGCTAATCTTTAACATTCACAAAGCATCAGTCAGGCCTTAAAACCTAAGAGTTTAGGGGGAAAAAATAATTTTCATGAGTTAGAATTTAGTTTAATCAGCTGTTTGTCTGTGCTGTGTTTTTTTGCCTTTAGCTTTCTAGATCATAACAATGCCACTACACTAGGCTGTCCAGCTTTCCTCCATATGTATGAGAACTTGAAATTGACTTCTTTTTTAAAGTGAAGTTTGTGATTCTCGCTGCACTGTTTGAATTAAGAGGTTAGTTCTTGCGCAAAACTGCTAAGCATCATTACACCTTTAATAAAATGCTGACAGTTAATTAAAGATAGTTACCTCAGTGGTCCCTTTTATATTTTCCCAAGGAAGACATGCTCAGGGCATATTGGCTTCATATATTAGGGTTCCACCTTTCCTTAGTTACCCTGAGAACAGAACTGAGCCCCATCCAGTTTCATTGTTCAAAGAGTTGAGTCTAAAGCCTGTGATTATCAAGTCTGTCAACAGTGTGGATGTCTGATAACTGTAATCTGTAGAAATGCTAGGACTGGTAAAATATTTTTACAAAGGAAAAGTTTACTATTTGCAAAGAGTTGTATGCAGATGCTTTAAGACTACAGCTTTGTGTATGCAGGGAAGCAGAAACAACACAGAGAAACTAATGTTGCCCATTGAAGGCACCTTCCATGGAGCTTTACTATGGAGTCAGGGCCAAAGGTTTTTCAGCTTGCTTCCAATAGCAGAGTCCTGACATCAAAGAGAAGGGAATTTTTGGCAAGATGAAGGCAAGGAGAACTAAACTGAATCAAATTGAAACTGTTGTTTAGAAAATAATTAATTGAAATATTTTGCATAACAATGCACTTCACTGCCAAAAGCTTGAAACACTCTGATTTCATTGAAATATCATTTAGTTGAAAATTTAATAGAGGTGACAAGAGTAAAGTGCCCTGGTTTGGCACTTCTGAACTGAAAGTTTGTAGTTTTTCTTTCATACAGAGTGGAAGAAAATCGAATGTTTCATAACATCTTTTTCTCCAGAATTTTCATTTTAGAAATTCCAAGATTTAGATGGCTTTACCCTAAATGGAATAGGAATAACTACTGAAATCTTAGGTTTTCCACAGGCTGGATTTTCTGTCTTCTGTGTAGCATTCAAAATGTTCCAGCTTCTCAGAAAAGAATGACATCTTTGATCTACATCCTCATTCGACTGGTGTGCTGAGAAGCAATTAAAAAGCTGTATTATTGAGCTGCAATTTCCACTCTCCTGGGAGAATGAAAAAAACAGAATGCCACATGAATGCGGGAACACATCCATGGTATGAGTTTAAATTTCCAGAAGAGTCTTGATAACACTTTCAAAAACGCTGTTGCATAAGGTAGCCATAAGATCTGTGCTGTGTTATATTAGATGATTGTCATCTTGTTTGGCAGTTCGAAGCTTAGAGAATAAAAACCAACCAACCAACCAATAATGTATTGAGCTATATTAAAATAAACAAGATGGACTCAGCAACCTGAAGAAAATAATTGTATAGCCTCATGGTAGTCTTGTAGTTAGTCCTTGTGTGTCTTCAGTTTGCTCCCATAATTAAAGGCAGGTAGCGTACGGTGATGAAGTGAAATCTTTTTCTCAGTATACAAAGAAAAACGCTGATTACATGTACAGTTTTTAAACCAGTTTGACCACACCTACAAGATTGTGCTACTTACTACAAATGTAAAGCATACGTAAGGAGAATAAAGACATGTAGAGTTGTACACACTGTATAGCCACACAGCTAGTAAAACGAGATTTGTGGTTCAACATAATTGCCACACATTTCTTAAAAATAAAGGTAGATTATTCTACAAACATATGCTACAAATTTATAAATAATTTCAGGTTTCCACCACATATCCCTTTCTAGGTAAGCTGTTTACTAATTGGATTAATTCTAGCATAAAAAAGGCAAATTAATATTAAACAACCTTTTGTTTTAATTAAAAAAGTAGGTTTTTTCCATTAGGCAGAGATTTTGGCAATATTTACTTATCCTAAGTTTCCTACTTCTGTGGGGGCAGGGTAGGGTACAACGTATTAGAGCCCTTCCCTCTAAGTAAATTCATAGATGCTGGCAAACTTTGCTCATTTGTCAGAATGCTCTTTACTCTGCTTGATTTCACAGTAGCTGTGAAACTGGTCTCCAAAGCCCATACACACCACATATATTTATGCATAGAAAGGGATGGAAGACAGAGAAAGCTTTGAAAAAGGGGGCTGGCTGTTCCCATCTGGAGCTCTAAATGAGGAGCTTTAGCCTCACTCTGCCCCACAGGGGACATGCACGCCAGTGCAATAAGGTTTTCTATACATCTTGTTAAGCCAGCATTAGATTGAAAAATGCCAGTTTTCATCCACACGCCGCCATCTCCCGAGCCCTGAAGCTTGTCCTCAGGTCTCATAAAATACTTGCTTCCACCTGTTTCCACCAGTATGCCCTAGAGTTTACCATGAATTTAATTGCCTGTGGGTTTTTATGTCCGCTTAAACTACAAGACCTTTAAATAATTTATGTCCTAATTACTGTTCATCATTTTTTAACTAGAAGGCTCAATTCCATTCACACAAAAGAAAATTCATGGGATTCATTCTGAGGAAATACTTTCAAGAAGCCATATAAAAATAGCGAGTGCGATCATGTTTTTGAAAAATTAACTTAAACTTACTCTAATAAAATGTCATAAAAATATTAATCATTCCCTCCTGATATGGATCATAGTCATTTTAGCACAGCTTCTATTAAATAAGTTCATAGTTCATGTGAAATGTAATATCTCAGATTTCTGGGAGACCTTATTTATTGATCTTCTCATTCGGGGCTACCATTCTGCTTGCAATTTATATTCCTTTCTCCCAAGCAGCAGGATTAAACCCAACTGATGTTTCAATCAATCTCAACTAACACAACCTCAGGCTATCAAATTCATCTATGACAATTCAGAGCAGAAGCCTGCAATGCCTGCGGGCCACAGTTCGGAATTAAACTTCTCTTTTTTGAAAGGGAGAGTGATTTTTTTTTTTTCAGGACTACAGTATTTTCAGCTACAAGCAAGTAACGCTTAAAGTTGCTCTGTGATTTGTGGCAGGGCATCTTAGGGAGAGGGGAAATCATTCTAATGGAGTGTTATACGTTTCTTGAGTTCAACAAGTTAATAGAAGACACATGTCTGGAATGATTTTGCTGTTAGCATTTTGTCTGAGAAATATACACAAAGGAAAAACAGAAGATGAAATTATAGGACAAGGGTAGACTAAAGGCTTTTGAAGTTTTACTGTCGCTACCAGGAATAGCTGTAACTCTTTTACAGGTTTATGGTATTTCTGTTAAGTATATCCTGGCCAATACTTTAAAAATCTGATTGTGTATCCATGCATGATTGCTTCTTTGCTTTTGCCCAACTGGGCCTATTTAATGGAGCATGGGCCAAAAATTCCAATGGTCTATGCATCCAGAAGCTCCAAAATTAATTCCTTGTGAATTTGAAATATACTTGACTGTGTAGACAGAATTAGGAGTTACAAGAGATTGGTTGTTAAAATGTTTACTTGAGAAAATAAAGCTGTTAGATGTTCACCACTGTAGAAATCAAACTCAAAAATAATATGACTGCTCAGACATATTTTTGCATAACTTTACTTAAATGAGTAGTGCAATATTTATGAGTAAATTTGTCAATATATGGATGTCCAACCCCTGGCTGTGAGCTGGATCTGACTCACCAACATAATTCAATGTCCGCTCAATTCCCTCTTCCCAGGAAGCCCTTCAGGCACAGCCTTTCATACAACCTGTCTGGCCTTCAGGGTCCTGAAGTACCACATCCTTGACCAGAACAGGTGTTTATAGAATCATTGGATGAGGATGTTTTTATATGTGTATTCATGAAAACAATGCCATGTTTGCTACTGTGCACCCCTGTGTACGTGCATTGCATGCTGGTGCCTGTCTGCATTGGTCACATAACAGATACCCTTGTAGTCACATAACTGGGGGAAGGAGAATATACGGCTCTGCATTATTTTCAGAACAGACTATTGGCATTTCCCTTTACTCAAAAGATTGGGTAGAACTGGAACAGTTGGGAAAAAAAGACAAAAATCTTTCAGTGAATCCACTCAGTTGTGATCATAAGTTATATAGGAGATAAAGTTTTCCATCTAATTTTCTGTACACCTTTTAGAATAAAGGTGCTATACACAAAAAACCCCCCAAAGCCCAGTACATTCAATGGCTGCATACTTAGATTACAGAAGTAATTTCTCAGTTGCCCACATTTATCTTGTTTTACTTGAATACCTCATAACATCTCAGCTTTGGCTAGCCTAGACTCAGGAAGCGTGGTTAAAATTTTTGTCTCATACTGAAAAAAGGTGGCAAAGATTTCTGAGCCGATTTTCTTCCCCAGCTTTGTCCAAAGGCCTAGCAGATATTCTGCTTTTTCCCTTCAGGAGAAGCAACATATGGAAATAATACGGAGTGGATCTCACTCCAAGCTGCTTTTATGCTCTTTGAAACCTGACTGTTCAGGCAGTAAAAGTATTTCTTGACACAACTGCTCTCAGCTACTATGTTCTTGTAAAGCAGTCAGTTGTTTTCAGCCCAGACGGAATAAACATAGTGACCCACATACTCTTTGGCCTGACAGATCAATCTCTCTCTGTATCCCCAGACAAGGCATATCATGCCTCGATATTGGTGTCTGTCAAGAACTCAGCATACAGCCACTGACGGCAGCTTAATACATTGCAAATTCTCAACACTGGGCGAGACTGAAGACTTTTAAAGGCAGCTTAATGCTTTCCACCTCTTTCCATAGAAATATACGTGTGCCAAAGGTACAATCAGAATCCCACTTTCACATCTTCTGCCCAAGCTTGGAAGTATCCCGCTTGCAGAAGAATGTTTTGCATGATTTCAAACACACAGAGGGATTACTGGGGCACTCTTTAAGGCTGAATAGAGAATTTCATACTTAGTTCAGGTATACCCTTCTCATATTTTATCATTACAATTAAAAGGAAAGATTTTCATTTTCAAGTTGCATCAAATACAAGACTCTTGTTTTCACTGTGTCTCTGGTTTAAAATCAGATGTTTGTGTTCATTACTGACAGTATTGATGTAAATTCATAAAGAGAAAGTGACTATGTAATTTATTTAGCAATGCTAATATTGCTTTGCCAAACGTTTCATCCCAATAATTTTTGTATCAATAAAGGGAGTTCAGAGGATGTTGCTGCAATAAATTATTTTTCCTGAGAGGGATTAGGGTTCTCTGATGGTGCCCCATGTGTTGTAATAACCCCGGGCTACAACAGTTTCATCATGCTGCAGTATCCTTTGTTGATTTATTGCTTAGCTAATGGTCTTTAGAGAGGAGACTTGTTAATAATTTTAATTCATTCCACATACAGTTCAACACGGATAGCATTATATGTACCATCACACTGTGGCACCTAACAGCCCAAAAGACTGACGGAGCAGCAGGCCTAATTCATGAGGAATTAATCAATATCTAAAGGTAAGGATCCTGTTCAGACAGAGGGACACCCATTACTTGTGTCTCTTACAGAGACAGAGACTTTAAAAATCATTTAGTAGTGTTTTCACAGGGCATAAGATCACACACCATTTCTCACACAGCAACAACAACAAAAATCCACCTAACTAGTTAAAAAGGCAGAACTCTGTTGATTACAACTTGAAAAAGATGCGGTATCTGATGGAAAAAATCAGTTACTTACTTTGTGGTGCGTACTAAATCTTGTTTTTCAACAGAACTGCGCATGGAATATGAGCTGCAGAATCATGATTTCTGTGAATATAAAAAAAAAAAACCATAAAAAAATAGGTACGTGCTTTATGTTTACATTAAAAATACTGCTGTGCCTTGAAAAAAGTTAGTTAATTTGTGACAAATTCATGGAAGATATAAAAGGTTTTTAATTTTCCTTAGGTGAATTGTGTTTAATCACTGACTGAAAATTTGACCATTCACTATGAAAAGAACTCCATACATTTTATAGGCCATAATTTGTCATTCAGTCTTGCAGGTAGAACTTTATTTAAGTTTTCAATGCCAGAATAGAGAATACTGAAAAGAAGCTCATATGAGTTCTCATTAAAGATAGCAGATTACTGCTTTTTCTTTTATTTAGTTGTCCCAATTTAAGAGAAAACATACTTTTAAAACCCTGTCAAAATTTCACCTGGAATGTCACAGCATCCCACTGCCCCCTTAATACTTTGAATTCTTCAGCTGAATGCCAAAGAACAAGAACATTTTTTTTTTTTACAGAGTTTTCACTCTGTCATAAACGGATGCAGTGTGACTGAAAAGTAACAAAGGACGATACAGCAATATCCAGTTGTCTTTTGCGTACACAATAGCAACATCATTATGGTAAGTGCTAGTATGGCCCACCCAGTAGCTTCCTCTGGGTGTATCCAAGTTTGTGCCCTAAATGTGAAAATATTTAGCAAACTCAGATTTGTGTTTTTATTTTTAAAACCAGTCTTTCACTGTGCAGGGAGAAATTCTTAGAAGTGATCATGATTTCAGGGACCCAGCTGTTCTAAGAAACCACTAACAATCATGATGACGCCACGCAGAAAGGGGGAAAACATATGTACTTGCAATGGCATAGATTTAAGTTTCAAGTTATCAAAAAGTTAATTTTGGTGATGTACCTGAATCTGTTTGTAGTTAAAGTAGAAAATCCATTGACTTCAATGTGCACCCAAAACCAATGAGCATTGATTGAAACAAATTTACTTTAATAAATACACTGGATTATACTGTAAACTTCAAAATCCTGCACTGTATCTAGCTACTGGGATTTTAAAGAAAATACTGAAACCCTAAACCAAGTGCAGTGAGAGTTGGCGGGGAGCACTACCTATAACGCATTTGAACACTCATTTAAATTGCTGACTGTTATTAGACACTGAGTGATGAGGATTTAAATATCTATTTTATCAACTACTCTCCACTGAAGGAAAAGCAGCATCATACCATTAAGACGCTCTAATCTCCTTTGCAGGATAAATCATGTTGGAACTATATTTAGGTCGATCAGATAGACATCTTTATTCCCATTCATTCCAAGTAAAGGGTACAGCAGACCAAAATGACTACTGGGATTTCTGAGCATGATCAAAATGATGTATGGCAGATTTGTTCTCATTCTAGTCACATAACTATTGCTGCCTATAGCATACATAAAAAAAAAAAAAAAAAAAAAAAAAAAAAAAAAGCAGCCTTCTACATTTAGTCCAAGAATGACAGGAAGAATGCTGAGAGAAAGCTACAGGGCTGTGTACTTCCTAATTATAAAGAAAACACAACAGAGTTAAAGAGCACATCTGAAACATAAAGATCTAATTCTGATCCTTTTCAGCTAGAGATGAGATTTAGATCTCTTGTTTTTAACAAAATATCAGTGAGTAAAGAATCATTTAGTTTGCAGGTCTTGCTGTACTGTAAAAGTGGGCACAGACCCAAAGACTAGCCACATATCCAAACTTAGAATCATAGAATTGTTTAGGTTGGAAGTGATCTTTAAGATCATCGAGTCCAACCATCAACCAAACTCTGATAAAAACCATCACTAAACCATGTCTCTAAGCACTATGTCTATCCATCTTTTAAACACCGCCAGGGATGGTGCCTCAACCATCTCCCTGGGCAGCCCATTCCAAGGCTTAATAACCCTTTCAGTGTAAAATTTTTTCCTAATATCCAACCTGAACCTCCCCTGGCACAACTTGAGGCCATTTCCTCTTGTCCTATTGCCTGTGACTTGGGAGAAGAGACCAACCCCTGTCTCTCTACACCCTCCTTTCAGGGAGTTGTAGAGAGCGATAAGGTCTCCCCTCAGCCTCCTTTTCTCCAGGCTGAACAACCCCAGCTCCCTCAGCCTCTCCTCATAAGATTTGGTCTCCAAACACCTCACCAGCTCTGTTGCCCTTCTCTGGACACAATCCAGCACCTCAATTGTCTTTTTTGTGGGAAGGGGCCCAAAACTGGACACAGCACTCGAGGTGGGGCCTCACCAGTGCCCAGTACAGGGGGACGATCACCTCCCGAGTCCTACTCACCACGCTGTTCCTGATACAGGCCAGGATGCTGGTGGCCTTCTTGGCCACCTGGGCACACTGCTGGCTCGTGTTCAGCCCACAGTCGACCAACACCCCCGGGTCCTTTTCTGCCGGGCAGCTCCAGCCACTCTGCCCCAAGCCTGTAGCGCTGCCTGGGGTTGGTGTGACCCAAGGGCAGGACCCAGAACTAGGCCTTGTTGAACCTCATCCCGTTGGCCTCAGCCCATCCATCCAGCCTGTCCAGGCCCCTCTGCAAAGCCTTCCTACCCTCCAGCAGGTCGACACTCCCACCCAACTTGGTGTCCTCTGCGAACTGACTGAGGGTGCGCTCGATCCCCTCGTCCAGATCACCGGTAAAGATGTCAAAGAGAACCGGCCCCAACACCGAGCCCTGGGGGACACCACTCGTGACCGGCCGCCGACTGGATTTCACTCCATTCACCACCACTCTCTGGGCCCGGCCTCCAGCCACTTTTTAACCCAGCGCAGAGTCCTCCCGTCCAAGCCACGGGCAGCCAGTTTCTCCAGGAGGAGACTGGAGGAGACTGTATCAAAGGCCTTGCTAAAGCCCAGGTAAACAACATCCACAGCCTTTCCCTCAGCCACCGAGCAGGTCACTTTGTCACAGAAGGAGATCAGGCTGGTCAAGCAGGACCTGCCCCTCATGAACCCGTGCTGGCTGGGCCCGATCGCCTGGGTGTCCTTCATGCGCCACATAATGGCACTCAGGATGGTCTGTTCCATGACCTTCCCAGGCACCGAGGTCAGACTGACAGGCCTGGAGTTCCCCAGATCATCCTTCTGACCCTTCTTGTGGATGGGCATCACATTTGCTTAACGCCAGTCAGCTGGGACCTCCCCAGTTTGCCAGGACTGCTGGTAAATAATGGAAAATGGCTCAGTGAGCACCTCCCCCAGCTCCCTCAGTACCCTCAGGTGGATCCCATCTGGCCCCACAGACTTGTTTTTATCCAGGTGTTGGAGCAGGTCCCTCACCACCTCCCTTTGGATTACAGGGGCTTCATTCTGCTCCCCGCCCCCATCTGCTAGCTCAGGGGTCTGGGTACTCAGGGAACCACCAACTCTACTACTAAAGACTGAGGCAAAGAAGGCATTAAGTACCTCACCCTCCTCCTTGTCCTTTGTCACTACGTTACCTCCTGCATCCAATAAAGGATACCTATCAACAAAAATACCCATCTAGTAATCTAATAACAGTTTCTAATTGTTTTTCCTTGTCAGTGAAACAGATCTAGTGAATACGCAGACTTGTTTTGCTCATTGATACAGAAAGAATATTTTCCCTTTACAAAGACGAAACCAAGTGAAGAAAAGGACAAAAAGTGAAACATCTTATTACTCAAAAGGTATTTCATAATTGTCTGAAGCATTCCAATTTAATCAAACCTTCCTAATGTTATTGGTAGCCCCATCCAGTGTTGATTTAATCAAACTGATACAGAGTAGTTGAAATCAGGGCCTGGTTCAAGCACTTTCCTCGACTATAATTTATTTTCCTTGAAGCTGGACATATTAGTTTCACACACTTTGACACTTCTGATAATGAAAACATCAATAGCTTGGTACAGTTGTAATGAACATATGAATAAAAGCCACAGGATCAGCCCTTTTGTTCTTACAGGTATCTGGTGAGTCTGGACCACTTCTGAGTGGGGCACAGGAATCTGATGCAAACTCAAAGTTATGCAGCTGGGATGGAATAACCTCGTGCAGCCCAGGCTGGGCACCGCTGGCTAGAACAGACCTTTGCACAATGAGAGATGGGGGACCAGGTGGACAGGCAAAACGTGAGTCGGTCATGTGCTTATCCAGCAAAACAGGGCAATGACACCTAGCTGTGTTAGCAAGGGTGTAGCCAGAAAACTGAGAAAAGGGATTTCCCCCTCTATTCAGCTTTTATGAGATGGCATCTGTAGCAGTGCTCAATTTTGGATTTCCCGGTACGAGAAAGACATTGGCATACTTGAGCAAGCCTAGTGGAGAGCCATCTATATGGGCAGTGGACTGAAACATGTTACGTACTAGCAGAAAGTGGATGTATTCAGAGAAATGTGTTTGGGAGAAGGCTAAGGGTGGACCTTACTGCTGTCTTTAACTGCTTATTGGGAGGATAGAGTCAAAATCTTAGGGGTATGCACTGGTGGAAATAGAGGCAATGGGAAAAGGTGTAAGAATGGAAATTGCCATCACACATTAGGAAATTTGTTTTCACTATACAAGTAGTTAAATACTAGGAGAGGTTGCTCAGAGAGGTTGTGAAATCCCCGTCTTTTGAGATATTCATAACTCCACTGGACAATCTTCTCAGCAAGTGGAGCCAGGTCTAAACTGACCTTGCTTTGAGGGCAGTGGGGTTGCACCCAATGATCTCCAAAACTCCCTTCCAGTTTGTATTATTCTATGCTTCTATGATTGCATAGGATTACACCCCTAGTTTGAAGGCTGGTTCTACTGCAGATATATGATATGACCATCAGCTTTATTTCAATCATTGTTTTCACATAAACTGTAGAGAGCACTATTTTTTCTGTTAGTTTTGTTTCACATTGTGTGTGTTTTTTAAACATGAATTTCTCTGACTTTAAATTTGGGGATTACTGACTAGAACAGGCTTGAAATAATGATTTAAGTTTTTCTACACTTCTCAAAATTTGATTATTTGATTTGGAGCAACAAGAACTATTAAGATAAAAGGATAATAACAGATTACTGACTTTGTATCTGTTCCATTTGGCTAGGTATCTATGACATATCTAACTTATTTCCATTTTGGTTGTAATATTTGTTTTGAAATAACCACGACCAATGTAGTACAAAAATCATGCATCTGCTTCTTAAATTCCTGTTACTGTGCTACATATTCAGAGGTTAACATTAAACCCTAGATCAAGTGATTTATCCACTATACTCTCCTACTCACAAAGATGTATTATATATGTGTAATGAATAAGCAAGAGATACCTAGTAAATGCAGTTGAGATCTATTTAATATCATTAACAGTTACTGTAGAAAAAGCAGTGTAATGCAGTAAACAGCATATAAACTGAAGAGATGGCACAGGTTCTAGTGTGGTCTCTGTCATATTTTCCTATGTAACCTTTTTATGCTAACTACTCCCTCATCAGTGTAGTTTACTAGTAAATTTTAGCCCTCTCTCCAAAATTTTTTGCTAACTATTAATTACGTTACTCAGATAAGATTAGGTGTATGGTATCAGAATTTATACAAAATGTGAAGATTATGTCAATCTGCAACATCGTATCACATCCAAAAAGCACAAAAAATGTCTCCCTTCTTGGCTCATTCTTTCTCTTGTTCAGACAAAAAAAGCCCTAAACCTACTAGGAAATATGTATTCATTTCAGTGTGCCTCAAAAGTGAAAAAAATAGATTCGGTGACGAAGGAATAAGGTAAGACAACAAGTGAAAGGAACAACTGATTGGGGACAGTTCCTCTAGAAAGATACAATAAAGCAATAGGTAATTTAATATTAGTAATATCAACTGAATTTAGCCTCTTCATCTTCATGGAATATTTTCAGGTAGGTTGTGATATTCTAAAATTACTTCCTTACTTACCTGATCTAAAATTCACTGAAGTTAATGGAAAGATTTCTATTAAATAGGGACACCATGATTGTTTTGGGAGGTAGTTTTATTTCTATGAATTGGACTCAAGAAAATCTCTGTAAACAATAAAATTTATAATAAAGGATGGAAGGGTTATCTTCTAAGGGTCATTTATTACTGCTGTGTCCCTGCATAGCAAGTCAAAAAATTACTACTAATTTCAATTAATATACAGTATTTTTTCTTGGAGATAAGTGGTTCATGCTGGATGTCATGCTGCATTCTATGCTTGCTATACTGTCTCTGTTTTTCATTGTGGCACAAATTCTCCCTTGTAGAATTTTAAAATTTAGTTTCTACTATATCATGTTAAGAGTCTGAAAGATCTTGTGCCAATAAAGCTTTGTTCTGTAAAGTTCCTACAAAAAGGATATCAGCTTGGTTAAATGCATTCATTTAAAGACTAGAGAGGACATTTACATGAAGAGTTCTTACACTGTTATCATTATATCCATTCTCATTTGGATCTCTATTATATGATCAAGGAGTACACAGTAAAGTCGTAGGAGTGTTAACTACTTTCATGATCATATCACAGAATCACAGAATCATATGGGGTTGGAAGGAACCTCTGGAGATCATCTAGTCCAACCCCCCTGCCAAAGCAGGTCCACCTAGAGCAGGTTGCACAGGAATGTGTCCAGGCAGGTTTGGAATGTCTCCAGAGAAGGAGACTCCACCACCTCCCTGGGCAGCCTGTTCCAGGGCTCTGCCACCCTCAAAGCAAAGAATTTCCTCCTCATGTTTAGGTGGAACTTCTTATATTCAAGTTTGTGTCCATTTCCTCTTCTCCTATCCCTGGGCACCACTGAAAAAAGACCAGCCCCATCTTCTTGACACCCTCCCTTTAAGCATTTATAAGCATTGGTCAGATCTGCCCTCAGTCTTCTCTTCTCTAGACTAAAAAGACCCAAGTCCCTCAGCCTTTTATGTATTCATCTTGAGTGTTTCTTCAGTCTGAAATACAATATTCAGAAAGATGCTTTGGGTGAGAACACTCAGTAGCACCAGAAATAAGAGTAATCTTCTGGAATTAGTGACATGAACATGAAGGTTAGCTATCTGTTCTTCAAGTTTGGGCAAACCGTGTCCTCACTCCAGCCGCAGGCAGTGGGACCCTCAGATCCAGGTCACCATAGGTCCCCTCCTTGTGGCATTCAGTTGGATCCCACTTTGCTTTGTTGCTGACAGGCTCCTTATGGACCAGTACTCTAAAGCATGTCAGGGCACAGGATCAAACATTTGTAGTGTTTGATTGCTAGGACTCTCCCTGACACATCTTTGTTCAGTGCCAGCCATCATTTTCAAGATGCTTGGACATGATATGAGGCACAGCATTGGGCAGGGACAATTCTCATCAGGAAGTATGAGCCAAGGCCACCTCTAAAGGGAGGAACAAATCTAACCCCGTAGATGTGAATCCTGCCGTGCCAGAGAAAGGCTCTGTCTATTTTGCTTGCCTTGACAGAGCCAAAAGGAGGGCTTCCTTTTTTTTATGAACACTCTAAAGGCAATGTCTTTATTTTCCTGAGATCTTGTCATCTGTTAAATAATGCTTGAACACAGTAATTTCAGTATAAATGAAAATAATAATTTTGTGTGCCTTTACTAATGAAATAAAATGCTAATTTTACGAGTGAGACATAAATGAGCATTGCTTTAAAATTTCCAAATTAAATATTCATCAGAATTCAACATTATAGCAAAATTAGAACAGTAATATTGACTAGCTACAATTGAGCACTAATTGCTTGTCACATTGTGATGGATGTTTTTTGTTACATACGTAATTATATGTATATAATATGCTGTAGTACTTCTGTAATGAAGAGTCTGATTTTCTGGGGTAATACATTTATAGCTTAACAGTATGAAAAAGCAATGTATTGATTATTTTAAAATTGCATCAGAATTCTCCCCTGTGACTAATTGTGTATTCTGATGTTCTTCCAGTCTTACATCCCTGTGCAGAGCTTCCATGAATCTTTAATCCCCTTCTAACTCAGTGATGCCAGAATCACTTTTCATCATCATATCCACTCAGCTGAATTCCAAAGATCTCCACAAAACAGAGTATCAAAATATGTTTCTGAGACAGATTGCTTCACAAGCTATCAGCTATAATAAAAGAATATTAAGTTTCATTACCCCCCACACTCTTCTTAAATGGTTTTTAAACAATGTTTCCTCTGGTACGTTTCAAACGTTTGGGAGTGTAGCATGGTGGTAAAATAAAAGCTCTTTCAATATCAAAACAGATGCTTTGGAAAAATTCTTTCCATGAAGCTGATAACTTTTAATAAGTTATTTCATTGTAGAAGTATTTCACTAAAATTGTAAAGAGGAAGGTTTCTATATATAACATAATTTTTTTGCCTCTTTGATCAGCTGGTCATAACCTTTAATTTATTATTTAGTTATGCAGCTTTTTCCCCCATTTTTTGTTGAATCTTTAGCACTGTGTTATATTTATATTTTATGTTAATACATCATGCCCATAAACTTTCTTTCCTGTATTCAGATAAACTTCATTATTGTTTTTTTCACTGTTGCATTGCTTGTTCCTTCTTCATAATGGACAGAAGTGCAAGAGCAATGCAATTTTTGTTCCCATGTTTGCTCTATCTTTCAAACCAATAATTTTTAAACGATAATTTTTAAAATGAAAATTTTCATAATGCTATATTGGTTTCTTAAGTCTCTTATATTGGAAATTAAGGTATTTAAATTTTAAAAATCCCTGTTTTTTGCAATTATTTTAAATATTTTCTAAGGTATTTATTATAATGTCTACATTTTACAATATTTATACCAGTGCTAGATAACAAACCATATTAAATCATGTAAAATAGATATTTCTCACTTTAATTGCCACAACTTGACCTTTGATTATAAGAAAATATGTGGTACTTACCTTCACAAGTAAAAATGTACTATCAGCTCTTGGTACTATTTTTGGAAATGGTAAAGCTGAGAAAATGCAGCATAACCCTTTACTGAGTGATATAATACAGTTGGTAGAACCCTTATTTTGAGAGGCAGCAGGAAAAACAAGTCAAGAGAAGAATATCAAAGGAAAACCAAACCACTGAAAAACTCAGAACTTCATTCATGAATGGTCTGGAGGAGGTGAGGGACAGTACACCACTGAACCCAGGGGAATTACCCATAAGATCATGATTCCCCGTTATCACCTGCTACCCATCTCCTGGTGGCAAGGCAAGTAGTGTACTCCTTCCGCACTGGCTCATCGCAGTTGACCACCTTGGGATATGGGAGCAGTTGACCCCAGTTCCTCCTCTCTGTGCTGCAAACTAGACTGTATATACGTCTAAATGTGTACATAACGTAAGCAATAGAGCAAAACTTGTAGGGAGGAAGTGCAGTATACTGAACATTTTTATTGCAAGGTAGCCTGCTCTCATAAATAGATGAAAATCCCCCTTTCTCCTTTTCTTTCTCCCCTTCAGTTCCTTTTGTCTTGCTTGTCTACAGAAATGACCAGTTAAAGATATTCGCTGTGTCAAGAACACACAGAAGTAACACACTACTATCTACTGAATTATGCCATACGTGAGATTAAAACCAGAAGCAAATCCCAACATTTCTTCAGCTTCAACATTTCCTGAGACATTTTTATTAGAGCTACAGCTAATAAACAAATTTTTCGATATGGGGCAGTGGACCCCGAAAGCATGGTCTGACCAGATGGGTACAAGCATATAGACAAATAAATAATTCAAGATAAATGAGGCTTCACGGCCCCTGCAGGAAATGAGTGACAGATCTCATGCTCAGAGCATTAACATGACATGAATTCAAAAGGCTTGAAATTTATGTGGCCCATTAACACTGCACACATGTGCACAAACACATGCAATTTCTTAATCAGTCCTGGCTCTGTTTTCATGTACCAGCCCCAGGTCAGAAAGGGTGAATGCTTCCAATCAATATCCAGTTGTTAGAGTAACAGCCATGTCCGTTCTGGATGGCTGAGTGGGTGAAAACATGTTTGTTCTACTTAATGTGACACAGTCCTGTCAAATTAACAATCACGACAGCAGAAGCAGGTTTGCTTAATGGGCTGAAGTCAGTTCCACAGAGAATTTATTATCAACACTCAACCAATAGATCTGAAACCTCATTACTAAAGGTTTATTTACAGATAATAACTAAAGGTACACTTTATGTACATAGGCGTTGTCTGATTTTAAAGATACAACATGCTATGCTACTTAGTAAACAGATTGTCTTTAAATTGACATAACCTCAAGACAACATCTGTATATTATGTGAGTAGTGGAGTTTTTTATTCAAGTCCCTGTTTGGTTAAACTAGAATAGGTACCAACCTTGTAAATGCAAAGAATTTCTTTTTTCCTGCCGTGGATCAATGGTAACCGTGCAGGATAAGCAAGAAAGTTGACCCCCAACATGCAAGCCCCAGTCAAAGTCTGAACCACGTATTTTAGTTCCCCTGTGCATTGCTAGAATGGAGTAACTGAGAGTGGTCAAAAGTCAGCTTCAGCCTGGACCAGCTCTTTGCCACAGACATGCAGAACTCCTTGCCGTGCAGCGATAAAACTCGGATAATCGAATTATCAGATTCTACTCCCTTTTCCATTCCTATGAGAATGATATCTAGCGGCAACAGAGAGAAGAGTCAGTCGCAATCGTTCAGAAAAACTCCTTATAACCAGGTATGGCTGGAATTTGTCTTACTTGAGAGTGCTTGATGCTCAGTTATGAGAGAACAACCTTTATTTAACTTCTCAGTTAATCTACTTGTACATAGGAAAGGATTTTTCTTTACCTGACTCCTAAGAGGTGGATAGAAAACTTCGGATAGGAATTTCATATTTACTCAATATTACAGAGTCTGTATTTGCCGAAAAATATTTTTACCGGTAGTTGGCATAGGATTGAGAGATTTCTGTTTCCCAAAACAAATATTCTTTTCCTATGGAAAGCAGTGTGCTGTTGAGGTGGTGTTGTAGCAGACAAAAGGGTTGGTAGGAGGACCTTTGCAGGGCTAAAGGAGCCCATGCCCATGATCTTAGCACAGTCGCAGCGCAGGCTATGGGGTGTCAGCAGAACTGAATTCTGCTGCCATAAGGATGTGGGGATGTGGCCCCGACATTTCTGCTACGCAAAAGAGAGAGGAAGAAGAAGAAAGACAGAGCTGCAGAGTCAGGTTTACCTCTCTACGGGAATGGAAAGGTGAAGGTGGCAACTGATGTTTGTGGGGGAATCTTTTTCTTCCCAACTGGAACTAGATGATCTTTAAGGTCCCTTCCAACTATAACCATTCTAAGATTTTATGATTCTAGGATTCTACAAAAAGAGGTCCTACAGCCAGCCTGGCTTTCTCAGTATTTTGCTCTCCACAGCTATCTATTGCCACAGCCAAACATTTCCTCCGCCTTCATGCAGAACTAGCCCTGAGCATTCCCTTGTGCAAAGAACAATTTTACATAGTTCATAGCCTTGACCATTCCTGGTTGATTTCCACTGGGAAATCAAAATTCACCAGATTGCAAGATTAATTCCCTGCCACATTTCAAAAAACATAGTTAACTACAGAAAGGCTTAGAAATTCATACGGGAATCTTAATATTAGTGTACATCCCCCTGACATTGCTCTCAGTAGTTTTCATTTTCGCTTCATAAAATTGTAGATTAAATTAGTAATCCAACACTAAAAAATCAACCAAAATGAAAGTTTAATGGAATAATTAGTTTATGAGAAGATCTAATAAAGGAAAATGTTATGCCCACATATTAAATTCTCCTGTAAGCAGGTTTGAAGGGAGTGTATCATCAAAATTATTCAATTGAAAAACATTCAAATTGTTCCAGAGAAAATTTTATTTTCAGTTATTTTTATTGTTACTATTCTACCAAAAGGGTCTGCTTTCTACTGACAGCTCAGAATTTTAACTGAAAAAATCTTAGATGCTTGAAAACTGAAATATTTTGGCTGCAACTGAGCATCCTTTGATTAGGAGGTGCTGCCACCTGAGAATTATAGGATGTGGAGTGCAGGTGTGTGTTTTGTGTGGTAGTGAGGAAGCTGAGACAGAAAGACACAGATCCCAGTCACTTAATGCTCTCTGTACTTACCTAGGAAGAGCAGAGATATGACCAAAGGGCCTGTATGAGGTCTATGGTTATTTCGATTTCTTTATATCGCAGTTCTGCAAGGTATGCTAAACCAAGTATATTTTTGAAATCTCAAAAAATTTAGTGAAGGAGAACTAAGATTTGGGAAGGTTTAACCCACCTGTGTCTCGCCAATATAGTTTGTATTTCCATCACATAATATTTTTAAAATACAATTTTTTATAATAAAAAAATTAATCAATTTAATCAATCAGTCAAATGAATCAATCAAAGCTTTGGCAGCACCTTGAATTCACCCCTAGTGAATGAAGAAAAGCAAATAAAGCATTATTTAAGAAATAATGATTCTAACATTTGGCAGAACTCTCTAAGGATTCTCCCTTTAAATTTTTGCTGTTAGAAGTTCTTATACCTCCTAAATCCCAGTTTAATTATCTCTCTGCTTGCCAGACCCTGAAAGACATACTTGAGTCTGTTTTATTCAATTTATATTTGCCTTTGAGTTTTTCAGCAACACGGTCCCACTATCTGTCTGCTGGGAAGCTATCAATACTGCCCAATCCATTCAAAGAACCGTCAGACAGGAAAAAAATGAAAATGAAAGAAGAAAACCTCCTTAATCCCTCTGATTTGTGACTTACTGCATGAACATATGGAGGTGGACCCAGTTCATGTCTGCATTTTAGAGTTAGCTTTCATCGTTGAAGTATAATCTGCATCCAACAATTTGCAGCTTTATGTGTATCATGTTAAGTTTCCGATTCGTCAGGAACTCTTATAAGTGAATTTAAGATTTAGACAGGTGAATGTGGAAAAACATAACAGACTTGGGGCAAAATCCTGGCCTTGTGAACTCAGATTTTGCTATTGACTTAGGCAGAAAGGGAATCTCATCCGCCTGGTCTGCCATTTTCTCTTGTTGTGGCCTCAGCTGCATCCTTTGCCAGGCACCATAGCAACAACTGCCTGTGATCAGAAACTGCAGAGCATCAAAAAGCTTAGCCAATAGGTTAAAAAAAAAAACAACAAACAAAACACTTTGGTATTTCATCACGAAAATGAATGATGAAGCACAAAGCCTTATGAAATGGGAGAGTGTCTATTTTGGAAGCAAGGGAGCAAAAAAGCTTGCTATTCTGTGACATGTGTCAGTGCAAAAGCAGGACTTTTTTAAAGAGATGACAGATACTTGGATACCTCTGCCTGATCATAAAATCCTCTAAATCTATCAGCACCAACAAATCAGCTAGAAACAAGCTGGAATCATATCACCTTCTCCTTAAAAAAAAAAGGCATAAGAACAAGTGTAAGAAAAGCTTTTGTAGGGTAAGAGAATGAACAGCACAATATTCATGTGCATGAGTAGTCAGTAATTTTGCATATTTTCCTTTTGATCTTAGTGAAATATTTTATTATTATATATCTAAACTGATATATTCATTCTAAGATTGGCTGCCTTCTGAAGAGTGTTGCCAGCAGGTCAAGGGATGTGATTCTTGCCCTCTGCTCAGCACTGATGAGACACAACTGGGGTGCTGGGTCCAGTTCTGGGCTCTTCAGTACAAGAGAGACACAGAAATACTGGAGCGAGTCCAGAGAAGGGCCACAAACATGACCGAGGGATTGAAGCGTCTGTCACATGAGGATAGCTGAGAAAGCTGGGGTTGTCAAGGCTGGGGAAGGTTCTTGGGGGATCTTATCGATATGTACCAGTGCTGGGTGTAGGGAGGGGAGAAAGAAGACGGAGCCAGATGCTTGTCGGTAGTGCCCAGTGACAATAGAAGAGGCAATGGAAAGAAATAAAACTTCAGGAAATGCTATTTAAACTTGGGAAAAAACCTGTTTACCGTTAGGGTAGTCAAACATTGGAACAAGTTGCTCAGGAAGGTTGTGGGGCCTTCATCAGTGGAGATATTCAAAATCCAAATGGACAAGTTCCTGCGATAGAGAGGGTTGGGCTAGATGATTTCCAGTGGTCCCTTCCACACTCAGCCATTCTGTGACTTTGTGATTTTGTAGGGTGAGTGTTTACAGCTACCTTTCTGTGTAACTGCTATTGCAGGAAGGAGGCCCGGGCTAGACACAGGCTGCACCGTGCTCAGTCCAGGTCCTGAATTTAGATGATCCCCATTCAGAATCTCCTGTCACATGGACGAAGTTGACTGCTCCTTAACTAGAGGGAGACACAGAAACTCCTCCTGTGCAGAGGATGCTAAAGCAGCACGAAAGAAAGTTGGATTAAGTAAAACGGGCAGGGGCTCTTTGTAGAGTGTACTGGCTTGAGGTGAAATAGAACCAACTTTCTGTTCAGTAATTACTTCTTAGCTAGGCCTCTTCTAACTCTCTGAAATTAACAGCATATTGTGGAGAAAACTCTTCACTTTTAAAGTGGTAAGACCAATGTTTGTACTTTCATGCCAAGGAATGGTATGCAGAGAGGCTCCTGCTTATACTTATTGGTATAACAACCAAGGTCAGCAAATTTCGTTATTTGCCCTGTTGGAGGGTCAGAAGCAGAAAAGCATAGAGGGGTCCCACCTGCAGAGAGGAGGGGACAGGACAGGTGACCCAAACCTGACCAACAGGGGTATTCCATCCCATCTGCCCCATGCTCAGTATAAAAGCTGAGGGATCAAAGGGTCAGCTCTCTTTCTTCAATGGCCAATGTCTGAAGAGGACCCCATCTGTTCATCTGCCTTTGATCCCAATCCGTGTGTTCCTGACTCCAGAGCTGGAATCCAGTTCCCATCCATCACTGAGTCCTGTCTGGGACTTCCCCAATGCCTGCCGGTGACGTCATCTTGGGAGCTTGATATGGTTTGGTATATGTTGTACCTATTTCATTATTTACTTTTTATTCTATTATTAGTATTTCATTAAAGTAGTTTAGTTCCTTCTAAACTCATAAATCTCTTTATTTCTTCTCCTCTTCTCTTGGGAACGAGAAGTGGGAGGAGAGCATCTGTCACCCGTAATAGGCCAATTCGGCCTAAACCACGACATAGAGGAGAATCACTGACAGATTTTTGAAAGTAACCACCAATCTAGAAGACCTAGGAAGCACATTAATTTAATTTAATTTTAATACAGAAAAGAACTGCCACCGACCCTTATTTACGATGTATCAGGTTATAATTGTGTAGTTATTTATTCTTTCATATATCTTTCTAGAGGCTGGCTTCCCCTCTTGGCTGCTTCATATCAAAAGAAGGTTATAAATGTCACAGTTGTTTATTAAGTGCAGGGAGCACAGGTGTGTATCAGTTTCAGCAGTCACATAGGACAATTTTCTGGCCCATAATATGTGGATTCATTGAATGTTGGCAGGAGATTGAAAGAGGAAATGGAGGCTGTATTATGTAAAAGAGGGTACTCGGAGTAGACATCTGCCATCCTTACATAGATAGACAGCATCAGAGAAAAACAAGACAATGCAATGCATCTTAGGAGGTCTGTGCTTAAGAGAAGGAGCTCTTAAGAACCCCATCTTAAACTCTGAATGTAAATTGTTTTCTTAAAAAAACTCCCACTTTTTGCCTTCCCTAACATCACAGCTTATCCCTTGGAGAGGTGAAAAGAAAAGGCTGTAGCCAAGCAACAACAAATAATCTTTAAGATTCCTTCTCTCTTCAAAGGAAAACAGAGCCTTAACTCACACCACCCCATCAACGTAGGCAACACACAGCACAGCCTGTGCACAAACAAGGAAAAGCCTTTGTGTTTCTTTGTTTCTCCAAAAGAAATAAACAAGTTGTATGAATCGAGTAAGCTCTTTTAATATATTTTGATCTCATCCTTTCATCAGAATATAGCAAGGCTGACAAGTGAACTGCTAGAAAACACAGTCTGCTCAAACTGAAAGCCCTTCAGACAATCACAGACAAAACTTTTGCACAGATTCATGTAGGATTCTCCTGTGCAGTAAATCTAGACCTGTACAATTAACTGAGTTGCTGGTTTACTAGAAAGAAATAATTTTTAATAAAAATAAAAAAGATTAGAGTCTCAAAAGAGAAAAAAGTCCTCACACAGTGAAACTTTGAGGTTTAAAGTAAATTAACTAATTGAAACAACAAGACAAGATGGTCAGTCTTTGGAAAGTCAGGTTCTTTCCCCGCTTAGCTTTTCTCTCCCTCTTTGGCTAAAAGAGCTAAACAAAAACTACATGCAAAGACACAAAGCACTTCCAAATGTCCATTTGTCATTAAAAGAGAATAAATTTGTTCTCGTGCAGTTGTACTCTTGCCTGTCCATGTAGGAATGCTTTATTTTCCTAGCAGGCTCTAGTGCTGGCACTGCTTTAAAGAAAAGTCTCAGAGCAACAGTTTCAGGGAGGTTATGGAGCATTATCTGTTACGTCTTTGCTTACCAAACGAAAACACCAGCTATTTCCCATTTAACTGTCTGCCCTAAGCCATGAGTTCTGCTGGCAAGACATGTTCCTCCCCTATCCTCTTCACTCCCTTCTAATTAGAGGATCTTAATAACACAAGTAGTGTTAAACCTTCCAAAGAAGATGGTCTTCAGCAAAATGTGATTTTATCAAATGCTGCCACCTTGCAGCAGATGCTTGAGGACAGAAGGCACATGTCCTGCCTTCTCTTGCCTCAGTTTCCTTACTTGGAACTTAGAGGACAATAAAGATCTGAATTGCATATGCTACTGAGAAATGTTGGTGAAAAAATGAGCTATATATATATAAAAGTGAGTCTTGAACAATAGCTGCCAACAGGCCAGATGAGAGTGTGCTTTACAGCTAAATGTATGAGCCCTCTTGCCACATATGAAGGGGATAATGCTGTACACAGAGAAACTAGTGCAGACACTTGTTGGTAGCGGTATGTAACTGCATTTCACCATCATCAAGGCTCTGTTTAGGAAAATAAATAGTTAAAACACTCGAGTAGCATTTTTTGCATTTTTCCCATATGCAAAAGGCTGCTATTTACTTTCAAAATCGTCTTGACTTTAAGTGGAGGAAAGGTAGGAGGAAAAGAAGGCAGGACAGATTCACTTGATATTTATTTGCATAATAATTAGCTTTGTTTATAACATACTGACTCTCAAATGGTTTTAAAATAGCAACTGCTTCCAAAGAAGCTCATTCCTATAAATAAATAAATTAATGCAGCTAAAAAAAAAAAAAAAGTGTAACCATTAGGTAGCTCACGCTGTAAACATTTTTTGCCACTTCAGTTGCTGAAACACTTAAGTAGCTTGACTACGTTTTGACATTCACTGCTATATAATAAAGTAAGAAAGGACTTAATTCTGTTAATTGATGATCAATTCAGCCTGCATTATATTTGACTCAACAGTTTGCCATAATAACTTTCTCAATTACTGAGTGGCATTTTCCTTGTCTCATAATTTACTTTTAAGTAACACCATATGTCACAACATATTCCGTGGGCAATTATAACAGGAACATCAGAAAAAAAAAAAAAAAAAAAGAACACCTAAGATGAATGTGTTATTCTCAGGGTTTCAGTATAGCCAAATGAATGTTGTTAGAAGAAATCTAACATGAAAGGCATTTTTTCATACTTAAATTCTCTCTCAAAGGACTGACACAACTTTTCACTGGAAGTGAGTGAAGACGATGTGATGAATGACAGGCCAACAACTTAATTTAACTAGAGACGTAAATTTGTTATTGCTAGATATGCAGCTTTACTGAAGTCACATCCAGCCCACACATTATCTCAGATAATCACTTGTAAGATGTCTCGGGTGAAATATCTCTTAACCTCTAGAGATAAGAGAAGATTACAGCTAGTGTATACTGCCGTAGATTTTTGCAGTGCAGATTCCACAGGACATAACCTGCTTGTATTGTGTTTCAATCAATTTAAATTGATTTTAGGAAAACCATGTGGCAATCTGTTGGTATCTGGCAGTTCTCTTTGATTAGATATGTTCTACCCTGGTATAGCCTCTCTTTCTTTTGCAGTTTCCTTTTTGTAACATTTTGCAATTAGGAAATAATTCATGGTGAATAATTTACTTGACAAATTCGGCAATACAGACAGAAAATACATAAGGCCACAAGAGTCTGTCTTTTGGGAGCAAATAGGTGAACTGGGGCATAAATATATCTTTTTGCAGCAAATCTGTTCACAGACCTGTAAGTGTGCTCGTTATTTGAAAGTACCCACTGTTTGATGCACTTTCCTATGATCATCTAAAAGTACAACATTAAAAAAATTTTTTTTCTTAGACTGTTGGGGCAATTATATCTATTCTTCAAAAGAAATCATTCCTGTCCCTCAAGTAGATGTGCATAAACTTCAGAATCCAGACAGGACTTTAAAAGCCTGTGTAGCTTTACCTAGATACACGTTGATGTTAAATGGGTGCTTACGGATTTCGTAGACAGACTCGTGCTAGCGTTGAACTAGTTGCTCTAAACATATGTGGCAAACGTGGTTGAGGAAGTGTTGAACACAAAATACATTGCAGCTGTATGTAAATACGTGATTAGCCCATGTTTGGTTGGGGGTGAGGGAGGAGGGTAGGGTCATGCTACCAGTACTCAGTCCAGAACATCTGAAATCGTTGACTATCACAAGAGCGTGCTCTTAGAATTAGTCAGAGGAATGCAGCAGTTTTGGGAGAATATAGAGGGTAGAAAACGTGAGTAACATTTCACACTCCCTAATGAGGTATCCTTTTTGCATGGAAAAATCAATCTAGACTAGAAGGCGGCAATTTTATCTCATTGCTGTGGTTCCCCCTGCCTTTACTGCCTTAGTATCTGTGGGTGCTGGCATTGACTCATTCTCTAGACTGCAATGAGAAGAGGAATTCTTCAGAGTTGTTTTGCATGACTATTGCAGCAGAAAAAGGCCATTAGTGCAATTAATGTCCATTAATATCATTATCCTTACAAAAGGCTCCATAAAATAATTAGAAAACAGTATCATAAGCAATCTTTAGCCCAAAATGTTATCTTTAGCTATGGATGTGCATAAGATCTAAAATATCCACCAGGTAACTGCAACGGAAGCTTTTAATCCAGATTTTAGATTCAGAAGGTATTACCTGCTTGAACTCAAGCATCAGTGGATGTGCAAGCTTTACATTTTAGTTTGCAAGTTTACCAACCAAACCCACGTTCATCTACATTATCTTTTCTATAAGCAGGAGTGAAATGCAGTGATTGCAATCTAAATAAGCTTACAGGCTATTAAAGAGTGGCCTCATGTTATTGTTGTTCACTGAGTAAGGGGAGGTCAGTTTGAAAATCAGTTATGTCAGCACTCGTGCATCAGAAGAGAAATTAGTATCCTAAAGACAGAGAAAAGAGGGCCTTAGCACTACTTCCCTCCTTCTGGGTCCAAGCATGGGGAGGAAAGTACCTCCGTAGAGAGGCTGACAGGGAAAGGACTGGAAGAGGGGAATGGCTCTTGGAATAAAATAAAAAATGATCCTCAACGTGTTAATATTCTATACCATCTTTTTTGCTTTGCTTATGGAGTGCATTTTGAAGGTGTGAAGATGACTAATATGTATCCTTTTTAAGTGTAACAGATGGTACAGATTTTCTGTAAGGTGTCTTAGAAAGATGATACAGTGATACTGAAAATAAGATGACTAAATGTTTTGGGACTCAAATCACCAGATAATATTCTCCTCAGGAGTCAAGAAATATGAAAATTCAGAAGCTATACATGCATTTTGTCACCAGATGCTTACTCTCATATGGATCTTATGCCTTTTTGAGGCACTACAGATATGAAAAATAATACAATTCTTTCGGTCACACTTGGTTCTAGAGAAGAAGCTACATACAGAGAAATGCGGGTAACCTGTCGCTGGTTATACACTGTTATCTAAAGGGTACTGTAAGCTTCTTGTGTTCTAAGAAGGCTTAACCACAGCGCTTATCGAATGTGGCTCCTCCCAAGATTTCCCAGACCTTTCCAGTATCTCTAGGAAGAGTCCTGAGGGAAAAGGCCAGTGCTATTTCACCCTGTCCTGTGGCAAAGTGGAGTAACCAGTTTGGCTTAGACTTCCAGTCACCTGAAGACAATAAAGTGGAAGCAAGGCATTTTCCCAGTTCAAAAAAATACATTACAATGTAAATGAAGAGAGAGTCTAGGTCTCCAGCGGAATTGGCTGTGAGCAGCTTTCTGCCCTGGTATATTCCATTTTCACGTAGAGGTAATAAACATGTCAATCTGCTCTATCATTTCCATGTATGTTCTCGATTGCTGTCTAAATAAAAACAGGAAGACTACACAGTCATATTTCACCCAAGAAAAATAGTTCCCCAGACTTAGAGCAGAAAAATACCTACAAATACTGAGAATATATCTCAATGCTCCAACACCTCTGGAAGCAAAGCTATATTAGAAAAGCACCTACTTTTCTTCAGTTCTCACTGCTTGTTTCAGCTCCCCAAACCAAGACAGCTTCAGCAAGGGTCTGCAAGACTGAGTTCCGAACTAGATCAGTGATGTGATCCAGGTTTAAAGAAAGAAAAATAAGGGTGGGAGAACATACAGGGTAATATGATTTTGTGAACAGAACATAGACTTAGGACTCAAATATCTATTTTTTTTGGCCTTGCCAGTGGCCTGTCTTCTGACTTCAGATAATTTACTTCCTCTCAGCCTCAGCTTTAGTCGGCACAATAGAAGAATTATTTTCTCTTTGTAAAATACTTCAAAATCTACACATGAAGAACACTTTCTAAAATTCAAGTTCACATTTTAGTTAGTTTAAATTCTACTTAGTGTCTCTTCTAAACTATTCCAGAGGACATTTTAAAAGGTGAATTAGCATCAATGTTTAATTATTTATTTTAGCTGGTAAAAGTTCTCAAATGGATAGTAAAGAAGGGTTTATTTCTGCATCTGTCAGGTGCACAGAAAAAAGTTTTATTATTCCTAATTTTCAGGATAATGAAACTAGCCAATCATTAACTAATTGATAAAATTTCTGAGGTTGAAAACCATGGTGTTTTCCTGTGTAACAACAGGCTAAATAGAGCCATGATCTCTACTGGGAGCTTTGTCCACTTTATTAAATAATAATTACACATATAATAGTTAATTTAATATTCTATTTGGCTATCAGTGAAAGAACATTATTTTTAATTGGCTATTTTGTGAAGTCTTGACAGACATCACTGTTCTTTTCTATGAGATTTTAGCATGAGTATAATGACGTTGTGTTAGGAAGAAAATGTATTTTTAATCCACTTGAATTAAAATTCAGTAATTCTTAAACAATATATTCATATTCCAATGGGATGAAACAATGCAGGGAAAAAAGAGCAAAGAAATTGAGATATGAAGTCAGGTAAATCCTGAAAGAAATTACAATGTTTAAGCTGACTACAAACCTTACACAGCAGAGTTATGAAAAAGCCCAAATCTTGTAAACTCTTGCTTATACTTAAAACTTTGTAAGTTTTATGAACTTACATAATGACTAGTTTCATTCCTTTAAGACCCCAGAAACAACAGTGAAGACTGAAATTAAATACCTCTAAGTTAAATCCTGGCTCCACTCTGAATGCTCTGTGCATTACCATTCTGAAAACCAGTATTATGACCAAGATCATAAGCGATATTTGCAAAACTGGTGATTTCATTTGTTTGGCTCGTGGACCTATATCATGGAAACCACAAAACTGTTACCTTCTCAGTGGTTAGATAAGATATGAGATACCTGAACTCTAAGTATAGCATGGAAGTGTTTGAAGAGTTCTAAAAAGGAGATATATTTTCACATCAAACAAGCAGAGATAGAAAAGGGAAATCATTCGTGACATAGCTGCATGAATTTTGACTTATGTGAAATGACTACTGTGCTGCTCAAAAAAATTTAACAAGTGCTGCAAAACCAATAAAAGCCTGATTCATAAATCCCCATTCTGAATCTCACTAGGTGCTTCTCTTTCTGGCAGACCCTGATTCATTATTCATAATTGCTTGGAACTGATGGGCTGGCTAATCAAGAGCCAGTTTATGAATCATGAAAGGTAAATGTATTTTCAGTATTCTGATTTTCATTCACTTGTTTACTCACCAAAAAAAATGAGACAGACATTCACTATTTGGTATTGTTTCTTACTTCTTCATTTTTGGAGAAGTCAGTCATAGAATTATAGAATTGCCTTAGGTTGGAAGGGACCCTTAAGAACATTGAGTCCAACCATCAGCCTAGCACTGCCAAAACCACCACTAAACCGTGTTCCTAATCACCACATCTACCCGTCTTCTAAATACCTGAGGGATGGTGACTCCACCACTTCCCTGGGCAGCCTGTTCCAATGTTTGATAACCCTTTCTGTGAAGAAATTTTTCCTAATATCCAACCTAAACCTCCCCTGGTGCAACTTGAGGCCATTTCCTCTTGTCTTATCGCTTGTTACCTGGGAGAAAAGACCGACCCCCACCTCACTACAATAATTAGAGAGTCATTTGAGGGAAGTAAAAGATAATTCTTAAATTACCGTTTCTGTTCTGTAATAACAGGTGGTGAAAAAGCAGATTCTCACATGCTGTAAATCAAACTTATTCCATGTATATAATAATTGCCAGGATATGCACAATGAGAATAATTTACAAACAACTAACTAAACACCTCTTGTATGTAATATCTGTATCTGGTGACTACTAGCAGGTGAGAGTCCACAGGAGTTGAAATCAATTCACAAAAGATATATTTAAAAAGCAAACAGGCTAAGATGACAGGTGGTATAATTCCCAATTAATAATTCAAACAGTTGTACTTGAAACTAACAGTCAGAACAAAAACCCATAGCAAGTGCTGCACTGATTGCTGTAAATGCTCTATCTAAGGGCAAAACCTGCTGCCGGTGATGGTCGGATGAAGAAATATAAGGGGTAGTATAAGAACAGAATGTACAGAGAAAATCCATTCAGGAAATTTTCAAGGAATACAGAGGAACACTGTGCAGAACTGCTGTGGTATATTCTTATTTACACAAGCTTTGGACCTAGTCCAGCCTGAAACAATCAGCTGTCAAAAGTGGACACATGGAGCAGTGTTCCGTTCTCCCCCAAATTGCGTCAAGTTTTCCCAGATTAAAAACAAACAAAACAAACCCAAAAACTGTTTCCCCAAAGTACAAGGAGCTAATAAAGTTTTGAAAGTTCTTGTAGTGCTTTGACAAAGAATGGAAAAAATATTTTTTCTTCTCCATATAAGCATACTTCAACAGAGAAGTTGCTAACTCAAAATGTCATGTCTATGGTGCTCTCAGGCCCTTTATGAACTTGAACACAAAGTGAAAGACTGTATACGCTGGTTCTTGCCACCAGCATTCATCATATTGGACCAACAGGAGATACCATGTTTGAATGAACAATTTTCTACAGGCTGAAAAGAGGATTTTGAAAGTCAGTGCCACTGGCGAATGTTCCTAGCAACTCCCCTTCAACGCCCTGTAGAAGAGAACACGAGCAGAACAGCAATTGTCGCAGCTCAGAGGACACAAAGCTTGGAGGACCAGCTGCAGAGCCGTGGCCCCGAGGAATTGCGCAGGGAAGGATTAGATGCCATGTTGGGTGGTGCACGGAGACAGCACCGGCGAGCGAGCAGCCCCGGCCGCTCTGCGAGCAGCAAGTCCCTGTGTTCACCGCATTCTGTTATTTGGGTCGTCTGCCAAGAGCATGAATAACCTTTTAGGCCAACACCATTAAACCATTTCTTGGAAAGCGTGGCTGTGGTTTGCTGTAGTAAGCCAAGTTTAGACTATATCTGTGCTGCGTTTGTGAGCACATGTGTTGTAGTAATCTTTCAGGGTAATGCATTGGCAGCAGCAGGAGACATTTTATTTTTACAATTGCTGGTGCAGTAGAAGAATATTCGTCTGCACTTAAATACACTTTATGGTTGTTCACATTAGGGGCAAATTTTCAAAGAGCTGCTAAGGTTTTTGGCCAGATATGCCATCGCTTTTATTGGGAACTGCATGTGTTAAACTGAGCAATGTGCTTTGAAAAACACACATACGCTTTCTTCCTCTGAACATTCAGGAATGTCTGATTTTTTTTCCCCTAAATTGTTAAGGCAGTTAGCATGACTGACAGTTTGAAAGATGTGCTGGGAGAATTTTGATTCTCTGGTGCAACGGAGGAAGGCTCTGTGCCACCTGAGGATCCTCTCCAGCCTGGGGAATCCTCCTGTGGTGCAGTTCGGAGACCGCTCGGCATCGACAGAGCAGTGCAAAGCAGTCCGAAGGGTCAAAGAGCTAGGGCCGATTGTAACAGTCAAAGAGGAATGTTCAAGACTAACACGGTACCCTTTCCTCTTCCCCCTCTCCAAGTACACTGTCTTCCTCCAAAATAGTTATATTTTTGTCTTAGAGCATTTTCCTTTCTAATCTGTACGCTTGAGAAGAGGTCTAAGCTGATATTAAAATGTCCTTTTCCAAGCTGGATGGCCCACCGTCAAGAAAACAAGAGTATATGTTTCATGCAGGCCCTTTGGTGCTCCCATTGGCTTCAGTCCTGCAGAAACCCTGTCAAGTCCAATATCCTGTCAGTTCACAAAGGGAGAGCCAGCCAGGGAAGCAGAAGGACTGGAGCAGGGACTGTGTCCTCTTGAACCACATATGGCAAACCAGCAGCCACCACTAGCTCAGAATCCTTATTGTGCTGCCCAACAGCCACAGATTTCCCTGCTTATGGGCACGTTTTGTGTAAAAGGAATATCAGATCTTGTGACTGTTCCTCTAGCAGTGATTAGAAAATGTTTTAACTTATAACAATTATAAAAGCAATAAAAGTGTAATGAATGTTATTATTTCAGTCTATAATTAAATGCACATTTTGCAATTTGGAATTCAAATTGGCCTCGTTGAGACGTAAAAGTCTACTTAAGACATAAAAAGTGCTGGCTAGAAGATGTTTGAAAGATATTTTTATACTTTTTGAAAGAAAGTGCTCATTACTTGAAATATTAAGACAACAGTTGTATTTGCAGAAAAAGGGAGGCAGTCACTATGCACCGTCCGAAGTGCTAACTCAATGTGTTAATTACTGTTTAACAGGGATACAGATGCTGCTCTAGGCAATTTTCACCCAACATTTGGAGGAAAAATTCAGTTTTAATCATAATCAAATGAGGCATTATGTAAAACTGTTCTAGAGCAACTGTACACTTCAGTCAGTACACATGCCGGTGCTGTTTTTAAAAATAGATTAGGACATGTGTAAGAGTCTACTAGGCTTAGAAAACTACTTTTCTTACCAAAACCTAATATAGCAGCAGATGGTGAACTGGCTCTAAAGAAGCTGCAGAGAAGTCAGTACCCTTTTTTCCAGCCTTGCCTTTTGATATGAATCAAGATTTTAACCAGGGAAGAAGAGGGTGGAGCAAAGACAATTCTCTCAACAGTGTTTGGATTAAGGGAAAGATGGAAGAAATTAATGATATTGTCCTTCAGCTCAGAAAAAACCCCAACCTGAGAAGATTCTGAAAGGTCTCTAGGAAGGCAGAATAAATTATTTATTCTTTTCCAAAAAGAAAGGGAAATCTGAAAGCTACTGGGGCAGTCACCTGCAAAGGCCACCAGTTCAATATTGAAAGACAAAAGTGGTTGAATTTATTGATCCATGCAGCATTTAAAAGATTTTTTTTTCTGTTAAGGTAGTGATTTCTGGTTTAACTACATATAATTGAGCTCAAAGCAGGGCACACAGACAGAAGAGGCAGTTGAAGATTTCTGAAGTCTGCATTTGTAATATAGTCATACAATGCTACCACTTTGGATACTTTCACTGAGCCTGTAAAAACAGCATCAATATAACTGTTAAGCCATATGATACAAAGTATCCATATGTACTCTTCTGAAGGATTAGGCAATTTGTTTTTATGCTCTTGGCATATTTTAATTAGCACCTAACCATTAAGAACTAAAAATAAGGTAAAATGAGCTTTGTAAGCTTATCATGATGCTGAGATAGAGGATTTTGACACACCTTCCGCTATTATCCAGTTAAGAGTCTCAAACAAAAGGTAGCACTTTCTATAGCTTGAGAATGTAAAGTCTATAATGTTTTAAAGTGCCAAAAATATCAATAGCCAGCAATTCCACATAGCTGGACTACTGGAAAAAATAAATGGACATAATCCTATTACACAGAGGCATTGCTGTCCACAAATATCACAGATTTCAAAAGACCATAAATCTGTATTCCGGGAAAAAAGACACCACCTTTCTCAAGCAGCAGAAGTTTGCTGGCACGAGGTACGATCTCCTCTTGAGAAGGCAGCAGCAGCACAAAATAAACTGCCACAATCTGGAAGAAACCGCTCTTCCTCCTCTCCTGCTGGTGTCTCTCTCCTGCGCTCTTAACAGCAGAAAACTGTCAGCTCCCATGATCAGTGCCTGGGCTTTATACATCTCTCTCCTTTCCCAAATACACAGTTCATTATATAGAACAATAAAACTTGCACCATGTCATATGTGTTTCCGAGCAACCTAAACTACTACCTTCTCCCCAAAATTACTTCAGCAGGTTAAGTTTAATTAGGAACCTTATTTATGGTTCATTTATGGTCTCTGGAGGTAGAATGATGTGTTGTGGTAAAACGGTTTCAGCTCAAACTTTGAAGGAGGCTGGAAAGGTGACCGACAGAGTTGAATGCCTTCAAGGAATTTTGAAAATCCCATTCTATTTAAAGAATCACATTATTCTGAGATCTCTATCAGAATTTATAAGGGATCCACAGACATGGTCTTCATGTTACTAGGCTTCATTTCAAGGTAAACTTTTTTTTTTTGTCCCTGAACTGTTCTTTTCTATATGTATTTTTGTATGCCCGATGGTTTGTTTTATCCTTTCAGATTTCACCGGAGTGCTGTCTTGATCATTTCTACACAGCATCGCATGATTTGTTAATTCAAGGTCTGTTCTTCTGTGGTGTTTTCTCTCATTCTGAATTGCTTATTCATGTAGGCAGTGCTTCCTCGGAGCTGAGTGGCAGTAACCCATCACTCCCCTACAACATCTGCTCCTGTTCCCCACCTATACCCGCCAACAAAAGGTGGTGCCGATTTCTTCACCTTGATCTCTTCTATGGAGGCTTGAGCTCTGCTCTGTGCAGCAAAGAAACAAAGCCCGTTTTCTTCCAGGGACAGACTATTGTTGAGATGAAGAGGTAAAGATCCGCCAGAACCTTTCATTTGCTGCGAAGGTATTGTTGCTTACTTCAAAACACAGAAGGGCTTTTCTAAGCAACTGTGGTTAGAGCGTGCTGGCCAGGATGTTGAATATCGAAATTGTCTGCCAGGATATAGAATTCCAGAATTGGCTGAGTGTGTGACTAATGGAAAAACATTTTCTTTTGGTTTTTTTTTTTTTTGAGGAAGAATTTTTTGTGGGTCCAAACTGTATGATGTGTAAAGAAAGCCAGCTCTTTGCTAAGGTAATGTATTTTTTCACATACCATTTCACGATAACTAGAGCATTTTGATTTAGACTTCCCGATATACTCCACACCCAAACAGTGATTCAAATAGTCTACAACTATGACATACCTGCAATAATAAAGCAACTGGATGTAAATAAATATAATGGACGCCATAAACATAGCTGCAGGCTGAATGGTCTTGTCGTATTTCATCCCCTCATTTTAATTCAATACTAAGCAAAGCACAGAAATGTTTACCTTTGTCTGATCTTTAATTCCCTAAATTTATGTGGAATCATGCACAGATGCTCTGGAAACCAGCCTGGAAAAGCCTGGCATTTTAATTGATCCCAGAGCCTCTTTCCTCACAGCCCCTGCTGCTCCGAAGTCTGCTACTTGCTCCAAAGGGGCTGCGCGGTTGCCTAGCCACGGCGAGCGGCCAGGCAAGGTGAAGAAATTCAGGGGAGGAAGTAACCAATCAATTTTTTAATTTCCCTGTGTAAACAGCAGCAAATCAGGACGGATTTTGAAATCTCATTAGTGGAAAGTGAGACGCATTGTGCGCATTTTAACATATGTATTAACTGTATGCGGTGGCTTGCAGCCAGAAATTATAAGCCATTGGGTATGTTTCACAAAGCTTATTTCAGAAGACAATCTGAATATGTTATTTAAAACTGAATATTTTGGCGGGGGGGAGAGGAAATAATTTTTACTCCTCTATGACTACTATCTTATTAGTTTTCGTGTTTTCTTATACTGTTAGTTAATCATGTTATAAGAAATATACTTTTCTTTATACCTGCAAGGCTAAACATTGGCAGAGTTAAGAGGATGACATGCAGAACCAAATCCTGTTGTCAGGAAGATTTAGTACAAAAGGAAGAATTACGTGTTTGTCCTTAAAGATTTTCAGTTAGTATTGTCTTGACGTACAAATAAAAATGAGTGCAAATTTATCAGTGTCATATTTGCAAGTCAGCGAGTTGTGTGACCCCTCTGCACCTTCCTGCACAACAGGATGGGTTTGGATTGTTCCTGGGTGTTTAATGCAGGTTGCCCAGGAGGCTTTCCCTTCTGTGTCATTACGGATAAGAGGTTTCTCGAGGTATTCCGTGCTTCCTGCTATATCGTCCCAGCAACTTCCATGAGGAAAAGATGAGTGGTCATTTGAAAACACTGACTCGTTGCTAATGTCTATAAAAACACACATTCTACTGTGCCACTAGTAATATGCCACTTCTGTCTTTGTGATCCCTACTGCCTTAATTGTAGCTCAAAATTTTAATCCAGGTAATGAGAGTCTTACATAATGCAACAAAATATCTGACTGGCATAAGATAATACAAGAATTAGTTGTAGTGATATATATGGAATTTGAAAACTATGATGCATACTACAAGGTATTTAGACCATAAAAATGAGTTAAAAACAAATATTTTATATACATATACACTGACCTTGCAAGAAAATGACTTTCGGACTTTTAATAGGAAAATAGAAGTTTGCTTCACCGGTTCCCAAGAGAACCCCTTTTTGGCACAGTGAAGGTATTAAACACAGACATTAAAGACTTCAGAGATAAATTAAATTTTTCAGTAATCTTGAAAAGAGAAAGAAATCTCAGCCACATTCAGGTCCACATGAGTTCTGCCACTGATTTATAGTCAACACTTCTTCGAAGGACTGTACCAAACAAAAGTGAGGGCCATTGAAAAGTGGCCAGACTGGCTGGTTACTGGGGGTGTGTATGACTGGGGAGAAAGACAAGAGGAGAGGCAAGAAACTGGAGGACCCTGAGAAAGGGACCGATGAAAAATGTCCACAAAAATAAATTCTAACCCCGTCTCCGTGAATAAGGCAAACGTAGCCTATGTAATTCAGACCCGACAGCGCTTTTGGGACATAACACTTGCAAGATCTAATCCTTATACTGTATAAAACCCAAAGTTTTTCAGAATGGGAATAAATCATTCCAACCACTAATACACCCTGTCAGAGCAAAGCAGACTGGCATCTCTGAACGCTACTGCATTTTGAATTATTATTTTAGTATTAAGAATAGATATAGGGCTCTTCATTACAATCTTTTGAATGCTGTGAGTCATGTTTGTGAATTTCTTGGTGAATTGTCTTCCTATAAACATTAGAAGCAGGCTTTGTCTGAAGGCTGGCAATAGGAAAAGATGACCGGAGAAAGGGCCAGAGCAAACCTTTCTGAAAGTTTTTCTTTTTCACTCCATCACAAGCCTGAATGCAGATGTCTCCAGATGAAAAGAAAGCACATAAAAAAAAAAAAAAACAACTAGTGAGCCAGCAAGAATTCAAACAATTCCAGGACCCGAGTGCCAATGCAGAAGTTGAGATGCAAAGCAAATCATCTGGCTGTGCATAACTAGAGGAAGGTCTGGTTTATTAATATCCAATGCCAGCCAAAAGCTTGAGCTTTCCAAGCACTTCAGAAGTCAGAAGAGTAGATTTGATTAAAAAGGTCCAAATGAAAATAATTTTTAAAATTCATATACATGGGGATTTATACTCTAACTGAAAATGAAATTTGGCCCAGGGCTAATAA
Source organism: Numenius arquata (assembly GCF_964106895.1). Taxonomy (NCBI): domain Eukaryota; kingdom Metazoa; phylum Chordata; class Aves; order Charadriiformes; family Scolopacidae; genus Numenius; species Numenius arquata. The sequence continues at coordinate 28,500,305 of NC_133581.1, read as the reverse complement.
ATAATCTGAAAAGCGTAATCTAGAAGGGAAATGACTATTTTCATAGGAAGAATACTCTCTATCCCAGACTTCATAAATTTTCTTTGAGTGTGAGTGACAAACTGCATTAATCTACACAATTGTGCACACCTGATTTTTATATCGGACTAGTGAATGAAATAGCTGTCAGAAATCATGTGACTTTTGAAATTACCAATATGTCTAATACAAATGACCATTTGTATCCTCAAATTGGAAACAGTACAGTCACAGCTTTGGCAGGGTGAATATGGAAAATGGTATTTTCCAAGAGGTACAATTGTCAAGTCTTTAGTATACACATTCCAAATAATCCCACCTTTAAACTATTAAGTTCTTATGTAGGGTAGCTGTCTCCAGAAAAACAATCTACAGCTGAACGAAAGCCGTGAAACTACAGCATTTATTAGAAGAAAAAAATCCTGATTCTAACACAGTGAAATCAAGCCCCAACAGCATGACCCCTGTAAGTCCCAAATAAAATACCATCAGGGATAAATGTTGCTTCCTTAAATTTTTTATTTTTCCTTTCATTTTGGCAAGTGGAGCTAGTCAAAGAAGACTGTAGAGCTACAACCCCTAAAAGATTTTGATAAAAGATAAAGCTTCCATGTCCCTCCTTGGCATTTACGGAACTAAATTCTGTGTCCTGAAACTCTAAGACCTTTCAGAGGAGTTACGGATTGGGCCAGAATTTATCTGCCCTTTTCTAGACTTTAGCTTACTTAACAGCCAGCCCAGTCCAATCCTCTTTTTCCAACATATGAGAGATTGACAAAATTGAATTTGATTCATTTTGCTTACCAAAGTACAAGCAGGAGGAAAATTCTCAGAGGAATATGGAGAATTTGCTTAAACTTCGTGTTGACCCATTGAAGGTGACTGGCAAATTCAGAACAACTTCAGAGATATTAAACAGACCCACATTAATCTGGACAGCAAAGAATTCCTTCCATGGCCATTCCGCACACGGCTTTGCTATCAGCCATTTTGTCACACAGGGAAACACACTCGTGTTATTATGAGCTACTTTAAAACTGGTTTAAAGACCTTGACAAGACTCTGACATTCAGAGCAATATTTTGCATTTAAAGCAGTGGTCCGAGTGAGCTAAAATTATCATAATAATTTGATCTGTTCTTGATAATGAAATAACAAGAGCCAAAGAGCAGAAAGTATATTATTTACAGGCTGACATTACTTTTATTTGCATTTATTTTCATGGGGAAAAGTGAAGCTCAGTCTAATAATACTAGACTTTAAAAGCTGAATAAAGAGAGGTTCTAGGGGCTGTTGGCTGTTTGAAGAGTTGTTTCTTTTTTGTTTTGTTTTGTTTAGCAAAAATGATTTTCATTGTCCTAGGTCTTTATATAATGTTACTTACATGTCAGCAAACCAAATCGGTGAAAGTATCCTCAGTAAACTTCCCCTGGAAGGAAAAAAAAAAAAAAATTATTAAGCATCAGCTATAATCAGAAAAGTCCTTTTGTTGACACTATTTAGCTTTGATTGACCCCACACAGACACTAATTTGATTAGGAGGGTTAATGAAACCTTTCTTTATCAGACATAACTTAAAAATTGTACTTTTATAAACACAGACATTTTCCTGTCCTCATACCTCAGTTACTGTTTGGAGAGAAAAGGGAAAGTGTAGGAAAGGACTCAAAAGGGATGCTTCATTCTCAACAGGCTGTTGTGTCCTTGACTGCTTTGTTCTAGCCCCCACTCAAATTGCTAACTTAGAGACAAAATGGTAGTCATTTTCTCTTGCAGATGAAAATCCAATAGGGAAAAATAGACTTCCTTGTCTATGTTTAGAAGACCTATGACTTCTAGAGTCTTCAATCACTATCAACTTAAACTAATTTTCAGCTCATAAGTCAGGTGAGAACAGTGTCACAGGAACACCAGGAAAAATATTTGCTCTTTGTCAATAGATTTTCAGACCAATGGAGGTTGCTGTTAAAACCAAAATCACAACTTTTAGGTTGAAACCGATTTCAAATAAAAGAAGTATCCACGTTAGCACTTTTTTTTGCTTGAAAATATTCCTTTACCATGACTGAAAGAGAAGATAAAAATATCTTTTACTCAGAGACAGTATGGATGTCACAGTTCAGGCATTTATTTTCTCATCCTTCAAATAGCACAGAGACCTCTGATATCTTTGATCCGTTCTAAAACTTGCAGTCCAACAAAAGGTAAGAATCTTAAAACAGCCATTTCATTTTACATGATTGTTTTTGGCACATTCATCTCATTAGGTCTGAGGTGTTATAACGAGGAGTAAAAACACAAATAATTTTCTTAGAAATCAAAACTTTTGCAGCAGTTTGAGGGACAGCATTCTAGACTTCCTCTCTTTCCTATTACAAGACCAGCAAATCAAATATTTCTTCTCTCTCCCACAACTCTTCACACCCATTTCCCAAATGGATTTTCCACTTCTTTACCTTTTTGTCCTTACTTAAACATTCATTTTCCTCCCGTTTCATTGTGTGCAACCAGAGAGGTGAAATAATTGCGGATGTTCCCCTTTTTTTCATTGTGGTAAATAAGAGGACTCTTTTCAAGCTGACAACATACTCTCTAAAAGCTGGACTTTACTTGTTTTAGCAGACATTTGCTTTTTAAAATTCTCAGAGGGCCTGACCATATGTTCAGCTCACATTTACACAGCCTGGTTAATTTAACCCATTAGAGTCTCATAACTGGCTTGAGAAAGTACATTTCATAAGTATACCAGGGTTGTAACTGCAATTCTATAAAACACAAATACATTTTCAGTGTTAGGACACTAAATCTAGGTTTTCTGTTTAAAATGCCTTTTATTTTATAGAAATCGCATAAAGTCATAGGCCAGAAGCCAAGAAAAAATCCATTTAAATCATCCCTCAAACACTGGAGACCCTTTCCAGCTTTGACATGGTGATGGTGGAAAATGGACTCTCAAAGTATTCTTATGGTAAATAAGAACCATTACTATTCTTTTGGTAAATGTTGTTTTTCTCATAGTGATATATTTGACTAGTATTTGCAGATGTTCCCAATAGTAGCTTTTCTTGTGCCTTCGCCATGCCATTTACAGGCTCTGGAGCAGTTAGACTCTCAACAGACAGCAAAGGAAAGTGTTGATTCCTCCCCATCACTGTTAAAAGCATTTCTTCAGAGTGGGTGGAAATGACAGTACTAGAGCTGACTCTATTCTGATAATTTTGAGACAAAGTAAGAACTTTGCTAAAAAAGGATTCTGAAATATTTAGTGGTTCCCGAACCTCTTTTTTCTACATGTAAAACATTTTGGGGTCCATTCAGCCAGTGGAGAGATGCAAGTACCTGGGAAAGGGTACTGGGGAAAGGGAGGATAATGCAGAATGTCTAAGTCAGGTCCAAAGTAGAATGAGTTAAACAGTAAAATTACTTCCTTTTGCATGGCTGTCATCAGCCCAAAAGTAGGACTCTCCGCTTGTGAGCTTACGTTGAGGGAGGCAGGCTTAATACTACGCTGGATCTGCTCTATCACACTAAGGCTGAGATTTTCCAAAACATGCAGTCCTGGCCTTTATCTCTTTCCATATACTAAGTGGAAAAAGAATTAGCTAACATCAAATGCTTTAAAAATCCCGTCCTTCTGTTAGTTTACTTATTCATAAGAATATAACTTTTTCACGTGAAATTAAAGACAATGACTCGTGACTGGTTTCAGTAAGGCCTGCAATTACAGCAGGCTCTACAAGATGCACGAAAGAACCATTCTTCCCTGGAAGAGTTACAGGACAGAGGGCAAGCAGGTGGAAGAGAAGAGGTAGCATTTCTGACAAGAAAGGGGCTCAGGTAGTAAGAGACCTAAACAATCTCAGTCGCGATAAAAAGCACACTGAAGCCAGTTAAAATCTCGACTTTAGGATTAGGCTCACAATGAATAAATTATAGAAAGACAGAATGAAATACGTAACCATTTATTTTAAAAAGTCTTTTAAATTAAAATGCAGTTCCTATTACTTTCCTCAGCTGGAAGGGACAGTTAGTGTATGCCACTGTACCACATTTTGGATAATTTCTCACTATGCTAGCAACTAGGTAACAAATCTTAGGTACACGGTCAGTTTACATTTCTCTGCTGCTTGCACATTCCTTATTCACTGGCTTAATCCTCAAAGCAGTTCTGCAAGCAGGAAAGCATACTGTCTTTCCCACTTATTTTCTCAGTGACAGCAGAAATGCATGACAAGCATCTGATCCCAGCCACTCATACACTCAAGTCCAAATGTTTTAATTACGAGGTTGTTTGGGCTTTTTTCTAGCCACAGGGGAAATGAGATGAGACACGTCATTTAAGTAGCATTCGTACCACCTAATTTTGGAGAATTGACTCCCTGTACTCCTATATATGAGTATACCCACTCATTTTGGAAGCAGATCAACTCAGAAGTTCTCATTTCCTCACTGGTAACATGAAGGGTCATGGAAGGCGCAGTTCCTAACTTAGACGGCTGCATACAGCTTCCTAAAATTTGGCAGTAGGAGGATTATCCCAGATTTTTCTTGGGGCCAAGAACCACCTGGAGTACTTTGCCTCCAGTCACAGACTGGAAACACAACACGCAAGGTCCTCAACAGAAAGGCAAAGCATGGGAAGACAAAATGAAAGAAAATTATTCACAACTCGCAACATTTCCATATTAATTTCTTGATATGTGAAAATAATTGCATATAGATGCCGTCTCTGATTTAGCCAAGACAGTGAATAGGGACAGTGATTTTTTCACCTTCAGAATCCAAAAGTAATTCAGTTGTTCTCACTTGCACTTGTTTTGATATACCTTTATTTTTATATTCTAAAGGAAAAACTCTTACCCTTGCCGGTCATTCTGTTCCCTGTGGTTACTCTTTAATCCCATAACAGAGAGAGCAGCATGGTGTTTTACAATGAGAGCTACGACTGGTAGCTATAAAGTCTGCTCCTTCGTCACTTCAGTGCAGTGGGTTATCTCATTACAGAGTTACGTACCAGAGTATCCCACAGTACTTCTTAAACCTATAAGAAGTATGGCCTAAATGTAACATCAGTGATTCAATAGCCTACTCTAAAACTGCCTTTCTAAATGCAGATCACAGCTGAAATTCAGTTCTACAAATACATGCGTAAAACAATTGCATCCAAATCTTGACAGCTGCAACTTTACAGATTGCTTAGAAAATTTAAATTTTAAAACCTCATTCTGTCATAACACCTCCCAATGTCTTCAGCAAAGTAGGATGAGCTCTTTAATAGGTACACGCAGAAAAAAAGAAACCTCAAAAAGATATTTTACAACTCATTTTTTGATTAGTAATATATACTGGGCTTCATCAGAGAAAACTTTACTGGGTTACATGCATGCAATACCCACCCCTACTCTTATTACCTCTAATCTCCAGTTTACCTTTTGTGGTTTTTTTTTTTTTATCAGACTGTTTTTGCCAACCATGCCAGAGGATGCTTGTGGCATCACCATTCACTGGCATTCAAAAGGGACTCCCCTGCCTGCAGCAAAACCCTGGGAAATGGATTTGCTGATGAAACATTTCCATGAGATTAGACTATAAATGAGCACCAGGGTCTATAAATCTACCACTTAAAGTGAAAAATAAGGTGAAAACAGGTAGGTAAAAGTCACTAATTTGGAAAACACTTGAAAATGCAGGATGATTTCATGCCGCAGTACTAGACAAGCATTGCATCCCTTACAGATGAATTTTTCCCACTGATAAAACAATGACTTTGGTGCAAGCCATACAATGCTACTTTTAGAGTCAGTGGGTATTTTCTGTTGGGAATAAAGTTTGGGAGTTCTCTATTCATGGATTAGAGATTTGTTCAAGACAACTTTTTATTACTTTTATAGTCTACCTGCTGAGTATTTTAAATCACTGATGAAGAAGCAGGTACAGACATGAAGCAGTTCCACAAAGCTGTTTCTAACCTCATCAGTAAGCTAAGTGTTAAACAGAGAAGACTCAAAGCCAGTTGGAGCATACAAAGGTTATTCCAAAGGAATTAAATCAAAGGAATCACCACACCCGCATCATTTCTAACTCTTTTAAAGTAAAAAGAGAGCACCCATTAGCTTATAATCATAGAATCATAAAATGGTTAGAGTTGGAAGGGACCTTGAAGATCATCAAGGTGCAACCCCCTTGCCATGGGCAGGGACACCTCCCACTTGTAACAAAGATCTATTAGAAGAATATAACACTCTAAACTTTCTTTTTCCTTTTGGAAACCTTCTAAATTGGAGTAGTGACTAGTACTTGCAGAAGCAGAGCTCACATTAACCTGGTACTATTTTTGATCTACGATTGATAAAGTACAATGAGAAAATGTGGACCCTGACATCAATTTTGTTGTTGATGTTAGTGGTTTTGCATGTTTGTTTATTTTTACAATTTCTAGAGATTATTTTGTACCTATTTAAAGTAGGTATTCAGTAAGTTGGCACTAGGTCCCTATAAACACCTAAAATGAGCACCATTGTATCTACCACTAAAGGTGGTAAGACTGAGCACTGGAACAGGTTGTCTGGAGAGGTTGTGGAGGTCTCCTTCTTTAGAGATATTCAAATGGCATCTGGACACAGTCCTGGGCAACTTGCTGTAGGTGACCCTGCTTGAGCAGGGGAGCTGAACTACATGGCCTCCAGAGGTCCCTTCCAACCTCAACTTCTCTGCGATTCTGTGATTCCAGTTTCAGAATATGAGCAAATCCTGGTAGGAGGCTTCCTCACTATTGTTCATGTTATGGTATCATTGCAACTGGGGTACTGGGGACAGTTACAGCACTATTGTCTCCAAGTAAGAACCCCATCATGAACAAATGCCATCAAAATTAATTCCTTCTCAAGCAGCATCAATAACGCAATGCTCTCGGAACAGAGCAGGCTTGGTCCCTCACTTTGAAAAGGGATTCTACTTCACTCTAACGTTGAACTCCTTTTCAGCTAGCGGCAGTAGCTTCTTGGAAGCTCTTTGGATATTCTGCATTATTTATGAACAAAGCTTGCAATCATAAACTGATCATAAACCAGATTACTATTTTTAAAAATAAGATAAAAACTGAAATTCTGATACTGTTACATGATTTAGCGACTGAAAACCCTAGGTATCGGGGTTAGTGCATCTGCGCTTTAATCTGCTCCCTTTACTTTGGCCTTCCTTCTGGTAGTTAATAATGAGATTTTGTGGTTCTTGTGAAGGAAAATTCATTCTTTTAGATTAGTAAAAATTGCATCTGAAATATAACTCTGAAATAGAATCAAAACATTCTCAGCATTGCAATATAATCATATTTAATAACCACAGAACCATGGTAGCTATTTTTACGTTTGCCATTGCGTAGCAAAAATTTCAGATAATATTACAAGCAAAATTATATTTAATTGAAAATGTTCCATGCTTCACACCTGCATCACTTTTCTTTCTACAACTCCCCCCATACTTCTTAATCTTCTGCAAGCGAGTTAACATATAAAGTTAAATTCTGATCATAAGGTCATGGTTTGGTTTTATTGTGCAAAAATAAAACAGCAACAAAAGCTGCTAAAGCAGACTGATTTTGGTGCACGTATTAATACAGACTTTTGGACAGACACAAATTGTTGTCACAAAATGTACTCGAAAGACCAGTGATTCTGCATGTTCCTGCAAATGTCAAACTATGGCATCATTAACATTGTGTAGTGTCCAATAATTCTGTTCTCCCCATGGACAAGGACTGTGCAGAAATAATTACTTGGCAATCACATGCACTTCATCACTTCCAAATTAGATTTTAGTAATCCACCGCTTTATTTCCAGAGTAATCAAATTACTACAATGGAGTTTCCTTCACTTTTTTTTTTCCTTTCATTTGATATTTATTGCTGCAGATGCAAACTGAGTTGAGCACAGTCAAGAGAGAAACACGATTTGGGGACAAACAGTTGGATAATGTTTTAAAACATAAATCAAAATGATCCTTTAAATCTTCTCTATTCCAATGTAAACACATTCAGCAAATCAATGTTATAAAAAAGCAAAAAGTATATGTAGAGAATACACTGAAGAAACTGAGATTTGGAAAAAAAAATAAACCTACTGATCACATAGGAATTCCTCTTTCACTTTTAACAGTACTCTTACAATGGGATTCTATAAAAAAATTCATTTAGTCACCTTGGAAAACTTTGGGTGACTTCATTTTGCTGCTGTGATATCACCATAAAAACATCAAAACTTTTTTTTTCTGCTAATAAATAATTGACGTGAGAATTTGAGCTTTCTCTGGACTCTGGATGGCTCTGGATGAGGCAATTGGCACACGTTTATCCGGTCATGTCTATTCATCACAGTTTCTAATCGAGTGCTTAAATTTAAGCACACAAGTCTCCTACTATTGAATGAGACTGAAGGAGATGCTTACATAAAAATTATAGTTAAGGGATTTGTTAAAACAGATTTATTTGACTACATTTTACATGCTTAAGTGTTTGGGTATTTTTTGTTCTTTATTTTCTGGACTGAGGACTTGGTGTTGAATGAAACGTATTTAAATTAATACAAAGTCTTGCAGATCCTCGTGATCCATACAACAAGCTAATTATTGTTCTTGAGTGTTGTGTTCCTCTTTTTATGGGTCCTAAGACAGTTTGGGTTTGGTTTTTTTTTATAGCAAGGGTAGGTAGGTCTAAAATCCAACAGTATAGTCTATTGGTTATTTGTTCAATCACCACTGATTATATTGGACCTTCAGGCAGTTAGATACCTGGATTTTACTGAAGTCTCAGTATGCCTTGTACAGATGAATTAACTCCTACAACACTGTAATGAGTGGTTTTAGCTCAGGATCAATCAGTGTTTACTGAGTCCTGAAAAAGCATAAACAGTGTTCTTACTGATATATTTGCAATTAGAAAGAAAGGTAGGCAGATCAAAATACTACTGTTTAAAAGACACTTGGAATCTAATGATGTATCGTCAAGAAGCAGAGTTCTCTGTTGCTTGCTGCTGTGATATTAATGCATTGAAATATTATTGCTCCTTTATTTGTGAATGTACAGATAAAAGCATCAAGGTAAATGAAATTCCAGAAATCAGTATTCTTGATAGACTAATAGCCTGGGTCTTTATTTCTACAATAATCAAAAGCTAATGCTTCAAATTAGAAATACAGGCTATTGGTTACTGTAGCAGAACCCATAAATCTCTCTTTCACCACTCTAAAAGTCGAGAATATTTCACATGGATTTTTCTTCAAGGTAGCAGTATTCCTACAGTTTCACAAGTCAGGACACGGAGAATAACCACTTTCCGTATTTTTCTCCCACATTTTTAATTGGATTTTCAGTCTACTGTCTTGCATATCCTCTACTACACAAAAGCATTCTCTCAAATCCTTTGATTTAGGTTACTTACTATAGATGACTTTCAGGCACCCTCAGGGGCACAGCCTGCTCTAGTTCTCCTGTGTCATGAGGTGACGGAATGAAAATTGCAATACTGCGGCCACCAAGGTCAGCCTTGCAAACAAGGGAAGAGAGTACCAGATAGCCATGTGATGAGGATCTGGAGAACCCTTCTGAATGGTAAAGAACAGATAGAGGTCCTTTTGGGGCATAAGCTTCCTCCCCACAGCATTACTTTTGTGCTAAAGGTATTTCTTCTCCCCGACACTGGGGAGAAAATCCTGTCTTCACTAAAATCAGTGTTAGTTTTGCTATTGCTCTAAGTGGGTACAGAATTTCATTCTTTCATGTGTTCTTTTGTTTTCAAGCACAGCTAAGTCAGCACTTCCATTCAAATTTAGCTTGCGGTATTAGCACTGCAAAACAAAGAAGCAAGCAAGCAAAGAAGTCCCCCATCTGAAATCTGCCCCAACTTTCATTTCTTTTTAATGAGCGTTTCTCATTTGTGGCAGTAATAATTATGATCGCGTTTTCATCTCTCAACTGGAATGCTGATACAATCACATTAATTGCAATTCTGACTAGGAAAACATGTCAGAATTGTGTCTCTAATCATACTTTGTGTTTTTGACTTCACACTTGCTCAATAAAATCCAGTGTTACAAACTCAAGACCGCAAAATGTTTGTTGGCAGAATTAGCAACTTCACTTAGCTGTTGTGGAAGAAACTGTGAAAGAACTGGTTTTTAACTACTGAAAGCCTAAACTTTTAGTTATACCTTCAGATACGATATACCTAGAAATAGATATTTTCTCATTAGACATTTATATTAAAACCGGGTTAAAATCATACAGACATTTCAGTAGAGATGTGTCCAGCATAAAAAACCCACTATTTTAAGGCAAAGGAAGTTACTGCAATCAGTCCATTACAACCAAACATTCTGGTGCACTCTAGTGGCAGAACATCGAGATGTACAACAGCTTCGCCATGTGTTTGCTTTTTAAAATCTTGGAAAAGACTATTTTTTTTTTATTATTCTGAATGCATAGATAAGTAAAGGCTCCTGTACTGTATTTAACTAATGTTCTCACATGAGGGAAATGTGAAGCATGCCTAAATGTCAATAAGAGACAAAGACAGCTTGATAACTGGTCTCCATAAAGCCAATAGGCTTCATGTTTAAGGCTTCATCCCAACACAAGCGAGGAACCATTTACATCCAAATCATGCTGATTTTGACTCTGAATCTCTTTCCCCCCACTTAGAGTTTGTGGCCTTTCACTTTTAGCGTTTTATGATCAATGGCTATTACTACATACTTGATGGAATAGGCATATACAGGCACATGTGCTCAACTGTATGTGCACATGCATTTACCAATACACATGCACATGGATGTAAAAATAATGTACCAGCCAAAGGACTGTAAAATGGAAAGGAAAAGAAACCATGCATGCATACTGACTGACAATTGCCCAAACATTCAGAAATTAAACAAGATAAAAACTTGGGAAAGAAAGAGAGAAAACCAAAAAAGGGGACTTAAAGTACAGTCATTTTGCATTGGCTCGAAAAGCAACAAAACCAATTGCCAGCAACAAAACCAATTGCCAGCATGATATTCCGAAGCTTTAGAATTAAAAAGCAGTGCCAAAATTGCACTAAAATACTGTATGTGCAAGACTGACGTTGTTGTTAATGGAATAAAATGTTTTTTACCAAAACCCCACTTATTTAATGGCTAAATATGGAGCTATCAGGAAATCTCAAATACTCTGAGGAGAGGGAGAGGGGATATTCTACCCTACAAGGACAACTAAACAAAATTTCTTAGCTAAAAGTGCCTCACATAAATAGCACTAGACCACTAGTTCATACACCCAGAAACCGAGATGCAGGAAGATGAAGTGTCTTGCTCAAATTCATTTCACTGCCTAATGGCAAAGTTGAATTAGATCTCAGCTCTGAGTTCCTCTCCAGCGTTTATCCAATAAAGAATCCTCCTTAGTGAAAGTCCATATCTTATCTGGAAAACATAATGGAAAGGTGCTTGCTTTTGTGGAAACTGTATTTACTGTAATCACTCCAGTCCAGGTGATTTTTCTAAATGCTTCTAAGATGAACCCTTATTTAGAAACTGTTATACAGTACAAGATAGATGTTGGTGATGGAGAATATTGTATGAATGTGTATTAAGATATTTCCCCAGGACACTAGTTGCATTAGGATAAACTAAACTGTGTTGCCCACCCTGAGCACTCAAGAGTCATTATATGACTTGTCTTTTAGCCTTGAATACACAGATTTCATGTTCTTTTCATTTGCTTTCTAACCTCTGAAGGAACCATTTTTTTTCAAAGCAGATCAGTTTCTCCCTGAAGCTTACTTAAAAGAAAAAAAGAAAAAAATAATCAAGATTCCAGATCTTTTTACATGTCCTAGAACTGGGGCTTTAAATTAAGACGACTAAACTTTATGAAGCTGTGAAAATTCTGAAAAATAACAAAAACTTATATAGCTAGAGATTACAAATAAACAAACCAGAACACAGGATAAGAACTAAACAAAGATTCTCCACCTGAAGGACAGCAGAAAAAAAAAATTACTTGCATACACAGAAGACATAATGTGATAGCAATTAGTTGTCCAGGAGTATATAAGCACTGCCACTTTTGCACCATCGCTTCTAAAGATGATGTCTACTTTGTAATACAGAAGCACAATCAGAACTTACGTTGATGTGTGTAGACTAGCTTTAAACTAGCTCATGTATATGGAATGTAATATCAGAATAATATCAGTCATTACTGCCTGGGATCTGAGGTCTATATTCTGTAATAAAAGCCCACGCCACAAGATTCGCAGCGTTATGAGTAACCAGATTACACTGTAAAGGTCTGTACAAGGTACAATCAAATCTTTGGACTAAAAGTAGATATTATCTTAGCCCAGTTTCAGATCCTTTCAGATTTAAAATAATAATTTGCATTTATCCAGCAGAAGTTAATTTCTGGTATCACTAAAACATCACGAATGCTATTCCGCACCACGAGTGAATCCACTGGTATCAAAGGGATTCCACACGAACAAGATACAGGAAGGTATACCACATTTAATTCTAGGCCAACCAAAGGAATAACGTTCCTTTGCTCAGATAAACAAAGACACAAGGCAAGTCTGATGTCACAGTGTTCCTTCACAGCATCATCACCTGACACTTACGACAAAATTTAAGTTTGAAAAGGGAAAAATCTTTGTCAGTGAAGTTTCTTACCATTTGTCAGTCAGATGAAAGCTCACACTCTTGTGTTATTTTACTAAATCACAGTTGTTTGCAATTGCTTGCCTGTCCCAAGTTCTCAGAACGTATGAAGAGAGAAGTTTCAAGACAATTTATTTTAGGGGACTGCTGAATATTTCAAAAAATCTGTAATCAGTATATTTAGAAGGTTTTAAGTTAAACTGCTGTTCATACAATTCCTTATCATGAAACCTATTGTGCTTTTTGCTGTATAAAGAGAGCAAAAAGAAGCAGTCTTCATTTAGGATTCTCACTTTATCCTACACCAACGTGTTGTCTCCCATCTTCCATACAGTTTTTAACTGGGGAGCAGAACGAGCTGTTTGTGGAACTTGCTTCACATACCAACGCCGAAAAAAATATTTTCGTGCCATCTGGATATTGCCTACAGGTTGGTAGCTATCCAGACTGGTGGGAGGAAATCAAGTGCCGGTGCTGTACTACTGGCGGTACGAGACAAGCAAGAAGTGGTTTATGCACATAGGATGAATATATCTATTACGCCTGAAATCTGCTGCTTTTAGAGAATGGGTTTCCCAAGCTGCATTGCAGGCTCTGAGAGCACTCATGCGCCAATAATCCGCCAGCCATAAGGACACGGGAATATGTCCTGCTCACAAGGGACGTACATCTTCATCCTAGGGTATTGAAAAACAATCGGTTCGCAGAACGTACCAGGAAAGTTTGTAACAGCAGAGAACGAAGAGGCTTTGCAGCTGTACCTGAGGAAATGAAGAATTTCACTTGTCGTAATCAACAGAGTATTTGTGTTCGCGGTAATGGTTGTTTCAAACTATATTTAAGCACATTTGGCCCTGTTTTGAGACTAAGTAGAAGAAAGGAGTTAAAGCAGTCAGCCCAAGGTCTGTTACCATAATTGGTTTTAACATAATTTCAGGCTTGGGAATGCCCACAGGATGTTAATCTGCAAGAGATGCCAGAGTGGGCTAGTACTTTTGCTCTGCAAGGGAAATTTTTCATTGCTTGATGATTGAGCAGCACTGGAGAGAAATTGTAAACTGCACGGACAGCCTTTGGATGTGTGCCTTACCCAAAAATCTCAATGATTGCCTTGAGTTTCTCCCATATGGAAAACGTCTCACCATCCAGACATGGCAGAAGACACAAGTAAAAACATAACAAAGGATTCTCTTTGCCTGGCTCCTGTAAGGCTTTGAGGTATGGGAGGGAAAATCTGAAGACCATTGATTCCAATTTTTACTCTCTTAAATGATTTTTAAAAGGAAAGAGATGCCAAAAGTCAGTATATTTACTACCCTGATGAAAAAACAAAGTTCTTTCCGCTCCCCCACCCCCGGCTAAAACACAGAATTGTTCTCATTAAAAGATACTTTGAGTATGAGGGTCAGGCCTTGGTGACAGATTCAGCGCATCTGATTAAATCCACTACTTAATATGAAAACACAATTTTGGAAAAACAGAGATGCAAACTTTTAATGAGCAATCACATGCCTAAAGAAAAGGCGCCAGATGGTTACACTTGTCTCGGAATACTGAAACAGAATAAAGAAAAACAAAATTGTTCCTTTTTTGCAACAAGAACTAAAATTAACTTTTAAAGACATCACCCCCACCCTCAACAAAAAGAATCGAATTAAACGAATGCATGTTGTATGAACATTCACAATATTATCTGCAATTTTATCACAAAAGTTGGAACACATCTATTACATGATGAAGTTGGGGAAGGTTTTTCTTCCATTTTCACATGTGAGGTCAGTGGAGGTGTGAACTGTTGGCGTGTTCAGCCAAGGTAATGCAGCCTAGTACGACTGCTAGTTTAATAACCAGTGCTTCATTTCACTCCTGGAAATTTTTCAGATTGCATTATTTTCCCTTTCATAATGCTGCAGTACTGTCTTTTAACTGGTCGCTCGCTCATTCCCAAAATGTTTTGCTTTTGGGGTTGTAAGTCACAAATTGATGACCTGGCTTATTTGGTTTTGCCGGTGCTTGCAACAGAAAATTACAGACTCCGTGATGTAATTGTGCTAGACAGATAACCCAGCAGTGGCTGCTAACCCTCTGGAAAAGAGAGCAACTGCATTCTTGGGGAGCTGCAGGAGTCCATCAGCCTGGAGAAGCTGACCTGCGGAGCAACAGGAGCCGCCATTCCCTGCTGGCAGCACCAGACAGGCCAAGGATCAGATAAACTCAGCTTTTTTGAGGTTTCTTGCCTGTGTTTATCTCACCATCTCCCAGAAAAGGGTAAAAAACACCAGAAAAACTACAGAACAATTTCTTGGCAAATCTGGAGTAATTTTATCTAAAGATAACACAAATATATTAGACCAAAAATAAAAAAGTTAGGATCCAGCCACAGAATCATAGATTGGTAGGGGTTGGAAGGGATCTTCAGAAATCATCCAACCCCCCTGCCAAAGCAGGTTCAGCTAGACCAGGCTGGACAGGAACGCAGCCAGGTGGGTTTTGAATATCTCCAGAGGAGGACACCTCACAACCTCCCGGGGCAGCCTGTCCCAGTGCTCTGGCATCCTCGAAGTAAAGAAGTTTTCCTCATGTTGAGATGGAATTTCCTGTGTTCCAGTTTGTGCCTGTTACCCCTTGTCCTGTCACTGGACACTACTGAATAGAGTCTGGCCCCATCCTCTTGACACCCACCCTTTAGATATTTATTAAGAGTCCAATTCATTTAGTCAAAAAGACACTTAGGGGTGCACTTGTATCCCCCTACAAACAGGGTAAGAGATGTAGAATCTAGAAATATCCAAGCAAAAAGAGCCAGTAACAAGAACTACAAAACCTGTAAAGAATATTAAAGTGCAAAACCAAGCCCTAAAAAGTTTGGACTAGCCAGAGGTTAATGCTAACCATAGAATTATTGCTTCTTCCTTCTCTCCCTCCACTCAGGAAGAGCAGGGTTTTTGCTGGAATTTTTCAAAAATGTTTATCCTGGGGCAGACACCCAGCACAAACACTTAAAATTTGTTAAAGTTCAAAACACTTTAGATCATTTTTTTAAAATGGGAAGTGCAAGACAAGTGTTAGTTATACCAAGCAATACAAGAACTGCTTATAAGCTCACCTTTCCTGGATAAAAGCATGTAATTATCAATCTGACACGAATAATGGTGCACTTTGTTCAGACTGGTATCGATTTGATGAAATATTTCACATAATTTCAAAATAAGGGAGCATGGTCTGGAACTAGAGTGAGAAAGGAGGGCTGAAGAGTTTTCTCTCTAGCTCTGCCAAATGACATGAAGTTTGATCTAGATTGAGTATTTTGGACCCTTTAATGGGATTATTCACTTTTGAGGTTTCAAAAAACTTCATCCAGACCTAAGGATTTGTGATTCAACACCATCTATAACTGGCCAGTCCAGAACTTCAAATCCAGACAGCCTTATTTTTTTCTAGGAATTTGGGTTTAGACCTGGACCTTTACACGGGGAAACCTCTCCTGCTTATGAAAGGTTTTGAGAACCACAGTGAAAAGTATTAATAACAAAAGTCCCATGAGAACCTGCAAAATCTTCCCCATAGCCATGCTGGGATTTCACATCTTCAGTCGAGACAGCTATGACAGCTTTCATTTTGCTGCTTTCCTAGTTTAATTTATGATTTAATAGATTATTTGATACATTCTGGTTCCTTCAACCACATGGTTTGGTGTTTTCCTCCTCTACTGACTTGAATACATCCACCAGGCAGCCCTGGTAAGCTTCAGCAAGTGGAGCCGCAAGGAAGGCTCCAATGGATAAGAAAAGAGGGTAGCAATTGTGTAAGCCTTGTTCTGGAAGCATACAAACCCTTCACCAGAACATTTTGTTCTGATGGATATCAAAGACTCTCAGATATAAAACCTATGGGGAATACTCTGAACACATTTATCTTCTCTGCCCTTTTGGTCTACTCCCCTCTCCCCCTCATTCTTCTGTCCCCACCCCCATCTCATTTCTCAACTTCCACGCTAGTATTTTTATCTTTGTTTTCTCTGATTTATGCTTGTTATAAATTCCACGAATTAATTTATGTTGTTCTTATCACTGGCATTTCATGTGATAGATCTCATTTGTTTATTTCTATGTTTAGAGTTTAACTTCTCTACTTTGGTTTTCCAGAGTCCTGTTTCTCAGATCTTTGTCTCTCCCTTTTGAATCCTGTTCAACAATACAGTATATCTACTATTATCAGTCTCCGAAAATATTTTCAACTACTGTATTCAAAAGTTATTAGATCTTTTCACTGACTGAAATAAAGCTTGTTTGCTAACTTCTTCTTTCCCTTTGTGAATTTTTCATTAAATACTCCATTTAAAAAAATATCTCGTGGGAAACCATTAGCTGGATCTTCTGACATGCATTTTAGACAAGGAATTCATCATTAAGGATTCCTGTTGAGACTTGTTTCATATATTCAACAAAAACCTACGTGCTGAAATCTCAGTCAGTCAATCACGGAAGTGACATTTATTTTCAATGACATGATGATGATCATGTTCCTAAAACAAGTTCCCCGCAATTTCATATACAAAATCCAAATCCCATATCCTGCAATATTCTCTTAAGGTTTCCTGTGTTAGTGAATAGTTATGTCATTAAATTAGTTTCCTATAATAATCACAGAAAATGAGAGCAGAAGGTAAGTCTAATAAGATGAGTTGATTTTGATAGCTGAAATAATAGATATTCATGGTTTCTGTTGATTGCATTTGGCTAAGTAACAGCGTTTCTGCCCTAAGCTATGAATAACGCTAGTGTCCTTAGCAAACTAAAAAAAAAAAAAAAGCAATGTGCAGTAGAAATATGACATAGTAACTTATTTATACATGATAACTTGAATTAGAAGTATGGCTGGGACTTATTCAGAAAAAACAAAAAATGAACAGTTCAAGATGTCACCAAAAGTCCTCTTTGAAACCTATATAGAACTATACTGCCATTATTCTAAAAACTAAGTATCTAAAAGCAAGGCCTCAATCATAAGCTAAAACACAACTAATAACCAACTGTAAGAAGGGGAAGTTGTAATAAAGTCTAAATGGTCTTCCAACTTCAAAACGTAATATATCTTAATCAAAACCCTAGAGGATAAACCCATCTTGGTTTTGTGCTGTGTTGGTATTTGAAAATTGTCAGAACTAAATGCAGACCACGTTTTCATACCACTCTAAATAGTTTTACATGCAAATGTTTGCAAACAGCAGTGAAGAATCTCCCTACAAACAGTAATTATCCTTGTAAATTACACCATTATACCAACCAATTAGTACATATACACTTTGTTACTGCAAACTAAATTGAAAAACAGTGCAACTAAAGATTTGAAAGGTATAACTTAAAAGCTCTAAACTCAAAAAATGTAAAACAGTACCTATTTTGCACCGAAGTGGACTATTCATGTTTTATCAGAACATCATGAAGTGATTACCACCGATATTACAGCATCAAGACAATAAAATATTCTGGAAGTAACATCTAAACGTGTGCTATGGCCAATTTTCAGACTGAAACATCTTAGCAGTTGCAAGGCTTTAAAGACCATCTTCTGAGAGGGGTGCTGCTTGCAAAAATCTAAGGTTTCTTTAATAGGCCAGTAGATTTTGGCAGAATTTGGCAGAAATTACCTTTCTACACTGCTCAGTAACTAGAACATAACTTAAGATATTAAAACCATTCGGGGCTTTAAAAAAATGTCTTCATGCTGAAAAACTGACTAGTAAAGTTTTAACCTCATACAATCTGAAGCAGCTTGGGCAAGAACCTCACAAAATCAGGTTTCGTAATGAGAGAAGCATCCCAGGTCCCATCACGAGCGGCATTTCTAGAGAAACAATCGTTTTTCAAGGTTTCAGTGATGTGATCACGTAACTGACTTTTCAGAAAGTCCTAGACATCTTTGAAAGACGTGGTTGAACTTGCCTTGTGCGCACAGACACAGATCCCAGCTCTGAAGCCGCTAAACAAAAGCCCTTGCTCAATATTTTCAATAAAACTGCTCTTCCTAGATCTGTCAGTCACATACAACAGTCCCTTAATGCTTTCTAATATCTGGTTTTGAAATCTCCTTAGATTCGGAGCTCTGCTACTGGACTAAGCTTGAGGGTAGGGAAAAATAGCTTTTTCCACACTCCTGCAGGACAAGATGCACTGTGTGTCTGGATCGCAGTGGAAGGGTGTCATCCAGAAAAGAAAGTTCCAGGAGCTTACACTAATACTGAGCTATGCTGCCTATCCACTAGTCTGAATTATCAGGAAACCGTAAACTGTCAAGAAATGTTATGATCCAGTCCCCAAGGAGCTGCTCTGTGATGGGCAGGAAACTGGGAAGGAGCCCGCGTTGGCTCCGAGTGCGGAGGCAGCTCAGTGTCAGAGGGAGATGCTTCTCCCTGTTAGGAGGCATCTGTTGCGAAGCAGAACAAAGCTCTGCTGCCCATTGATTCACACCCAAGAGATTTCTACAGTGAGAGCAACAATTTTGTCTGTCAACAAGTGGTGACAGAAGTCATCAGAAAGCCGCAAAGAGTGAGTGGAGGCATAGCTTCCAGATATGCTGTGAGTACAGACCATCATGGAGATGGTCGTTATTCTGGACTCGACCTCTAAGCAGGCGTTACGCACAGGTCCGAGGAAGCCTCCCTTCACCCATAACCAAAGCAGGCGTGCCCCGATGGACAGCAATAGTGCTCACAGCAGCTCCCGGGTCACTGACAACCAGGGTAGGGAGCACACAGCTACTCCTTTGCCTTTTAAATTCACCCTCTCCCTGAGCTTAGAACAGCAGCAGTGCTGTGCTCAGCAGCTGCACTTTACCTTCCGACCTGCCACCGCACACCAGAAGACAGAATCAGTGAAATCCAAAAGGCCCTAAGGCAGACATGGCACCTTACGTTATAAAAATATATCGTGATAAAAGAACTGTGCCGAGACAGCACAAACACAACGTTACGTAGAGCCCAGCACAGAAGTCTTACAACGACGATTCCAGGCCCCTGCCTCAAGGAATCACTGAGATTTAAAAATCTTACCAAGAGGTAGTAGCAAAACGCAATTAGCAGAAGGCGAGTTTATTTCTTAAGCAGTAACAATAAACTAGTGAACCGGCTCAAGTCACAATGCAGAATCGTTAGTGAGCCTAAAACAGATGGTATCTCATTTTTAGCTATAGGCAAAATGCCAAATGACATGACTAAATAGAAAAAAATCCCTATAGTATTGCATTTTTGTGCCTATTGAGCATGGAGACTGAAAGGCAGGAACATTTTTAATAACCTTTCTTTGACAAGCTTAAAGCCATTTAATGTTGAAGCCTGTCCTCGACATAAAGCCAAGAGAATAGGCCCCTAGAGAAAGCTCACTGCTGCACAGCTTCACCTCCCAGCAAAACACATTATGCAGCAAAGCCACATAATACTTACTTTCCATTAAAAAAACCAGACCCTCACCGGCTATCGCAGCAGTGACCTTTCAATCCAGGCTTCTATAGTATTTATTGGCTGAAAAGTTGTTTCTATGAATAGCAATTGTCTGGTTTCAAAACTGAGAATCTCTTTTCTGTTTCGGGGAACAGCATCTGCAGAGGCAACGGAGTTCGACGAAAAAGCAAAGGTACCTGGAATAATCAAGTGCCGTGTGCTCAACAGCTTCTACAAACAACTACTCGCACTTGCAGCGTTTTGCCGATACAGCAATTTTCATCGGAGGACCTTAAAGTAATTCCAAACACAACGGCCCTCCACATGAAAGCATTCCAGACATGAAGGCTTCACAACACCTTCGAGAAACACTTACATGACAGATGGGTAAATTAATTAAATAGCAGGCCAGCCTCTGGACTTCATTCTGGCCCATTTTTTGTTCCTTTGACGGCAGGAAGAGGCCAAAAAGCAGCTGGATCTTTCCACCTCAGGATTCACCTGGCCCTGAGAAGTCTCCAGCTGGTCTAACCGGCACCTATTTAACAGTCACCTGGAGCAGGACAGGGAGAGCTGCAGGGACACTGGAGCAGTACTACCCTACAGCAGCAATTTCCCAGCTGGCAGACAGCCCATTCCAGGCTGGAAGGAGGAAGGCCGTATAAGAACGGCACCGAGACTGCAATGATTTATGCCAGTACTCAGGCCAGGGTACAACTTGCTCCAGAACCTCAGAAATCCGATTTTGGAGACTTTCTGCTCTTACAAGATCAGTCAAGCAGATACGGAGAATAATTTAGAGATTTAGGCCAAAAAGACAATGTTTCATCCAGGTATTACACAGTGATTCTTTGGTACAGTTAAAAGAGCTCAGCACATCACAGTCCTATGAAAAAACTTGACTCTTAAAAACTTACGTTGTAAAATATAGAAGAGAATCAACTGCATTTGAGTGATGAAAAGCTAAGAATATCACAAAGGTAATTTTGTAGACCAAAAGTCAGAATTAAATTTTGTCTAGCACATCAGGGTTTTTTTTTCTATTTTCTAGTGTCATTTAAAGAAGTGGCGCTCAATTCTGGCCTGAATCCCCACTGATCTCACTGGAAAACAGCTTTGCCAAATCTGATTTTAATCCCAAGTCTTGAATTGCTGATTCGTTGCTTATTTGTCTGTTTGTTTTTGTTTTTGTTTTAAAGAGGAGCTCATATAGTCATTATATTAGATGAGAATCTTTTTTCTTTTTTTTTTTTTTTTTTTTTTTAAGGCATTTCAACCCTCTGGGTGTAGGAAAAGAAAAAAAGCAACTCTAAAGAACAGAAGCCTTAAGGCTCTAGCACAGAAGGGAAGCTGAAAAAATAAAATGTATCATTTTAAAATATTTAGACGTTTAAGCCAAACTTACGATTTAGGGTCCACATTATAACTTGTAAATACCAAAGCTGCAACTATCAAGCATTGTAACAAATAAAATGGAACAAGGATTTGTTTATGCTGTGCATTTTATGTATTATTAATCATTCTACAAATATGGAAGAGAGAATTCTCAAAAATAACCTGTTAAAATCGTTTTTTCCCAGCACAGGGTATAGGGGTATAGTGTGACTCAGAACTAAATTAGTATTTTCGCCATCTCTTAGCCCCTTAGAGCCCCAGTTATTGGCACGTATTTTGCCAATAGATTGTATTTGTTTATCAAAGGTTCTAGTAAGAAAGAACATTTGTATAGACATTGGACATTTCCCCCTTGCATTAAGGGTTTCTTCTTGTCTCAGCTGTTTCATTTTCTTTCCTGCAGCCCACACAGTGTCCCTGCTATAATAACGATGAGCTCCTAGTTCCTTCTGTTCCTTTTCATAAGGACACAAGGGCATTGAGGCCACTTTCATTCAGAGCTTACTGATCTCAAGTGAGTGTTTCATTTAACCCTTACTGTGTAAGTTAATAGGAAACCCAAACACCCCCCTCCACCCACCCTTAAGAAGGGAAAATCCCGCAGAAAAAGTTATTAATCATTTTAATTTGCAGTGTTGTTTTAGCCGTACACAATAAGCCCTCTTAGTTCTGCCACACTGGATCAGAAAGAGTAACAGATTTTACTTTTCAATATGAATGATATGGATTTAAAATGCCATTAGACATAAATAGAGGCAGCAGCCTGATGTAGCTCCATTAATGTGAGCACAGGTACAAAAAGTATGTTGTAATCAAATTGTTTTTCCACTTCAGTATATGTTATTGATCACTTTTTTTTTTTTTCTTGCTGTAGCGGAAAATGTGTTTGAATATCACTAGATTCAAATGACTGTGCTTTGTTCTATTGCTATTAATTTGCCTTTTGATTCATTAAATACGCTCAGGGTCATTTTCAGAAGAGCTCTTTAAAGATACAAACTTACGCATTAAAAATATCCTATAAAACAAGGCTTAATAATAAGCAACACCTTGTTTTTTTCCAAAAATATGTATTACATCATGCATGTTTATGATGTATTTAAATTTGTTAATATTATTCACTGTGTCAACTAAATACTGTATTAACGGCTACATCGCCTTGTGTTTGAGATCCTGCTGTATCAGCAGAATCATAGAATGGGTTGGGTTGGAATGAACATTTAAAGATCACCTAGTCCAAGCACCCTGCCACGGGCAGGGACATTTTTCAGTAGGTCAGGTTGCTCAATAAACATAACAAAATTGGAAATCAATGACAAAACGTATCCTCCTTTGCCTGCTTTTGTGTAAGGTAGACTTCATAGGACACAGAATAAGAAATATTCTTACTCAAGCTGTTGAATGTCAGAAGAAGTCGTGGCAGTAGGTTGCAAAGTTCACCAGACAGAACCCCCATCGCTGCACGTGCTATTCCCCACGCAGAACACTGGCTGTCAGAGATGCCTAGCAGCACACCAGTACTTCTCCTTAACCCTGCACCCCAAAGAATATTCATTTTACACTGTGAATGGTGTTCCAGAAAGCTAGGCCTTTATACAACCTTACGGAGACAGCAGTTCAACTAGTCATTATTTAAATAAAATGGGAAGATTTATGGCAGAGAACTTGCATAATAATGCCTGATTGGCATGGGCAGCTCCCTTAATACATTTATTTTGTCACTGCCTTTCACGGATGAGAACGTCAGCTCTTCCACATCCTGACAGGTTCCACACTAAGTGCCAAGTGGTTCTGAAGGCTCTGCTCTTCCATGTCTTTCCATGTAAATCATGATTCCCAACCTGCCACAGCATTATAGCAGAGTAGTGAATCTTATCGCTGCCTACTTTATAATTATAAACAGGTTATTGCTCTCCAGCATTACCAGTCTCTAAAATCCTCTAACATGCAGTTGCAGCCTATTCCCCATCGTATTAGGAAAACTTAAGAAAAATCATGTACCTGGAAGCCTTAAGAAAAAAAAAAAAAAAAAAGCATAAAAATTCCTGTACCAAGTAGGACTGGCAAGAACATAAAGGGGAACATAACTGTTGCCAGCGACCTTATGAACAGTAGCTTTTAGAGAAAGAGCAAGAAGGAATGGGATGAAAGATGGGCCAGGCTTGCATCCACCCCAAAAGCTGATTAAATGACTTGGCAAGTGAGAGGAAGCATGACGCAAACTCCAAACACTTTACTGCTTGCATACAGGAACTACAGGGAGGAATTTTGGCTCAAGGGGACTCCCATTTCCGCTTGACACTTTAATCTTTTTTTCTAACAGGGAAGAGGACAACAGGGAAAAAAATCCTACCTCTAATGACATTAAAGTTACAACAAAGATTTGCCTAGTATTTTATCTATTTTTCTACATCTCAAGCATCCAGAGAACAATATTCAAATATTAAAGGTATTGCAATTATCTATTTTTTCTTGTGTAATATTATAGCCGATTTATTTTTTCCTATTATTTAAGTGTCTCCACTCTGATATACTGAACTTACAAATGAAGCTTTAGCAGTAAATTTTTTTTTTTCTTTTCCTCTTCAAAATGTAAATGATTTTCAAACTCTTTTACTGCTTTGGGTATATTTTTTTTTTCAAATATAAAAGTCTGTCAGAGCTGTATTGCATGGTTAATGCTACAACTACGGAAAAGGCTGGTAAATAAGAGTTTTTAAGAAGTTGCTTCACCTACCCTATTATTTTGGAGGCTCCAAAAGTTCCCATTGAAGAATTTAAGTGTCTTCTGGAATAGGAATTCGAGAAAAATATCTTTGTATTGCTGTGTGATGGTAAACCTTTTCTATCTCCTGGATTTCTGCATCATTGTTTTCTTTCAAAACCAGAGGCAGCATGAGTGCATGCTGTCTCAGATAACTCTCAACAGAAAAGAGCTGAAATGACATGAGTTCTGTTCTCTACCTCCTGGAATATAAATCTGCATTAAAAGTTCATTTAGTCTGTTCACTTAAAGTATAAGGTATACGACAAAGTATTCAGCAATCTATCTGGCAATTGTATTTAAGTATCTTATATTCCCTCAAAATGGCCTATTTACCAATGTAGCTGGTTATGAATCTTAGAGAGATAAAACACAGAGCTAGATTCAAACCAAGTCCGAACATCATATTTATTAATCATGTTTGATTATTGTACTAAAAAAGTTAATAGGTTAAGAATCTCGAACCAAAATTTTAACTTCAGTCTCTCTTTACCAAAACAAATATGAATTAGATCAGACATACCCAACCTTTTCCCAGATTCAGCTGTTTCTTCCCCGAAGTTCTGAGCTACAGTTCCATTCTTAATAAAACTTGCTATTTTTTCCCCCTGAAAAAGTTGAATTATTGATTTTTTTAGTCACTTGTGCATTTTTCTATTGTGAGTTAATTATGTCTTTATTTTATTGACCAACACAGGATAAATCAGAATGTAAGAAGGTAGGGGTTTTTTATGCTAAATAGATTTTAACTGATGAGTTAGAAAAATATAAATGAAAATGTTAGAATGTTTTTAGTGTGCTTGCATGCATTACTATGAATGTGTACTGAACCTGACAAGATAGACCAAAAAAATACCGTTTTCGCCAATATTTCAGCCAAAAGTATTTTTTCATTAATTAATAGTATTTTTTTAACAATTAAGGATTCCAAAGCGTCTTGTGACAGATCTCTAGGGAACAAGGAACGTATAAAAACCTAACAAACCAACAAACGCTATTTGGTGCGTGATCTCACAGAAATCCTGCAACAGCAGAAAAAACCAAACACTCTTCATCTGCATTCATGACTCAGTTACAAGAATATAATTTCAACACTCTCAGAAAGGGGCTAGTGGCTACACTACACGCCTATATAAACCTTTGCTCAGCAGCTCTGCTGGTCACTGGACGGGCTTGCCACACGAAGTTATTTTTTGCCATGAATCCTTACACAGCTAAGGAAGGCCAAGGTCTCACACCAAGAAAGAGCTGTTTGTGTGAAAGGTCCCCAAACAATCACAGTTAATAAATTGCCCTGAAACCAGGAGGGCACAGCATGAACAAAAAATTTACAGGTGTGGAACAGATTCTAGCACAGGGGGAGAATCAAACAAGTGGTGAGTGGAATTTTCTCTACGTTCGGTGGAGTGTTTATAGAGAAAACACCACGGAAAGTGAGAAAAATTCAGAATACCGAGTGTATTTTCCAACTACCTGTGCCAAGAGTAGTAAAAATTTTGATTATTTACAGCATAAATGCTTGTCATATGTACAAGACCAATGGCAGGCCTAACATGATCATACTTGTTTTAAGGATTATTATGCTGCAAGCGTGAGCCATTATTCTTTCCTGTTTACTTCAATCTAATAAATAGATCATCTTACGAATGGAATAAATAGAATCAATTAAATTTACTGGAAAATCAATACATCTATTAATGAACCTATAAAATAATGAATGCATCAATAAATCACTACATTTACTTATATATATATGGATGTATCAACTCAAATTATTATTTTATTATAAATAATATCAAACTTTTTAAACCTGAAAACTAAAAATAAAAGCTAACTATGAATGGATTTTTAAATCTGGATTTCCTCAATTTTGTTTCCAAAATGAAAATAAAAACAAATGCTGAGAACTGCTTATTTGCATTGTCCTTAGCCAACAGGTACCATATGAAGAAGAAGGGAGACGTGCCTGGTGACGAAGCCAGAAGAGAACCACCACCATTTGCAAAAAGGCTGGATGTCTATTAGTCAAAAGTGATGTTAGTCTATCCTCAGGTTTCCGTGGGAAAACGAGACCAATAGAGTACAAACTAAATCAAATTCTGCCTCAGTCAGAAGAGTGACTGGCTGATAGGAGAAGGTTTTTCATATCTGTATTTCCTACAGTTCATTTCTGTAATTCTGTGGATCAGCATATTATCAATATCAAGAGTTATGAAGTAGTGTTAAACCCAGAGATCAACGTTATGCGAAAGAATGCCATTTGAGGGAGACAGGGAAGTGTAGTTCGCTAGCAGATATCTCGAGTCTCCCAGATGTCTGAAAAGAAAGAATACATCATCAGTCAAAACAAAAGCCGGTTCATGAACTGCTAAACCAGAAACTGAATGCTCTTGACTTCATGCCAGAGAGGATGCAGTTCATCACAGTTCCACATACTTAATCTCTATCATTGCGCTCAATACTGTGAAACTTTAGAACAACTCTTCTGCCCCAAGGAGTTGATCATTAAAATTAACAAAAAGCAAGGCATACAGACAACGCAGTTCAAAAATAACACACCATATTTTACGATATAGATGCACTAAAAAATTGTAATTTGATACTCAAACTAAGCACTAAATTATAAGGGGCCTTAAATCTGCAAAAGATGAAGAAATCTGTGAAAGATGAAGATGCTATATATTCTCTGATGCGGAAACATGCAAGCAGGCAACTCCAAGGGAGCAATGCTATGCAAATGCTATTGATTTCAGCTACACAAGGATAACTCACAGCTACTTTCAAGGTATCCGTCCTTAATGCAGTTTTGCTCTTCCAAGTATATAAGTATTGCGCAAGAAGTCAGGCACAGACCCTCTAGAAACAAGACCCTGTATTCCCCAGTTAGGGTGTCACCACGGAAAAGTCCACTCCACAATCCAGTAAGAACAGGAACATCATTTATTAGGGCGTACTCCATAACAGGCGGCTACCCTACAAATTTCAGTGAACAAAACCTGGGAAGTAATCTGTGCTATTATCTAGCCTACAGCTAGCGATTCCTTGTTCCTTCATCACCTCTTGCTGTAGACCAACAGCGAGAGTATGCATTTTATATACTTGCTCTGCCCAAAGCAGAGTAGAGGATGACAAGATACTTTCACAGATCTCAAATCACCAGCAATGAAAGGACAAATATGCCAGCAACGGTGAAAAAAAGAAAATAATGAAAAAAAAAAATAGATCTGCAGGCCCTGCTTCCCTAATGTTAGATTACTTCAACCAATAAAAAGTTCTCATGCTATTCACATATTTTCCTTGGGTATAAACCATTTGTAACTGTGCATTCACCCAGCTGCGTGCCAGTGAGCTCATAATTTTAAGATGTTTGTACAAGCACAGTACAGCTGGGAATCTTAAAGTATTTATAATGCAGCTGAGAAACTAGGAGTTTTGAACAGTTATTTGTAAAGCTGCAGCCTATCCAGAGAGATGCCAGACAAACATCCCTTGGTGGCTGTGTCCTAGCCCAGCAGCAAAAGGAGCGAATGCTGGATTTCTGGAAGGTAGAAGATATTATTCATCTCTTTCGAAATGACTCAAACTTGAAAAATGCTGTAGAGTGATACCCAAAAGCTCAAAAACATCTAAGATTATTTTGTTCTTTAAATTCAGGTTTACTTATTATTTTATTCAAATCCAAACCTCAAAAAGGAGGCTGAAATGTTCCTTTTTTATAACTTCATTGACTCATACCAGGCCTGGGGTACTACAACAAATATGACATTAAGCCCACACAAAGAATTTCCCAATATGCACTGCCACACTGGTTTCTAATGTAATATAATTATATATATATATTATAATCTAATATAATTCAATAGAAACTGAATTATGAATGGCCCACATTTATGAGAGACAGATACTGACCAGATACATACTGAATGCCTGACACCTCAATAAACAATTTCACATTACGAGTTAGTAAAAAAACAAAGAGCATTAAAACCTGAATTACACTGACTATTCTCCACAGGACATCTTAATACTCATTTCTAACAGCCTACTTGTGTGATAGTTAATTTCTTACATAAATTACTATAAGCTTTTGTTCCATTCTTTAACAAATGTCCCAAAAGGCTGAGCAAAACAAATATATAATGAGAAAAAAAGATATAAAAGAGAAAGCTACAGCAGGTAAAAACACAAGACTATGGGGCTTGCCAGGGACTGCACCAATATACAATGTGCTCCAGTAACCACATGTAAAAATGATTTTTTTTTTTCCACAGATTTTGTTAGCTCTATCAGGTTACCATAATGCAATTCAAACATCCTATTAAAAAGCAGGCTAGCATCGTTGAACCATATTGTTTGGCTAAACGTGGCAGGCTAAAACAGTTTAAAAGTGCCAGTCGACCTTGTAACCGCACATTTCAATTCTGTTAAATTTCATTAGAACAGAACAATTGAAAAATAAATCCTACTGCTAGAAGTAATGTTTCTAATTGCCCGGCCATAGAGGAGATTTTTAAAGCTGTAGTTTTATAGAAGCATAGCTAAACTTCTAAAAATCATACCAGTACAACTACTCCAGGTTAATATCTTGATTATAGAATAAAAGTACCTTTATATAATTTGAAATATTTTTTAAAAGATTCAACATGAATTAGAAAAAAAAATAGGGGAAGGGAAAAAAGAAAAAAGTCTCTGGAAAGAGATTGTACATACCTTTAATTACACTGATGTAACCGAAAATTCACATCCTGCCTTAGGCTGGTAGCATAGAGACTGAATCCCAAATAAGGTACTGGGATGTAAGATGTGCCCATAAGGGGTAGTTGTCAACACATCCGCTCACCCTATAATAAATATGACATAGCTTATCCCTTAACGGAAGTGAAGCTGTCTACCTCGCATCCGAGAAGGACAAGGCCAGCAAATAAGCAGTTACCACAGGATACTTGCCATGCTCCAGAGTCATAGTGACTTACTCAACTGCCCATATTCTAGCATCTGTTTACTGATGAGCCCTTAGACACTGACTGAACAAGTGGCCTGACTTTTGAAAATACAATTACGGTAGCCAAGAGCAAACTGCCTTTGTGGTGAAGACGATCCCTTCTTTGTTCTCAGTAGGGGTGTTTATGATGTAGTATATACTCTGCAAACAAGTTACTTCCATTCTGTCCCAGTCAATGGTGTAAGCTGAAGATCCTAATTTAAATATATTAATGATTGTCTGTTCCATAAAGTGAGATTTTTTTGTTATGACCAGCGTCACTTATGCAAACAAAAGGCATGTAAAAAGTGCCCATGATTTCTTTTGCATTGCAGCATCTAGCCACGGTGCAATGAACTTAAGTTGTATTCCTTGATTCAGTGAGTAGAGAATATTACAGAGTTAGTTCACCACTCACTAAAACCAATTCAGACAAAATGCTAAATTAAAAACATTATTTTTTTTTTACCATTCAATAGAAGAGAAAGATACCACCTTAAACCTTCACCAGGCCAGATCATTAGCAAATATAGCTGTAGCCCAGCCACGTTTGTTGCAGCAGGGCTGTTTTTCAATAGGTGACAACCTCTTCCTACGTCAGTAATATATGACCTGTCCATACTGGGTTTGTGGAGCAGACTTAAGTTCTGCTAAGCTTAATTCATTTGCACTGAAGTAAACTACATCTGCACAGCACAGCTCTTTGTGACAATGTGCATTCTATTATCAATATTGAAAGCATATAAAGTTCAATGCTCATTAGGCCTTTGTTTATAACATTCTTATGGACATATCTCTACTCCATATTAGCTTGGAAGTTCTCCAGTCATCTCACACTGGTTTGTGTCCCAGCAGGACAGACCCTTCTGAAGCCCTCCAAAATTCTGATCTCAATCCTATTTAAAACAGCTGCAAGCTGCCAGAGCCTTCTCATCAAGGCTGCCCATAAACTGAACAGAGAAAACACTCCAGGAGTACCCAAAAGGCTTATTACATTATGGCACCCGGATACAAAGGAAGTAATGTGGAAAGAAAAAAAAAAAAAAGAAAAAGAAAAAAAAAAAAAAACACAAAGAAAAAACCTTGCAACCTGCCAATATCAGGAGGAAGACAAAAGTTGCAATCAGAATTGAGGAGAGATACTTTATTTCAATATTGCAGACTTGAAATAAATAACTGTGAATACTACCCACAGGTCCAACAGCTCAATGGACACAATCCACAAAACCAGAATCCATAATGATCCAGCACTTAAAAAAAACTGTGAGGAATTCCAGAAAAAACCCAACAAAAAGTGCATTTAGAGATCTCTTAGAACATGAAAAGCAAACACAGATGGCTCAAAAATGCAGAGGATTCCTCTGGTCTGAGTAAGAGGAATTAGCCACTCTGAACTGGTTCGCACTTTGCTCAGGAATTGGCTCAAAGAACAATACTATAAAATTATGAAAAAGTGCAGAGGCAATTTCTGAAGATCACCAACAGGCATGCTGGCTTCCTCAAAAACACAGCAAAGCCACACTTTTCCAGCACAGCAAAACAGCTTCCCTGAAACAGCGCCCGGACCGCAGCACTGAAGGCACTAAATCTCTGCTCAGCACAAGCTGCTGCTTTCCTCCCCCTCCACAGCAAACCTCAGCCCCCCCGCAGTCAGATCAGCTGCTCTGGCACCCACCTTTCCAGCATCAAAACTAAGCGGCATTCCAGCCCGCAGGTTACCTGTGACGGCCGCCCAGCATCTATAAAAGGCTTAACGAATTTCAACTTGTACATTAAGAAACCGTTTGCGCCTAAATTTTTGGTCAACTTTATTTCAAAATGTGATTTCATTATATTTGCACTTCTAATAGTTAAATAACTTTTGGGTTTGGATTTGAAAAATATTTTTCAAGTATTGAAGGCTTAATAAAAATTTAATATAAAAATTACTTATACTTCACTATCTCTATGTAAATACGTGCAAAAATATTCTCTGACATGTTACAGAATTAATAAGGAAAATATTATGAGTTTAATAAAAAGTGCATTTAAAATCGCATAACTATATCCCTGTAGGCAAGTGGGAATATGAGGCACTGACTGCATGGTCCCTCCATTCTGCTGGAGGGAATCTCATGTTACATACAGCATTCCAAAAGCCTTGGCCCTTCTGCCTCTTAACCACTGCTGAATACCTCTTTGCTTTCCAGAGCCAGGGGAAGGAGTTTCTTTTCAGAGAAACTAAACTCTTCAAATTAGGGGATGCATCTTCATGAGCTCAAAGAACTATAAGAATTTTCACGTTACTACTTTAAAAAGAAACATGCAAGTGTTTCAAATATATGTTTTAAAGACAAATAACATTTTCATGCATCCATACTGGGACAGATTTGCAAAGAGTTCCTGTATTCACACGGGCACCCCAGCTAAGCAGCAGGGAGTAGCGCTCCCCACTGCTAAGCCATCTCTTCTGCAGAGCACCCCACTATTACCCAGCTTCATCCTTCTTCATCTGTTATCATGACAGCAAAGCTTGGACACAGAAACTTTTCTTCTTACCCTCTCTTTTTACGTTACAGATAGTGGCAATCTAGCACAAAATCTTTTTTTAATCCGTATCTTATTATGATCCAAACAGTATGACACCTTAGGAATAAGACCTTACCACTGAAATAAATTTCAGAGAACGTTCTTATAAAAGTTATAACTTAGCAAAGCCGAACCATCAATCTTCCAAAACATACTCAGGCAAAAGGTAATCAACTCTATGCGTCATGTTAAAATAAGCAGAGAAGGAAACATTTTAATTAATGAACTTGAATACCTGAATTCATTATGGGGCTTACAGAAAGAAAAAAAAAAAAAGACAAATTACTGTTCTTGGTAAAGACCCCAAGGAAATAAAACAAACAACATTTAACAGAGCTCAATTTTCATTTGTCACTGAAATAATGAATACTAAAATAATAATTAAATGCCCTAAAGATTTCTATGGTAGCTGGTAATAACCATATCATGAACCACCTAGTAAATTTTGGCTTTAAGATTCCTTAGCTGTAGGTATGTTGGTTTAGTGGCCTGAAATAACCATGGTACAAACCCTCAATTATTTTCCTGCTTGTGTATCCACCCTACACAGCTGCTGAGGGGGCTGATTAGTGGGCCAGCAGTTCTGACTCGAGGATGTGCTGCAGTTCTGCTACCGCAATGTCCTTCGACATTAGCTTAAGCTGCACAGTTTTACTCCGCTCTGCAGGTCAGGCCTGGTGACCTGAGGTATCTCTGTAATTAGCCTGGTACCCAGACCAAGCTAATAAGCCCTACCAACAGCCGGCTGAAGCTCAGCCTGCCTTAACAAGGCCGTGCCCCCCACACTTAGGAGCACACAAAGACCAAGTTTGTAAAAGACCACGAACAATATCCATGGCTGTGTAAGCGCTGTGACACAGGGTGCTCCTTTAGTCTCTGGCTCCACGACAGAACTGGGACCTCGAGGCCAGCTGAGCACCAACAGCACTGTCACAATACAAGTGACAGCAATGAAAGGATTAAAAGATTAAGGAGGGAGAGAAAGGAAAAACTCAACCAGCTATTTCACTGACATCATTCTCGTGACTTCATGGGAGTGACAAAATTTTTTGCGTAGGATTGATCATTAACGATGATGCAACTTTTCTGTCATGGCATTTACCTTCAGTAAAATGACTTTGTCACCCATTATTTATGCTGTGTAAACTTTATGCTCTTATAGGTAAGAACAGAAATTCTGCTTTCATGTCCTGACCGGTATAACTCAATTTTATTCAAAATTTGTCCTGGAATGAGTTTGTTCTGGTGAACTGGACAATATTTTCTTCTTTTTTTGTGTGTCTGCAGCTGTGAAAAAATTGTTTAATCACAGTGTACAGACTTTTCATAGAAAAGTTTTATGAAAAGCAATGAAGATCCTTTATTTAATGCTTTACATACTTTGTGCATATTAAGTATATTTGCATATATTAATACCAAATACTGTGCCAATTACTGCTTTCTACTTAAAGAGCAGAGTAGCAAGAAAGTGAAAGCATTTAAAGATGGATTTATATGTTGATTTTTTCTTCATTTAAATAGACAGAAATCCACCCTGGGAAGAAACAAAAAAGCAAAGAAAGAAAATAGGAGTATTGAATTCAGTAATTTAAGGAGTGACAAGAAGTCAACATAGTAAAACAGAAGGAAGCTCTGCTACAGTATTATACCAGCATAGATTCAAATATATGAAATAACCTAAGTAATCTAAATGTGAAATGCTAAGAACATATTAAAAAAGGTCTGTGCATTTGTTAAATAATTAAGCCATTCTTAAAAGGCCAGTTCAATACTAAGTTGCCACATAAGATCTTACTTTAATTCTAGTTCAAATGCTTTAAGTGAGAATGAGGTGTGAGTAGCCTTTATGTTGCCTTTTGCACAAGATTAATTTCAGCCTTACAGCAAAACATAGAGAAAACTTGGCTTTCTTTAAAATGTCATCCTGCTTATCCCGTTAGAGCCAGCCACCAGTTTCTGTTACAAAAAAATAATCTACATCCAATCTTTGCAGGTTTTTATTCATGGGAAGAAAGGGAAAGTGTAAATCAGTAGAATAATGAAATTGGTTAGAAGAAGAGAAAGTATAATGAAAATGATAGAAAGAGACATCCTGGAATTAAAGAAAAAAAAAAAAGAAAAAAATAGCAAAAGTAAATTAACCCGGTGTCCCCGCACAGAGCTGGGCTATGGCCACCTGCACTCAGCACCCGTTTCCTCTGCTCCCACCAGTACCAGCCTCTTGCCTGCTGAGGATGCCTTACAGGGCCACTCCACTTCTTTTTCCCCTTCCAATAAAGACCCCCAATGCATTCATCCAAGTAGATGCTGAGTTGGCCTGTCTTGGAAATCCCTTTTTCTCCAGCCCGTGGTGTGGCAGGTCACCTGCTCTCACCTGGATCAGCCTTTTGTACCCGCTGAGCTTCCCAAGTCCTCAGCAGACTCAATTCCCTTTGCCAACTTTCTGCCCAGTAGCAGGGTAAGAACTGACCTGAGGATCACCGTACAAAGTTTCTGCCACGTACAAAAAGCATCCATCTGAAATGTAATGAAGTCTAATTCTGATAAACACTCTGTATCTAAAAACGAGTGTTCTCATCAACTTATAAGTACCAGAACTGTTACCAATTACTTTCATCAAGGGGACTGCGGAATTAGTAATGTAATTTTCCAGATCATAAATACCTCCCTGGACTGTACCAAAATAAATATTTCATTTACTCTCTCCTGGAACCCTTTTGCGCCTGTGCATTCAGAGTGAACGTTGCAAATTCAACCAAGAATTTAGAACAGAATTTGAGGCAGAAATGCAACTTGGCTGCAAATAATTTGGTTTCACTGAGATTCTGACCTCGAAACTTCCTTATTTGATGTGGCAGAAAGAGCAATGGTAATGTTCCAAAATACAGAGCCTGGGAAAAAATCCCTTTGCAAAAGAGCTCATATATAGATGACCACCTGGGCAGTCTTATTTGTGAAGTCTGTTCCTCTCTTCACGTCAAAAGAACATGGATGAGGAATTTTTGACCCTTTCTAAGTCAATAGATACATCACTGTGAATCAACAGAATCAGAATTTCTCTCATCTTTAGGTCTACATATTTTTGTTTCCTGACATATAACAAAATATAGGAAACTTAACGAAAGCAGTTGGTTGCTGTTATGGGGTGGGGGGAGACTTTGAGCTATTAAGTCCTTTCCATAGTGGTCTATACCAGTGACAGTAGAAGAAACAGGGCTTATACTTCATATTTCTTTTTTTTGAAGCATCGGTTATTTTGCAAATGATAATTTCAGAACAGATATTATTAGGTATTTCCTACAAACAAACAACAGAAGAGGAACCGTCGGAACCCTACCTGCTGATTTACAAAGCATTGAGGGTAGCGCACAAGCAGGCAGCATTAAAACATATTGAAAAACTTCAGGCCATTTTTGTGAAGGAACGCTCAAGAAATCGAAGCACAGAAATCAATGAAAAGACGACTAAGTTTCCATGGGGTTTTTCACGTCCATCACTGAAACGGTGTTAAATTCCTACAGTTATTTTTCTCCTTGTATCTCTATCACCAAAAATTCTGTTAGGAATACTGATGATGGGATGGCAAAACGTGGCTGTGCAGTTACATACCATGTTAGCAAAGTAAATTATCTAACAAATGCAGAAATTAATGTTCAAATATTTCAGATAATCAGGTAGTACGGCTTATGGAAATCAGCATCCTTTTAACATGTCCTAGGTATTTAATATTTAAAAAAAAAAAAGATAAAATCAAACCTGCCTTTTCCCATTTTATTTGTGTAGAATCGAATGGTTTTCTCAAAATATTTTTCCAGGCCGATAGTTATTGCAGAAAAATATAGAACAAATATGCTGTTGCTGACAGAAACCACCTACTGATTTTACAGCATGGAAAAGTTTCAGATTACAGTTACTTAAGAACTCTGTGTGCGGGTGTGTTTGTTTAGGTGTGCCAGAAAGCTTAATTAATCATCTGAAAGTTTATCAGCAAATGGACCTAGTGCTATTAAATTCTGCTACAAATTTAAAATAGTAAAGGCAGGAAGACTTCATTTTTCATCAGTTTACACCTATCTTAGTTATTATAGTATAATAATGGTCAGAAATCAAATTTTAAAATATAACTATAAAACATGAATTTTAACAAGTGTCAATCCTGAAAGTCTCGAGCACATCTTAGATCAATGCCTTGTGTCCCAAGTGGCTCCGCTGCTCAGAAGGTGTGAAATAGAAGCAGACCTAGTCTCCGTTTCTGTTTATTAGATCTATACCCTTCTCAAGTCATCTTGTACAGTAAGAAGTACTTCTCCCAACCGGAATGGAAAATAAACAACTTTGCTTTCAAATGATGAAATAGGATTTTAAAAAAAGAAAAGGACTCAACTGAAGTGAGCGCAATAATGTACTTTTTAGAATAAGTCTAAGCTGATTCAGCAAAATGTAGTAAAAATTACTGTCTTTCACCCTATGGCATCTGAAATGACTACACGAATAACTCTTTAAGACAGCCCAGATTGTGCAGCTTTGCAATGGAGTGACATGAAAGAAGGCACTCCGTTCCTTTCCGATGCTTTTCGCCTGATCACAATGCCTACCCATTTTCTAAACTGTTGGTTAGACATAAAGAAAACACACCCCAGAGAAGAAAGCATTAAACTCTAATGCTGCCAGAAGAAACTGTTGCGCGTACCCCTTATCCCAGCCGTATGCTCCCACATATGGATCTCCCACCTTTGCTCTAGCACACACACTATCCAGCTACGGGGTGAAGCAGAATGGGAAACGAGTCAAGTGAAACCTAAAGCGTGCCAGGCCAGCAGAGCCTCTCACCCATGTAACAACACGACCACACAAGCGCTTGGCCTCCTCCTAAGAGCAGGCAGGAGGGCCAGGCCACCTCCTTCGGCACCAGTAAGGCTCATAGGTCTGTGGAATCATGGCGTTACAGGGCTGGAAGCAGAGCTAATGGAAAGCACCATCCTCTGGGGCAGGAGAGGAGCTGGGCTGCTCCTAACGAGAACACAGACTGCACAGAAAAGATACCAAAGTTGCCACTGAGCCGGCAAAATTCAGCATCCAGAAACAATTCCAAGGTGCATCGCTGGCCTCCTCACTGCCACGTCTTGGCTCCGGCTCCCTAGGCTCAGAAGTAGACAACCCCAATATGACAAACGATCAATCCTCTATGTCCTTTCATAGACCCTTGGACAGATCTATAGGTCTTGGTGACGTATTTCCAAGAAGTCAAATAGTGTCAGTGGTTTTGTACCAGTAAGATGCCCTCAAAAAATAAAGCAACCCTCCCCCCCAAACAAAGAAACAAAGCCCTAATGGAATGAAATGGTCCAGTAATTGTCTTGGAAACGAACCAGTGAAGGTATTTGGAAAAATGGTACAGCCTGCCCATACAGAAATAAAAAGTGATGGAACAGTAAAATGCCATCTCAGTAAGTATATCCAAAATTGTAATTTATTTTCTCTCTCCAGAAGCCCGATTCTAAGCAGGTATAACTGGCCGTAGCTCTTCAGCAATTCTGAATTAGATCAGCTGAAAATTCGGTCCTTGAATCCTAGAAATTCACATCTGAGAACAAGAGACAGGAGAATGGAATTCCATATATGCCTGAGAACACCAGCATTTTGGCTAGAGCTGGTTTCTAATGCTGCGTTTCATTAGTAAAGCTAAGGGGAAAAAAAGAAACAAACCATGACTGCCCCATGAAAAATTAGGAGAGAAGTATTTTATAAACCTTTGTTAGTTTAGCTGTTATGAGGCTATTGCATAAGTACCCCATACTAATTTTATTGGCTCATAGCACATATAATTTGAAAGTATTATGTTACCTGCATAAACCATACATATGGTTCAGAATGTCAGCGTAATCTGTCTGTGGGAATGGTAATGTATGGTTCTGGAATGGAGATGGCGTACATAAATTATGCCAGGTATTTTCTAATCCCCACAATATTTCAAGGAATGGGACAGCCATTATGTAAAGTGAAATGTCTCCTATACCTTTCTGACAGATGGGACACGAACGTTATTGCTTTTCCCTTTTCCTTCAGGGCAGGTCACTCTCTCAGTTCACTACAGTAATGTGCCACTAATTCTAAAGGCTTCATCGTTCATTCAGATTTCAGCATTTCATTGTGGCGGAAAAGCTACCATTTTCCATTTGCTTCATATGAACTTAATTACTTTATGCCATAGGAGTGCCAAAGGAATAAGAAAGTCGCCTAGATGAAGCCTAAAACAGTGCATGTGATGAGCAATTTTGTAGGTAATATCAAATGGCTATTTGTTTTTTCTTAAAAGTTGCCTTTGAACTGCCATGACACATTCAAAACGTCTTAGCCTTATTCTTAAGCAAGGAGAGATTTGCAATGAGAGCCAAATATATAAAGAGCTGCATCAAGTGGCCAACTGCCACACATTCCCTGTATCGCTCTGCACAAGTCATTCCATTTCTCTGTTCTTCAAGTTCTCCCTTCAGTTGACAGACTGACAACATCGTTATTTACTTTCTTTAGAACTTAATTCAATTAAAAGATATAACTTTAGGATGATAACTTTAGAGTGTATTTTACATTTAAATCAGGAATTTCATAATCCAGAAACATGATTCAGCAGTGAAAATGCTGTTACACTGTTATTTTTCCTTTAAAAAATTATGTCCAGAAGTACAGGCAGGCCTACAGATTAAGGTTTTGTAAAAAATTTATTAAAAATAAATATATCAAACATCATGGCAATTCATATAAGAATATGAAAATCCTATTTTTACTATTACATTTCAAGAACTCTTCTACAGACTAGTTGCTTTAGTTGGACCAATCCATTTTAGTTACGCTGTACTACTGCATATGACAGTCTCAAAAGGGGAGACTAAAAAGAACCAACATTTCCAACCTTTGCAGTGACAATTGACACTACAAAAACCCAAAGCTAAATGCAAAGAACAATGAAAACCAAAGGTCTCTTCTAATCTTATTGGAAAAAACTTCCCTCCAGACCTTAATCAATAGCTGAACTTTTTACCTCGAATACATGTGCAACGTTCACCAAACGCTGCAGTCATGATCTTCAGCATAAAGAGCAAAATGCCACTGTGCCTGAAGCTTCTGTAGTGATGAGGATTCATCAGGTGTGTTAAGATTGTGTGTCACAGCTGCCAAGATGATGAAAAACCTTCCCATTTTAAGAAGCTCTGTATTTTCGGTTTATTTGGATACATCTTCATGAAGGCTGAAGGAGGAAAAACTTAATCCAACATCTGGGTAATTTTTCTGTAACTAGAAGACAGCAAAAAACTTACTTTTGCCTTTTATGTTTGTTATCTATTATTTTTAATTGCTGTTGGAAGAAAATGAAAAGATTCACATAAGGACATCATCCCCACCAACACGCACTAATTCTAATTGGCTTCTGAGAATCAGAATATTTTTAAATCAGCCTCTTTTGCTAACCCGTACACTGTTCTAAAATAAGGATTGGTGGTTCAGCTAGCCCATTTCTTGGGACAACTGCATGGGATCAAGGTTATTTTCCCCGCTTCAGTTATCTTCTTAAGGGAGTAATAATTTGTTGCCTTGTGCTCCTCATACTCAAACAGCAACAGATATATAATACTTATGCTGTCATTTCTTCTAATTTGTCATGCAGAAGTCAAATTATGCATTCTATAAATCATGGTCTTGATTTGCCATTGCCTATAAGTTGTTGAGTCTTCTCAATCACTGCAAACTAGCAATAACCATGGTAATGGTTGTTTCTAGTATTATACCTTTGCAAAGCAAACGTAAAAAGGACTGAACAAAGCACATGGCAAAAAGCAATTGGATTCCATGAGCTCAAAGAGTTTAGAAGATCATCGTATCAGTTAAATCGTGGTAGAACAAAACCACATGCAAGCGTTTAGAGACTGCTCTATTACAACACACACATACACAGAGAAGAGGTCCCGTTCACTGAAGCATTACGAATCAAAACGCAATCACTTTTTTGTGCTTAAAATGCTCTATGAGGAACTGAAAGGTTAATGAGCAAGGTGGCTTTAATTGCTTTTTTCTAAATACCTGGCCCATAAACTAAACACAACTGCCTTTAAAAGCTCCATATTCCAAAATTTCTATAGTAAACGTTCTTCTCTTGGAATTTTCTATTCATGGAACTGGACTATAAATAGGGATATAATATCTTTAATAGGTTGCAGACACCATACTCTTTTCAAATATCCTGACTTTGCTAGAGGCTATAATGACAACAGCGAAATAGCTTAGATACCACTGGGAACAATTTGTCAGTGCAGCGCACAGGGTTCAGTGTTTTCCTGTTGTTATTAGTGGCTAGTGCGTGCTCACCATTACCTGAAGTAACTGTAGTAATTCCAGATTCAACCATATGTCCACTGACTAGTGGAGTGTGCATGTGTCTAGGTTTGGATAATGTACCTTCTGTAAAATGTTCCTGTTAGTCCCTTGCAATTTATTTCATGTTTCCAACAACAGTCTTAAACTGACAGTGTCAGCGACACGTGTTTTTGACATTACTGAGAACAGAGACAAGAATGATTTATGCCATTTTTCCCCTTCTCAGATTGAATGGGTATTAAAATTGTCATATGTAGGAAGTTATGACACAAAGAAAGTTTTAGAAAACTTGACTTAGATGGAAGGTGTGAAGATGAGAGTTTTATGTTACTTGAGCTAACACATTAGGAGTCATTCCTCAGTTACTTAAAAGAAACAATTATTTTTTCACATTAAGAATTCCTTACGTAGGAACTCCTGCCTTACGCTTTTGTACAGGCTTGCAAAAATTAGTGCAGCATTTCTTCCTGCTTTGGTGGCAATATTGCCCGTTACATTTCACACCAAAGTACATGCTCTGTCTTGCTCAATTACAGTGACAAAAACCCCATTACATTAAAAGGGAAGCAGTATTAAGTCTGATCCAGATAAACATTATTTCTCACTTTTACTGGATGGACTCCAATAGTCTTAATGACTGCTTCAAAAAAACTAGAACTGCAGCCTTCGTTACGAGCCACAGGCTCTATGCTATGCTCACCACCTACAGATCAGGCTCACAAGGTATGACAGACAGCAAGATGCAGAATTTCACAATGGCAGTGGCACAGCATCCAACCACTATTTGGGTGAGATGTTCTGCTGTGCAGATAAACCATGTTTTTTTATCAAATCACAAAGAGCGAGAGTGGGACAAGAGTAGGAGGAGGCACGACAACAGCAGCTTGCACTCAATGGTACTGTCACAGCACCGTGAACTCAATCAAAATTCACAGAGACTTCATGCTTCACAAGCCAGTATCATAGAATCATCTAGGTTGGAAAAGACCTTTAAGATCACCGAGTCCAACCGTTAACCTTGCACTGCCAAGTCCACCACTAAACCATGTTCCTAAGCACCACGTCTACCCGTCTTTTAAATACCTCCAGGGATGGTGACTCCACCACTTCCCTGGGCAGCCTGTTCCAATGCTTTACAACCCTTTCTGTGAAAAAATTTTTCCCAACATCCATCCTAAACCTCCCCTGGTGCGACTTGAGGCCGCTTCCTCTCATCCTACGGCCTGTCACTTGGGAGAAGAGACCAATCCCCACCTCACCACAACCTCCCCTCCTGGCCCGTGCTGTGCAATTGCACACTTCAACCTTTCCATTGACTCTGAAAAAAGAAAAGTTTGTTGGCTCTAGTAATAGTGGCAGAAGTCTTCTGACAAGATGAACCGTTTCTCTAGTTATAGCTGTTTCCTTGGGCCTTGGACTATCACTAGGCATTTACGGTGAAAATGATTTGCAAGATGAATGATGACACGTACCCAGTTTAAATTTGCCCACTGTGCCACTCTGAAGGTCGCAGAGTCTCACAGGCCTGCTACCTGTAACAGAGCCAGGCTCTTTGCCTCACACAGCCAGAACTTGTACTTTAAAAAAAAAAAAAAAAAGCCAAAGAAAGCAAAACCTGCCACAACACTATCAGTACTAACAGCAGGATCGTATTCATGCTTGTCCTGCAGGTCCGCACTGTCTCATGGGCTCATGCTGCATCCAGAGTGTAGGTTGCATCACCCAGGGACACGTGGCCTTCAAAACAGCCACATGTCTCTGCAAACCTCGCATCAGGAAGATCCAGAGTACGCAGATACACACCAATAACCAAGGCAATAAACTGTTACTTCTTTGCTTATTTTTCATTTTTTTCAACCCCAGCTTTTTTCCCCTAACAGGCCACAGGATTCCACTTACTTGATCCTACTTTTTGCCAAGAAACTTTTGCTTGACACAAAAAAAAATAATAAAAAAAATCATATTTTTAGGAAGACACCGAGTCTCTGCAAAGGATTGCAAGCAAACAATGAAAAATCAAAAAAAGTGTTGATAAATTATCTATCAAGTTGATAATCTCACCATTACAGAACACTGAATCTTCCTTTTAACTGTTTCGAGCTTTCGCTTCCTGCTGCTGGATCTTGTCTGTGCTCTTTAGGTTAACTGACAGTTTGGCATACCGCTTGAAGGTGTGGGGGTTTTTTGTAGCCTTGTTGAATTTTGGTTCATGCAGTAATTAACTTGTTATAAAAATAATTTAAAAATAGTAGAAAAGATTTACTTGACTACTCCACTAGTAATAAGAAATTCTAGTTGCACGTTACAGAAGTTATTTTCTGCACTATGGTCACGCTGGTATTCCCTTAACATATATTACCTTTCAACCTGAACAAGTTTTTGTTCACATTTATGAGGAATAAAAGGGAAGGTGCTTGTTGCATTTGGGGCATAGCAAACCTGTAAACAAAAAAGCAAAAGACTTAGGTAAACTGGAGGCGAAATCAGCGCTCAAACTAACTTAAAACAAATAAATAAATGATGGGTTAGATTATTTCATTGGTAGAATCCAGAAAAAAGCATCTTCTTACTCAAGAGTGAGTCAAAAAAAATATCTAGACATAAATGATATTTTCTTCCTTATCACTTCCAATGCCTAAAGATCCCTCTGTAGCTGTTGAGACCCTTAATTTCAGGTAGAAAGTGTTCCTACAGCCCAACAAATATTTCCAACTCCGCAGAATGCTAAGCACATCCTCACGAGTGCCATCAACCCTTCTAGGACACAAACACAACTGCTTCGGTAGGACACAAACACTGGTAGTATTTCTGTAGGTAAGAAGAGCACTCCACGTGTTTTCTCAAACGTTTGGGCCAGACCAAGCAGCTGACTGTCACTCTTAATATATAGTTAAATTTCGTAAAAATATAAGGTGTAAGGAAAGCTATGTGAAAGAAATTTAAGCTTGAAAAGAGGTACCATTCACAAGGCAAATTGTAAAACACCTGAACTCAGCAACTTTCACCTCACTATTAAGAATGATGAGGCTGTGAGAGACAACAGTACGCGTTTTTTTGCCAATAGCATAACGATTTGAAAGTCTTTTCCCCAGGGCATGGCATCTTTTCCTAGCCAAAAGGGCAAGCTTAGGCTATTGCATCATTAAGCAGCTGATGAATGACCTTGTTGTCACACTTGTTTTAGGGATTGATCATGTCCAATTAATTCCTAGAAGAAATCAATTGTTCTTACCTAGCTCATTTACATTAATAAGAAAATATTAATGACTTCACTGCCTGTAAGTATTGGAAATAGAGGTTGCATTTACATTTTGGCCTGCTGTTATTTCAAGAGGATTCATTACCTCCTCTTATAAGAGGAAAAAAATGAACCCCCACAATTTTTCCTAGTTATTCAGCATTAAAATCAAGTATTTCTCTATGCATTTAACTGACAATTGGATCATATAACAATTTGTCTTGTATTGCTGGCTTATTTTTATGGGTGTAATTTTTATCATACACAATAGAAAGCACATAATCATTTTCTTCCATTGCTAACTTTATGTTGAGAGAAGCACTGTGTACAGAAACTCACAACCACAATTACGATTTCCTGTTCAGATAC
Organism: Numenius arquata; assembly: GCF_964106895.1. Classification (NCBI taxonomy): domain Eukaryota; kingdom Metazoa; phylum Chordata; class Aves; order Charadriiformes; family Scolopacidae; genus Numenius; species Numenius arquata. Next base: position 28,456,473 of record NC_133581.1, on the reverse strand, counting down.
TCATAAAGTCTAACACGCCATAAGAGGAACAGGGATACAAACGTGCAGGTAAAAGCAGTTCATATAATTTCATTCCTGGAAGCGGTCCTTAGGAAAACATTCAAATGGAATCTTTGTGGTGGGATTTAAAACTCACGATGACTGCCAAAAACTTAAATAACGCTTTATCAGATGCAGGGATTAGCCTCTTTGTGAGCTACACACTACGAATAGCCCATGTCTGAGCATTCATCCTGGACTTTCTTCCCAGAGGGAGAAATATAATAGGAAGGTGCATTTCAAGGCAAAATTCAGAATTTGATTGCTATATTCTCTGTTCAGTGCATACTGCTATCATTTCTGGTAAAATGTCCTAGTTAAGGGTTACGGTAAATTGATCACATAATACTACAGGAATTTATCATGTAATAGAAAAGGAATTTAAGAGCTGAATACCTAATATTATTAATAAAACAGGTCTGTGGATAGAGACAGTTAGGGGATACAGTTTATATTATTACCTGTTCCTACATTAAATTAAATAGCTGGTAAAATCAGAACTGCAAGGAGAAAATAGACTCTCAATGGGATTTTTCAATTGGAAACTTCTGAGTGGGTAGCACAACAGTGGGTATTTACTCCCTGCAACTCTTCTGCCTCTAGAAACAGCCCCCGAGCTTTGCTTCTCCCTTTGGATCAGAAGTCCAAGCCCATTTGTGCAGAGAGACTCTGCTGCCACCCTCTGTGGTATCTGAGATGATTCAAAACACTAACTGTAAGTAAAATGCCAACCACTCTAATTAAAGACAATGGGGACAAAGGTCTCTAATTGTGAAAGAACGGACACAATGAAAAACTATTAGGATATAATTAAATATGGAAAGCAATATCAGTAACTCTAAGGTACTGGCACACAAGGAATTAAAGTGCTGTTGCTACACGAATGACTTCAGTATTGAAGTAGTAGCTACATTAACCAGTTTAACAACTTTTGAACATGTATTTGAAAAATGATAAGAGAATGCACCTTAGCTGTGTGTTTACCCCCGGTCTAGTTCATTGTTACAGACTTTTTTTTTTTTTTGAGACATTAAAAAAAGTATATAGGTAAGGGAGAACAAACATGTAACTGTTTCCAGGTTGTCTATCATCTCTTAATCTGAAATTCAGTACAGTGATTAATACAGAATGATGTGTTTGGTCAAAATAACATTTAATCCCTCATGAGACAGACACAATACTGAGAGCAAACAGCTTGTGAGAAGGATTTATATTAATTATTAACTGATAAAAGCTATTTTTCCTGACCATACTTGTGATTATTCAAGTCTATTTTATAGCAAGGCAGATAGGATATTGTTCTTCTGCTCTCACCTCTGTGAGAGCAACCTCTATTTAAATAAGCAGTTTCCTACCCTGCACACAGAGCTACATTTCTCATTCACTACCTTAATATTCTTGCCTGTTAAACCATTGATCCAAGTCGTCACTAGGGAAGGCAGAGGCTGAGTGCTTTAGCAGAGCAGCCAACATCAAATAAAAAGTCTTTTGATTTATTTGTTTTTTAATCACGCCATTCACAGACCCAAAGTTGTCCCCAGCAGTAGCAAAGCCACTCAGTTTTGGTAAAGGGGTAACCTACCCTTTCTCCAGGGCCTTCAGAAGGGAGCAGTTTTCTGCCTTTTCTCCTCACTATTTCCATTTGCACTTTATTTTTCCATAACTCTGCCCACAAAACTAAGATTCTCAAGCGTATGGGTCCCATGCTAGCGGTGCATCTTTGCTGTATTCTGCATGGCAATGGTCTGGGGCCGTCACTTGCTCTCTGCAACAGGTCATTCATCCAAACTCTTCACGAGGAACAGAATTCAGCTTTAAAACTTCCATCTTTCAGAAACAGCTGAACTAAAATTAACCATACACCTTCAACTCAGCTTTCTAGTTAAACCGTACCTGAAAATACTACTGCCACACAATCAAAATACTAGTCTGTCTCCATGACCTAAAAAAATATTCTTACACACAAGAAAAACAAAACAAAGAAAGAAATCACTTGTCGTTGTCACTGAAGAACAAGAACATTAGACCCTTATTCACCTAGTCGGGGTGTGGGGGAAAGAAACCTTGCATGCAAGACAAGAATTCATTTTAATGCATTATTGGACTTGACATTTCAACCAGACACTCTGAATTTAACACGTGTTCTTTCAGTCACAGTTGGGCTCATATATTCATCTGAATGGTACCAAGCTGCTTCTATTTTTTCCTAAAAGAACAATTTATTCTACACTATTATTTTTATTCTATGCTATTATTTATTCTAGACCACATTCTAGTACCGAGATACATACCATAAATTACTAGAAAAATATATAATTGGTTTTCTTCTAAATTTTGCTTAGTAGGGTTATTACAAGGTAACAGACACCTCACAAGAGGAAGAAAGCAACTTAGTATCCACACGCCTCTTCGTATGTCACTTGTGGAGAGTTACAGTACTGTCTGACAAAAGGTAAAATGTTTTTCCCTTACTAAAAAAAAAATAAATAAAAAATCAGGAGTAGCAAAATGTATCCATCTTAGCTATTTACCGGGCAAATAAAATCCTCATGATTCACTATGTAAAATAAGAAGCCTCAATACTTACCCACCTTCTGATACAGGAATATAACTGTTCCTTCATTCATCCTTTTAATAGAGAAAATAGCAAAGATCTGACTCTCTTTATTAGTAAAAAGGGGGAAAAGGTGGTGGGGGAAGAGGCCATAGTCTGTCATTTCTAATATCTTATTTCCCATGACAGTTGAGATTGTTTAGCTCAAGAGTTTGCAAAGTTTGGGGCTGCAAACCTCAGCATGCAAATACAAGCTGCAAACACACAGAGGGAGGAGGTTACAGACATCACACTTTTTCCTTTCCTATTTACACTTTTATTAAAAATGGAGTTCCAAAATATTTAACTGAATGTCATTTACACGGCTACCTGGCAAACTTGACAAGTATGCCAAAATAATAGGGGATGTGGACTGCTGCATTTATTTCAATAAATGCCATATGGATTTTGGAATTCAGTAATCATGGATCTGGCACCTCTTTATAATGTATTTGGGACAGATTGGAACATTTCTGCAAAATTGCTATAACCAGGTGCTTCTGCCTCACCAAGGCTAAACTACCTTTTACTACTCAGTTTTCCTGTAAGGAGGACAGAAATGGAAATCAAGTATGTATGGTCTACGCTGGCCCATTTCTTGCCTTCCCCTCCCTGATTATTTCTTTACTTTCTCAATAAAGTCACAGTGAAGAGCCTGTTACTTCCTAGCTACTGCAGTAGGAGATTCTGCAGTTGCATTTAGCTAGTAAAGGGCGTAAAGCTAAATTACTTGGAAAGAAGACATCTGTCATGAACTGAATTTTATAAGAGAAAGCTTAAGTTTATCAAAAAGCAAGACTTGAAATGGTGCAAGTAAGAGCTCCCTACAAGCGCCAGATTTATCCTAGAAGTAGTTAAAAGCTGCTAAGAGACTGAACTCGCAGTCAACATGCTGAGTAAATTAGGACATATATCTGCTTTGACAAGCAAAACCAAGACTTAACTCTCACTGAAATTGGTCACTCAGGTACATGGGAACAGTTGGCTTTTTAAATAGTTGATGTCAATTATCCCTCACTAAGAGAGGGAACATCAGCAGCTTCAACCCAACTTTTCCCATTAGATTTCCATGCAAAAGAAGGAGCATCGATAAGGGTTTTGGTTTGGTGGTTTTTTTTTTTTTTTTTTTTTTTTTTTTTTTTTGTCACTAAAACTTTTGTAACATTTCTGCAACATTTTATATTCACCCTTAACATATAGCCAGGGAGAAGGGAATAGCTTTGCCTATTATCTTTGGGTATATCATTCATCAGGAACCTCTGATAGCAAAAAGTATTCTAACAGACAAAAAACCTTATGCCTGTTAAAAGCGTTAAGAGCAAGCTCAAGTGAAGTTTCCATACCAAATGCCAAAACTACAGAACGCTGGGAGCTGTGGCTAGACAACATAAGTTCAAACTTCATACTTTATACTTCCAAGCAGTTTTAAACGCTTATAGACAGTGTTCATATTCCTTTCGATACCACAGAAATAACAACTCAGTCCTCCAGTTCACTGACAAGGTGCTCTTGTAAGACTGACCACCACAAGTTCCAGAAGGGGGGACAACCTTGTTTAAGAAAGAGCAAGATGACTGCCTCAGCTGTAGCTTTTAGAATATGTTCATCTGCAGATCTCCATAACTTCATTGCCTCCCTGACATGATATAGCAAGGAATCCAAAGAAAACAGTCATATTTTTGGTAGGCAGGTATGATTAGCAGCATGTCCTTCTAAGAATTTTAAGTGTGCTATCCTTGAGTATCTCTTTAGTTTTAGAAGAAGAGGAGGAAGAATAAGAACTTATGTATGTCTTTAATTATTTCCATCCAAGTTAGAAAAGGCATTATTTCTCTTCCCAGATAAACAAGCCCCTTGTACTGATTGTTTCCATTTTAAAATAACAAGATTCCTCCCTCTCTAGTATTGTGATACAGAAATATCTGCCACGGTTGTACACACTATTTTATGTTTTAATACAGACTACTACTCTAATTAGCTTCAAATCCAGTTTATACTTTTTAATGTCTCGTTTGCTTTTTTAAGCTTATAAGCAGAAGCAAAGCACCTTCTAACCCATCCTAAAGGGACTTCAGCAACAGAAGAGAGAGAGAGTTGTCTCAACTCATCTTGAACCTATAAAAATATGGGCTAGAGGAACACTTTGACAGGTAATCTCCATGAGACATTAATGAAGACCTCGTTTTGCAGCATTCACATACATTTCCCCCATGTTCCTCACTATTCTATCTCTTATCTCACTGCTTGCTTTGGTAATACTAGCTTACAGAGCTAAGTATGTAGGAACATGCTACCTCTGCATTACAAAATTCATTTTAAATGACAGTGATAAGGTAAGATAAAAACTACTCTGATCAAGTTTTGTTCACAGAAGCTGATTAAACATAACAGAGTGAAGTAAAAAAAAAAAAAAGTCATGTGTTTGTCACCCACTCACTTTTCTGTTCCACGAAACAGAAATAAAAATCATGTAACAGACTATTGAAAAGGGAAGAAAACCACATAGAACACCCTACATTTTACTGCAGTTTTCTTAGGAAATACTTGCATATTATCATATAATACAGCAACTAATAAAGCCTTCTAATTTTAGCACTTTTGAAAAAGCTTTCCAGATGGCTTTCTCTCACCTTCACTTAGACCTAGGGGCTAAGTCATGTGCAGGAGCTACAGAAGCATGAAAGCAGCCACCAGAGCAGACAGCCCAATGAAGACAAATTAACCCTCAATTTGGAGTTTTCATGTTTGAAACTCCTTCCCTTTGAGTTTTTTGTCAGCCTCCAACAGTTAAGAGACACGACTACCATGACCATATCTGAACCGCAATATTTTCTAAACAGAAAAATGTTCTATATTTGAAAGAGAACAAATTTTCTTTATTTTATTAGGCAAGCAGCAAGTACTGAAAAGACACACGCTTCCTGCGGTGACCAGAATTAATAGTGCAATTACAAGAAAGCACCAGGCCTCTCTGAAAGATTTCACATGCAGCCAGGAACAGTGTGATCAGCAGCTACAACACTCGGTTTTCAACTCTAAACGAGGTATGGTTTTCTTCCTTTCACATCAAGTAGAGTTAAGCAGATTTGCTGGATTTCAGAAGTTTTCATGTTGCTGTTGTGTTCGTACATTAGCGCTCTGCTTCCTTCCTCAAATACTCCTCTACTTCCATCAGCAAGTCAGTCCACACACTTAGGCCACGAACTTTAAAGTCTCCATCCTGCGCCTTCAGGAGTTTCAGAGCAGCTTGGGTCTGTCCCCTGAGCAGCACAGATCCCTGACAGAGGCAGCTGAAGCGCTCCCTCAGCTCCTCCCAGGACAATTCAGCCTTGTCAAGACAACTTCTAACCCACTGTCCCTGCAAGGGGTCATAGACCAAGTGGCTTCCCCAGCCGGTTAAGAGGTCCAAATAAGGTCTGCTGAACTGGGAATAGTGGCCAGCTAGTGAGGCAAGAAGGGAGCCTGGGAGGAAAACGCAGAAGGCAGAAAATCGCTCCAGGTTCCCCAGCAGCCAGGAAAGCAGAGGCCCGGCAGAATAGTCATCTCCTGTTGCACTTGCCTGTTTTCCGCCCAGGCTGTTCCCATCCTGACCCCTGTCTCCGGCCTGCTCAGCCCCACTCTCCTGCCTCACCAGCAGCAGCGCCGCCGCCACCACCTCGAAGGCCCGGGGCTGGGAAATCTGCTCCAGGACATCCGACAGCCAGGGCAGCCGCCCCGCGGCCTCCCCAGCCGGCTCGGCCTCCTGCTCCTCCTCCCGCAGCCGACTTAGCAGAAGCTGCGCCTTCGCTTGCACCTGCGGCTCCAGCCCCTCCGAGGGCCGCGGCGGGCCGCAAGGAAGGGCCAGCAAGCGGGAGGCGGCCTTCCGCCGGGCGAGGAGCGCCAGGCTGCGGGGCTCGGAGTCGGCCTCCACCCTGGCAGGCTGCAGAAGGCTGTGGAGCAGGCGGCGGCAGGCGGCGGGCGACAGAGCGCGGTTCTCCAGCAGCGCCAGGCCCAGCAGCTGCGGGCAGCGGCCCAGGTGGGGGAAGCCGAGCAGAGGGCTGGGCTGACCCCGCCGCAGCCGCCGCGCCAGGGCCTCCCGGAGCCGAGGCCGAGTGCGGAAGCGGTCGTGGAGGTGTTGGAAATACCGAGCCCACTCTAAAGCCCTGTCAAGGGTCAGAGAGTCCCAGTCCCGCACCAGGGCGGAGCGGGAGACGGCCAGGAGCGCGGGCAGCTGCCCCACCTGCTCCAGCACGGCCTCCATGGCGGCCAGCGCAGGCCTTGCCGCCACCGGTTTGAGCAGAAGTCCCACCTTCCGCCGGGCATGGCAGCCAATCCGAGCCGGGGAGGAAGGAGATTTGTAAACCTATTGGTCCAACTCTACGTCAATCCCATGCGGGTTGATTTTCCCTTAAAGGAGACTTTAACCGGCCTCCTCCGTCTGTCGTTTGTGTGCGGTCCCTCAGGAAAGGGCAGGAAGTTGACCCCAGTCAAAGCGTTTCCCTCACAGACACCCCCCTAGACAGCACGGTAGAAATGTGCTGTAACTGCTCCCCCCTGCACTGAGGAGAGGCAACTCACTCTCCCTTTCCCGCCTCTTGCCAGCTGGAGGACAGTTTTCCATGGCAGGCTAAAGGCACAAGGCATAGCTTGCAAGGATGCAGTTTACCCTTTGGAGCAGCCGTTCCCAGGTGCTTTCCTCACGTCTGCTACCTCGAGGGCTTCTGCTAAGCTGGGGGACGGGTCCTTTCCCTCAATCCTTGTCCCCGTGACGGACCTGCCACGCTCAGCGTTCCCTCACAGCGTGGAAGGCAGCAGGCCAGCCCAGCTCCCAGCAGCTTCTGCAGGTGCCTCCTGCTCCCCCGCTCCTGAGGGGGTGAGGTAATGGCGGGAAGGCGGCGGGTGCACTGGAGCTGATAGGTTTGGGCGCTGCTGGGTGCTCCTCGGGGAGTTCATCATCCCGGTGGCATAATCCTGGCCACTGACTCACTGGATGATAGGGATCGGAAGGGACCTTCAGAGATCATCCAGTCGAACACTCCTGCCAAAGCAGGTTCCCTTAGAGCAGGTTGCACAGGAACGCGTCCAGGCGGGTTTTGAATGTCTCCAGAGAAGGAGACTCCCCAACCTCTCGGGGCAGCCTGTTCCAGAGCTCTGGCACCCTCAAAGTAAAGACGTTTTTCTTAATGTTGAAGAAACCACTGAGTATTACTATTACCCCTGAGCAGGTATGGAGGCAGCGGAGAGGCCCGGTGAGCTGCCGGTGCTGCTGGCTGCTGCAGTGCCCGGGGCTGGGCCTGCGGGGGGGCCCCTCCCTCCTCACCACACCAGGCGGGACGTGGCCCCACAGCCCATCCCTTTGGGTGATGGTTGTGAGGGAGTGCCCAAATCCCACCGCCGGCCTGCCCGAGCACCTGCTTTGGTACGGGCTTTCTGAAAGGCGAGAGCAATGCCTGGCAGAATAAGTGAGGTCTGGCTGGAATTTATTGCAGGATCCAGCAAGAGAAACCAAACTATAACACTGTGAGCTACAGTATCGTAGGGTAAACCATAATGTTCTGCCGCTTATGCAGAACTCGTGTTTTCTTTCATACATTTTAGTGCTGGAAATGGTTTTCCCTGAGTTTGTTACCTAAAGGAATTGCATTTTTGGGTGATGGAGTGAACGTGCAAGAGACTCTCAGCAGCAAATATTCATTAGCTCAGATAGTAAGGGACACAACTCTTGTAGCCTCTGAGTGACACCAGACTTCAAACTAACATGGGTGAAAGGTGAGAAAGAGGCCCACAACTTGCTTCTACTGCTTTCCTTTCTGCTAAGGAAAACTGAAGCGGTTGAACAGAGCCACTGAACCCATTAGTCTTACGCCTTGCTAGGAACGTGTTCAGACCTTGTCCCCTGGCCACGGACCCCTGCCCTAAAGGTGACTGCTAGCTTTCGGTGACCAGCTTCTCTAATTCACATCATACTGCCAAAATAAAGCAAAAGGGAGAAAGAGAAAATTGTAAGTAAAGGTTTAGACCTTTACTTCCGCTCTTCAGACCTGGGCTGCCCTGGGTGGTTGTTTAGGAAAGATCCTTTTCAAATACTTTCAAGAAAACAGAGTTCTCATCCTATTTTATTATTTTAGTCATCTATTTTAAAAAAAAAAAAGGGCGTTATACACTTGATGGTCTAAATCAGGTAGGTAGGTCAAGGGCCTAATAACAGGAATTAGAGTGACATTCTGCAGCCCTTCTGGTTGAAGGAATTCATAACAATCCCTCAGTATCTAGTGGTCTAGTGAGAGGTGTCCCTGCCCATGGAAGGGAGGTTGGAACAAAATGATCTTTAAGGTTCCTTCCAACCCAAACCATTCTATGATTCTATGATCTATGAATGTAAAGTATTACAAGGTATCATTATAAAATAGATGTTTTTCTCCTGAAAAATTTCTTTTAAGCTTTCTGTTAACTATTTCTTGAGTAATAAACATGAAATTGGATACAGGTGGCTAGAGATTTGTTGCATTGTTAACAATGGAATTGCTTTTGTTATTAACGAATACATACTTACCAATCATCTGCCATGCCCATATACTCCAAAGCATATTATAAACTAATATTCATTAAAGAGAAGATGGAACATACGAACTTTTCAGTTACATACAATTGAGTGTTACTTAATGCTTTACTTAAATGGAAAGGTGATAGAAACCTGAAATGGTTGAAATATAATTAAATATTACGTACTTTGGCCTCTCGGTTAGATTTAATGCAGCGTCTCTTGAATTAAGTGCTGTGGCATACAGGAATAAAACAGTTCCAGTTAATTCCAGACCCATGTTCTATTTTAGTGAGGGATATTTTTGGAGGCGCATATGCTCCATGTCATGAAGAAGAGAAGAGATATTTCCCTTTATGTCAGAAAACTTTTCACAAGAAATCTTTCACATTATTGTTCTTTTTCTTTATTGGATGAAGTATAGGGTTTTATATCCTGCAAATGTCTCAGTATGTTTCAGTTGAAAGAAATCAAATAATCACATTTGCAGCACCAGGAAACTAACAAAAACAGGTTGTGAAAATCTAACCAGACTGGAAAAAACACTGAGTAATATGGTATCTGGAATACTCTTGCATGTGAAGGGAGATGGCCTGCTTGCTCTAATGGGTCTCTGTAGAGCTGATTGAAAAATGGAATTTCCGTTTTACGAAAAACTCTGAATATTTCAGCACTTGGTTTTGTCTCAAATTAGGATGAAAAGTCTATGAGCATTTTTCATCAAGGGGATACAGTCTGACATCTCTGTAATAAAATGGTTCATGCAAAAAGACATTTATGTATTTCTAGGTATTACAGCTGTATTTGGAGTCTTCAGTCATGATGGGGCACAGTTGATGCATATAATGAAAAATAGAGCCTGATCTGAGGAACAGGAGAGTACTGCATAGGAATGCATTAGAAGATGAATTCCAGGAACAAACAAGATAACACTGAGATGGTTATGATTCATGTAATAAACTACAATGGCCCTCAAAAACAGTAACTCTTTTTCCACACTCACCATCAAAGGAACTCCCTTTTTACTCCAAGTTTTGTGTTCTTATTTGAGAGCCTAGCCACTCTCAGAAAGTGTTTTGGGATCTTCCACTTTAAGACTGGAGTCTATTTATCTGTTGATTGATCTGCTAATGCTGGTGCCATGTAATAATCAAGTTAAATTGAACAAACGTGGTGTCTTTCTCACAGGTGAATTATTTTCCTGTAACTTTTAAGTGTTAGTTCTCTCTCTTCCATGATCAGTTTTAGTTTGAGTAGCTCTAGGGTCTTTCCTACTAACAGAAAGATTACTAAGCATCAAAGTTTGTATTTGGTAGTTGCCGTTTATCAACTTTTGCTAAGTCTGTTGCTACCTGATAGCGCTGCTGGATTGTTTAGACATTATTTAAAAATATCTTTACAGCGCAGAGTTGGTTTTCTACCTAAGGAACACCTATGGGGTAGTGGGGAGATACTTAGGAGGACTGAGGAGGTGAGGTAGAGAGTTAATGTTGGGGAAGAAGATGAGAAAGGTTGGGTCAGGCTATCAAGAGATACGGTAAGAACACGGAGATGGGGGGGAACAGAATGGTGAATGGATTTTCAGATAGCTCTGTGTGTGTGTGTGTGTGTGGTTGCTTTCTTACTTAGCTTGATTGCTTTTTAAGAAAAAAACCTAAAAGTTCAATTCCGGGTCCCACATAGGCCTTTGGTTGTTTAATATCAGTTTGCTTCCCCTATTAATTATTCTTGTAGTAGCCTCTCATACTGTTTTAGGTTGTGTTTGGATGCGTGTTTCATGTTACATAAGCTATGCAGTCTCTTGATTTTTTTCTAACGAGAAATGGAAGCCCCAAAGATACCTTAAAGAAAATTGTACAGACTACATGTGAGTGCATGAGGCTTTCTTCTATGAAGGAAGGATGGGAAAAGATGTTAAAAGAGCCTTTTTCAACTGTTTTGAAGAATTATCACTACTGAAAAGTAACCTCTTTGTTTTGTGCGGTTTAAAAGAAAAGAAGAAAATAGACAGAAAACAGGATATATTTACAGTTCCAACACATCAGATTGTTTAAGCTCTCTGCTATATGCTTCTTGCAAGTAGCTATGATACTGTGAATAGGGATATCCAGAGTTTCTTGTGTTGTGGGTTTTGGTTCTGAGGTGTGGGGCTTTTTTCTTTTTTTTTCCCCAAAAAAGTCTATAAGAAAAGAGTCTTTGAGTGCATTCATCTACTGTTGTGTTAAGCTGTAGTGAATGTTCCTCTATTACAGCTTTTGATTGATAAGATACATGGCAAAGAAAGTTGTTGAGCAAGTAAGAAAAGCGTCTGTTAGATACAGAATTTGGGAAGTCATTTCCACAGCTCCCTGAAAACAAGCCCACTTTTCAGTGAAGCACTGCAAAACAGTTTCACAAGCCCTGCATTTTGTGTGAATTATTGTACTGTTTTATCTAAGTGGAGAAGTCAAGTAAAAGATTCATATGAAGTTTTATGGAACTAGTGAGTTTCTTCGCTCTAGTTAAGGAGCCAGTAAAGTTCACCCTGGCAGGGAATATCAGTTTTGAAGCAAAATTGGTCAAACTAGCCAGAAGTCTGGATTCTGTTGTATTTTCCTTCCTCTCAGAAGTCATACTGGCTGTAACATCGTTGTACAATTTCTCCTGAATAAAAATGTAGTAATCTGTTTATTCAGTATACCTAGCATTATAAAACTCTGAAGTGGTCTTTCCTTAGGTAGGAGGTGTTATTTCAAACTATAAAAATGAATATGTTGAGAGATATGTATGATCATCTATATTTCTGGCACTAATATTCACTTTTTAACTGTAAGGAGGTTTGTTTAGCTGCCTCTTACTGCGTGCCAGGAATAAGGTTGCCACACTCATTATATAGAGGCTTATGCATATTGATGATTCTGAACTGGCAGACCATTCTTGTAGAATTTCTTCCTGTTTCCGCAACAAACTTTGCAGAAAACTGAGGTTATTAGTCAAGTCAGTACCTGGCAGACTCTATCAGCCCTTCCATATCGTCTGGTGAATTCCTTAGAATTTTTTTTGTCAATGTAATCTCTTATCTCAAAAACTAGCAAGGTTGTGGTGGGCTTTTGGAATGAGAACAGAACAAGTGTAAAATCAAACGGCATAGTAAGGGTGTTGGACCTATTAATTTGTACATCAGCATGAGCCTCAGACTGTACAAAAGGCATATCTGTCAGCAGGGGGGTTTTCCCTGAAACTTTGTGCTATGCTCCAGCTAGGATATTGTGGTAAGTCCTGCATATGTTGATTGCAATGTACCAATGTATTAATAGCAATGCCCGTTTGCAATGTGTTAGACCTATGATTTGAGTAGTTGATGTCAATGTTGTATAATGCATTAGAGTGAAAACTGATTGAAAATCCATGTGTTGAAGGAGTGCTATATGTAACGTATGTCATTACTGAGATAGCCTAAAAACCACTCTAATTAGGAATTTTGCTTATGTCTGGCTACACCAAAACTGATTTTTTAGGGAACTAAACATATAAACAGTCAGACTTTGCTGCTCAGCCCCTTTTCTAATTTTGGCACTATGAGTCAGGACTATACTAGCAAAGCTACTAAGCTAGGGTATAGCTCTTCAGTATATAAAGCTTCAGTATGTATAGCTCTTCAGACATAAAAGTAAATAAAATTGAGTGGTAAATTGTGCCACCTTTTCCTGACTGAATAGTTTATTAGAAGTGGTGGAGGTACATGTTGATGAATGTCTCTCTTACCAGATGAGCCACATTAAATGATCATGCGTGTACTCCAAAACCAGTTGCCGCTGTCAAGCGTGTATTAGCTACAACTAGTTTTGCCTTCAGTTTTTTTGAGCTAATGCATTTTAACTTACATTTGCTGTGGGATAAGAGCATGCATGCAGGCAGTTAATGTTGCTCAGCTGATGAATGCTAAGGTATTAAGCTGTGTGCTTTGATCACTTGCCATTTTTTGGGATATCTTTTAGAGAGGTTTTGTTTGCTGTCTGTTGTGGTGGTGGGTTTGATAGACCTCAGCATGTGCTGATTAGAGTATTTGTCTATGTGCCCTTTTCTAGGCTTCTTTTCATTTAAGCTGAGAAAACCCGTAGTTACTTATGTTAAGTATTTTTATTACAGGATCAGGTGCACGGATTGAGCCTTCTGAGGCAGTTTGAACCCATTCCCCCTTATTAGGGTACCTGTTAAGTAGTATCTTAAAGAGCTGTCTGTTTCAGAGACCATCTTATCTTCTGAAAATAATATTCCGTAAAGCTCGAGTAATAAAACACTGGCTATGGCTAAAGGTTTGTAATTTTGGTATGTAACGCTGTGGTATTTGTGTGAAGTCAAGCATACGAGGACTAAGCTTAGTCTAGCATCGCAGGTTTAGTACTTAACAGTGAAGGGTCTTTAAGAGTATAGGAGGAGGAAAAAATCTGTACGTTTGAGAATAATATCTAAAAATTCTTTCCTACTCATAGATTCTGTGTGTTTCCATGACAGTTAAATTGCTGTCATTCACAAGAGTACAGGGAGATCTTATAAACACACTTTCATGTTGGAATTGGTTATATTTTTCACTTGCAGAAAAAGATACATAAAACTCAATGCAAGGCAACTATGTATAGGGCTATTTATATGTATGTCTGGGTTCTAATAACGTAAGTAATTTGGATTTTTCTCTTTCATTGCACTAATATCCTGAGAACATCTTAAATTATCAGATATACTAATATCGCTCCTTCATAGCTCTGTACAGTGTCTTTATGAATAATACATGTCTGTGTATAGAGAGACAGCTACATTAACACACACACACATGCACATGCTGGATAGACATTTCTTTTTTTTGAGCAATAAGGCTTTTAAGTATCTGTTGTTTCCATTTTCATGTCTCCAAAGCTTTTATGTGAATTCTTCCAGCACATTTCTCATTATTCTCTCAACCTTTCCTCTGCTGGATGGCTGGGGTTTCCAGACATATAACCTGAAATGTCCTGGGAGAATTTACATAAAAACAATAAAGCCAAGGAAATGGAAACCACAGAATATATACATAAATTTTTTTTTCAACCTTTGCTAAGAAGCTCATTGGTTAATATTTACAGAGGAATTCAATTTTCCATATTAACATCCTTTTCACTGTGAAGCAAATGTGGGAGAGTGGGATGGTAAGAATCATTACTTAACTGAACGGGGGGGTTATACGTTAATCTCATTAATGATTAAAAGATTTTACTTTTCTCCATCCTATTGTATCAAGAAGAACATCCCATGAAAAAAATCATATAAATGGCTGAATCAAGCAAAGGTTAATGCAAAACTTTGAAGGGGTTTTTCTTCCTATTTGAGAAAAGTTTAAGGGTTTTTTTGTTTACTTATTTAAACACATGTAAAGGAATACTGGTTTCTGTTATCTATACTCATGGCATCCTCTGAAAGCAAATCATTAAAACTGATACAGCTGCTTATAGGATCAATAGTACAGTGAAAAAATTTCAGATTCTATTGAGGGCCACTTGTTAATAATGAGTTGTGTACTTGTCTCTGGGTAATGCCTCTGGCAGATTTTGACAGGACCTTCCTGGTGGTAATCTTCTCATATCACAGAAACCACAACCGTAACTGTCATATTGTCCTGATACTGATATTTTCTGCAGAAAGGGCAGGCCAAATAAAGGCAGACTTAAGCTTTTTCCTTTGCTTCAGAGTTTTAAACTTAACAGTGTTCTTTAAAGAGAAGTTTTCCCCACATTTTACAGAAAATGCTGATATTTAATTAGTAAAAATGCCCAGAAACCAAAATATTTGGATCTGGTGTTACAGTTTTCCACAGCAGTTAGGATTTGTGTGTTTCATGTTAATTCCATATTATTTTGGTTGTCTGACTTGGTTCCTCGTCCAGCGCTGAACCACACTTAAGGATTTGTGTAATGGTGAAGGTTGGAGCCTTTGTGTATATCCAAAAAGCATCACAGTGTATTAGAATATGCTAGTTCGTAGCCAAACCTGAGACATTGCCATTAGCCTTCTCAATAAGACAGGAAATTAGCAGTGCTAAAACAATGAATTGTACTTGCAGAAAAGAATAATGTGTTAAAAAAAAAAAAAAAAACAAAAACAAAACAAAAAAACCAAACACACAACCAGAGATGAGATTGTAGCATGTAGGATACTTGCATAAACCTAAAAGCCAGCAGAAAAAAAATCGCTGTGTAGTTCATACCTTTGGGTGGGATGAAGGTAATGGGTGAAGATCAATTCCTAGAATGAAGGAAAAAGTCTAAAAGAGAGGTCTGCTTTATTAAAGCTCCCATTTTTGGGGTAAAAAAAAAAAAAAGGTAACAACTATCCAGTTTTAAACCTGGAAGTAATCAAATTCATATTAATTCAATTTGTTCTAATGAAAACAGCGAAAACACTATTCTTAGTTGAAACCGCTGCTGCAAGCATCCTCATATTTCTTGATATTACAATAGCTTCCCTTAGTTTGAGAGAAATACATTTGTAACTACATCAAGGAATTATTGCTGTAATGAATGTACTGGAGTTTTATACTCTGCATGGAGAAAATAACTCCCATGAAACAATGAAAAATTATAATTTGTATATGTTTTCTTTGTGTGAAATGCTGATGCTCATCAAGTGTTTAGAAAGAGCTTGAAGTTCTGTTAATTGATAACTTATGAGCCTTGAGGGCTGGAATTGGTTCCTGTGCTTTTTGTAGGAAGAATTGGATCTAATAGTTCTTAGAAAAGGGACAATATGGATCACGTTTTCCAGACAAAACTTGGCTATGATTGACAGTTCAAAAATACCTAAGGGAGTTAGGCTCCTTACCACAAGAGCAAGTCACTGGGAACCAGATGCCTGAGAGTCTTAAGAGCTCTTGAAAATTTGCGTATTAACAGGGATGCTTGTGTCCCAGTTAGGGACACTCATTCATCTAGTGAAAGCATCTTTTGCAGCTGGTGATAGCCACAATAGAAGTTTTACGTGGGAAATTGAACAGCATGTAATCTGGGTGTAACTTGCCTAAATACTGTGGTCCTAGTGGATAGATGCTATGAACCATAGTACAGAAATGTTATCCAAGAGAATAGTCCAAATAGGCTTTGCTAGCAAACAGTGATTTCACTATGAATGAGGGGTCAGAATTTTCTGCTGAATGAAGTTATCAAATAAAATGACTTGGGATAAATCAAGATCTTAGTTTAGAGAAAATCAGTATTTTTTTTTTTTATATTTTTGACTTGAAGATTTTAAAATGAAATTATTTTAAAGATTTAAAAAATGAAACATTTGTTAAAAATTTTTTTCAAAAAGCATTCTAATTCTGTAGTAATGTTGAAGAAGGAGAGTTACTTTTACCTCAGCAAATTTTTACTCTAAGCAGAGAATTTGTTCGGGAGGTTTGACTTTGAGTAAAGGCACTTTCCAGCCTTCTGTTGAAATATTTTGAACCTTTTCTCATTGGTTTGAATGAATGTTCACTGGTTTGAACTGCTCTATCCTGACTTGATCTATTGAAAGGACTTGGAAAAGAAGAAAGGGTCTTGTCAGTCGCTATCATGTTGACAAGATCAAGATACACGGCCTGGTTCAAAATTGCCTTTTCTCTTGCTGGTGTGGGAAGAACTGCAGAAGAGGAAGGATTGGAAATGCAGAGACTGCCTGGTAGGATGCAGTGGTTCCTCAGACAGTAGGCTTAGCATGGGTCAATGTTTGTTGCTCCTTTTCCTTACATTACATTGTTTTTTTGTTTGTTTCTCTGAATATATAAGGTTTTCTAGTAGCATTTTGTTCTTCCTGGCTTCCAAGTCCTTTTCTTTCACAGTTTTGGCAAAGACTTCACATGGGAATGATTTCAACATGTGTATTTAGGCTTCATACTAAATGTGTAAGGTTCAAGTTATACACAGCACATCGGTTCTAGGTAATTTGTTCTGCAAATAGACACCTTCTGCCTAACTTGCTACTACAGCTAATGCATCACTATCTCAGGAAATTTGAATTAACTAGTTTGATGGGATGTGCTGACAAAGGTATTGGTCAAAAATAATATGGATTTTATTTTTTTTTTATTTTTACACGCTCTTTTAATTAATAAATTGCAAACAATGACTTCAGTCCTGTTCTGAGTATTCCTCCAGTTATAATCTTAACGGATATAAACGGACGTTTAATCCATCAGATTTGGTCATGGATTTCCCATTAAATTTGTCCCCTAAGGGATTCAGCATCCTAGTTCTTAACAGCTCACTGAACGTACCCAGTCAGTTGTAACTGGTCTGTATACAAATTACTGCCACGTTCAGCAAAATCCATGGAATTATTCTGACTCTCTGGGGAGAGTTTTGTTGAACTTTGCAAAACTGGGAGTCTTTGTTAAATTTTATTTTTCAGTGTCTTTTCAAGGAGAGATATTCCAGACTCCTTTTTCTAAAATCTACACATTGTGGGCCTGGCATTCTTTGTACTTGCTCTACTTTCACAGTAGTGTAAATCTCTCGGCTTCATTAGCATTTCTCCTGATTTCTACATTTTATAGCATTTCATGAAGAAGCAGATGGTGACCTAAGTTTTATCACAGGATATGAAATATGATTATGTGTTCTGCTTAGGCTACCATATTTATTATTGGCTTCATAATCTATTTTTTAGTATTACACTAATAAAAACTAAAGTTACCCTAAGAAAGTAATTATTTTTATCTATGTCCAGTAAGATATGTTGGTGCTTGGCGTATGTTACAGCAGAAGATGTGGATCACCAGTTATGCCTTAGTAGATAACTGCATATTTTTGTTTACCTTATATTTCTTTTCTACAGATCAAAATTTCACATGCATAACTACTGGGATGGAAATAAAGAGGCCCTTATGATGGATTCTGGCCCTAGCACTTGCATATACTAAGACCAAAGTATGTCAGATTTCTGTCTTTCCATTCAACTTTCTTGTTGAATGAAGCCCAAGGGCCACAGATACACAATACGGTATTCGGTAGCAAATTCCATATGGAATTGCTAGCATCCAAGTTTCGCATGCTATCATACCATCCAGATAACTGATCTGAATACTCGGTTTTAATTGTTTGCTCTACTTTCTTCCTAATTCTGCTCACCTACCAGGCCTATGATATTTTGCCCAAGTGTTTTTTCACATTTGTTGAATTATTTCTTAATGTAATTATTTTGTGGGCTGTTTTCCTGGGCTTGTGACAGATGAGGAAAAAGAAACATACTAAAATAAAAGGTCATACAGGATGGCTTTTAGTATTGGAATTCTGACCCTGGTCTTATTTGCAATCACAGCTATAATGTTCACAAGGTGAAAAAAGCTAGCTTTCTATCTATAGCTTTCTCTCCTTGCTATTGGTTTTGGGCATCTGGTTTCAAGGTTGGTCTGAAATTTGATCTTACCCAAATTCTCTCAATGCATTTCAGCAACATATGTCATTAATGAAGGGAGCTGGGTAACCGTCTCACCATTGTTTGTAATTCAGCCTATGACAGGCAGCAGGAAAGCAGAACAGTTTCAGCCAGCCCCAATTAGGAAAACATGCCCAAGGCATAGGCTGTAGCATAAACAGAGATATGTCAGGCTCCTCCTAGAAGAAAACCGAAAGTGTACGCTTGGCAATGGTGCTTTGCTTTCATTCTGAACAAGAAACCTGTTGAACAAAACAGAGTCCTTATTTTGACATTGGTATGGTTAACAGCAAGGATAAAGAATCATTCCTGATGAAGACAGAGATAAACTGGAAAAGATAAACTGGATTGCAGGTGCTGCAGCAACGTTTATGCAAAATAATAACCTCCTCAATTCAAAATGTACAGAATTACAAAAACTTATTTTTGTCTGAAAGAAACATACAAAAAAAAAATAACACTAGTCTTCTGTCAGCAATTAGGTATTGCCCTATCACATTTCAGATTGTAATGCTGTGAACTGGGAAGATTCTTCTGAAGGGAACTGCCATTCCACAACATGCCTTTACATGAAGAATAATGTTACAGAGATTCTTCTAGAATTGAGCAACTTCCTCACAGCAAGAAGAGTGCTTGCAAAAGAGGCAATACATTAAAGAAGTAATATTTATCATTTCTGTTGAATCCTCGGTCTGTGACATCAAAATGTTTAATAGGTGTCTCTTACCTCACAACCCTCATGAGATATACTTAATAATCTTACAGATTGGAAGTCTGAAGCATCTGGAAGATAAGTAACTTTCCCAAGATCACACACAGATTTCTTGTTTTGTTATGACAGCAAGTGAATACCAGAGCCAAGATCATTCCCAAACTGCCTTATTTCCCTTCTCTAACAGCATCTTACCAGATATGGGATTTGCAGGATAAGGAAGAAGGAAAGACAGAGAAGGAAAATATGTGCAGGACTCTTCTATAAATTGAATTAATAAATTGAGCCCAGCTTTATATAATTCTTGCTGTCCACTAACACGAGGCTACTTTACTACAGAAAGTTTTTTTGAATATGCCTATTTTACAGATGGGGAAACTGAAATAAAAAGTGATTCGATGAAACTCCTACAACAGATCAATTTGTTGAGCTGGGAAAAGGAACCGAATCTCCCAACTCCCATGAGACAGTGTCGTGGTTTAGCCTCAGACGGCAACAAAGGACCACGTGGCAGCCGCTCGCTCAGATGGGGCCCTCCCCCCCAGCGCGGCCGGGAGGGGAGAATCGGAAGAAAAAGGCAAAAACTCGTGGGTTGAGACAAAGGCAATTTAACAGAACAGTAAGGAGAACAAGAAACAACAACAATAATAACACCGACAGAGGAATACACAGCCACGAGTACGATACCACCGCTTGCCGATCGCACCCGGGACGCCCCCCGACCGCTCCGCTCCCCTGGGGGATGACTTCCTGCCCCTCCCCTTCCCCGGCTAGCTCCTGTTACCCCCTGGGCATGGCTCACATGGGATGGAATACCTGTGTCCCTGCTAGGTCCTGGGGAGAATTAACCCTATCCCTGCCAGACCCAGGACAGACAGGAATAACTTATATTCATTAAATGAGCTGGCATTCACCCTGTTTCGTTTGGCAATGTGATAAAGTGCAGAGGGAATGGTGTTCTTTCCATCAGGAATGGTTCGATGATGCCACTTTAATAGAAGAACGAAAAGGAATGCTGAACTCCAAGCATTCCCTAAGGTATAAGGTTGAATGTTTGCACTGAGCAGTTGCAGAAAAAAAAGCCTGGAAAAGAATAGCGATAGAAGTATTATCTCAACAATAGCTTCCGAGGAAAATTAATTTGAAATGTTGATGGAGAAAGTGTAAGGTTGAGGAATAAATGCTGAAAAGCAGCATCAGACGCACCGGGACAAAGGCTGGGAGAACTATGAAGGTATTGTGGAGAGAAAATCAAACTCACAGGAATGTAAGTGGGCACCTAATTTTTGCCTATAAGGACCAGGCTGTCTCTCTTCCTTTACATTGCTGGCCAGGCAATGAAGCTCTTGAATTTTGTTGCTACAAAGTCAGGTTTATTACAAATTACACATTTCATGAGTGTGCATCACTTCAAATGTGTAGGGGTAGAACTAACTGTCTGCCATTTTTTACTTCATGGACAGAGCAATGTGAGGAGAGTAGAGCTGAACTTGTGAGATAGCCAAAGAATCTGCTGCTTTTTTGGAGTCTCCATACGGAAAAAGGATCCTAAACTGGAATGCAGAAGTTGTTCCAGTGACTAGGCTAGAGTAGCTCTGTGAAGTTGCTGTATTTTCACCAGGTAGCCAGTAGGGAAGGAAGACGTATTTGTCCCACATCGGCCTGTACTGAGATACCTTTGTATGCCACATACTTTCTTCTGGGTTGAGCTTAGCATTTTCATTTAGAGGTATCAGATCGCTAGCTAGCCTATTGAAATACATTTTTTTTCCCCATTCAGTAAAATATTATGATAGTGTTTCTGAGAAGTATGGATTGGAGTGGTGTAGGAAAGGATCAATGTGGATATGATGAAGTTATGAAGACTTTGAGATGAGTCCATAGGACTGTAAGAAGAGATTTAAAGCTATATCTGTAGTTATCTCAGATTTGGAATAAATGCTTAGTTCTTATAAACTACATTAATGAAATCAGATTTATTTTTTTTTTAATGTTAAAGGGAGTTTCACTGTGGGTGGCACTAGGGACAGAATTGGGCCCTGGTTTAGTACAAGTAGAAACTCAACAAAATATTTTCAAAGTCCAATAACAAAGGGAACAACTTAATGGGAAGGGAAACTGAAGCAACAAATATTAATGATTGTAAGAGACACCTAGGTATGTGTCGGGAGAAGGAAGACATTGAAAGGTAGAGAGAAAAAGAGGGAAGGCAGGATTTTGACCAACCAAGGGAGGAGCAAGTGGCCAGATGTTACTACTCCGTTAAGACATTTTCTGTTTAAAAGAATGTTTGAGTTCTTGAATAATGAATTGGTCTTCTGGTATTCTTGGTCTGGAAAATTTGTTACTTTCAAGAAACTTGGACGTGCATCTGGACTGTTTGTAAATTGCCTCCCAAAGCACAGTGTTTACCTGTTAGTTCCTATGGGAATAAGTTTATGTATTTTAACTTAGCTACTATATAAGAATAAGCTGATAAAATGATTCCAGAACACGTCTGATGCAAGAAGATGATGTTGCTGTGGTAGCTGTTGGCATTGTTAGATCCTCCTTTTCTAATTGCTGTTCTTGTGCTGTTGGTAGTTAAAATCTGATGCTTATATGTGACCTCAGCACCTTATTTTAATGACTTGTCCATCACAATTAGAAACCAACCACAAAAACTGGGGTTCTTGTAAAATAAAAGGAACAGAGATGAAATATGCATTTTTTTTTCCCATCACTTTATTTACATTTGGGCTAGTTCTGGTAGGTATTTGAGTTAGTTTCAGTTGCTGCATTGTCTCCTGAGTCACTTCCAATTGCTACGTTGTCTCATGGAGAAGGCAGTGCAGTATGAATTAGACAATTTTGAGTTCTGTAGAAGTATCACTGATTCCACTTTAAGAAGGAAGGAAGGTGTCATGAGCCCTATCTAGCCTACTTAGGCATTTAAACGATCTTTACTAATGTAGTATCTGAGATCCTCATATTTAAGAAAAAATAATAACAATCTGCCTTGTTAACGTTTAAGGCACTGGTTTGTTTAGAGACAGACCATTACACTTTAATTGTCAAACAGAACGTAGACTTTGCCCTGCTAATCATTGTCAACCCCATTATTTTCCTTGGCATGTCAACCATGCTCTGTATCCACAAATAAACTATTATGACACTCGGCCAAAAAAATTGCTTTTTGCATAAATCAGAATTGTGATCACTTCATGCCAGTGGTGCATATTCCATAATGTATGTCCCAGTGATGTGTGTACTATACACCTGTAGCTTCTGGGAAGTCTATATATGCCGGTGCACAGTACCTTAATTCAAATACGTGTACTCCATGATGATAGAAAAATGTCTGTTATTGGTCAAATTTCATCCAGGTGTTTTCCCTGATGCTGGTGAAGGTATGTTTTAGTAAATATGATGCAGAGGAAACAGTTAACTTATGTTTAGGCTTAAAATGATGAAAACTTGGTTTTTTCAGATTACAGCAGTCAGTTTCTCATTTAAGATTAAAACCAAAAAAGTTTCATGAAAATTGTAATTATTTTAAGTCACGTATAATTATATGAATAGAAAGTAAGTTTCTTGCGTAGTAAGTTTACAAGATGGAAGGACAAAACATACTACTACTTTGGTGAAGGAATTGTGTGCAATTTATTAGTAGAGCTTTAAAAAGGATATTCCACTGCAGGTTGGATAGAAGTTCAATCAATTGCAAAATCATCATGTGCATTGAATTGAATTATCAGAGGATGGAATTAACTTACAGCATGCCTTGTTTTCATGATAATTAAAATGGAAAATTATCTGAATTGATGATGACTCAATTTTTTTTGAAGTTTTACCCATTTGTGTTTTTTCACATATTCTTCAAATTGCCAAACACAGGACACATTTTAACTTTGATTTATATACTATATTCCAACTGTTTTAGAAGAGATGTAAAATTAGGAGGTATCTGTCACTGGTTAATGCAATATATTTCGGTGAGCTCCACAAGGATATATTTATTGATCACAGGCCCTCAGAGCTACTCTACTTTTTTTAAAAGTCAAGGAAGACATGGAAATTTTTTTGCATGGAAGTAGTATGATACTAGGACAATGCTAGGTCATTTAAGAAACATGTTCTGTGCTCATAGTGGCGGCTCCACAGAGTTCTCATCTTCTGGCAAGGTGACCCGAGTCAAGTATCAGCGGTTTTATTGACCTCTGACTCCACATCTTTTGAATTTTAGCTTCTGTGGCATATACTGAAAGAAAGAAGAGAACAGAGTAAGTGATTCCAAAACTTGCTTAATTTTCAGTTCAATTTTTTTATTTGTGTAAGTGGTAAAAACCCAAGAAAATCAACAGGTATGACGTTCTCTACTCAATTTATACTTTATTCATCATTTCTGGTACTCGCTTCAGTTGCTCTTTCCCATCTCTGTTCTCTTAGCTGCCCAAGGTATGTCCTGTTTAATGGCTGTATGTGCTTTAAGAGTTGATATAGAATTGGGATGCAGTCCTAAATTACATTGTATCCGTGATATTGAACTCCTATTATACTGGTCAGCTGTGACACTTCAGTGATACTGAAGAAGGAGAATTTGGGAAATTTGGAAAACCGCCAGGAAAACATGATATAGAGATACGCCAAACCAGATGCCTGTGTCTCTGCCCACTGAGAACTTCGATCTCCTCTCTACATCTTCCCTCTCCTGCTCTCTTTTCTTCCTCCTCTTTAGTGACTGTTGAATCTAGGGCAGGCTGGACAGGAATGCATCCAGGCAGGTTATGAGTATCTCCAGAGAAGGAGACTCCGCAACCTCGCTGGGCAGCCTGTTCCAGTGCTCTGGCACCCTCAAAGTAAAGAAGTTTTTCCACATGTTCAGATGGAACTTCCTGTGTCCCAGCTTGTGTCCGTTGCCCCTTGTCCTGTCACCAGGCACCACTTAGAAGGGCCTGACCCCATCCTCTTGACGCCCGCCCTGTAGATATTTGTAAGCATTGATGAGGTCTCTTCTCAGTCTTCTCCAGGCTAAATAGACCCAGGTCTCTCAGCCTTTCCTCATAAGAGGGGTGCTTCAGTCCTTGATCACCTTCATAGCCTTCCGCTGGACTCTTTCCAGTAGTTCCCTGTCCTTCTTGAACTGGGGGGCCCAGAACTGGACACAGTGCTCCAGATGCAGCCTCATCAGGGCAGAGTAGAGGGGGAGCATGACCTCCCTTGACCTGCTGGCCATGCTGTTTTTAATGCACCCCAGGAGACCATTTGCCTTCTCGGCCACAAGGACACATTGCTGGCTCATAGTCAACTTAGTGTCTACCAGGACTCCAAGGTCCCTCTCTGCAGAGCTGCTTTCCAGTAGGTCAGCCCCTAACCTGGACTGGTGTACAGTTTTAGAAGTTATAAGACAGTTTTTGAAAAGAGCTGAGGAATTTCATGGGCTTAAATGGGCCATTGTGATCATCGTTGCTGACCTCGTGCTCCAGAATTTCATCTCTAATTATCTATGCATCAAGATTTATAATATGCAATCAAGTTAGACTAAATCTTTCAGAATCTTTTATCTTAAATTGTTGTCCCAAATCATAGAAAGTTTATGACATCTTTATATCTTTGCTGTATCTCAGACAACTAAACACATCTTCTATTTATTTTGAGAGTTAATATTGCCTTCCTATTATTAAAATTATCTAAATGACAATGTGTAGAACCATTTGGTCCTAGTCATGGTCATAATTTTGCTCAGGCTTCCTGCACGTGCATATGACTTCTAAACAAGCCTTACCTTCCCCACTCTAAGTCCTCACTTCTTTTCTCCCTTCTCTTTCCCATATCCGTCTTCAAATCATCATTTATTTATATGCCACTCATCCTCTTACCTGTTTGGAAGAAGGCTGCGTCAAAAATATTATCAGAACACATGGACATTGGAAGTTGAAAGTGTGGGAAGCTAAGATTGTTTATATAGAGGAACAGTAAAGAAATTTATAGCATTTCACAAGGCAACTTTTGTGTATTTCATTTCCTTTATAAAGGTTAGCAAGGATGTTATTGAAATAACCTTATGTAGAAAATGTATTTGTGCTGTGGCTCCAAAGTTACTGTGTCAAATCTGAAAGTAAATTGTAATGTTTGAGTGTGAAACAGAAAAGTAGTCCTGCTTGAAGTGTGAACCTCAGTGCATTCGTAACTGTGGCATCACTTCCGAAACTTCCACAGCATTTATATAATGTACATTTCAGATGCATACTTGGCAGTGTTCCATTCAGTCTTGCTTGTATAAGAGTTGATCTAACCTTTAGTTTTTTGTTTTTCTTAACCATTGCACTGGGTGTTGCGTATTGCTAGTCTACTAGCAACTCTTTATGAAGTGATGGTAAGAAACTAGTGACTGAAATAACTTCAGGTAGAATATATATCTGTGAATGCATGCTCTTCTACTATCTGCTGATGTTACATTATTCTTTGTGACAAACTGACCATATCAAGGAGTGCACAACCAACTTTGGCTTCAAAATCTTCCAATTGCTTTTTCAGCCCTTCCCACCGGTTCATGTGTAGATGCACATACAAGATTTATTGCCTGACACCTGGAAAGGCCTCAGCTTAACTCCCTGCGTAGAATTGCTCCTAAACTTCGTAGGAATTTTGTAACTTCAAGAGTACACGTGAATTTTGAGAACCTTTTCTGGAGACGTAACTACTGCTTAGGGGAATGTTTTCCAACTTCTCTATAAAGTGGCATAGAGGACACCTTAACAGAATTGGTCTTCTCATCTCAAGCTGGTTTTTATATTGAGTTGACACATAAATTGGGTTTAAATAGCTGATCGTTATTAAAAGGTCAGACAAAACCTCTGTAAGATAATTAAGTGCATACAGGGATCTGCTCATCCACTCCCCACCAGTGTATTTTAGGAAACTCGAGGGCTTTTTTCTTCTCTTCAATTTCTTGTTCAGAAAAAAAAAGGGGGCCAAGGAAAACTGTCATGCCCAGGGGCATCCAGATTTTGCTCACCAGAGCAAAACTAGGCGTTCATTTAAATCTGTCCTGTTACTCGCATAGTACATGGCTAGAGCTCATCATACTTAAATACATCAGAATGCTGATGAAATGCTCATGTTTAAGTAGCTCTCATCACAGCAGTTAATAGTCCATCAGAACAGCCTAGTATGAGTATAGGAATACAATAAATATCAAAACACGTGTGGATTCTGATTGGCTAGAAATGAACATCTGCTACTCAGAGAAGAGGAATTTGCTTACAGTGCAATTATTGAGAAATAGCCCAGCATTAATTGTGCAAATCAAGTTTTCCCAGCAGATCAGAGTACAAAGAAACGAATGTAAATAAAAAAAAATAAGGGTCAGCTTGATGTGCTTTTCAGCAATCGGGTTAAAACAATTCTTTCAGTGTAATTATACATAATGTGCTTCGGCTAGAACAGTTTAATTAAGTGGATCTACATGGTGAAAGAAAAAAATAAGTGTGCTGTTTGACTGGAGCACTCTTATGGAAAGTGATATCATGATACCATTAGGAAACTCAACAAGACAATCTACATCCATGCATTAAGAGAAGCAGAAGTCTGAACATCTGTTTCCCACTATTGAATTCACGAAAGGGGCTTCTCTGTGCAGGGAATAAGTGAATAAACAACAGTTGGAGAAGGTTATCTCTGACATCTAACAAAATGTTGAAATGTCATGAAAATGAAATAAGACGAGAATGAAATGACTGAAATAAAGGTGTGCTAAGAATTAGTTTGGCAAACGGAGCACAGACATACAAGAATAGACAAAACCTCTATCCGTCACTCTTCTAGAAGTGTAATATAAGAATGATTAATTTATGAGCAGCATACTTTTTTTTTGTTGTTGTTCAAAATAGACTGCAAGGTGGCATGAAATCATTTCGGAGAAATATGTGATAAAGCAGAGTTCCCCAAGATGTTCCTTCAGGGAGAAAAAAAAAAATAGTGACAATTAAAAGAGGTGCTATTATGTGTTAAAGGATTCCAGAGACAACTAGTCAAATTAAAGAAAAAGAGAGTTTTATCTTGGATGTGAAATTTTCCTTTCTTTTCCTTTTTTTTTTTTCTTTTTTCTTTTTCCACAGACAAGAATCTTGGAAAGGAGTAATAACAATAAAAGAGAAATGGAACCGAACACCAACTCGCTGCCAAGGGCTGTAATACAATATCTCAGCATTTCAAGGGTAAAATCAGTGTGAACTGCGTTTGCCGTCCCTCTGAAAAAAAGTAAGCATTTAACTTCCGTTCAGCCTGTGCAGACTGCTGAAATATAGGAAATAGGTTTCGGAGAGTAAAAAAAAAAAAAAAAAAAAGAGAGGGAAAAAAAAAAAAGAGAGAGAGAGAAGGGTTTCCCAAAGAGAGCAGCGAGCGGAGCGGACAGAAGTATGAAGAGCGGCAGCGCGGCTGCTGCCGGTCTGCTCTGCTCAGCTCAGCGCGGGGGCACGGCGGCGGCTGCCGGAGGCGGGGGGCCGGTGAGTGCGCCCCCGGGAGCCCTGCCTGCCCTCCTGCCTGCCCTGGCAGCGGGGGGGAGCCCTGCCGGGAGCCCTGCCTGCCCTCCTGCCCGCCCCGGCGGCAGGGGGGAGCCCTGCCCGCCTGCCCGCCCCGGCGGCGGGGGGAGCCCTGCCTGCCTGCCCCAGCGGAGCTCGCTACCGGCCCCGCGGTGGAGCCCGCAGCCCGGTCTCCTTTAAATTGCGGGAGTTTTGTGTGTCTCGCCGGCTGCCTTGGAGTTTAAAGAGCAAGGGGCCGGGGAGCGAAGCGGGAAGGTGAGCTTCGCCCGGCGGCTCCTCGCTGCGGAGTAGGTGCTATTGTTTCCTTCCCCGGCGGTGTCGGGTCCGGTGGGGAAGCGGCAGGGCTCGGCGGCGGGTACCGCTCTGCGGGGGGTGGGGGGGGTGTCTTCTTTCTGCTTGTGGGGTTTTGTGTTTGGGTTTTTTTTGTTTTGTTTTGTTTTGTTTTTTTTCCTCCCGCTCTGGCTGTCTGGAGTTTGGGGAGAATCGCGGAGACGGAATGAGAGCGTGCGTGGGTGTGTGGTGCAGACCCACGAGTGGTTCACCGGGGGCTCGCTACGGCTAGCTCGGGGGCTTGCTCGGCGGACCGTCCCGGGGCATCCCGCGGAGGGGCCGGGGGCCGCGGCGGGTTTGCTTGGTCCTGCCCCCGAGGGGCAGACCTGGGAGCAGCGCTTCCAGCGCTCATGGCAAAGCCATTAGCTCAGCCTTTACCGTGGAGGGGCCCCGAGGAGGACAAACGCATCCCGGCGCAGCGCAGAGCGGGTGAGAGCGGGGGGGGTGGGGGGGGTGGGTGTGTGTGTGAGGGGGGGCGACTGCCGGGCGCTCGGAGAGATGCGGGCAAAATGCGGCGGGGGTGGGATTCCCCTTGAGAGGCGGCGTGCGCGTTTCCAGCCCGTCTTTCGGGTTGTTCCTACTCGCTATATGCTTCCCCCCCCTCCCCGTAACCTCTGGCTTATCTTTCGGGCGGCTCCACGTAGCCGTGGGTTGGTTGCTGGTGGTGCAAGGAGCGGGAGAGAAGGACGGGGTTTGTACGTTTTGCGTCGGTCGTGGGAAACGCGAGCGCTGCCTCGGAGGCTGCGGCAAGTGGCGGGTGGGAGGCGGCCAAGCCTTGCCGCCGGGCGGGTGGCTCCACCGGGGCGCTCCCGGCCTGCCCCCTCCTACCCCAAAGGGCAGGCGGGATGAGACCTCTCTATTCCAAAATCCATCCTTCCAGGTTCTTGCTCTTCCTCTTCAGACTCGGGATGCAAATCCCAGGAGGGCAGAGTTTGACTTCAAGGGGGCTCTGTTTTTTCACTAGGGCTTTACTTATAAGAAATGAAGGTCTCTGTCTTCCTTATCTAGGGTTGCTGTCAGCATCCTGCTGCTATGGTGTGTGTCAGCTGAGCCTGCTGGCTCTACTGGCTTTGCATGCTCCTAGGGGAGAAGGGCCCTTGGGGCACCAGGAAGGATGCACTGCAGGCTCCCCGGTGCTGTTCCAGCACAGTTCTGATGTTACTTTGAAATGAAAGATAAACAAAAAGAGTATTCTTCAGTTTCTATGTATACTAAATTATGAATGGTTTCTTCACTGTGGAGTAGATGCTGTGCCAAGTGTAATGGTTTTATGATGGTTCTGTGATGTGGATTGTGATTTAATAGGAAATTAGTTGACATTCCTAAATTCATATCATATGGTACCATAGGCCATCTGATCAGCATTATATGGTGGTACCCTAGTTGGAACCGCAACCAAACCAAATCTAGATGGAGGTGGTGAGGTGAGGAGGAGTCAGTATTATCCTCGAGTCTGTAGTTCTTACTGACACTAGGCTACTAAGTTATTTAGTCACTTTATTTATTTTACAGACAATCATATTTAAATTGGCACACTTACTATCCAAACT
The DNA here is from genome assembly GCF_964106895.1 of Numenius arquata. NCBI lineage: Eukaryota > Metazoa > Chordata > Aves > Charadriiformes > Scolopacidae > Numenius > Numenius arquata. The sequence continues at coordinate 28,426,784 of NC_133581.1, read as the reverse complement.
ACCTCTTTGACTCCACTTTACACCTCTCAGTTAAGCTTCATACTGATTTCAGGACAGGATTTGGAAATGGAACTTCATAATTGAAAGCAAAGCTGGGAATCAGCTTGTAAAACTGTCTGCATAGTGTGCTTGTGGCAAGAGACACGCTTCTAGTCCTTGGAACATGTGATATGTCAGTTTAAATATGTATTTCCTTTTCTAGTTGGTGGACGTTGAAACTTATTTTGTATTAATTTTTAATGGCTAGTTTGCTTAGGCAAGCAGAAAAACATACAGTAAGAGCCAGGCAAAGAAAAGTCAACTTGAAAGTTTTTGGACTGTGTTAGGAATCGGGCTCAGTTTCCAGAAGTTATGATTTTATGAGCAAGTAGATATTGAACATTCCTAAAGTTTTGTTTTGGTCTATGTGAGAAGGACTTTTTCCTTTCCTTTTGGTAGAGGAGACATTATCAAGGCAACAAAATTGTTTCTAGACATTTTCAGGACTATGCCTAGTAGGCTTCCAATGATTAGCTCAGATTTTTAAGTGTGGTTAACTTCGTTTTGGTCTGGCCTCAGACCAAGGGCCTTGCAGGTCTAAAGTATCGGTGAGCTGTTGTGCCAGGTTCTCTATCCTCCAGTCGAAGTGCTGCACACATTTGTATCAAGTATATTCATAACGTAAAGGACAAAGGCTTCTTGTGATTAAAGTTTACTTTATCACTGTAGATCACATTTTGATGTAAGCCCTTAAAAATTCTAATTGATTAATGAGTTTCAGATGGTGGTTCCCCTCCAGTGCCCCTCCCCCTGCTCCTAACATGTACAGTATGCTCCAAGTTAATCTGGGAAAGCTCCAGAAACCTTGGGCTAAATTGGTTGTGGTATAGTTTATAAGGATAATAAAATAACTAGAAAAATTGAATTTCCTTACAAAAATATGCTTGCTGCATTTGTGAGCTTGTGTTTTATCTGCTTGTTTATGGTAGTGAGAAAACTAAGGTTACAGCTATATGTATCTAGGATGATGCAGGCAAGAATGACCTGTTCTTTCTTACTGAAGGGAAAGCTCTGTGATAGCTCTTGAAGAGGAGGATGTGATATAGTAGCAGAATTACTTTAAAAGTGATTGTGTTTGGCTTTACATACGTAAAGGGGCAAAATGAGTGTGATTACTGTTCTGTAGCAAACTGGAAACTGAAGGTGGTAAAGATTGACTGAGTAACATCTACCAGTGAGTGACAGGTCTCTGTTTTTTTTCCTACTGCTTCTTTTAGTCAATTTTAAGGATTTCAAGTAGAGGAGCTTTCATGGTTTCACTTTGGGAAATTATTGCACTGTCTAGCAGATCTCGCCATAGGGAACAATTTCCTGACAGTAAAAATATCAATTACAGAAGTTGTTAGTTACTTCTGTGGCTCTCAAAGGAAGACATTCGCATATCTTCCCCCCTGCCCCTTTCTGCATATATGTGTGCGTATACACGTGTGTATTAATATAGGTGAGGGTGTGGAAAAACAAGAGCAGCCTTTAGCCTGTGGACTAATCATACACTCTCCAAATCTGAAAAACACACCAACACCGAGGCAGGAAAACTGAAATCGGTTTTCAAATGTGTATGTGTTTATGCTTATATGTGCTATGTCTGTCTCACTGGCACTTGCTTATGTGAAAGTGGTGATGGCAAGTATGTGTCTCCGGTTTTGGGCAGCCTCATTTCTGCTTGCACAAATGTGCATTTTGTTGCTGCAACTTAATCTGTTTGTGAACATTGACTCTTTTATTTAAGCCTCTTTTGCACCCAACTTGTAGTTACAGTAAGTGAATGCTTTGCACAGTCCACTTAAACTCCAGTAAAGTTTCAAAAGTTCTGTTCTTTTCCGTCTGCTTGAGGTGATTAGAACTAGCAGGGAGATCCAGCAGAGACCCTTGCCAGATACTCATGAGCTCTGTTCTGGCTTTTGATCCTCTGTCTCCTCTCTTTCCAGGATGGCTGCTTTCCAATAGCATTACCTTCTCTCTAAGACAGCAGGAGATTGTCTGCAGTTATAGCCGATACCCCTCTGTCAAAGCCAATGCGCAGTCTAGTGCTCAAGTTCCAGTTCCTTCAGAGAAAACTCTTGCTGCTCTTGTCTAAGTTACTGTCTGCTCTCTCTACTGCTGACAGCAAAGCTATTGCACAGTTGCATGCCTGATGTTTTTGTTTCTTTTACAACAGATAGCTAATGTGCTTCCTCAATCATATTACAAGAGACCTCGTTTCACAAGCTTAAAGCCTGCATACTTAATTATATGAAGATTTTATGAAATAGTCTTTCAACCCAGTGTCCAAGGCAGAGTTATGCCATCTTCTGTTCCAGTTGTTCCAGCTTTGTAGGGCAGCTAGGCTACTGAATTGGCATATGTGCAAATCTTCAGTCCTGGATGACGTTGTTTTGGCTGCCAACTGAACAGAGCCAGTCAATTAGCTCACGTGCTGGGCGATGGTACCTGGGTGGACCAAAACAGTTGTCTGTTGCCCAGTGTCACAGTCAAGCTGCTGTGGTAGAAATGGGGCATCATGTATGACCTTTGCGTCAGAGATTATTTGATTGATGTCTAAACACAGTTCTGTATTTGCTCTATTTATTTATTTTTTCCCCTCCTAACATCATCTTATTCTTTTCTAACTGAATACAAAGAAAAATGCTTGTTTTGCTGGATACTTAATTTCTATGCTAATTCTTAAGCCAAGTCATAAAGACTAAGTGATTCAGCCAGACTTCTTCATCCCTGGCCTGGAAGGACTGTATCTAGGAGCAAGTTAAAAAGAGTGGTTCAAGCCTCCTTTTGTTGAGAACTAATGCACGTGTATTAGGAATAAGGCTGAAGCAACAATGAAACTCATGTTATATAGAGAGGACTGCATAGCCAGCAACTACTCAGTATAAGCTGTTGTGTATATATGCTGGAACTGGATGTGTAATTTGGAGTAAAAGCTTACTGTTTTGCATGATTAATTCATAGGTTGGAGCATGTGTATTTTCTGTGTATGTTTACCTATGCATACACGCACACTTTTGTATACACATTTTTACTATATAGAAAAAATTTTTACTCCTGATTATACTTGATTTTGCTGAAGACTACCATTATCGCAATTTTACAGGTAAGGAAGGTGGTTGGAATAGGAAATGGAGTTGAATCCAGGGATCTGCAACTGTGAGTGCCTAATTGTGCAGCCAGTTTTTCTTTCTGGATGAAACAGTCTTTGCTTCCTGTGTGTTTTAAATACAGAGTCTATCCCTTTTGTTCTACCAGTTAACCCCAACAAAAGCCAGTGGAATTACAGAAGATTACTTGTTTGATTCTTATTGCTTTCACCTGATGATCACTGACAACAATCAGCAGATAGTGTAAGTTACACTGCTGGCAAAACACAAGCAGTGAGCTACAATGCACAGAAAACTAAATGTACTACTGTAAAGCAAAATAAAAACTTCACTGTTTAGTAGAAGGAAGCAGAGAGAAATATAACCTTTCAGTGTGTTGAATCTGTTACGTATCACTGAGTGTACTGTGAACTATCCCACACTGAATTCTTTAGCCAGACAATAAGTCTAAGAACTTGAGATGTCGTGCGCTTATTGAGAGAGGTGGAAAAAAAAGGCTGCGCTGCATAAATATGACCTGTAACAAAACCAAATGAAAAGTAAAGACCTTTCCTTGTCTGCCTTCAGAATAGTAGGGGGAAGAAGTTGCTTTTTGAAGAACAAAGCATTTAGGTAAGTTTTGAAAATGCTTGTGTGTATCTCGCGTCAGCCTCCACAGTTTATAGAGAAGTGTAACATTCTATAAAATATCTGACATGTTTGTGTTGGCTAATTTTAAAGAGCTGTATATAGGATGGTTTGATGTTGCTGTTAGAAAGTAGTGAGATTAGGAAAACCAATTTTTTTTGGCTACTTTGTTCATACTTTATGTCTGCCAAAAGGAAAGGATGAAATAGTTGTTGGAGCCAAAGAGGCTTGCCTCATCTCTGGTGATGTATCCTTCAATGCTACTGTCCATCTCTGTGGCAAGTTAGTCCACTTCTCTGAGCAAATTCCTCACCACTAAATTGTCAATAAACTTTACTCCTGCTCACCAGAGAATAAATATGTTACGACGTTTTAAGGAGGTGAGTTGCTGTTATCTGAGTGAAGAATCAAGAGCCTTGACTACAGGTGGATTCTTCAAAGGGGTCTTGAAGGAGCTCAGGACCCAACTGCTGTCACCTTCACCTGACTATCTTAGCTTCTTCCCAGATCCCACCTAGCGTGTGATAAAGTTTTAATAGTTAATGTATGGACTTTTACGATTGATGAAGTAGATAAATGTTTTAATGAAGCTTAGGTACTTCAGCACTGCAGTGGAGGCTTAAGTTAAACGTGGAAGTTCAGTTGTGTTCAGTGTTTGCATAAAGAATGATTAAGAGTTTGATAGCTTTTGACGCTTGCAGTTAGATAACTGAACCACAATATCACTTGTAGAATTTGCGATGGGAGGTACAGGTAACAGATTGCACTCTGCTCCTTGAAGGCTGATATTTTAAAATTTATTTTAGAAATCCAACATAGAAATTTTGTTCCTTTGATTCTAACAAGAATGTATTTTACTGAAGTGTAGGGCATGTTTTCAGAGAAGTGGGGAAGGGGGTTCAGAAACGAAATTAAAGAAAATTTAAGCAGAGGTAAAGTTGGATTGTATGTGATTCATCTGTGATTCTTCAGGGTTCTCAGTGGAGACTCTTCATCAGTACTAACTTTCTCAGTCCTCAGTCCTTGCTTTGCATGCCTGCTTCACAAATTAATCTGTACATTATTGTCAATTCAGGGCTATTTCAAGCAGACCTAGTTCTCGTATAGAGATGCCTGCATCCTTTTCAGCTTCTAAGGATTTTTGTCACCTGTCTATCTGACTTTCCTCATCTTTCCTAGTTTTCTATTCTGAAAACCTGTGTCCTATTAATACTGTCTTAAACTCTCTGAATCTTCTCTCTTCTTACCACCACATTTACTACCAAACTGAAGCACCCGTGCATCCTTTGAAACCAGAGCTCTTATTCTCCCACTTTTCTTCCTTCAGTGAGTCTCAAAAGTTCCTTGAGACCTTTACACAGTCTGGCTGAGTTGTATGAAGCAAGAGGTAGGTCAGCATGGAATATATTTCAAGACAGCCCTGCCTGTAAGAGCCAAACTGAAGTAACATCTCAAATCCCTGAATTCTCTGCTCTGTGTCTCCACAGAGATTAGCGTGAAGCATAAACAGATGATACTAGTTTCACAGACTGATATGGAAACCCAAGCTGCCTCCATGTTGCTGCTCCAGAAGCCTTCCCTTTTTTATTTTTATTTTTTTTACTCTCTAGTTTTAAAGAAATGCAACTTTCAGACCTTAGAATTACTTCAGCTCCATTGGTGGCAGCAGCCTGTACCGTGTCTGGCTGGCTGTCAGGTGTATTATAATGCTGTTGGTTATTAATTAGCTTCAAGTTTCACAGGGCACTTCATGTACATGGTCTTGGAAGTGATAAGGTAGGTGGACCTTTCCTGAAGTGAAAGAAAAGGATTTTGTGTCTGTAGTTTTCCTTTTAACACAACCCAGCTCAGTGTGTGCGAATGGACGAATATTGCTGTGTGCATTCATGAAAAATAAAATTACAGAATAGTTTAGATTGGAAGGAACATCCAGGGGTCGTCTAGTCTAACCCTCTCCTCAGAGCATGTATGAACTGTGACATTAATTCCAGTGAAGAGTTGTAGTGTCAAACTGGTTCCTTTATTACAATAATGCTTCTTTGTTCAGGTAAATTTTTCCAATCTGTATGTCAAAAGAAACAAATTGCAGGATTTCATTTCCTAAATGTTTAGATAAATAGGTGTTAATAAACAGTAAAAATGTTGCCAAAAATGATGTATTTCACCTTTGCTTTATTTGTGTATTGTATATGAAGTGAACATTCAGGAATTAGAAACTTTTTTTAATTACTTTTTACTGATATAATTTCAGAGATAATTAAAGAAAATAAACTAGTTTCAGTTCTGGTTCTCACCTAATCAATGGAGTTTATAGACTCCAGAAATCAGTCCAAAAACATTTTAAGGCTTTTTTTTTTTTTTTTTTTTCTGGAACTAAAATAAATGACAGAGATATTTATACCTAATTTTTCCCATATAATCTTTGAAGAAATGGTGGTGTTATGCATCTTGCCCCTGTTTACATCTGCCCAAAATGAAGCAGTGATTTGAAGCACCAAATTACATCGTTCTGAGAGGCTTAGAGCAACTTTAAATATACTGTCATTGCAATTCCTTAGCTATTACTATTGTCTAGTCCAAAGGAATCTATTTAGAGAATGATGTTCCAGATTGACTTTTCCAGAGCTAACAACCTAATTCTTCTCCCTCCACCCCCTTGTGTCCCACACCAAATGAACAGGTATGATTTAGATTTAATCAACCAGGAAACTGTAAATCCAAGCTGACATTTTTACAAAGTCAGTTTTCAGAACAGAGCTGTGCTTAACTTATATACTTGATTCTATCTTAAACTCCTCTGCTTCTAAAGGAACTTTGATACCTAAGGATTTTTTTGTTAGAAAAATGTAAAATCTACTGATAATTCAGAAATGTGTATTTATACAAGGGAGCAAAGTCTTTTTTACATCTATTTTCCCCCCTCCCCAACAGAAAAAAATATCTAATTTCAATAAGAAGTATATTCATAGTGAAAGCCGTGCCTATTTCAAGAGCAAGTTGAACTTCAGGATTTGAGGTGAGGTAGTCTCAATAAGAGCTTAAGCGTATCTCTTTGCAAACATGAAGTTTAGTGACCCAGGGTATGGTTAAAAAATGCTGGAGTATTTAATGTAAGCATTAAAATATCCCAAATAGCATTTCATAAATATTGAAATGTTGGTTACAGCACAATTTTATGGAAAGGCAACTGCTTTTTACATTCAGTAAATGTTATCCTTTTTTTTTTTTTTTTGGCAAAGGAATTGTTTTTAGTATTCTTGTTATTCCAGGCCTCAATGGAGTAGTATAACAAATTGTTCTCTTTTTTTGTTGTTTTTAAAGTCACTATTGCCTCTTACCTGACTTTAAAGGTATGCAAAGGTCAGAATGAAATAGTGTTTGCAGTATACCGTAAGCTGAAGCCGGCTGACACATGTAACCATGGTTGGTGTGGATCAGCCAGTTGACAATAAGCAAAGAACTCTTTCTTATGGTCCTCCCACCCCAGTTAATGCCTGTCTAGTGCCACTTGTGTAAGACCTTCTGACTGTTAGTTGGTGTGACTGGGCTTTCAGCAGGCTACAGCCTACCAGGCGAGAAAATAGCTCAGCTTGTTGCTACAAGCAATAGGGTGCAGATCTGACTTTCTTTTCAGAGAAAAATAACCTCCTTTAGCACAATTATGCCACAGATGGAGAAATTAGTCCTTCAGGAGCAGATATTGGTCCATTGGGCCCAAGGTCTCTGACTGTGGCAAGACTTGCAACACTTAAATAATATTTAACACATGACGTATTGTCTTACCTGAAACTAAATTTCAGTAGGTCGTCACTGAAGCAGAGGAGTATTCGTATAAAAGGTGCAACTGGAAAGTGTGGGTGACAAGCACTAGCTGTTGTGCTGCTTTCTGAAGAAGTAACGCTATTCAGTAAATATATTTGGTGAGGGTTTTGTTTGTTTGATTGTTTTGTTGGGGTTTTTTTTTTTTTGTTTGGTTTTGTTTTGTTTTTTTAATTATTGTAGAACTGTAGAATGGACTGATTCCATTTGGTAACTGCATTTGTTACTTGTTAGTAAGTTTGCTATAGTAGCGTAACTCAGTTGTTCCCGTGTTTTTCTTGGGCCTGATCCAAAAATCTCTGAAGCTTTCCATTTATTTTGAATGGATTTTGGATCAGGCACCTTAGTGAGTTCTTAGCTTTGTGTAAAATGTTAATTTATTTTGATTTGATTTTAATCATTCCTTGCAGAATATTTGCTTATGTGTTGGCAACATGTGTAGCTTGGTAAGTACAAATGAAGTTGACATTTATCTCTATGATTTAATCACTTGCGATGTGATCCATTAACAAAACAAAACTTCAATCATCGATGTTGTATCTGTGTGTTAGATCCACATCTGTTTGTCTGACATCTGATTTCTTAGAATCATAGTTACTATTGTTATCTTTTGAAAAGAAAATCTGCAAAACTTGATTTGATGTATATGAAGTACTTCTTTTTTTTCTTTTTCTTTCTTTTTTTTTTTTTTTTTTTTTTAATATATAATAAAACAGGTCCAACAAGTGGATAAGCAATGTGCACTGCTCTGAGCCCGAAGGCACGTGGGCCTGGCCTCTCTGATATGCATCAATACAGTCAGTGGCTTGCAAGTAGACATGAGGCCAACTTGCTGCCGATGAAAGAGGATTTGGCCCTGTGGCTCACAAACCTGCTGGGTAAGATACAATTAGATAGAATGCTATCTAATACTGGATACTGGACACTAAGAGAACTCTTGTACGCTGTTGGCTGGGAATTCAATCCTTCAGCCTTCTTTGTGTTTCAGAAATAAAGGTAGTTATTATGTAGCTACCTCCATGTAGTGCAACTGTTAGCAAGGTCAGAAAAGCTAATAAGTAGTTTGCCTCCACAGTGGTTCTGGGAGTGGCATCATTGAACTTTATCATTCATATCATGTTTATTTTTCCTCAAATTTCCTTTTAAATGTTCTTTTGCATGTGTTGTCTGTATTAATACCATTAAGCTGAATTTTGCTAATTACCGCCATTACCCCTTCCATTTTTACTGGAAGGCCTCCTAAAGAGTATGGGCGTACTGATTGTCTTGAACGGAAGGAGCCATTAAATAGTTCTTTGCTGACCAAGCAGTCTAGCGACTGATAATTGCCGCTCAAGGCAATGCGTGCTAAGACTTGTGGAAGTTTGTGCACAGAGGGGTCTGACCTAGTGGCTTCAGCTGGGACCTGGGGATTTACTGGTTGCAGCTGCATGTCTTGGTGTGCAAAGCTGAAATGTGTTGTTGATGAAAGAGTATGCCAACCAAAAGCCAAGAAAAAACAGGTAGATATGAAAAGGAGTGAATGAGAGTATGTCTCTGGCAGGAAGGAAAGAGGCGGTTCTTTGGGATATACAACTCATTCAAGAAGGCAGCGTTTAGAAACTATGAGCCAGGAAGTAGTATGTTGCTTGCTGAGAGCATTCAGGGAAAAATGGCTTCTATGTGATCTCTGTAAATCAAAAGGATTCTACCAAAGAAATACTTGACTTACACAATACCTCATCCTAAGGGAAACAAGCCAGTAGTTAAACAAAGAGGAGAAAGTACTTTAGAGGAGGTGATGTTTACATGAAACTTTTGCTGATGTTATTTTGGAGGAAAACTGGGATGAGCATTTTTAAATTTGTGGGGTGTGGCTTTTGGGATTTTGTTTTGTTTTTTTCTGGAAGTCTGTTCTGGTGAACAGACATTTCCAGCAAAGGGAGGAGATGGACCTGTTGGAGCGGGTCCAGAGGAGGGCCATGAAGATGATCAGAGGCCTGGAGCACCTCTCCTATGAGGACAGGCTGGGAGAGTTGGGCTTGTTCGGCCTGGAGAAGAGAAGGCTCCTGGGAGACCTTCTAGCCCCTTCCAGTACTTGAAGGAGGCTTTTAAGAAAAATGGGGACAAATATTTTGGGAGGGACTGTTGCAATAGGAACAGGGGTAATAGTTTTAAGCTAAAAGAGGATAGGTTTAGACTAGATTTAAGGAAGAAATTTTTTACACCAAGGGTGAAACACTGGCACAGGTTGCCCAGAGAGGTGGTAGATGCCCCATCCCTGGAAATATTCAAGGTCAGGTTGGATGGGGCTCTGAGCAACCTTGATCTAGTGGAAGAGGTCCCTGGTTGTTGCAGGGGAATTGGGCTAGATGACCTTTAAAGGTCCCTTCCAACCTAAACCATTCTATGAATCTGGTGAAACATAGGCAGTGTCTTGTCTGTGAGTGAACTTTCTCAGTGATATCATACAGTAATCATAGAATCATCTAGGTTGGAAGGGACCTTCAAGATCATCTAGTCCAACCATCAACCTAACTCTGACAAAAAAACCATCACTAAACCATGTCTCCCAGCACCATGTCAGCCCATCTTTTGAACACCTCCAGGGATGGTGCCTCAACCACTTCCCTGGGTAGCCCATTCCAATGCTTGATAACCCTTTCAGTATAAAAATTCTTCCTAATATCCAACCTGAACCTCCCTTGGCGCAACGTGAGGCCATTTCCTCTTGTCCTATTGCCTGTGACTTGGGAGAAGAGACCGACCCCCGCCTCCCTACAACCTCCTTTCAGGTAGTTGTAGAGAGCGATAAGGTCCCCCCTCAGCCTCCTTTTCTCCAGGCTGAACAACCCCAGCTCCCTCAGCCTCTCCTCATAAGACTTGTTCTCCAGACCCTTCACCAGCTTCGTTGTCCTTCTCTGGACCCGCTTCAGCACCATGATATAATAGAGTATATCTAGTGCCTTTCATCTGCCCATTCTACATTGCTCTATTTCCTCTTTTTTTTTAAGAGGAAGGGAAGTATCACTATGGTACGAGAGGTGTAGTTAATAAGTCCAATGTCAGTAGAATGCAAGAACATAGTATTTTGCAGGTAGGGGATACCCATTTTAGAGTTGGAATAGTTATGAATCCACAACTGCAAAAGTGGCACTTGTTTTAAGTTACATCTTTGTGTGGTACTTCCATTCAAATTAATGAGTTTAGAATATAAAATTGTCTAGGCAATGCCAGAACAAAATCCAGAAATCCTGACTCTTCATTCCAATTACCACAAGACAAAAATCCAAAAGACTGTTTTCTGAATCAGAAGCGGCACATTCCGTTAAGGATTTAATATATTGTTTAAATGTTTTAAACAATGAAGTTTTAGTGAGGCACTCTAAAACAAATAGAAGCTTGTTTGCAGTTCATAACAGAGTTCTCACAGTGACAAGTTTAGGAATGAGGTCACTTTTTTACCAAGAAAGTAGCAACCAGCAGGAGGTTCTGAAATGCCAACTATAATTAAAAATCTGATTTTTCATATGGACACCAAATTCTTCACTGCAGAACTAAACGGGCACAACCTTCTTTTAATTAAGCAGCGTACACAGTTCATTTGCTTAATGTGTTCCCCCACACCTTCTCACACCAAGCTCTTCTTTTCTCAGAGTTTGTCCTGAAGAACTGAAATTATAGCGATTCGTTAAACTGCTTTGAATTTCTTTGTAGACATTGTTATTCAAATTAATAATTCAATTAAGTTAAAATTCATATTCAAAATAAATTAAGTGTAACTGAATTAAAGTAATTAATATTTATATAAATATATTAACTCAGAATTCAAATTTGGTTTAATTATTGGATAATTTAGGTTAACTTTAATGAGAGGAGGGACACGTGAGAATGTTGCTATAAGATGAAATAGGTATCAATTTATAGCATGTGATTACCTTGTTGTAAAAACCTTTCTGTACTCTCTCACTTTTCTGCACCCAAAAGGATAAAAGGATATGCAGGACTCTTCTGTTTCTTTGTTTGTTTTGTTGTTTTTTTTTTTTCTCCATGGAAGAAATAATGTACTGTGCATTAATGGTCAGTAGATTTTCATGCAAATATATGTGCAGATAACACAGAGCAGATAATATTCTTTGTATCTACACCCTAGTTCGCTCTGTGCTATAACTTGTTTGGCCTCGTTGTAACTGTCTTCATGCCAGTTTAAATGCAATTTGATTTCTCAATTTATAAAGGAAATTAATATGCATTTCATTTAATTTTTGCCATGTTGGTTCATGTTTTGTTTCATCTATATTTTGTTCATTCATTTGTACCATGACTCAACAAGGACACATAAGCTTTTCAAATAAATGTAGATTTCTTTTTTAAAAAAAAGAACAGAAAGTATTTTAGGCAAGAATAGGGTTGAACATCTCAGACAGTTTGATCGAATGATGATATTTTTGGAAATTTTTAAGGAGAGACAAATATGCCCTGCTCAGTGTTACTGGAAGTTAAAATGGTGACAGTTTTGCAGCAGCAAAGCCTGGTGTGTGTTCGAAATTACAAACTGGAAAACATTAGAAGGATATTGCACTTTATAATATGAATGAAGTGTTTTGATATTAGATAGAAATTAGGCATAGCTAGAACCTGACCTTACTCGAGTGACAAATTGGAAGACTGAGATACATGGTGCAGCTGGAAAATAATGCTGTAGGAATTTTTAACCCTGAGACTTTGGACATTTTATTCTAATTTAGCATGGACATTGTTGTGGGGTTTTTTTAGTAATCACTAGTACTTTCGTAGGCATTTTGCTAGTTATTTTTGGAACCATGTCAGAGAAGCTCAGGGCTTCTGAGAGGACGGTTTGTCATTACAGTTGCATTGCTGAATAGATTTTAGCTGCCTGTGTTCTGGGGGCTGGAAAAAGGACATTGCAGTTGAAATCGATGTGTCAGATGGGATTGACTCGTATAATATTGTACATTATAATGTCCTCAAAACAGGACACGTTAGCATTGCAGAGGTGGGGGTTTGCATGCTGGAGAGGTAGATTTGAGCTATGGATGTTGTGTCTTTCACCCTCACTTTCCTCTGCTGAGCTCTGGTGGCTCAGTCAGGAGATCCTTCCAGTGACAAAGTTAAGGAGATGTGTTGACCCAACTGTCTTGCAAATCATGATCATATTTCAGCCTTGTTTTTATTATGTACAGAACCAACAAAACACTCAACAATGCTTTCATTGCTGACACACTCCAAATCTGGTAGGTTATGTATATGCTTATTTTAGTAGAATGCTCTTGTGGATACTGAAGACATCTGTTCCACCTTGAGCAGGCTTCACATGGGGGTTGGCGCAGTTGGGCCATAGTAATCTTCTAGCAGAGACAAAATGGCAATTTGAAAGCAAAAAGGGTTGGTTTGTCTGTTGTACTCTTCAGTACTGTCTTGTTTTCTCTTGTGTGTCTGCAGAAAGGGCTGAGATGAGCAGGAGCAGGCCTTATCGCCAGTCTGTACGACAAGTAAAGAGGGATGGTTTCTCTGTTTCCCTTCTGGCTATTGAGTAGAGCTCTGATCTTTTTTTGTATTCCCGGAGCCAGTTTACTAGCTGCGAGGGGTTATGATATTGTCTCTTACTCCATCCAGCTTCATTTAGCACATGAGACCGTGGTATTGACCTGTAAGATGTGCCCTGGGCACATGTCTGGGCTCCAGGGTTTCAGTGCTGAGGCCTCTTCCTAACAGAGATTTCTGGGCTTCAGAGGCTCATAGGTAAAGGAGCTGGAGAATGCAAGACACTGAGGAGCTGGACATGTAAATGTTAAATTTTGCGTGAGGCATGTAAGAGTTGCTTGGGTGCAAAAGTGAAGTAGGCTTGGAGAACAGGAACAGAGAGGTAAGGATGTCAGGAGATGCATTGAGTTGAAGATCAGGCGTGGAATTTAAAGGTGTGTTGAAGAAGGAGCAAAGTTTGAGGGATGAAGGGTGGGTGGTCTTCTGCAAGAAAACTGTCTTTCTTAGATCCTGAATTGAAGCAAAACCTGCTTCAGGTCAGTGTTCTTGCTCATCAGTGTGTCAGATGGGATTGACTCATACAATATTGTATATTATAGCATCCTCAAAGTGGGACGTGTTAGCATTGCAGAGGTGGGGGTCTAGTCTAGGTGGGAGGTCCTCTTGCTGTCTAAAAGGATTCCATAGTAGTACCTTTTATTTTCAACCTCAGCGTGTTCAGCTCAAGCCAGTGGGAAATGCTGGTTTTAAATATCTGAATATCAAGACATTTGTGATACTTATAACTGATTCTGCTGGCACTGATACAGGTTATTATTTAGTGGAGAGGCTTTATAATTTTCTTTAATAGAAACATGCTTTTGAGATTGTGTATATGTCCCATTTCAAGTAAGTGATAATGTCTCAATGCTATCAAAACTATTTCTCTTGCTGTCGGCTATTGGAGGGAACAGAGTAGCTCATCAGAAAAGAACCAGTTTTGCATGTGCATAAAATCATTGGCCTTTGTTTTCTTTATTTTTATTGCATTTTGTTATCTTGGGCTTAAATGCCACGCAGCTGGAGAGGGTCAGGAGGAACTGTTCTACTGGTGCCTCAGCGTTGTAGAAGCTCATCCTTCTACTGATGCGTTTTAGAGCTTCACCCAAGTGATATGTTTCTATTTGTAAACTAGTAGTTTTGTGTTACACTGAAGCGTACAATTAAAATAGTCAATCAGCTAGTTGAGAGGCTGGAGTCAGTGTCTTGCACTGTAGTGACTAAACTAAGCATGGAAGAACCCAGTGCAATAACAGAGGAACCAACTAGATTTTGATTCTTTCTTTTAGTCTTTGAGTCCCTCTACCTTCTACTGAAGGTTGTCTGAGACGGCCCGTAGGGAATGCTTTATCTTTGGCCTCTTGGGCATGGGCTTTTTTCGGTTGTTCTTTAACAGACCTCCCAGTCTGGTTGCATTAGGACCCCCAGGACTGGGTGGCCTTAGAGATAGCTGCCCAAAGTTTCCAAGTGGTAGGTGTTGAGGTCTAACACTTTGTCTTTTTAAGGGGCATCTGGTGATTGTGGTAAAAGAGAGGGTAAGCAATGTTTGGAGGTTTGAGACAGCCTTCATATTCCTGAGGTTTTTTTTCATACTTTTAGTGTTGTTTTTTTATTATACTTAATGTTATTACCATTCTATAAAAACATTGCAACTGCTTTCTTGTAATTATAAGGGGACTTATACATTTTTAATGGAGTTTAATGTTTTTTCCATACAAATATACAGAACCATTTTTTTTCCTCAGGCTATGAACATTACTCTCATTTGAATCAATACATTTCAACTGTTAAATATGTCAGAGTGTCTGTTTTAGCAAAGAAATGCCACCTTTTGGAGCCATAAAATACAGTGAATTGAAAGCTGACACCTAATATATTTTTCATTGGATACAGATGTTCAATGCAAAACTCATTCTTTCAGCTTTCATAAAAGGGAACAGAACTAAAATACTCTGGCTTAGTGTACAATATACAGTGACCAAACTGCTAATGCAATTCAGCATTTAAAATAATATAAACGTATTGTTAAATAGCAGAAGAAGATAGAAGAATTTTTCCATGCTGTGTAAAGAGAAAATACCTCTAAATAGGTTTTAGTTTTTTTAATGCTTGACCAGTGAAATAATAAATCTATAAATCATAGGACAGAATAGATACGTATAATGTGATTTTTTTTTCTTTTACCTGTGTAAAAAAAAAAAAAAAAAAAATCATGCTTTCCAAGTCAAAATAAAAATCTGCAGTAGGTTAAAATATTTGAAATATTTATTTTTTTTTAAAAGAAAATGAGTCTATTATAAAATGCAATTGTATTAAAAATAAAGCAGTTCCTATAACATACTCATTTTCCAAATTTTGTGTTCTGGTGGCTTTGTAGCTTTTGCCAAAAATGCTGATGGGGCAAATGGGAAGATACGTAGGCTTGAATGGTGATGAAGGTTTTTGAGGTGCTGAGATGCTCAATTTTTATATCTGTGGACTGTAATAGTTTCAGTCCTGGCTTCGGCTGGGCTGGAGGCACTGCTAAAATACTGTCAGTTATGCACAAGCTACCACTGAAAGTCTGCAGTGCTGCTGCTGCTCCAGGCAAACCTGGAGAAGTCATTTAGGTATGCAGGAGCTATAAAGTGGCCTTTATGGCAGACAGAATTAAGGGAGAATAAAAAGGGGAGAAAAACCCTTCACTTTAAACAGATATGTCTGAAGTAGAAATGAGTTAGAAAAAACAATTTTAACTTCAAGCAAAAATACAAGTCTATTGTATCTGAAGATGATTTGCTGCAAAGATGTTTATCTTAGTCTTTGATTTTTAACTGACAAAACTAACAAGACTCATATTTTTTTTCCCAATGGATGCTGAAGTATCTAACAGTTTTCAGGCAAGAGCTTGGAGAAATCAACCTTCCTTTAGCATTTTTGTAATCATATTGCTTTATAATACTGCTATTTTTAGTGTTATACGTGACATTGACTATCAGCTTGCAATGTGCAGGCAATATATTGCCGAAGTGCAATATTCATTTTTTATTATCTACTTCATTTTTGTTACTTCTGAATGTTAGTTTCCCTCTCCCTTCTGAATGAAAAGGTATAGAAATGCTTTATTTCTTTTTTAAATCTACTTTTCCTAGATTTTTTTGACAAAAAATGTTCTGAATCCATTCTAAGCAGATTAATGTCTTCAGCTTCCAGACCCTCTCATGGGAAATAAATTTCCTCAAACTATGTGGAAAAACAGAAAACCCCTGTTTTAGTCGGGCAGCTGCTTGTTGATCAAAAATCTGTGGCAAAAAAATCCAACCAGCAGTGGGCAGACTTTTACCTCTTGTCCTGCTTGCAAACAAGCCAGATCTGGATGGGATGAAGAACCATTCTCACTTCAGATTTTTTTTTATTTATTTATTATGTGGCAGGGTAGAAAATTGTTATTGATGATTGCTGTCTGACAGCCTATGAAAAATGAGATGATAGTGTTATTCTCATTCCCAAATGACATATGTAATTCCTATGTTAGTAGGAAGAGCAAGAGTTAGTCCTTGATGCTCTCTTGATTTTGGTAGAAGTTAAGAGGGCTGAAGAATACAGCTGCTGGTCAAAAAAATGTCCAAAGAGAAGGCAAATTTTCCACTAGAAATGTGAAAATGAAAAACTTTCAATAAGAAACAGGAATATTTTTACCTGGAAAGGATGTTAAGATGCTGGAAGGTAATGGTAAATGATTCCCTTTTCATCTGGCCCGGTCAGAATGCACGTATCATCATGGGACTATTGAGATCTCCTCTGCCAGAAGGATGTAATTACGGTGTAGGTCATCTGGTCTGCTGTAGCCAGCGAGGACGATCTATGGCAGCTGAAGTACAGCATCATGTAGCATGATAATAATTGATACGTTATGAAATAAAGTATTTTGGCTTTTTCTTTGGGTGAAAATTTTATTCTGCATGGCAAGTAGATACATGACATGAAATTTCACTCTCTCCCTTTTTTTTTTTTTTTTTTTTAATGTACCTAACTTTACCTCTGAAAAAGCTCTTTTAAAGGAACATTGCAGTCACTGTAGTATCTTGTCAACTTCTTGCAGGATTAAAAAAAAAAAAAAATATACAGTCCTGTCCTTCTTGACATGGTTTTCTGCTTCTGTTAGAAAACGAGCTGAAGTAGTGTTAAGGACTCTTATGCTATAGCTACCTGTGGACACTGATGTAAGCGATTTGCCTGCTGTACTCTGTCTTTTAAAACAATATGTTAAAAGCACTGGAATTCCATAAGCAAAATGAGATATGTGGTGTCTGATATGCTAGAATTATTTTTGAAATAGTAAATGCCTTCCCAAAGCAAGCATGTTATTTTTGAATAATTTGCTGTATGTCTACCAGTAAAATAGTAGTGAGGTTATTCACTAAATATTCAAAGTAATGCAAGTTTTTTGGTTAAAGCATATTTCAAATTGTTGTCAAGATTTCTATTGATTTCTTTCTTTACACAGATGCAGTCTGTACTGTTGCGTGCTTTCTGCCATGTTAACTTTCTGTTTGCTGTTCAGGTAGAGAAATAACAGCAGAAACCTTTATGGAGAAATTGGATAATGGTGCCTTGCTTTGTCGGTTAGCTGAGACCCTGCAGGAGAAATTTAAAGAAAACAGCTTTGATGCAAACAAGCCTGGCAAAGTAAGTGTCGATAAATGTTCTAGCATGTACTGTCAGTATCTGACTGTTTTGGTACTGAACTTTTTTTGGGCAGTTAAGAGATTTCATTTCTGGAGGCTCTGCAAATGGGCAGGGAGGTAATTGCTCTGTGTAGCAAAATTACAATATAAAATTGGGGGAAATAATACTTCTTGGGTAATTACTAAGGTAACTATGAGAGGAGGCAGTTACTCAAAAAATAACTTGTAACATGAGGAGAATAAGGCATAGGACAAGATCTAGTAGCGTGATGTGGTAGGTAACAGAGAAAATGCAATCCTTGTATTTATTTGCAAAGGGAATATTGAGTAGCTGTGGGAGGTGCCTTTTCCTCCATAAACAGCTTTGGGAGGCCAATAATAAAATTCTATAGTTCATTTTGATGCCTTGAGTTTAAAGGTCCGGTTGGTGTTCTGGAAGAGATTCAGTAAAGAGCTACAGGGATGATGTGGGAAATGTGAACCTTCAGAAGATACTGAAGAGCTTTGCAAAGATCAGATTAAGATCTTGCTTGATTGTAACCTCCCTTTAATTTAAATGATTTTCATAGGACAATCTGAGTGGGAGAAATTAAAAAGTGCAACAAATTTATTTCTGGGAGAAGTTAAATTAAATGGTTGACATATACATTAATGCATTTACTGTGAAACTGTTTTTATTTTTCTTGTTGAATTCAGATACATCTTCCTTGAGAGCCAAAACAGTCAAATACACAGCAGGTAAAAAAGAGCCCAAGAGCAGAAATCACATAATGCATCTTCTATTCTTTGTTTTCATAACTAGTGTGTAGCAGAAATTAGGGCACAGCATAAATTTTATCGGCAATTCTGAGAACTGACAGCCTTGTGTCAGCTGGAGCTGCATAAGTTATTTTTCTTGGTTCCAAGCTCATAATTGTTGTGGCAGAAGAAATTTTCCGCACTAAGGCAGGCTTTTATTTATTTAATTATGTTTTATCTGCTGTGGATTGGGGAGCTGTGGGGTGTGCAGGGGGGTGTTGCTTGCTTTCTTGCTTTGTATTTTTTTCTCTAAATAAAAAGGAAGAGAGAGCTGAGAAGAAGGATAAGTAGAGAAGGAAGGAAGCCTTCCTCCAGAAAGGAGGAAAAGACAGCTGGAACTCATATTTCATATTTCAAATTATAATCAGGGTTTGGTTAGTAGAAGTACCGGATGACTTCTGAGTTCCTCTTTATAATATGGTCCAGCTTGTCTTCACCTAAGTGGTGGCTCGTTAGTGTCATGGTAGCTCCCAAGTTAAGAAAACACTTATGGCAGACTTTTCAATTTAGCCTAGGAACTGGCTAGGCGGAAAGAAGGGTTACTCCTTGTTTTGGCTTTTTCCCTTAACAAACTAAAGATACTGTTATTGACAAAAACTGCTAAAAGCTACAGTGAATGCCCAAAAGGTTAACTTGGCTACATAGTTCTAAAACATTCCCTTTTCTATATTTATTTAATATAAAATTCTTAGGAAAATAGTCATAAATTCTACTACAAAGTTCTAGTGAATATTAGGAAATTCGAACAGGATGTTTTTGTTAGATATTGAACAACTGCTTTTTGGGGTTTTAGTTGTTTTGTTGGGTTGACTTTTGGGTTGGTTGTTTTGTATCATCAGACTTTTGTCTGATGGTGGCTCATTCGGTACGTTTCTGGGTTAGCTTTCCAATGTTTGGTATTTCTGTGTTTTGCGACTGAAAAGAGGTAGACCTCCTTTCTTGTATTAACTTCCTCAGCTGAGTATATGGCCTGCCTTACCTCAATTAGCTGATCCCCTTTTTTTGAACTCAAGTTACATTAGAAGCCAATTAGACATTTGTAATCCCATATGTTGTAATAACTTAGATTTGTTGGTCTTTTATTTGTACAGACTAGTATAACAGGGAATGCAATTAAAGGAAAAACATTCTGTTCCACTGCTATTTTCTTAATGTATATTATTTCATACTTAGTATAGTAAGAATTCAAAGAAATGACAGAGTAATAGATTTGTGTCATTGTAGGCTATTAGGGAGCTATTCATCCTTTCAGATTTTAATTCCCTGTGTAGCAATAGGACTCCTTTGCACATTGGAATATCTGATTTGTGGTGCCAAGGAAATTAATATGTAGATTGTACTGTATGAAATTTAGCATAGTAAGAATTCCACAATCCTCCCCTGCATCATTATTATGTGGTCTGTTAATAATACATGTGGAATTTTGAAGCCATTTGGCAATTTGTCTGTGCACAGGAAACTGGAAATATTATGGTCTTTCACCCAGGTGCCCTGGTGACTTCACTGGCAGCTGGAAGAAGCTGCTGACTTCTATGGAGTTTAGCTGCTAGCAAAATAGATAACATGCTGTTCTATCCATAGATGTAACTTTTTTTAGAGATGTAATTTTTTTTTTTTTTCAACTGGAAGCAGACTGATATAAAATGAGTGGCTGCCAGAAGGATCAGCTTGCAGGCTGCACCAGGTTACAGCTGAGTGAGGGAGACAGGATAAGGCTATAGATAAAGGGTGGGTGTGTGTGTAATCTTACTAAGCCCCTCCAGAAGCCCAAATATTTGGTGTGTTTTCATAAGTGAAGTTTTTCCTTGTATGTGTACTACTTCCTAGATGGCAAAGCTCCATAAAATATTTTGGTTTTAGTTTTGTCTTACAGGAAGATGATATATCTTGTTCTGCTTGATACTTACTACTGATCAAGATTTCACTTGTGCAGCTCTTTGGGGCTGTCTGGCCAGTTTAGCAGCTATAGCAATGCATGTAAGAAGACATTAAAAACTAATGTTGCATACAGTGACTCATCAGTTGTTTGCCATAATTCCTTATGATTGTATTGCAATACTCTACAGAATGGCAGAGGTTAAATCCTATTGCTTCTGGGTTACCTGCTTGTGCAATATGTTTCTAGTCACTGTAATTTTTGCAGTTTGTTTCTTAACAGAACTGTAGCATTCCCTTCCTTATTAGGGAGGACTGAACTGACACCCTGGATCAGCATCAGCCTTTTTGAGTGCGGGATAAACGTGGGCTTATAATGGAACCTGCAAAATCAGGAATGGCGTGGTAGCTGTCCAGTCTTTTTTGTACAAAAACTCTGGGACATCAAATAAAGCTAGTAGGAGCCAAACAGAAAAAAGGGGGTCCTTGTTTATGAACCGGTTGGAATTTTCTTGCCAATGAGTGTTAAAGTTTACCTGGGTTCAAGAAAACACTGAATAAGGTAATGGAAGAGAGATCTCTTGGAAGGTTGAATACACAGGAATCTCATCCAGGCAAGGAAGTCCCCATAGCTGAAAATGGTTGGAGCTTGGGAAAGTATTGAGAGGTGTAACATGTTTCCTATGGTCTTGGTCTTCCCCAGATACTTATGGCCAGTCTGTGTCTGAGTTAGATGACCTTTTAGCTGACCCAGCAGGGTCACTCTTATGTTCTGTGCATTATTGCTTCTTGGGGCTGAATACTTTGCTGGTTGTGCAGGTGGGCATGGGCAAGTCTATCTTTTCACAAGGGTCAAACTTAAAAAAAATTATTTTAAATTAAATCTCTACTTTTCTTTCTGTATAAAGATGCCTCTTTAGGATTGAATCCTGGCAGCTAAAAATAGCACTCAAGTCACACTCTGCTTTGGTGTCTGTTATCCACGGGAATAATGTGTGATGGAGAGCACTGGAGTTTGGCAGCCTCTGGCAGCATTTATGCAGTCTCTGTTCATTGATCTTCTGAGTTTAATGTCATAATAGGCATTTTTAGATATCATAATAGATACTCTGAATGCATCCTCCATGAGTCTAGCTCCCTAACCTTGTGGTGTTTGATTTTTTTTTAATCATTCAGTAATAAATTATTAAAAGCATTTCAGTTTCTAAAGATGAAACATTTGACATCCTTCGAAATGAGCAGTTGTTAGGTGCTAGGTTCTTTTGCAAGTCCCAGAAGGCAATGTTCTTTATTGCTAAGCAGCTAAACCATGCTTCAAAACCTGATGATTCTGAAAACATTGATGTTGTATCTGAGCTTCTCTTCAGACAGGCAAAACTCTGAGGTTTTTGAAAATAAAAATGGAAATTTTAAACAGGGAGGGCAGTATTAGACTGGTGTGACTGTGTACTGTATTTTTAGAGAAGTCATTTTTTCCCCTTTTTGGAGTTTTTACAGTCATAAATAAATCTATTCATGTACATTTATAAAATGACAAGGAGATGACTGATATCAATCTTAATAAATGCTCAAGATTTGTATGGCAGTTAGTTGTTGGAACTACCTGTGCTGCTGCCGCTAATGATCTACCGTCTAGAAACTACAGACTTATTATTATACCAGGAGTTATTCCATAAAAGTGATTCATGTCACAGGATGCCATTTTGTAATTTTCTCCCATTGGCTTGGATTTCATCTCTGTGCTGTCCTGGCAGTATTTTACTTTTCCTGACAGATAGTTAATTTGAGAATTTCACAGCTGTATAAACAAATTCAAAGCATCAAGGCATGTGCAGTATGCACAGAGCCCACATTTGCTCGGGCTTAGTTTAGTAAGCCCATTAATTAAGATTTTAAAATAAACATAAATAAATTGTGTTAATAGTTATCACCATTTTAATAGGCAGGGCATAACAGTCTGCCCACCATCCTTGAAGCTGCCTATGAACATCCCACTGAAAACAATGTTTTCAGGGCATATGAATGAAAACAAGTTGAAGCTGGATCATACTTTTCCTCAGAGTTCTCAGAGGTTAATAAGATAAATCTCAACTCAAATCTCTCTTAGAAATACTTTTTAATAATGAATTGGAATTTAAAATTGAACCTCATTTTCAGGAAGCCAGGATCTAGATTTGATTTGGCCTATAAAAGAAATAGAAATAAGTACAAAATCAATCCAGATGCAAATATTTCTTAAGTCTAGAATGTTTAATTCAAGTATGCATTTAATTTTATTCTCCCAATGGGAGCTGATTTAATAACATTCAACCAAATGTGCACCGAAATAAAGCTGTTGTGTAGAAAACAGTGAGTAGATCTTGTCCTTGGATGTGTACGTGCTCTTCCGCTGAAACTGTCTGTGAAAACAGTAATTTATGCACACGTGCACATTCATGTATTTCCTAACATTAAGAGACTCTGTCCACATCTTACCCATAGTCCTAGTATCTGAAGTGTATTTTGCAGTTGTTGCTCCGTATCCAAAGCTTTCATTTGCTCCTGGGAAATACACTTAGTGAATCTGACAGTTGGTGGGTGTAGATCACTGTGGCACCATTGGCTTCTCAGAATCATGCGGGTTTGTGTAAGGTGACGTTTTGGCCTAGGGAGGGATCTTTGAGTTACATTACGCATTTTGAGAGTTACAATTAAGAGATCCAAACTGAGATTTGGGATGGAAGTTTTTTGCCCTTATCTAAATTCTAATATTAAAGTTGGATCTCAGAGGTGAAAGAATTCAGCAGTTTCACAAAAAAACCCCATATTTAAACAAATTTAAAACAAACTCACAGTTGGTTTTAAATTTCAATATGTTTATCTTTCTAAAGAGAACTATGTTTTATGGAAGTAGAGGCAGAATTTTGTAAACTAAAGGACTTGAAAAGTCAGGGAATTGACTTGAATTCAGTCAATATTGAAAGAAGGGGCTGGTGGCAAAAGAACAAGATCATAAACTGGAGGCCAAGTTAATTTCTCTTCTCAGCTGTAAGCCTATTGTTTGCTTTTGGGAGAATACATCCCTGTGCTTTCATTTTCCACATCTGTAACCTGGGAATAGTGTTCACTGTACAGGCTTGATTTGTGAACATTGTAAAGTGCTTTGAGCACTTCGAGTATTGCTGCCCCATTTGGAGAGCTGTGATTAGTACTTGGTAGTTCCCGTTATGAAAACAAATTTATATTTGACTCTGCTCATTTACAAGAGACACAGGAACTCATGGTTCTCTAAATGTAGATAGGAGACAGACCTTTGCTTGTGAAACTACTGCTTCAGAGAGCTTTGTGTCTGCTCTGCTACAGGGCAACAAGAAAATGTAGGGAGCCCAGTCTTCCTAAAGTAGAGGATCTGTACAGAATCCCCAACCAGCGAGAGTCAGGATTGAGTAACAACTCTGGAATTGCTCTAACAATGTATAAGAACAAAAGATACGCTTATGCTTGTTCTATCTTTTCAGTCATTCCTTTGCATAAAGGGCATTATGTGAACGGAGAAATTATCAGAATCCTGGAGCTTCATGAGGAGTAACAAATGCCTCTGAGTCTCCAAGGCATGTATCATCAAAGAAAGCAGAGTCTGGCAGCAGTTTAGAAATGGAGAAATTTGTTCTTAGAAACTCTCATGTATCTTCATATGGATATATTAGCACTTAGGTTAAATGTCAAATGAATATGCTACTGCAACCCACGTTTGTAAGTAATCCAGGAAGACCTGTTCAAGGCTTGGACAAGGTGAGACACTTGTACAGATACTGTATGGTTAAATTGTTGGGTTTGTTTACAGAAGACCATACACATCTGACAAATTGTAAAAGGTATAATAGGTCACGTTAGTTTATGTTCACCTGAACTGATGAAATAGCAAACAGGAAGAGAACAAGGAAAATATTTAATAATTTCCCAAGACAACTAGCTTGGCTGGTGGACAGGAGGGCAGGCTGTTCTTGGCATAATTCAAAGACTTGGTAGTTGGTTTAAGATCTAACTAAACCTGAATAAAGTAGTAAAGACCACAGTATTTTTGACGGGCTCTTAAAAACGAGAAGGCTAGTGAAAAAATCTTTGGGCTAGATATTATAGTTTACAAAATCAACACCAAAGCTCTTTGAGCTTCCCTTACTGGAGTTGTCAAAAAACAGGTGGGCATCAAAATTATTCAGGATACTACAAGGCAAATAATATGCCAAACCAGATATAACTTTATTTTTCTTCTTCAAGTGGAAGAGGTCCTGCCCTAAGGAAATCTTCCTCAACAAATGATTGAGGTGCTGTGCAATGAAAATCAGTAACTTTATAATTTCCTTTCATTTGGGCTTTCTGAAACACAGTAATACTTTTTGAACTTACTGCATCAAAGTTATTCTCGATTAAGAATAAGATTAACAGATTCCTGAACAGAATCAGATATGTGTGATTGCTGTGAGAGCATTCATAGGTACAACAGAGAGAGTTGCTTCAATGTTTTTTAAATTTGGAACAGGTATAAGTTTTCATGCCTGAAGGTGTAATTCAAGTTAAAATGAAAAGGGTTAAGAATAAATTTTCTCTCTGGACAGTCTCTTCAATTTTTTTTATCTGCTTTGAAGTATCTTCCTTTGAAGCCTGTGGATCTTGCTCTTCTTAGACCCTTGATGGCCAAGCTGTAAATCTGATCTAATCAATGTGGTGCTTTTATTTTTACTGTAGGCTTCAGTTCCTCAAGCTTATGTGTGTCCTGTAAATGGGATGGATTCCCGGTAAATACAGTATTCAGTAAGCTTGATGCCTTGAGTCTGTTTGCCCAGTGCAGAGTCCTCAGCTGCAGCAGAGCCACGTTCAGGTGCTCTCTGTAAGTTATAGAACTGACGCTCCAGTCGAGAATTGCATGAATGTGGTTAGGCTGTGAACAGATTCTTTGTGGTCTGGGGCAGCAATTTGCTTGTCTGCACACTTGTACTTTCTGGAGACTTTTGTTTTGCAGTGAAAACCTGTGGAGCCAATTTCTAATTGTATACAATATAGATATGGCCCTCAGTTACTTGGGAGGAAAAAAATAAGTACAGCGTTGTCTTTTTGTGTATTAATCTTTATAGTGGCAGACTGATGTGGATATGAGAGGAAAAGAATAATCTTGCAAAATGACTCACAAGTGCTAATCCATCTGGAAGGAATCATTTCCCCAAGACTGTAAAGCTGTTTGTTAGAGAATTCCTTGTACCTTTCTCAGACATGTCAATAGCTTGCTGAGATCATGTTCGACTAGATTGCTACCAGGTTTCTTGCAGATACTGTAAGATTTGCCTGCAACAGGTCATGTGGACAAACCCTATATGCCTCAGCAAATAATTCTTACAACTAAGTTTTTTTTTCTGCTTGCAGGAGGATTGCATGGTAGGGTAGAGTTCTGTTTCTCACCAGACCATAAGAAGAGATTTTTGAACAAATTTAGGATATTCTGTGGTTGTCTGCTTGGCACCTTCCTGATGAATACACTGAAGAACTTTTAATAAGCTTTTAGGTGCACTTGAAGCCATGTGCTGTTGTGGAGGCAGAGCTACACAACCCTGGAAGGAGCGCTGAGACATAACAATCACAGAATCTTCATGGTTGGAAGGGACCTTTGAGATCATCGAGTCCAAACACAAAAAACCAAACAAACAAACAAAAAAAAAACCCACACAAAACAAATAACCACACCCCACAGCCAACCACAAACAGACACAAACCAACAATCTCGGGCACTAGAGCATGCCCTGAAGTGCCACGTCTACATGTTCCTTAAATACCTCCAGGGATGGCGACTCCACCACCTCCCTGGGCAGGCTGTTCCAGTGCCTGACCACTCTCTCGGCAAAGTAATTCTTCCTAATATCTAATCTAAACCTCCCCTGCCCCAACTTCAGACCATTTCCTCTGGTCCTGTCATTATTCCCTTGGGAGAAGAGGCCAACACCCACCTCTCTACAACATCCTTCTCTCCAGATCATAATTTGTGCTGATACTTCTTGTCCTTGGGAAAGCAGGGTTTGTTCCCTCCTTTGGCTGGAGCACATTTGATGTCTGGGTGAACTGCCCTCCCTTGCTCTTGTCAGTGAACCTGAGGTAGGGATTGTCCTGCATACCCCTCCCTCCGCTCCTATTTGACATTGCAGAAATAATCAGAATCTGCATCTCAAGGCAGTTGTCATGGAAATGCAGTCCAGATTAAAGCAGTTAACTGCCGGTTAGATCCTGCTTTGGAAATATCCTCGTGATTCAGACTGTAAATCAGGTCAAGCGGAGAACCAAACTTTGATTTCTAACAATATCATTTAACTAGAAGACAGCTCAAGATTTTTTTGATTAACATTGGTTTTGTATGTCATAGTAATACTTAAACACTTCATAAAATTTGTATTAAAACTGGAAGCTTTCATTGCATTTTTACCATTACTTCAGTCCAGGTATTGTAAAAAGGGATGGCATATTTTTTGAGAGAAGTGTAGAAATAGCCATTTTTAGTTTTGTTGCATTTTGCCTTTTATGTGAAATGCATTGTAACAACCCTATTATTTATTTTGTTAAGTGTTTAAAGCAAACTGTAAAAATCTTTGTAACAGATCTTTCTGCAGGGCTTTTTATTTAGATTGTTAGGAATAGTCTGGAACAGTAAATGTAAGATTAGGGACTTGAATAGAAATTAGCGTATGTTTTTAAAAACTTGCAAAAACATATTTTAGACTAACCATCTTCAGCTTAATTGTGCAATTCTAAGGTCAAACTTAGTGTTAGTGGTTTTTAGGGAATAATGAATAAGTAAGAACTACGGAATTTGGTCCATTTACCAAAAGCGAGTCTTGAACTTGAACTAATAAGCCAAAATTTCTGAAACAATGGGAATAATGAATATACAACCATAAGTGATGACTGCAATGCAGAAGGAGAAAGCACAAATTATGGCATGGACACCAATTTATAGATATCATAATTATGTCTGATCTGTTTATTTAAATAAACATGTATTCCCACTTGGGCTCGAATATGTATATTGGTCCCAAATGCTTCAAGTATGCAGTAAAGCTTTGTTCACAACTTTAGAGGCTGATTTAAGGCTGGTTTGGAAATTTGGCTGTATAGATTAACATTCCAACATGTTTTTCAAATCATGGACATTTTTAAATTCTACGCCAGCTGAGAATTCCCAGGGCTCTAGCAGTTTCCTTGTGGTTTCTAATTGGAAAACTCACAGAAAATCAGATTCTTTATCATAAAGGCAAAGATGCAATTTTTCTTAAAAATGAGCATACAGGGCTTTGAAGAATCAGACTTACCTGCAGTGAGCTACAAGTGAAATTCTTTCTGAATATTTTCAGCATCCACATATAGAGTGTATCTTTGTTAAACATCTGGAAATCCAAAACGCGAACAGATAAAGCATCTGAAAAAATTCTGTCTTCCTTTAGGCTGCGTAGACCTTTATCACAGTCTTCCTTGACACTTGGCTCGTGTTAGGTAAAGCACCATTTGGAACTAATCTTAGGGAAAGGGCTGGGGACCCCCCACCCTGCCTTGCACTTCAGAAGGTCACAAAGTGTGAGGTTGATCATGGAGAGAAAAACAGGAGGAGAAGGAAGAAGAGGCATGACTGTCATACAGCGGTATACCCAGTGTTATAATTATTACATCAAGGAATTTGAATGGCTTCTTTCATTTCAGACTGCCAGGGAAAGGTTATCCACTATAATTCCATAGATCAAAGAAATATGTTGGATATTTGAACTGTATTACACTACACTGGAAGTGAAATTATGGAAACATCTTTCAATATGAAATTTTAGAACCTACAACGGGTTTTGATGGACTTCAGCTATTCTGACTGAAATTTTCAAAGTGTTGTCCTCAGCTTGGGTTCTTCTGGAATGATTAAGGGGAAAAAGTGATTTTGAAATTTCTGACAGTAAAATGAGTTGTTTTTGCCAAAATTTAATATTTTTCTTATTTAATTTTATTTTGAGAGAATCGTATCCCTTTCAAGAATGTGATGTTTGATAAGACACGATCTTAATAAGATGCTTTTTGAAATGTGTCCTATGAAAAGCCACTCAGATTTGACCAGTTTATATCTCATGGAAAAATTGCTGCTTATGCACGTAGTTGCCGTGTTCATGTTCAGGTCCTGCTGTGTGACAATGAAGTAGCCAAAACCAACTTATTCAAATGCAATCCTCCTGCTTGTCTCATTAAATTACAATATAAATCAGGGAAATTCTGAAACTAGGATTCTTCAGCTATGTTAATCCAGCTCTGACTTCTGTGGTTGTGGTAGGGAAAAGCTCGCAATCACGTATCAAGATAAGGTGTGATCGTCCTCTGAAAAGAGCAACTGTGAGAATTGCCCCATTTTGTCCTAATTGAATATTATCTAGGAAACCTATTGTGAAATGCCGGTTTTGAAAATTGCATTGAAATGTACAGAGCATTTATTGAATGAGGGGTCTAGAGAACAAGTCATAGGAGGAGAGGCTGAGGGAACTGGGCATGTTTAGTTTGGAGAAGAGGAGGCTGAGGGGGAGACCTCATTGCCCTCTACAACTACCTGAAGCGAGGGTGTAGAGAGGTGGGTGTTGGCCTCTTCTCCCAAGGGAATAATGACAGCACCAGAGGAAATAGTCTGAAGCTGTGGCAGGGGAGGATTAGATTAGATATTAGGAAGAATTACTGAGAGAGTGGTCAGGCACTGGAACAGCCTGCCCAGGGAGGTGGTGGAGTCGCCATCCCTGGAGGTATTTAAGGAACGTGTAGACATGGCACTTCAGGGCATGCTCTAGTGCCTGAGATTGTTGGTTTGTGTCAGTTTGTGGGTGGGTGTGGGGTGTGGTTATTTGTTTTGTGTGGGTTTTTTTTTTGTTTTGTTTTGGTGTTTGCTGGGTTTTTTTGTTGATATTTTTTTTGTTGTTGGTTTGTTTCTTTTGTTTTTGTGGTTGGAGTCAATGATCTCAAAGGTCCCTTCCAACCAAGAAGATTCTGTGAATAGGAATGAAATCCCAGGCTTTGTCCTTTGCGTTTGTTTTGAGGAACACTGCAGGGAGTTCTTTGTTAACAACTTACCTTAGTGTCTCTGTCTTAGTTTCCCTTCTTGTGAAATTTTAATAAACTTCTATTCTTTTTTTTACTTATTTATTTTCATTGTAGTCTCTCTCTTTAATGCTATTATAGCATTAGAAAAAAACCAAACAACCTTTGATTTTTACATTTGGCCTGCTAGCATGTTCAGATTGTAGTTAAGTAGAAGTAATGGCTTTCAATTCATGGTGCATACATGCCTGGAGCTTGTAAATGACTTCTACAAGATCTCTGAAAGACTGCTAATAAAAATGAACTTGACAGTTGGCATAGATATGTTATACAGTTAGATGTCCAGAAATTTGGAAAGTCAATTTATGGACCTCCCCAAGACTTCAGACTATAGTGAGTTAATCCCATCCTCAACTACACAAATTGAGCAAGCAGGAATAGGGTCTGACATCTGTTTAAATGGGCTTTTTGTTGTCAGCTTCCATTAGTTGTGTCTCACCTGCTCTCCAATGGAAGGTTCCTGCTTGTTGGTCTCTGTGTTATCCAGCTGCCTGGTAGCCAGCCTCTCATAGGCGGCCTTCTGATTCGGTCACAACTTGTCCCACAGGTTTCCTCCTTTAGTTTCTGTTTCCAGACATTTTCAGGTAATTCGGTTGCTGAATATCGGTTGAATCTTAACGGAAGTTCTTCACATGTCATATCTTACTGAGGCTTTTGCTTTCAGTTAGACAGGTGTCACTTATTCTGGCAAACATTGTGATTTTGCTGGTTAATGAAGCTTCTGCCTTGCCAATTTTTGACATTATTTACTTCTGGATATCCCAGTTGTCTGGTGCATTGGTGTGACTTGAATCATCTCTAGTATTCCTTGGCTTTCTAACACACTACTAGAAGTAAAAGTTGCAGTGTTTCTGTTAAATTAGTTTTTCGTTAACCTCATCTCTTTTGGAATGATAACCAATGTTTTCATCTTTTGCTGTGTGACCAGTAAGCTGTGTCTTAGAGCACTCAGAGGAACAAAACCATGAACAAAAATTTAACTTTAAAAACTATATTGTTGTTCAATTTAAGCTTATTCTCCCATCTATTCTTACTTTTGAGAAGTTAAAACTAATGCTACGTGGAAGAAGTGGGAGAATGTATTCTACTTTGACACTAATAGCATAGCTAAACCATTCACTTAGTTCTGTATTTATTTTAACATTGTAGACTGTATGTTGATATAAAGCCTTGATGATGTTAATTATTTTTATTGGCATATCATAAATCTGTTAGGTATTCCAAAGTGATCACAAATGCTTTCTTAGAATCTAGGAAGATGATAATGAGTGATTTTTGGCTTTTGATGATCTGTGCAGTCATTACGTGGGGTAAAAATCTGGTCAACACATGAACTTTAAACATGAAATCCTACCTGCTATTCTGTTAAATTGTCATCTCTCTACATTACTTAATATGACGGTGTAAAGACTGTACTTCACTGCAGGACAATGTTTTGCCAATTGTTAAGTGAATTGCATTGCTTAGGGATGCTTTCTTTGTTTTAAGTGCAATGTCATTTTTCATTAATCTGGAAGCTGTTCCTGGTTTCGTGTCTGTTGAAAAGTTGGGCAATTTTTATTGATATCTCTGAAGCCTTCAAAATTTCTATGTTGAGTTTTTGTTTTTTAAATTTTCCTGGATTTTAACTTTTCATGCAGCTTTGGGAGGGTTAGAGGGGGATTATATTTTTTCTTAGGTTTTATTTTTTGCATTGGGAAATGCTTCATTTCAAATTCTTCATAGGTGTTTCCATATTCAGAGTTCCTTCTACCCATTTTTTGTATGCATTTAGCACATTCTTTTGGTTGTTGGTCTGCTTACTATATTTGGAAAGTGTTCTTTCCCATAGTAAATGGGGTGGGGGGAAAACAAAACCGGGCCCACCTTGACAAGGAGTAGTTATTTTACCTTGTATGTATTACATTTTGATTTATTTAATGTCTAGTTCATAATTGTTAATACTTCATAGCTATTCGCTAAACCTGAATTTTAGCACTGCAAAGCAGCCTAAGGTAAGCTTAATTTTCGTTTGCTGAAGTGAGTGTCTGGGACACTAAATCTGTGATTCTTAAATGGGATCTCAAACATTTTAGGTTTGAGTTCCTAAAGAATTCAGAGTAGCAACTGGATACGGGGTGGTTGGCTGGGGTATTGTCAATCTGTGGTGAGGGGAATTGTAAGAGCTCAATAAGAGTAAGTTCTTGTAGCAATGAGCTTCAGTTTGCTTATGTTTAACAAATTAATAAAAGACAAGGAGAAAAAGCATATTTACAGAGAAGATTGTGGCAGAATTTCTACTTTGTATTCCCTGCTCTAAAGAGCTAATTCAGATTTTATAAGGGGAAGGAGGGTTTTTCTGAGAACACCTGAGCAAAATGAAGGAAGAATTTAAGAAGGAAAAGAATAGCTCTGCGGCCAGTAGCAAAGGTAAAGGCAAAATTGTAACAAGTTCTGAATAGATGCATGTTCTATCTAGCTGATACACTCAAATTTCAGAATGAATTTCTGCTTATGTAACACTAAATAATTATGAGAGAGACACCACTGCAGTCCGCATAGTGTAATTCCCACACTCCTCCCCCCCACCCCCGCCTTTTTGTTAATGTAGGTCATCAGGTGATAAAATCAATTTTCTCCTATGAATGCCTAGCTAACTGTAACCCTCTTTCATAACAAACAAAATTGCTAAACTTTTTCCTTTTATTCAAGTGCGAGTGACAGCTCAAAAAAAAAAAAGTGAAATCATCTACTCAAAGAGCGGGGTATGATTAGGAATCTTCAGAAAGTGGCTCAAGTCTGCAAAAAAAAAAAAGGGGGGGGGGTTTAACATGTATTTGTGGACCTTCATTTTGGAAAAACATTATAAAAAAAAAATACATTTTTCCTTGTGATTTCAGAGCATTGGTGTAAGAGAGTCCCTTTTGGGTTTAGAAGTGAACCTGACAGCATTTTTCCAGGATTGCATCATATGTTTCACTCACACTTTCACATCCTGCATTAAACCACATGCATGCACATCAACAAGACAAGATTGTAAAAGGACTGTAACTGGGGAACTGTTTTCATGATATTTGATAGGAGTAATTGCGGCCACTGCTGTTTCAAAGCAACTGCGGTTATACTATACTATGTCAACAAAAGTCACTTTTGCCATATGGAAACCTAATTACTTCAGAATGATCTGTTAGAAAGCACTTTTGAGATAGTCAGGCCATTTATACAAATCAGTAAAAAATATTGGTGCATGAAACCTTTCTTAAATAAGACCTTTCATGTGTTAGAGGTTGAACATTACAGTGATAGCTTTGGAAATATTAAAAAAAAGTAGACTTCTATTTAAAAGGTGGTAGGGAAATTTATTAGGTGATAAGAAAAATGAGTATTTCCCTATGATTTCTGTGGTAAACCTGATTGTGCTGTTGTTGAATGGAGAGGAGGATTTTGCTGTTCTCTTCAGCAAGACCCTAATATTGTGGGAAATGAGATGAAATATAGAATGGTACATTTTAGTGAGATCATGTGATGCCAGGGATATATATCTGTACAGTATTTGTTCCATAAAATGGCTTATAGTTTTTTTTAGTATTATTTTTCAATTCAATAATGTAGGTTTTTTTTCCTTCTGTAGTTCAGGCATGCCTTGTTTTTACATTTGGGTATTTATTACTCCTGAGTTGTTTAGGGCACGTGTTTATCAGACATTTTTTCTGTCGCTATGAAACTGGAGAATATCACAAGTTTAATTAGTTAAGTGTGATAGTTCTGTACCCGGGCTCTTATTATTTGCTGTCAGTAGCTGTTACTACAGAAATCGACTTCTAAAAGACACTGTAATCTTTACAGCTGTAAAAGAAATGTTGCAAGCTCCGTGAATGCCTGAGTTTCACAGTGAAGCCAGGTTGACTGATGTGTTTAAACGTCTGTCTTAGTTGTCAAGGCGTAGAAGCGTAATTTATGGACAGTCTGTTACGTACATGAAGTTTTAGATGGTTTATTTGCTGCCTCTAACTGCATAGATTTCTCACACGTAAACCATCTGTTCTGAATTTCTTTTCTTGAAAGCATTTCTATATTCAGTCATTACGTTCTACCTAAATCAGAAGACATAAAATATTTAGAACCAGATTTATTCATGTGTTGTTAGTGCTGGGGAGCAGCAGCGACCCAGGGGAAAACTAGAGCTCTCTGCATTCCTGCTGGGCGTTGCAATGCCTTCCCAATGGTCCTTTACAAGAAAGGCTGTGTAGGTTCTCCTGGCCATCTCCTCGCTTCTAGCTGCTTTTCTACTGCTGAGGGCATCTGTGCCAAGGAGCGGCTCCCGCTCTCCAGGACCAGTGCTTTGGACTTGCTCATGCCCTCTGGGCTTAGGGCCGAGGAGAGCAGATTGGTTGTACCCACATTGGGTCCAAGTCTCCTCTGTTTGCCAGATGGCAGCCGCCAGTCGTATAGCACAATATTTCTGGCGGTGGCTTTTCTTTTTCTTTTTGTGGTTTTTTTTCCCTAGTTCAAATTTCCTGGAATAATATGAGGGTTTTATCGCAGGCTTCCAGAAATTGTTTAATACCCTTAGCATGAGATGAAAGAATATAGGCTGGCTACTGGGGAATGTGGCAGGACAAAGTAGTTTAAAGGCACAGAATTGGCTGGGGTGGAGTTGGAGAACTGCATGGAAGGAAACAAACCTGGTATGATTTCACCTGTAATGCCCTTCCGAGCTGTCCCTGGGATTATTATTATCTCCTCCTTCTTCCTCAGAGAAGACTCGCTAGTTTTCTGCAAAGGAAAGCCTGAGAACAAATTAAGTTATAGGCACTGTGGAAAATCCAGAGATGAGAACTGGGAGGTGACACATTTTGACACTGCAAGGCTGCTTTCAGACAAAATGTAACTGTCGCTGTTTCTCCTTTCCGTGCTCTCTGCACTAGCTTACGCCCAAGTCTGCAAGTGCCAGGAATACTGGGGCTGGCTTCTTTTCATCTTGTTCCTGTCACAGTGCTGTTAATCCATGATAAGGTCATCCAGGATTTGTGCTTTTAATTGGACGTAGTCATTCAAAAATTCTAAAGAGTATAGTTTTGTCAGATATGATTTCTTTTTACATTAACCTGTTTAGTCAGTTCAACATCCATGCATCACTTCAGATACTCTAGTCCAAGGTATTATGGGAAAAGAATTTAATTCAATTTGATTTTAATAGTGTTAAACCAATTATAGCTGCTGGTAATTTGGTTCTGTGAGAATATGATCAAGTCTGTTGTGTGTACAGTGGATTTTTTTAATGTGATCAGATTAAGATACAGTGCTATGAAATGGCATCTCTTTGAATCTACTGGCAAGTTGGAGTTGATTATAAGCTAGCTACGTATTTCTGAAGTGATTGATTCCACTGAAATACTGACAAACACAGAATAGTTGCTGGCAGGACCTGAGGGAACCAAAATACCTTAATAGTTGTGACCAGCCTCACCTGGGACCCCAACCTGCACACTGTACCCATGGCCCAGGAGCTCCCTTTGACCTCAGCCCCACTTCTTCCCTGAGCCAAGCTGTGGACAGACCATCTCCAGCCTTGTTTCCTGCTGGCTGGGCTTCATGGCTGGAGCCTCAGCCTCTGCTGTAGCCTCGCATCCAGCCTTGTCTCGTGCTGTTTCTGGCTTGTCTTCCTGGACAGACACTAGACATGGCTTGTCACC
The DNA here is from genome assembly GCF_964106895.1 of Numenius arquata. Taxonomy (NCBI): domain Eukaryota; kingdom Metazoa; phylum Chordata; class Aves; order Charadriiformes; family Scolopacidae; genus Numenius; species Numenius arquata. Next base: position 28,391,537 of record NC_133581.1, on the reverse strand, counting down.
TCATCTTGTCATGGGATGGTCGGCCTAAGTTGTTATGTCACCAGTAATGCCTTACTCGGGTGCTGTGAGATGGCACCGTTGCCGGTGAGGGCACCGTTGACCTGTGCTGGGGTCACTGTCAGCTCCTGGCTTACCTTCCCTCACGGAGTAGCCCAACTCGTGCTGCTCACCGCCTGTTTGCCATCTTGCTTCATGCTGCTGTTCGCCAGTGGAACATTCCTGCCCACACTGCCTGTTTCTCTTTGTGCTGGAGGAAGTAAGGTCAGGTTAGACCCTAGCTGTGGAAATTTTTTTTGAGAAGGAACTTCTTTAAGGTTTTTGTAATGTTTTGTGTAAGACTTTGGTAGAAATGGCTTGTTTTGGTAGGTTTTCTCTAAATGCAGACTGGACTACTTGACCTTCTTCCAGCAGGCTGCCAGAGAATTTTGTGTGACTCCTTTTCACAGAAGCGGGTGCTCTTTTAAGACTATTAGACTTGTCCAATTGAAGTCTCCTGAGAAAGGATGGAGAGGAAAAGGGCGGGGGCAGAGATGGACAAATGCTGCATTACTTCTCCTAAAGGCTGGAAGCCACAAGGGGAAATTCAACGTGTGAAGCAGTCTGTAGAGTATAATGAGAATTTACCTCAGGGCACAGATACTCATTTTCATTCTAGTCTAGAAATGTGTCTAGTGCTAATAACTCTTTTTTTGAGGAGGGCCTCCCACCCTTGTGTTTTTTGTTTGTTGTTTTATTTAAGAAAAAAAAAAAAAAGAAGCCCTGGTTTGTGATGAATGGAGCACTTTTTTTCCTTTTTTTTTTTTTTCTTTTTTCCCCTCCAGAAGAATGGAAAGGGATTTAAAGTAATGGTTAACAACTTCCTTGTGTTCTGATCTGTAAGGTTGTTCCATATCTAGAGTCCCTTGGAAGAATTCAGGTTTCAGGAGTTTTATTTATGTATGTATTCTGGCTTCAGTGAATAGCTGTCTTTTACTTCTCCACTCCCTTCCCTTGTTCCAGGATGGCCCAGGAGGTGGTGTGGTATCACACAAGGTTTACTTGGATTTCTCTTCAACATATTGTGTAACACTGGTCAGTGCTTTCTGCTAATACAATATAGGGAAATATTCATAGAATCATCACAACGTCATAGAATTATTTGGGTTGGAAGGGACCTTAAAGTTCATCCAGTTCCAACCCCCCTGCCATGGGCAGGGACACCTTCCATTAGACCAGGTTACTGAAAGCCCCATCCAGCCTGACCTTGAACACCTCCAGGGATGGGGCATCCACAACTTCTCTGGGCAACCTGTTCCAGGGTCTCACCACCCTCACAGTAAAGAATTTCTTCCCAAAATCCAATATAAATCTCCCCTCTTTGAGTTTAAAACCATCACCCCTCATCCTATCACCACACTCCCTGATAAAGAGTCCCTCCCCAGCTTTCCTGTGGGCCCCCTTTAGGTACTAGAAGGGGCTATAAGGTCTCCCTGGAGCCTTCTCTTCTCTAGGGTGAACAACCCCAACTCCCTTAGTCTGTCTTCATAGGAGAGATGCTCCAGCCCTCTGATCATCTTCATGGCCCTCCTCTGGACTCGCTCCAACAGGTCTATGTCCTTATGTTGGGGGTCCCAGAGCTGGACACAGCACTGCAGGTGGGATCTTACCAGAGCAGAGTGGAGGGTTGGAATCAACTCCCTTGAGCTTCTGGCCACACTGCTTTTCATGCAGCCCAGGATACAGGTGGCTTTCTGGGCTACAAATGCACATTGTCAGCTTGTGTTGAGCTTCTCATCGACTGACACCCTTAAGTACTTCTCCTCAGAGCTGCTCTCAATCCATTCTCTGCCCAATCTGTATTTGTGTTTGGGATTGCCATGACCCAGGTGCAGAACCTTGCCCTTGGCCTGGTTGAACTTCATGAGGTTCACATGGGCCCACCTCTCAAGCCTGTCAAGGTCCCCCTGAATGGCATCCCTTCCCTCCAGCACGTTGACCACTCCACACAGCTTGGTGTTGTCAGCAAAGTTGCTGAGGGCGCACTCAATCTCACTGTCCATGTCACTGACAAAGATGTTAAACAGTGCCAGTCCCAATACTGATCCCTGAGGAATGCCGCTCATCACTGGTCTCCACTTAGACATCAAGCCATTGAGCACAACTCTTTGAGTGAGATTAATATCTCCTTGTAAATATTTTTAAACATAAGCATAATTTTTGCAAAACAGGGAAATGTAAGAAAGTGCAATTGGAATAAGGATCATAGGTGAATGAGAGCTAGATGGTGGTCTGAGGAATGGGTCTAAATTATAAGGCATGTGTTTATCTAAGACAATTCATAAGCTCTGATTGACATATTGATGAAATAAGTAGAATAGTGTTTACCCCTGTAGCTGTTCTATTTGCAGTTTATTTGGTTTATCAGATATATAGAGGGTGAGTAGTTCTGTGTACGTATATATATATTTTTTGCAATTACATTTTTGATATGATTTTATATTAGAGATACAATATCTCAACTCTTTCTAAACTGTCTTTAAATGCTGGCATTAGTATTCTATCAGCAGCTGTTATAAGGATAAATCTATTCTGGTGTTGTCTTTTCCCTCCCCGCATTTCTTCCATGAATTTTGCTATGGTTTGGAGATTTCTAACGTTATATAATAACATTTCATTCTTTCTTCATTTTGGCATGGACAATGGCTATTTTTAATTTGAGGAACAGAAATCTTAAATAAGAACTAAATGCTGATTTATTCTTTTTTTTTTTTTTTTCCGGTGTCTCGGTAAATGTCCCAATACAAGTAAAAAGCTTGCTGTGGTAGTTTACCCTGATTCAGATATTGATATGCTCTATCGATAGCATCTCCTCTGATATTGACATCCTGTAAATGGAACTAGTCTGGTACAATGAGAGCCTGGCTGTGTTAGACCTTGATCTTGTAGCTCCTAGATTACATTTCTGTGCTGTGGATAGGGGTCTTCCATGTGTTGTTAAATTGGAGACAGTGGAATTTCTAAAGGTTTATGGTCTTTGGTCTTCAAGACCTATTGCTTTACACTATTGTTGCCTCCTAACATAGATCTGAAACTAATTCACCCTTAAGTTTGCAAAAGTTCAATCCTAATTTAAAGTCTGTCTTCAAAAATTTATTAATTTTTTTTTTTAATTCTGTACTGGAGAACACTAAATCCCAAAATTTCAGTTGCTAATATTGCGAAAAAGTTGCTAACACTGATTGAGCTCTGAACTTCGCATTGCTTAGCCAGTCATGATGCTTTTGAAGAGAGTTTGTGGTTGACAACTTTGTGCCATTAAATTCACATCTCATTCTTCTTTGTTTGGAATTCTTTAATGGACAAGGAAATACGTTGGTGGTTCTGTGGTCGTTCACCTATGCAAAACTTGCATATTGATTTCAGAATACCTAAGTACTATGCTTGCAGGTATCATTTATCTAAATAGAGAACTCCTGTTTTTCAGACCTTACCAGTTCGGAAGATTCCATGCAAAGCCAATGCTCCTTCAGGGTCTTTTTTTGCACGGGACAACACAGCAAATTTCTTATCCTGGTGCAGAGATGTAGGAGTGGATGATACCTGCCTGTTTGAGTCAGAAGGTTTGGGTATGTATTTGTTTATATAGTAGGTGGTAATTTTAACTACCAGTTCTTTTGTGTCTTGCCTTGAAAGAGAGAATGGCTCTCTTAATAGATCCTGACTCCAAATCTGACCTGTGTCTGACTTAATTCTGACCCTTATCTGAAGCGTGAACAAATAAAGTACACATCGCTTAAAATTCATTTAAGTCAATTTTAAAAGGAGCTTAAATGAGACCAAAATCTTGCTATGATTTCTTGTATGCAGATGATTTTTTCACCTACACATGCTTTTTTGATCACAGAGTGCTGTTTCTTAGTTTGATGTATAAGATGGTGCTCTCCTGTTTCAGGAGAGTAGGATACAAGTGCACACTCAGTCTTGGCTCCACACATTTAGCTATTTATGCAGATTCAATGGGTTGCTCAGAACACAAGAAAATAAGAAATTTTCTCTGCATCCTATAGTGGTCTTTTTTCCAGCTGTTTCACTAGTGCTTCAAGATGTTCCATCAAAAGAATTGAACCGTTTAGGAAATCACTGTTCTAATAGTACATATTCTTCATTATTTTAACTCTTCCCTCCAAAGGAAAACTTATGAATCTTACTTGAGAGTTTGTTTTAGCCAAATATCATGAAATGAAGAGGGTGAAATGGTTGTTATCTGAACTCAGATAAAAGTGTAAAGCAGTTGTCATGATAGACAGCTCAGTTTCTACAGAAGACAAATGAACGCATTGTACTGAATCAAGAGGCTTCTTTGTTCTGTAGCTCAAGAGGTCTTTGCCCTGTTGCAGTTCTTATCTGTGTTGCAACTGATCTGTTCCCCTTCTTTTACAGTCGTGCTCTTCTAGCACTACTATTTCGGAAGCAATTTTTTTCATTTGTCTGTTTTTTTGTCCTGTGAGGTTTTTTTAATGAAACTAAATGATTTTATATCCCCAGGAGAAAATGCTTGGCAGAGAAGAAATTAGTATCACAAGTGTGACAAATAGTAAGGAGGATATATGTATTGTCTCTGTTTTGTTAATTAAATCCTCAACATAAAATTTTTATTGGACATTGTAAGTCATCTGGAAGATGAACAATAATTGTATTTCCAAAGATTTGAAACAATTGAGAAGTTGGACATTACCAGGAAACTTGCAAACACAAAAAGGAAAGAGACGCAGACCTCCCAGTGTCTGAGATAAGCAGAAGAACCTGTGGTTAATCCAATGCTTAAATGAATTTAGACTTTGTACTGCTGTGGTAAACACAGCAGTTTACCATTGTTCCAATAATAGGTTAACTGTGTAATTGAGGGCATGTTTATAAGGACTTTTCTTGCGCATTGTTAAAAAAAACAACAAACATCTTATTTAGAGATGGAATTAGCATAGCTGAAATACCAACATTCCCTGCATAAGTTAATTTTTACATATACACGTACTTTGCCCACCACAGTATAACACTGTTGTGTTTCCAGCAAATGCACCCGGAAAGCTGATGTTCAAGATGACTTCCCCTCTTGGAAAAGTGAAGTATACCCAGATATACACAGTGCACAAACCAGATATGGCTGTACTGGATTTTTTTGATTAGTGACTGATTTTTCTTCATTGATTGAAAACTAGGTTCTGGGTTTTTTCCTTCTCTGGGTGTTACTGTTTATTGATGCACATATTGAAAAGACATACGGTGCTGGAAACAGGATGAGGACTCGATAATATTTTGACCTATTTTTCTGAATTTGAGAGTGAGGTAGCAATCATGCCATTTCTAAAAAAAGATAAAAATAGAAGCTACTACTCTCCCTCGGTTTGAACTAGAACTCTTAAAAGTTTTGATTTAATTTGAGGTATTTCTAATGCATTGGAAATAATGATGAATCATAACAGTTGCCAATCTAAAGCTCTTATGTTCCTCTTTCTCCCACAAATCACTTCTTCACTGCATAAGAAATAAAAATCCAGCAAAAGTAAGTAATATCAAAGGTTCTATTCAAAGTGAGAAATGTGTGTGAATGACATCCAAGTGTTTGCTCTCATGGAATTCTGTATTTTTGATGATAAATAATTGCCATGAAATGATGGTTCTAGAAGTAACTGGCTTTTGTTTTCTTGCGGTTTTTCCCCATGGCTAATAAACTGTATTGACATGTAAATGGCTGTGATAAAGCAACTATTCCCTACGCTGAGAAACCTTAGTACATTTATGTTCTTAATTTATTTGATTTTTATCCTCCTTTTTCACTGTGTTCTGCCTGCCTTATTTTATATAAATACTGTATTATTTAATTAGATGCACATAGTGATATTTTCTTCACGCTATTGTATCATTTAAAATATTCCTGAGGTTTTATTTCACAAAGATTTCTATTCTAACACTGTAAGAGTAATTTTTAAGACTAATCACACTGAAACAGATGATGAATTTATGACAGTACTGATTTAAAAAAAAAAAAAGCCTGAAGTCCATTCAGAAATGAGCAAAATTAGATACATACTAGACTAAGAAATTATTAGTTGCTACTATTTCTAATTACTTAAAATATGTTCTCAGCTTGATGAGTTCTGAAGTCTTTGAAATTGTGCAGGTATAACTGCACACCAGTGCATCCAACACTCCCACTTTTTTAGCACTCAGATTGAAGTCACATGAAGGTGTGGAACTGTGGGATGGAGCTGTGTCCAACAGACACTGTAGCCGATAACTGCAGTTCACACCTGAGGAGATTGCAAGCGAGTGTTATTAATGGGAATCTTAAGTGTTCCTAGAACCTTGGTTCTGCAAAGTATTAACATTCTGGGGATGATCCAGATGAGAAAGTGAGTAGACCCACTCACGTCACTTTTATGTCCTCGCTCATCACTTGTGGACTGATTTAATTATTTAAAGTTAAGTATGGGTTCAATTGCTTTGCTGGATTTGGGCTGTCCAGCTGAGCTAAACAAGGAAACAATCAAAATCTTTCTTCAAAATAAATAGAAGGAAAAAACAAGTGGTCGTTGTTATGCTGGTATGTACAATTATGCCTTCCAATCCGTAGAGTTACTTTAAAGATCCTTGAAAGAGATCAGTACAGAGCTTCAAAGTTTGAAAACAACGCACTTGTAGTACTAACTTGTGGTTAGTAGTCTGCAATATGATGTATTTTGTCCTGCTGAATATTATGATGCTTTAACATAGTTTAAAATACAAACAAATTGGAAATACAGTTTTCTGTAAAAATTTATAATACAGCCAGAGCTGACTGGTAGCAATCGATATGTATTTCGCCCTTTGCACTTGTCTTAATGCAGAGACACGGCAGTAAAGTCTCAGAGTTAATGCCTCTGCAAAGAAAAGGTGGATCCTGTGCCTGTCGCGTGAGCTGCAGGAAAAAAAAACATTAGCATCTGTAACAAATATAGCAACAGGCTATACAGGGATAATCCTGAATGCTGCAAGGTAGAGGGAGACTTTGTATGCTCCCTGGACTCATTGACCAATTTAGCATGCTGTTCTTAATTGTTATTTCTATAGTTAGTGTATTTAAAGAAGAAGAAATTATTTTTATTGATACCAAAAACTATGATCTGAAGTTCAAACTTTCACTATCTGGTGATAGATATATCAGAGGTGAAAATTTGTCTGGTATCTAGGACTTGGAACATAAGTTGCTAACTCCTTTCAGTCTAAGAGAAGTAATGCTGCTTGTAACTCCTCTGTTCCCATGATATGTATATTTTGCAAGTTCCCCTTTGTAGGTTTTAGGGCAGCAGATCCACACAGCTATGGTAGTTCAATTTGTAAAAGCATTCTTGATGGAGATACTTGTAATTATGGTGCTCGAGCCTGAAGAGTGTAATATTAGAAGCAAACTCTTCTTGGCCAAATAGTAGGAATGATAAGATTTTCTATGATTGCTTTAGTTAAGTGAACTTAAAGCGTACGTTATGAACTCTTCGTTGGTAATGTAGTGTTGTTGGATGATTATAGGATTTGGAACCAATGAATATTCTGCACCTCTCCTATGATAAAGACTCCACCCGGCAAGAAAAGGGTTTGCAACCGAGCGTGCCAGCATGCTAATGTGTGTTGTTTGTTTTGGGAGTTGTTGGATGATACTGTTGTATTGATGTTTTGTGCTTGTATATTCTGTAACTGTGCGTGTGTACACACAATATATGACATGGACTTCTTTTGATGCAACTTATTGGTTATAGAGTTTAATGGACAGGTTCCCTAAACAAAGGCATCTAGTGTTTTAATGGAAATAATTAGACTTAAACACAAACACCTCCGATCTCTAATCTAATGTGTTTTTTTAAAGGTTTTTTTTTTAAAAAAAAACAACGCTCAAATATCGATTGCTTAAATTATTTTATGCATGGGTTAAATGATTTTTTTTTTAATTAATACTCTAATATATTTAATTTCATGTTACAAGACAGAAGTACACTTTTCACTGTTCTTTCACAGTGGCACATTTACAGCTTGTAAGCGTGTTAAATTTTACATGTAGTTGCATCATAATAAGGCTTTGTCTTGTGTTTCACAACATTTTACTAAACAACTCATACTGTTGTTGAATATGTCTTGTTATGAGGACTATAAAAGCATCCTGGACACTGTGTTATTACCATTGGATTAACTTCTTAAATTAATGAATTCCAGTAAATTATTAGTGCTTAGATGATCTCTATATTCATTCTAGAATAGTTCTTTACTATCCATGGATTTACTGTGTTTGAAACGTTAATTGTGTTGAGGCTCCCATACGTGATAGTGCTGAAATGGGGAGTTGGGGAACACAGCTCCTTGATTTAAGTATGTCATAGTATATAGCGCTGTGATGCAGAAGCGAGGATATGTTTGGGGTAAGTTGGACAGATTAAGTGTTGTCAAAGCAATGTTAAAAAAGAAATAAAAGACTAATGTGGGATCAGAAGTATTAAAGGAGAAAATGAAAGACAATAGGAAGAAGGATCAAAGGATCAACCTGTTGAAAAACCTTCCCTAAATGTGTGTGAATTCTGATGGCAATCGGAAGGCTGTGATAAAAAATACTAAATTCTTCAGAAAAAGATATCTCTTTGTTTCTAGTGAGCTAAAAAATGCTTTAGAAGCAGAAATCATATTCACTTTTTTTGGTTCAGCTATGCCTGAGATCTCTAAAAGTTTGCGTTTAGAAGAAAAACTGCCTCCACTAGTAATGGCTTATAAAAATGTTAAAAGCGAAGGCTTGAAACTTGGCAGGGAGCTGTAAGAAGTTTGTTCCTGTATGGTGGTTGGGCGTTCTGCTAATTTAATGAAAAAAGCAAGCGAAACAAAACCGCCCTCACATTTCTTTTTGTGAACACTCTCATTTTAAACGTGCTCAGCAGACACATGGTCTCCATGTGCAGGTTGCGTTCTGTAGCCTCACAACCCCAGGGGCTGATCAGCACTGAAAGCAGAGGCTGTTCCTCCTCTGCTTCTCCTGGCAGCATCCAGGCACTGGGGAAGGAGGTGGTGAAGGCTGCAGGAATGTGATGGACAGTAGGTAGGAAAACAAAACAAAAAGTACAAGGAAGGAGAACAAGGTAAAAGGAGAAAGGGGCAGCAACAAGATGGAAGCAGTGTGGAGAAAGAAGTTATAGCAAAAGAGGGATAAAAGCTTGCTAGGACCTGAAAAGGAAGTGTTGTTAAAAAACGTGGCTGGACGTAGCTTGAAAAGATGCAGGCAATGAGGACAGCAGACGAGAAGGATTTGAAATTAATGAGGTGGAAAGCAAAAGGGTCTGTCACTGTCAGGACGCCTGAAATAAACTGGACTTGTATACGCTATTTCTATATCTTCACATTGCTTTCTTGTCAAACAAAATCATCAGTGAGATTCTCTGGCAAGGTGGATATTTCCATTTATCTTTTGCAGTAGATCTGTGTAGGGTACGTGTCTTCTACATTTACAAATTGGTACTTGTTTATAGTCACCTAGTCAGACAGTTCACCTTGCTGATGTTTGATAGGGGAGTACTGGCCGATGATTCTCCAGGAATATTGTTTTCTTCTATATATGAAAATGTGAAAAATTACAGGAAATCACATAAAAATATATTAATGCTGCAAAGTGGAGTACTTGGGCTATAACTATGGCTGACTATGCTACATTAGTTAAATTATTTAACTGTTATGATACACCTATCAACATTTCACGTGGTCATGGGCCATTTTTCCCCTAAAAGAGCCGTGTTATATTTAGGATGGACCTTGCTTTGCTGATATCTTGGTATCGTCTAGTTCATGAAGTGAAAGAAACTCTTATTGCTATGTTATTTTCTCCTCACATGCCTCATTGTTGCAAAGATCTGAAGATGTTTGGAGAATGGTGTAAGATGCTATTTTGATGTTGCTACTGAATGACATCGGAAGAAGTGACTATGGCTTTATCACATAGCTCCTACATGCAGCAGGAGGATCCATCTCAGACTTTGTAATGGAATTACTAGTTGTGTTGTCTTTGATTTCATACAAAAATGTAGGAATAGGAAACTCAACTGGAGATCAGGCAGAGATAAGTGTGCTTTTTTTTCTATTTAATACCTATACCTATACCTTAATTCCATGTATAAGATGGGGATAATAATACTACTTACATCATAGAAGTGTTAAAGAAATTTTCATTTTTGCTTTTTCTTTGAATTCTTCAGAGCGTACAGTAGCACTGTTGTGGAAATGAGTTGTTGACTGTAGACTTTAAATGATGCGCAGTGAATTGTGTATGTGGCTGTAGGTAGAATGAAGATGTTTTCTCAAATTCATTTTTCAGCTTCCAGTACTTACCGTGTCTTACTGCATATAAATTGCTACAATTACAGAAAATGTGGTTCTTAGCAAATGTCTGTTTGCCGTATCTGGGATGAAGTAACTGGTCAGGTCAGAAAGTTGAGGTGGTGCCCATTACTGAAATGCAACTATTAATATAGATTATAGTAAGTAATTCAGAGAATGGTAGATGTAGTTCCCACTGGATACAACAGAATACCGTCGGCACGGGTGTTACATTTCAGTCTGAGCTTGTAGCCAATCACCTCAGAACGAATTGCTTGTAGTCGTCAAATGATTACTTATTGCCATATATATGTGTGCAATTATATGTTTATAAAACTGTTTACATGTATGTAGTGTAGTTAGCCAGGAACTGCAGTACAGTCAGGATGTAAATGTGAATTTAAATTACGGTACAGTGAGAATTTAAATGGGAATTATGAGGACTTGTACAGATCTTCTGTTTTAGTGGAATACTTACTTTAAATAATGAAAGAAGTTATTTTGACGCTGTGTAGTGCCTTTGAAATAGTTTTTGCCATCTTTTCTATCTAATATCTTGAAGTGTTTCGAAAATATTGATTAACTCAACTTCTATAAGTAAAACTAAAAAAGGAAGTGTAAGAAATGTTTGTCTTTCTGTACTCTAGATGGAAAAAAGCGTAAGGTAGCTTTTTTTTGTAAAAACTTGGAAGGCAGCCTTTTGAAAGTGACTGTAAATATCTAGTTCTTTCAGTTATTTTGGAATAGCATGAGACAAAAAGTATCTCAAAAGAAGTACAAAGAAATGAAGGCGCTTAAAAGTGCTACTTGTTCCAAAAGGCAATGGTCTTATTTGCTTGCTTAAAGTTATACTGAATGTTTGGGACCAAGATAGGTGTGGAAATTTAATCTTGTCTCTCTGGCTTTTGCTGTAAGTCTTGACCATTCTCTTGCGAGGTGTAGCCCATTAAATAGCTGTGCTTTTGAGGGGGGGGGAAGACAATTTTGGTTTGAGAATCTAAATTATTTCCAGTGGGTATTGCAGTGTACAAAGTAACATTTGTTTATCTCTAATGTTCCCGAATACGTATGCTGGTATAGTCCTCAGGAATGCTAACATTTTCTTGTTAGAAGCCCTGTGTCACCATCTTACCAGATGACCAGATATTTGTTTTTGTGGTTGGTTATTGCCTGCACAGCTCTTCATCCTCTAACAATGATTTCACTGTGTCACGTTGTTCGATGTGAAATGCATGAAATGTCTAGATTGTGTTGGGTCAGATTTGCTAAAGGATTTTGAATTTTGTTTGGGTAGAGGAGCTTTAAGTATTGACAGAAAAACATTTTACCTTTCTTAATCAAGTCCTATTCCAATTCTATTTACAGAACTTTTTGCACATAATATTACTCGAGCCTCTGTTTTTGTCCTTCCTTCCAAAAGTTATTCAGATGTGTACACATGTGAATTGCAGTTAAGAAATATTAGGCTCCCTTTGTGTCTTCCGAAACCAGTTTATTCCATTTTCATTTGGGAGGATGCCTTATTTCTTAAAATCAGGTTTTATTTTGGGGCAGTCCCAACTAGTTTAGAACCAAAGCAACAGAATAAGTTTCTGCAGTCATGAGTGTAACATTTTAAAAATACTGATTGGTGAAGGTTAAATGTTCCATAAAAATCACTGTGTTGCAGCAAGGAAGAATATTGAGAATAACTGAATGTCCAAGTCTGCATCTTTTATAGTCTTAATAACAGATGGCTGAAGGATTAAAAAATACTTGTCCTAGAGCGGTGCCATTTTAATTTTCATGCTCTGCAATTTCACTTCAGGAAATATATTTGGATGAGATTAGAGGAGAAGAATGCATACATCTCAAAGTGCTACGAATAGTAAAAGATACCTAGTAAAAGTTATTGGGATGAGCGTTCGACTCGCACAACCTGCCATACTTGTTATTCAAGTCAGTGGAGCTGGAAGTTGAAGTTGTAGAAGCTGAAGATCTGCCCCAGCAGGCATTAGTTTTTAGAGATGTTTAAGTCTGTGGATTCTCATTCCTGGGTCTCATATGTACAATATAGGCCAAAGCAAATACTTTCAGATCTTTAACTAGACATTGAAATATCTTTTTCAGGTATGGTATTTTTTTTTCCTTCATGCATTTGAGTTAGGTGAGTCTTTAGGTAAGCAAAATGTTTATACAGCGGATATACTTGACCGTAACTCATTAAAAACAAATCAATTTTGTTGTTGTTTATATTTTTCTGATTTACACAAATATTCACACAAGTGTTTTTTGGTGTCAATTCAATCTGAAGTATAAGGTACAAATCTTTTGATTGTTGTGGAAGTTTCTAAAACCTGAGTTTTATCCACAACATGAGGATTTTACTGCAATAGGTATTTCTGGAGAGAAGATGGCAATGCATTCATAATTCCTTCTTTCTTTTTTCTTCTTCTTTCCTTTCTTCTTTTTGGACTTTTGGGGAGTAGATTATGCAAACAGCCACAGGCCTATCCTCATCTATTGATTTTGGATTTTGCTTATATATTTTGCTGTACTCTCTACAGAAAATTACCTATCTGAATTGTGGGGAAAAATGAAAGAATTATCTTGGATTGTGCTGGTATTTCTTTATGAGAAGTTCATGCTGTGTTGCAGCTGGTTCTGAAGCTTAAAAACTACAGGTCTTGTTGGAATTCAAGCATGAAAACTTGCATATAGATGTGTATATATACAGAAGAAAAGTTTTTTGTTTGGTTGAGATTTTTTTCTATAATGAGCTGAAATCCTGAAGTATTCTAGTTTCATATTTGCTTTAAGAGTAAATGTATAACAAATTCAGGACCAAATTTATAATGAGATACCTCTTTGCTAGTGCAACTTTGTTATTTTTGTGATTTAAATAAGTTAAGGAAAATAGTGATCTAATGGATAGGAATTCTCTTAGTTTGTGGAAAGAAAAGCGTAATTCTAATATTATTAATTTATTTTTGACATTCTACTAGTTTAGTGTTCTGGCAGAGCTCTTGATTATTTTTAAATAGTTATGAACTGCTTGCAGGTTACCAAATAGCCCCAATAATTACTCAGTGATTTAGATTTAGAATGGTATTTTCAAAGGAGCTAAAGGATAACTAAATGGGAAATTCCTTAATCGTCTGCACTCTGAGAACCACTCCTCAATCCCATCCTTTTTATTCCAGTAAAACTCTCTGCAAGCCAAAGAAAACCTGGTTTTATCTGAGTCAAGATTTAGAGATGTGGATGATTAGGTTCCATTCATCACCAAGATCTTTAAAATAGCTTTTGTTTATAAATGTTTTCTGTCTTCATTTCGCTTTTCTAGTTCTCCACAAGCAGCCAAGAGAAGTATGCCTTTGTTTGCTGGAACTTGGAAGGATTGCAGCAAGGTAGGTGAAAATATTTAAAGAATGCAGAAATATTTACATTCTTGACAGCAGTGGCTATTGAGAGACTTACCAAATCAGCACATCTCAAGCTAACTTTTACGCTCATTAGGTTCAAGGAGAATGCTTGGCTTGATGTCACTCAAGAATATCTTGTGGGCAGTTGTTAACAAATACAATAAAAATCTCTGTACCGTCACCTCAATGGAGGTATTTGTTGGCTATCCTCATATTAGGAGGTGGAAGAGTTGATAATTTTTTTCTAAATTAAGGTTTCAGCTGTTTCTCCTTCTAACAGTCAGATCTCTCTATAAACAACTGAGATTTTATTAACTTTACTGATAATAAATTGATCTTCACATGACATAAATCTGATGGATGCAATACTGACTCTTATCTTATTTATTTAAATAAACGTAGCTCTCATTTTCACCAACAGAATCAATACAAGAATTGAGTTAACAGTCTGTGTTCTGTCTCTGTCAGACGATTCTAGAGAGGCTGGACCTTCAATACATTGCATTGTTATCTTTGATGTCAAGACAACAGTGACTTTTGCTAGGCAATCAAAATGACAGTAATTAGAATGTGATTTTTTTTTTTTTCGCTTTTTGCAGATGCAGGTTTAACCAGCCTAGCATATAAGATTTGCTACAAAATATATGAACTGCTGCCCTGTCTTGCATGTAAATTGCAGTTGCATTCATCCATGTGTATCAAATTGGAGTGCCTTGCTATTCAAATAGTTTCATTAATTTCAGAAGAAATTACAATCTATTGTAATTCCAATCAATGTGCTTACAATCAATGTGAATGAGACTCCTCTTTATTCCTAGACTAAGAACTAGTATTTTCATGTTATACTTGCACTATGGATATTCATTTTTTTTTGTGAATGCAGCTCACTTGGGAAGCTGCTTGACTAGAAATTTGCCTCTTGGTCAAGCTTCAGAAAACCCCTTGCTGTCAGTGGAAGCTTGCAAAGGAATAGCGTTGGCTAGAAAAAGAGCTGTTTTCCAGTTTGCAGGATTTTTGTTATCTTTAAAACTTGGATTCAGTCCAACATGGCCAAAAAAAAAATATCTTTAACTTTCTGTGAATAACAAAGTATTCTGATCTGTAGGTGCTCAATGAAATTGATTTTCATGAATCTTAATTTGCCTGAGCAAACAAACTTTTCTTTCAAGGTCCCCAGCTTGGGAGGATAGATCTTCCAGCATCCAAAGACCCTATACCCGGGGCGTAGCTGTCAGGAGAGTCTGTCCCAGCTTGATTACTTGACAGTACCCAGCTTCACCAGGGAATGCAGTGTTGGATTCTGCTACAGTTGATTGACTTATATTAATCTCATTTTCCAATGAGATTTGATTTCTCAACAGATCAACATGGGAATTAAGATAGAATCTTATTCTTCATATCGGTCTCTTTTCTTAAGCTTCCACATCTTAGATGTTCTCTGTACCAGGCATGAAAACAAATACTGAACCAATAAATGAACCATGTTTTCATTTATTATGCATATCTATCCTTTTGCCTTTAAAATATTTTTATTTTTTATTTATAATACATGTATATTACCAAGTATCAGTAATGTATTTTAGATATTATATTTACGTTACAGTATTTTATTTTTGTTTATGCCTTAGGGGTCAAATAACATGTCTGTCTACTTGTTCATGCTCTAATATCTCTTCGAAAACAACCAAAACCCCATTTATAATCTTGTACGTTTCCAAGGTGTACAAAAAGTGTTGAAGGGAAACATCAGGTTAATATAATTGAAAAGCAAATATGCGATGCTAGATTTGCCTGAGATGTGGTACACTAGAACTATATGGAAAAGGAGAATAGATAGTTGCCTCCACTAAGTGTAGGAAAGAGCACATCAAACTGATGTTGTTGTTGCCCTGCTTTAAACAGGAGATAAATCCAATGTACGCTTGATTTGTAGAGCAAACTGAGTCTGTTGACGGTCCTAGGGGTCTGCTTCCCAGAACAGGAGCTGCAGAGATCTTTGAAAAGATACCTCAATATGTTTTTAAAGAATGAAAAGAGTAAGAGACACTGAATAACTACTTACTTTTCTCTTCCTTTTCTGTTTTAGAAGCAGAAAGGTATGTTCAAAGTGGTTTATTCGTCACAAGCAGCCAGCTTCTGGCACGCTTTGCCCAGCTAGATTACTGTTAGTCTTCAGGGTCTGTAACTCCCACAAATCAACCTAGGTCTGTCTTCTTAATGAAAATAGGCTTGGGATTGAGGCACAAGTGAGTGGGAATGGGTTCTGTTTGAGGCAGAGATGGAATTGAGCTCTGTTCTGCTAAACTTGAACCCATTCAGCAGATACTGGGTGGATGAGGGGAGACAGTTGATAATTCATCCGTGCTTTAGCAGTGCTTTTAGCATATTGCGTCGTAGTGTTCTTTTAGCCAAATTAGAGAGAGATGGACTGGATGAATGGACCAGTGAGTAAAAAACTGGTGTGATCATTTGGCTCAAAGAATAGCATTTCAAAGGTCAGGTACTAACAAAAAGTAGAATAACCTGATAAACTATCCTAGATTTCAGTTGTTCAGGTGATCTGTGAAATTTCAATAGCTAAAATGAGCCATTGTGTGCAGCGGCAGATACCACGTGGGTACAGTGAGAACATTTATGAGGGAGGGAAGTGTCCTAGAGGATGAAATTGGACATTGACAATACACAGGTCTATTGCAGTGGCTTGCACAGGTCCAACATTCTCCCAAAGTATTTTAAAGTCAGAGTGAATCATTTAAAACAAAGTGATGTGAGAACAGAATTGATCACTGGTGTAATCTGTATAATCTTTGTAATCAAGACTTCATGGAAAATGTAATTATTTTCAAATAGATGTATATGTGCTGTCTGTGTGTGTGTTTAAAGAGAGATTATACAATGGAAAACAGCTAAACTATCTTTTCTGCAGAAAGAATGAAGTTCTTGGGTAACTATGAAACTCTGAGGGGTTAAACAACCCCCACAGGTCTTTTAAAATTACTGTTGAGCGATTTCAAGGTCTTTCTGCTATTGTATTCAATTTTTCCTTGGTAGAAATGGGAAGTGGTGCTCTAAGAAGCCTATTGGAGATCATGTTACAGTCCAACGCTGCTTCATTTGTAGCTATGTGAAGGCGGGCTAGAAGTAAGCAGAAAAGGAAATTCTCAGCATACCTTCCAGACTAGAATTTGCACCTCTGCCCCTCCCAGAAAAGATGTGTTTTTTACCATTTCAGCTTTCCAGCAACTTTGCTTCAGGTTGATAAGATATGTGGAAAAAACTTTTTATATGTTTGCTCATTTGTTTTGTTTTTCAACTCATCACCAGAGGAATTAAAAATACTGGAAATACACAGAACTTTAAAAGTCTGTCACAATGACAAAAATTGGGGATTATGAAAAGCAGCGGAAGCAAAGAGGCGGCGTTGCTTAGAGTGGAAGAGTTTTATTTGATGAGTAAGACTGCATGCAGGTGTAGGCTTAGAGCCCCGTGGGAATTTAATGATTTACAGCCTGTCGGCATCTGCAGACAGACAGGAAGTAAATGGATTGTATATAAGTGCTTGCTTCAATGTTGGATGACTTTTCATTAGGCAGACTGCACCAGTTAGAAGCCAATACAAGTGCAGATTTGGTTCTTGGTTTTCTTTAAATTAACTTTCTAGGCAGTGGTGTGACTAAATTAAAAGTTATCATAAAAATACAAAAGACAGTATACGTGCTTATGCCCTCTCTCTGTACACTTTTAACATTATTATGATATTTAGCTTAGCTTTGCATAATATATCTGTTACTGCTCAATATTTTAGTATCCAGATCTTTGCCTAGATAAGTCAGCATAACTCTGCATCTGGGCTACTACAAAAGAAAATATGGTTTCATTTATGCAAGTAGTTTGCTATGAGAAACCTACCTGGCATGATAACGTTTCCAAGCTGAAGTCCTTCTCTGAAAAATGAAATCTTTCTCTTTTTCTGGGTTTTGTTCGGTGTTGGCAAAGAAAAAAAACAGAGGGGAATTATCAGTGATCAGGAAAATGGGATGGGCTTTTACACTTCTGACATCTGTCCAAGCTCTGCTGCTTGCTGTGAGATACTGACATCACTTGCCATAAAGCTTTAAAAGCAGTCATTGTTTTCAAGAGCTTCGCTCTCCAAGTGCTCTGTTTGACGTGCTCCTTGTCAAAGTTGCGTGTATTTTGTTTTAGTTGGAGCTACAACTGTTTTGCCACTGGAAACAGAGATCTGAAGTTGGATGTCAAAAATCGGTTAGAAGAAGCATTAGCCACTTCTGAAAAAATAATTGGCCATGTCTCAATTTATTTATCTATAAATTCAGTACAATAGTTGAGACCAGGATAACCTTTAATCCCTTTTCATCTGGGTTTCTTTGAAAAAATACTGACACAAAACAAAAGTTGTCATGTTATTTGAAAGGATGTTATTTAGAAAATAAGAAAAAAAAAAAAAAAAAAGTGAATGTGCTGAACTTGAATCTGTCCTGCATGGTATAGCAATTTTTGAGGCCTAGTGTTGTTCATATGTTAGTCGTTCACCAACATATATGTTATCAGACAGAGAAGTTGGAAAAAAACCCTGTATTTCCTGTAAATTTCATCCACTGAGAGATTCCATCTAAATTCATTTTTTGTAATAATTTGGAATGAGGGCATTAATGATTGATGTATTTTATACGTTTACTAATGTATGTAGCATTCCATTATTGTATAATAGTGCAATACAGAAAGTATAAATTCTTGCGACTGTTTTGTTTTAAAATATGTAATACTGTATAAGGACTCTAATTTGTTTGCATCTTTCCAAAAGGTTTGGGGTGGAGCCTCCTGGATTAATAAAGTTGGAAAAAGAGATTGAACAAGAGGAAACACTTTCAGCCCCCCTCCCGTCTCCTTCACCATCACCAACAAAGTCTCCTGGGAAAAAGAGCACAGGGAAACTGTTGGATGATGCTGTAAGTTGAGGGAGGAAGGTTTTTCCTATCTGACCCATTCTGGTATGCACTTACTTGCAAAGCACACAGAAGCCCGAGTTTAACATCTGACTGTATTCTAAAGATTTGCAGATGGATAGAGTTAATTTATTTTTGACCACAATTATTTATGCCTGAAGTTTGGAAAAAATGTCTCACTGTGTAGGAGATCTGCAGTTTAGCCTAGCTTTGTGTTTAGGGCCAAGTTCTCTTCTTATTACTGTGCTTTCTTTTTCTGTTCGCTTTTTATTCATCAGCTCCCACTTAGTGTTTTGTCTGAGAAAGGACTGAGTCAGGACTAGGAGATTTGGCCCATAATAACTTGTAGAGATTGTTAACAAACACAAGTTATCTCAGCCTAATTTTTATGCTGCTGTTGTGCATGTTTATCGTGTAGTAAAAAAGCAAGCGTTTTCTCCTCATTATTAGAAAGAAAGTATCTTGCTTTGAATTTCATTAAACTCTTTGCACTGTACTGTGGTGTTCATTTCTCTGTTGCAAACCCTAGAGGAGTTCATTTGAAACAGCTGGAATCAGATGAAAAGGACACATTTTGAGACGATGAAGAGGTTAAACTTGAAAAGTACAAATATATTCTATAAAAAGAAGGAGTTACTATAGTAACCGCTATATTACAAGGTAGATGTGCCACCTGGGAGTTACAAAGCACTTCTTGAAAAATCCATGTGCCACTTTTTTTGTTACAAAGAGCAGATGGGATATAACGTTCATTCATTTTATTGAAATACTTTGTATTATTTGATGCAAATAATTGCATTTAAGGTTTTTTACATTTTGTATTTCTTTCCTAGCTTTGCAAAACCACTCATTTATGTTTCAACAGAATTAAGAAAGAACAGTTATGTGTGGAAGGAGGGTGGTGATTGCGTATCTTGTGGGAACAGAAGAGAGAGCATGAAGGTTGTCTCCAACCACCTCCTTTAATTTAGAAAGTAGTAGGGAGAGAATCAGAATGGAATTCATCCAGCTAGATTCCTGACCCACACTGCCCCAGACACTCACACCATAAAATAGCAGCAGTGCTCATATAGTCCAGACACAAAATAAAATAGGATATAATTCTTCCCTCTGCTTCCTTATTTGATTTCCAAATTCCACTCAATAATAGTTCTGTGTCCTTTGGGATAGTAAGGTAATGGAAGCCTTCAATAGCAGGATCAGCAGTGAAGGTCTCATTATCCTCTGTTTTACACCAGCATAAATCTGTTGGCTTTCATTCTCCACAGAACTATGAGGGCTCTGTTTTGCTTACACAGTTGAGAACAACCTTGAAACTGTAATGTCTGGCTATTCTGGGTTTTTGCTTGCTTAGATGAACCCTAGTAGATGCGGCTATTTAGGCATAATTCATGCTGTCCTTTTTCAGCTTCTAATTTCAGAATGTCTCCAGAGGTGATAACTGCCATAGGTTATTATGTCAGAAATCACTGATTATTGGGCAACGTCCAGAGGGCCGTTGCCAAATAGTCCTCTGAGCACAATCCCAGTCTTGGTACCACATTCCAAGAATACACCTTTTGCATCCTCGGCAACCTGCACTTGGATTTAAGTCATCTACCACTGACTTCATATGAGTTATTCCTGTTGTACACTATCTATCTAAATGGTTTGATTCTCCAGAAATGGAGGCTAACAGTCATAAAAAACAATGGAATAATTAATCTTAAAATAATTCAGTGATTGTACATTCAAACTAAGGACAACTCATCTGATACATACAAAAAATGTGTCTCAAGTAAAATATATGTAGAGTTCCTCTGATAAGTGCTATTTTAAAATGAAATTTTTCACAAAAATATCATTCCCTTATTTAGAAAAAAAAGATAATAATTATAAAAAATTATTCCGTGACGCAAAAAAGTTATTCAGATAACAACCTTGAACGATTTCAGAAATAATTGGGAAGCCTTTAAGTTGGTCAACAGAGCTAATTTCAAAAGCATTTTTGCTCCCCATTCTAGGGTAGAAATATGGTATGGTTAACTTTTAATTTCTTTCTAGTTTATTTAACATACTGTAACTTTATTCTAAAAGCAGATCTGAAAAACATTTGTTGTTCTTCAGGAGTCTTTCTTGTTCATTTATTGAAGATAACCAAAACACCTGTCAGAGTGCCATGGCTTTGCCGTGTTTGTTTGGATTTTTTTCTGAAAGAGTTTAAGACTTTGATTTGTTAGCTATTCTGAGAATATTCTTTCCCAGTCCTCACACCATTTTTACAGGCTTTGGTTTACAAACTGGATTTGAAAAGGTCTTTGGAATATTGTTCGAAGTGGACAGAACCTCTAGGAAGTTCCCCCAGCATTTTGCTTTGTTGACACACTAGGTCAGCATTCATCCAAGAAAACTGGCAATGAGGCCCCTTTAAATAACCTGTGATTGCACTAATGCCCTCAGGTGGACATCATCAAAGGGTAGTTCGCAATATTGGGGAGCACCTTGGCATGGATTTGTGATTATGTCACAGTATTCTCTGTATACTTTTTTTTTAAGGTGTAAACGCACTATTTGAAAATGCCAAGTGAAGGTATTGGGAAGGGTCTTTTATTGATAAGCAAGATGTTTCTGTATTTACTACATTTATTTAGAAGAGAAAATACATCATTATGACATCTTTGTTTTGCCTGTCAGTTATTTTAGCACTTTGACAGTAGAGCTGATTCACCGTAAAATACTGAGAACACATCTACAAAAGTTTGATGGAAACGCCATTGCCTGGGATTACAGAAATATTAATGAAGAATAACAACGAAGACTTAGATTAGTCATACTGTGTTACGGCAAATGTCTTTTTTGCTGGATTTTTTGCTATACATGGTTTTTTAAACAGCTTCTATTAATAATTTCCGTGTTTTTCAGGTTAAACATATTTCTGAAGATCCACCTTGTAAATGTCCTAATAAGTTCTGTGTGGAGCGTCTTTCACAAGGAAGATACAGAGTTGGAGAGAAGATCCTCTTTATTAGGGTAAAGGTTTTATATTTTATTTTGTAGTGAATTGCTAGTATGTGCTATCTTCCACTTTGCAAATGATATCACTGATCAACAGGAGAAAATATTTTCTTATTAAACAGCATGTTTCTATGATGCTGTCGGGGAATAAACTACAGTGGGTTAACTGACTGAAGGAATTATTAGCATGTGCTAGACCCTTCTACATTTAGGTCACTGAATTTGCTCTGTCTTGATCAATGGCAACCAAAAGTCTTCGCAAACAGACACGATGATTTCCTCTCAGTTCAGTTTGAAAGAACATCCACTTCATTTAAACAGCCATTCTTCCATTTGCTTTGACTGCTAGGTCAGGAAACAGATCAAAGACTTCATGATCATTGAATTGGCAAGTCATGACTAAGACATATTGGTAAAGTAGGGTGAGCAAAACATTAATGTCCATAGTACTTCATTTGATCAACAGATATTTCCAAACCCAGTGCTGTATTTCAGATTTCATATGCAGTGTGTTAACCCCCATAGCACAAAGTTAATCCTTAATATAAATATTTGATAGTATCTGGCTGAATTTAGCACAAATATACTATCCAAACTTAATTTTGATCCTCTTAATCTTCTCTATATATGCTTATGGTAATAATAATTAAAATATGATAATCGTAGTATTCTGTACTAATAGGTTAAGAATCTGTTTCATGCTATGCTTTTTTCCGTTTTCCTCTCCACATGTACTATCCTTGAGTAATGGATAGCTCTTCCTCTCAAATAACTGTTATCCCTATTTTGCTGAAGGAATACAACCATGACCTGATAAAACTGAGGATTTAGTACTTGTGAGAATAAAAGAAGTCAGAGGGACGACTCATCTGTACAAGTCAAGTTCCTAGTTCAACAAAAGACCAGAGTGCTCGCTCTGTCATAAACTTATGCTTAACTTACAACAAAGTCAAATTTAGATAAGGATTTAGGTTTTCTCGTGGGTATAAGGTTGAGAACATGTTTAAGCATTGTGTTGAATAAGGATTGAGAACCCTCAATTAATTCAGTAATAACTCCAAAAGAAGAAGAAATACAGGATTTGTCACAGAGAGTTTGAAATTTAACCAAGCTAGTATAAAGGATTAATAGTTTTTATGCTTCATAGCCAGTGAGACACTTGAAATTCTGTACTAGCTTTATTACTAGCTTCAAACAACTTTGAAAAAGGTAATGTTCATTAACCAAAGATCCCAGTAATCTGGCACAGTTCAACACTTCTGTTTTCTTCCTTTTGATTTTAATTTCAAATAACAATATCAAAGTATTTTTAATCTTCTAGTTTTGATAAACTAAGTTTTTTCTGCCAGAATGGTGAGTGTCAAATTCCCTTTTGCTGGCTTCTTTATTGTGCAATCTAGTCCAAGTCAGATTTCATTCCAAGTTTGCAAACAAAACACCCTTTTCATATCACGCTACTGCATTCCAAGTTGAATTGTTCCAAAAAATAACAGATTTAGACATTAAACTACAGTATTAGAGATCATTCCTACAACACTTGCTATCAACTTCAGTGGGACCAAGCCCATATTCCTAGGTTTTAAAAATCAGTTGTCTTTGGTTTTGGTTAGTTTGAACCTCATTTTGGAATGCTTCACTGGATCACAGTAAGTTTTTAGTCTTCATTCTACACACTCTTATTGTGTACATAAGTAGATTTTTTAGCCTTTCTTTGGAATCCTTTGGACACTTGTGAGAAAACACATTTGAGATGCATAGCTGACTTAATTTTGTTGATATTTGGCACCGTATTAGATACTGCTGAGATAGTTCCACCTACATTATATGTTCTTTACACAGCATGACACAGCCAGATATATACCACTTGTTTATAACCCAACATGTTCCTGTTGAATTGAGATTGAAAGTTTTATTGTTTTAAGTTGGCTTAGTATACCCATTACTGTCTCTATTGGCTTTCTCCAGTAACCTATATAGGACTTAAAACCTATCTAGTTTCAGTGCTGTTACAAGTATGCCCTATGATAAAACATTGCAAGTGCTAAGTTTAAATTGGAGTTAACACCTGTTAATTGATGGTTAAGATTTTTTTTTTCAGAAAATATTTAATTGTATTATATGCATAACAAATTTGTTTTATTCTAGTTCTATGAGCTCTGTTAAAAAAAAAAAAAAAAAAAAAGAAGAAAAAGTGTCCAAGTCCCTCTTTTTCTTAATTTATGTCTGTATATGAAACAAGTAACAAAGGAATGGCAAAGAGAAATAAAACCTGGCAGATCATAGAATTAATACCAAAAAATCACACATGTCAATCTAAAGTAATTTTAAGGAAAAAGACCCACTTTGGAATATGTAGCAAAATGCAGGGGAGGTGGTCCTTCAAAATTTCTCTTGTATCATAGTAACTTCTTAAGGTAACGGTCCCACTTAAATAAAGATTACTATTTTTTTTAACATAGAAAAATGTTTAAATTTGAGATGAAAATAAACCATGGATATCCGTGAAGTAATGGAAATGATGAAAATCCATGTAAACATTAAGATACTTAAGTCTGCTGGTAAAAACGCACGTCGCAAAAGTAGTTCTTTTTGCATGAAGAAGTTTCATAATGCATAAACTGAACATGATTACCGTAATGCTGTGGTGGCTTACATGCTAAAAAATTATTTTCAGTAAAAATTTAACTTCTGGGGAATTTGTGTTCCTTCCTGCCTTATAGGAATGAGAGTCTAATTCCACTTATGCAAAAATGACGGAAGACTTGTTTTACAATAACGGATTATGTTACTAACTTGAAGGAAATGAAATTACTAGTTTATTTATAGCTGAGACACTGGTTTAGAGTTAGCGTTATCTCTATATGTGTGCCCTATACATTCAATTATTTGCCTATTCACTCTTAGATCATCCCCTTATGCCACAAAGTGGTTTAGGGAACCAGCCTGAATCTTTCAAAGTAGAACTGAATTAATAAGGCTATTTTTAAAAATAAAGAATAGCAAGTCATGAAAACTTACCTTGTACAAATGCATAAAAATTGGAAAAAAGAGTCACAGGGTTTGAAGTGCTTACTTCTTGAAGAAGGCAGTAAAGGAATTATTTAGATTAATAGAGATTTTTATAGTAAGAAATGTCAGTCAGGCCTTAAAAAAAGGTAATTTTTTTTTTTAACAAGTTCAGTGGCAAATATTCTTATTTCAAGTTCTCTTGTGTTATTACATCGTATATACAGAAGGACGCACACTTTCCACAAATTAGCAAGCTTCTCTCAGAAAGATCTGTCCTGTTGGTCTGTGCCCATAATGACATTCAAATCATTGGGTTCTGCACCGTGGAAAAATTATTTCGTTGTGCAGCTGGAGTCAGATTAGATGATGTAAGGGATTCTGGCTTTAAAACCTGTAATTTTTCCTATAAACTTACAGGTGTTCTCTACCTTGCAGATGAGATGATAAGCATGTGGTTGCTCTTATACTTTTTGACCTTAGACTTTTAATCATTAATATCACTTAGCATTATTTTGCTGTAGTAATAATAAAATGTTTGTTTCATATTAACTTCCTCTAAATCCCAGGAAATGAAAGGCATTTTTTGCCTGCTACAGCACCTGTGTAGAAACTTTATTTTGGGATTCACTATCAAAATGTGTGTGTATGTCTATATGTGTGTCATATGTGTATATAGACACTTTGTAGACAGTCAGTGTATGATATTAGCTCTTTCTGGTGATAAAAATGTACTCGTGTGTAAATATGGAAGCGTGCTTTACTCCAGACCATCCAGGTAGTAGGGATATACTACCTAAGAACTGGCAATAAGGAAGAACAGAAAGCAGACTGATTATACAATTCTCAAGACTCAAATGTCTTGTTCTGCTTTTCCGGTCCAAATGCATTAAGTCATAGTCATAGCCTTTGCTTGGTGTGCTTCTGTTTTTTTCTGTTTTTAATTCAGCATCATTTACTTGGCTTTTATTGTCTTCCTTATTCCAAGCTTTTTAACAGTTCTGCTTTTCCCAGGCCTGTTCACTTCTAGTCTACAAAATAGTTTACTTTTTTAGCACTGAAATTCTTTCCTTAGAGCTTTATCCACATCAAATACCTGTCAGGGATGTTTAAAATGCCAAAAACATAGGTAGGAGTTTTGAATTAATTCCAAAGGACGTGCAGCGGGATGCCTGAGAGCCGTCTTGCGAGTGAATTCTGAAAACGCGTCGTGGACCTCAGGGCAGTGGCAGTCATCGGCTGCTTCTCTGGGCTTCTAATCTCGGTCTCCTCATGCTCATAGACAAACAGACTAATTCTCAGCTCTGGACTGCAAAAGACCCAGGGAAAGGCATGTCTAAAGTCCAGACTAATTTATGTCCCAGGTGTAAGGTGTTTCTGGAGACCTTCCAGCAGCGGGGGGGCTGGACGCTTTTTTTACTATGTGTCAATTCCTCTCCAACTGCTTTATGCTCACAGAGTAGTTGGCACGTTTCGGTCTTACTTGCGCTAGTGAAGGTGGAATTCTTCCCAACCTTCTCAGGTTTTGGTTTTTGTTCTGAAAAAAAGTCCTTAAAAACCCAGTAAAATTCAGTCCACAGCACTCGAAACCTCTTGGACAAACATATGATACTGAACATGTCAGTGGGTGACTGGAGTCCAGTGCTGCCTATAGGACGCTCAGACAATCTGTTTTCTTCTTTACCCTGCCATTAATCTGTTGAGTGACATTAGGCAGACCCCTGCCCTCCCCCAGCTGAACTTGCAGCTTGCTTGTTCTCAGTCTTACACTTTCCCTCCTCCTTCTCCCTTTTTTGCTTTAATTTTTCTCCTGTTCCTGCCTCGAGCCTTTCTTATTCAGACCTAGCGGCCTTCGTTGAGCGAGAAGCCCATGGACATCTCTCTCTGTTTACTTTATACTTGATGATGCTGTGTCGGTGCCGACCACGAGAGCAGCTACAGTTCCACTACCTGGTTCTGTGAAGACTTGACGTTTCTAGTTAAATGATTGACAGATTTTTCACTGAGGGTTAGCCAAATCCATAAAGTGCTAGGAATTAAATATTCTTCCCCCATCCCCCCATCTCGATTTAATTTCCTATATTTTTTCCTCCATTTGCTTCTTTTGCATGGGCGTCCATGTTAATTTAGTGTCTTAAACTTATGTGTGTTGGGGATAGTTTGGAATGCATATTGTGAGCAAAGATGCTTTGGAAGGATTCATTGTTAACGTCACGAAAAAAAAGCTGTTTAAGTCAAATTCTTAGATGCTAATTTAATGAAAAAGTGATGGAGTTACCCCTTTTTTCTTTCATTCTAATGGTGTTCTCATTTGTCTTGGTTGAAAACTTTTTGATAGAACGTATCTCCCGTGCAATACTCTGGTTCAGTGGAACTGACAGGCTATGCAGTAGCTTAGCAGTTTTTCTCACTAGCTTAGACCTGTTTGCTTTAGTGACCTCCTTCTGTGAACAATTAAGTATAGTGTCATCTTTAATTCCCAGTGTCTCCCTCTATGCAATATCGCTCAATGAGAAGTCCACTTGAGTGCTTGAAAAATCTCTAGCAAATTATATTGTGCTTTTCTAGGATGTAATGCGTCTTCAAGAAGTTCTTGGAATGACTAATACACCTGCAGTAATTTCCTGCCAAGGTATTTGTAATTTAGGCTCCTAGAGTCCTGAGTTATAACAATATAAGGTTCCCTGTGTTTGGTGGAAAGAGAAATCTCCCTTGGGAGGTGGCTCAGAACAGGAGGGCAGGGTAGGGTATTCTGAAGCTATACATGTAATATCTTTAAAAGCATCACCCAAAAATTCAACTGACTTCCTCAGCGATGTGATTCAGGCTTAGGAAGCCTTTGGTGTGCGCTTAATGCAGCCGGTGCCTGCAAGAGCTGAGGACCGCAAAGGGAGACTTCCCTGGGTGACAGTTTGCTCTCTGTCAAGCATGTACCAAGGTAAAATCACCCTGCACCCCGGTGTCAGCAGCGTTTTCTCTGTGGTAACTAATTACACAAAAAAATTCTCAATACTTTACAGGTAAATAAAGATGAATAAAAATGCTAGATGAATAGCTCACTGTTTCAGGCTTCCCCCCCTCCCCGCCCAAATGCTGAGAATAAAAATAGACCAAATTATGTGACTCAGCTCCTGTTTGATCTCTCCTCCTTTTTTTTTTCTTTTCCTGCTCCTCTGACTCCTTTTATATGAAAAGTACTGGATGAACATCTGCATATCCGCGAGCACAGATAGACTGCTAATCCACTCCACCATTAGTCTACAGACAAAAATTACTTTGCAAAATGAAAAAACCTTTATTACTGAGAACTGCAGACTGGGTCCCATAAGATTATACTGAAAGTGTTAATAGGGGAAAGTATTCCCTTTCTGTTCAGTTATTTTCTTGTTGTGGTTCTTTTCATGGATTAATAATTCTGTAAGAATCCATTTTACACTTCCGAGACATTAATAGATTTTACATTAAAGATGAGACAGCAGTTAAGCTCGTATTTTGGAACCTGTAAGCCTGATGCTTTAGAACTAGAAATGCAGCTATTTGTGATGTTGCTTTTTGAGGAGGATAACACAAAGCTTTGCATCTTCTTGTTTAAACTTCTTCCTGGTGGGGTGAAAAGGTCTTGTACGACAGTAAATAATAGTTGACACAGTCAAGGTGAGCGCATCTATCTTTTACAGGACAATGCTGCAATATTTTATGGGGTGAATTAAAGTCGATACTCTTCACTTTATCTTTAGATAATTAGTATACAATGCTAATGAAAAAGAAAAAACAACACTGATTCTTTGCTGTGATATGCTTTGTGTACAGTATACTTTTACGCTATCGGCATAACTCCTGCTACCATCCGGAGAAGTGACGATAAATGTTGTGGTGGTGTCAGTAAACGGAAGTTTCTGCACTGGTCATCAGAGATTCACATTGAACATTTAGGATTCAGGCATAAAAGTGTATTGATTATCTATTGCAGTATTCCTTAGCTTTAGGGTAGTATTCTTAAAGAACTTGTAGCTTACATGAGACTTTCCAACTGAGCTTTATATCTTGACTCAGGAATGATGGTTCTACATAGAATTGAACTGGCCATGGTTTAACAAAAATGGTATGTAGGCTTTTTAAATATTTCATACAATGTGGTTTGGCCTTTCCATTCCTGAAATAACAGGAAAAAGTTAAAGTGCATTTTAAAAAGTGTTTTATTTCTTTGCCGTTCTCTTAGCAGAGTGAAAGCAATGTTTTTTCCTCCTGTTGCATCCAGTTACACTTTGTATGCGTTCATGTTATTCACTAAAACTGTTTATATCTACAGCATTTTATTTTGAAATTAAGCTTCACTGCACCTCTGTGGCAACATGCAAGATGCGTGTAAAGTACTTTTCACGTACTTTCAAAAAAAAAGTTTTTTCAAAAAAAAGGCAGCAGGATTTTATCTCATGTGTTTATTGATGAGTTTGTCCTCTGTGCTGCCTCCTAGTTCCAACCAGTACAAATGTAGTAAATGCTCTATTTCTAAATCCTCTTTATCACGTTGAAATATAGAACATTGTATTTTAATGAGAGTATTCATGACTTGCATACCAATGAATTTATCAACCAGTCTGTTCCACTACGTTTTTTTTTTTTTTCTAGTAGAAGTTGGGAGATGCCCACTCTTCCTAAAGAGACTAGGGGGAAGTTGAGATTTTATTTTTGGGTTTTGTTCTCTTAAAAAATGAATATTGTTTTTAGAATCTGTGGTATGGATTCATCTCACCTAGGTTTGCTGCCTACAGGGTTTGTTTTGAGCGGAGAGGAACACGTAATTCCTCGCTATTTCTGTTATGTTGATTAACCGCATTGTTAATCAATTTACAGAATTACATGGTATATCATATTATTTATATCTTAGGTTAAAAAAGTCAACTGTCCACTTGAGATATTCTTTGTTCTAAGTTATGTTATGGGGAATTTTTTTTACACTGATTTTTCAAGATTCTATCTTGAGATGTTATGTTCTAATTTTAAAAGAAAACAAAACAAAACTTCAGCTGCATCTGTGTGAGTCAAAAGGAATTGATTTCTCTTTCAAAAAACAAAATTTATCAATAATATTTTTTTTTCTGGTGGAGAATGGATAAAACAATGAGACATTTATCTGTAACAGTTAGGTCCTTGAAATATTTATTAACCTGTCTTGGAGCCAAAGACTATGAATAGTCATGATAATTTAGTGTGTCTATTTTATATATGCAATAGCAAAGAAATAATACTGCAGGATATAGCGAGTAAGTGGAGATTTTTAGATTTTATGTAACTACAATGTAATAAATTTTTCCTTTGAAATGTAATTTGCTGTTAATAATTTAGCACAGTATTAATAGTTAACTTTACTTCATTTTTTAAAATTCATTTGCTAACTTAATCATTCTGAAAGCTGGTTTGTAAATGTTATTGCTTACAGTAAAAGAGAATTAAGGAAAGAGGTTTTGAGGATCTGTGCACTCAAATTTGATTGAATATTTTGCTCTCATATGATAACAGTTTGCCTGTTCAAGCTGTTTGTGCTGAACACATACAAAATTTAGTTTATGATCAAAATACATGAACGGATTATAATATAGGTTTTACTGGTTCTCCACGGGTAACTGTCATACCCTAGACTAGAACGTATCACTTACTGTCTCTGCTTCTTGAACGTTTGACCTCTTTGTATGTCACAAATAGAAATAGTAGCATCAAACAACTACCCCAGTTCCCATGGGACCAAAATTATGCTTCTGTGGCTCCTCTTCACATCAATAGAAACTTCAACTGCTCAACCAAGGTCAGCATTTGAGCCTGACTCTATTTACAATGTTTCTGTTTAATTCCTTCTTGGCCTTAGAAGTTTCATTTCTAAGTCCAAATTCAATCATATGCTTTGCGCATAAATTAATGAATTTTCACAGAAGTTATTTTCCACGTGATTTTACTCCTTTAGCAATGAAACATTAAAAAGGCTATAATTACCACATTTTTGCCTTTATAAAAAGTTTATTAATTATCACATGAGCACTGCAGAATAAGTGACAACTTAAGGAGACGGATGTAAGTTGGTAGATAAAAATGACAGTGGGTGGTAGCTCACAAAAGCCAAGGGAGAAAACTTCTATCTTCTCCAAATGTGGAATTCGGAATTAAAACTGGATATGAAGTTCTATTAAAACATATACTCAGTGCCATTATTTAACCTTTCCTGAAAACAACACTGTTTTCTTTACATAAGTCCAGTAGTGATTTCTTGTGACTGTCTTGTCATAATGAGCCATTTCATTGAGGGATAGCTGTATATGAAAACAAATTTTACTGTTTATTTTGATTTTTTTAAACGGTGAAGACACAATTTCTATAACTTTTAACCAGTTTTTAAAAATCATTTTATTCTGCAAGTCTCACTGAGACCTAATCTGTGTAAAACTGATCTAAAGCTTTTGAAAAGATGCGTGTGTTTTAATGGAAGATTAGGAGCGTCTCTCCTGCCCCTTTTTTGTCATTAATTTTTGAAACTCGGAGCAAAACAAGAAGAATCTGTTGCTGTAAGGAAGTATTAAATACAGCAAACATTTTCTTTGGCAAAGATTAGTAAACTCTGGAGATCTCAGACTCAGCTATTTATCAGAAGGTATTTTCCGAAAACCAGCAACTGTTAAACTGAAGACCAGATATAGACTGTCCCTCAAGTCATAAATCGGCGTCAGTCGATTCAGACTGCTTTGTGTTGTGCTATCGTGCCTTGTTTTCAACTTGCCAGAAATGGATTTACCTTAAGGTTTAAAAAACAACCAAAAAACCCCCACCCTCCACCGTACCGGCTCCTTAAAATTGTAGTGTTTTTTCAAGTTAGTATTTCAGTCATGGCGACAGAGGCCAAAATGCTTTAGTTGTTTTAAACACTCTGTTTAGACAATTGCATGCTGAAATCAGAGCTGATTAAATCATTTTAGGTTTTCCTGTCCAAAACAGGCCTTCTGCCTACCCCAACTCGATGCCACCCTATTTGCACTTCTGAAAAGTCAGAAGAGAGAGCCAGAACCATTGCCTTAAACATGCCATTTACTGTTAGTTATTAGCTTGTGATTGCCTTTGTAAACAACTGAAATAATATTAAGTAAATTTTTAATTTACACTAAAACGTTCTTTTAAACTCTACCACAATACAGCGTAGGGAAAAGGAGCTGCTTCCTCTGCTGTGTTTACTACCTAAAGCCTTTGACAGTCTGGCTTTTCTCATATCGTCTTAAACGTGCGACCGTCTTAAATACAGCAACATTCCTGTGAAGTTAAGAGTAATTATTTATTCATAAGGAGATGTGTTTATAACTTTTTGTCAAATACAGAGCCATAATAAATTCCTGTCTTATTTGAAGGAAGACTCAACAGTTTTAAAGACTTTCTAAATATAAAGGAAGTGGGTTTGTGCCTTAAAGTTTTACACATTAGACTCCCTGTGCTTTGTGTAAAGGAACTGGTTTCCACCTGAGCTGTGTTCAGCCCCCAATCCGAAACCTTTCCTTCCCCTTGACTTTCAATTTTTCTTTCTTTTGAATGTGATAAAGGTATAATCCTTGATCTCCACACATCTGAAATTCAGCCTTGATCCCAGGCACAGTTTGGAATCTTGCCATTAGAGCAATGATGTGTTTAAACAAGCGTGCTTGATGCAAATGGTTCTGGTGTGGCAGGGGGGGCCCAAAGACATGGCATGTGGCCTTTTGGCTTAGCAACTGACAACTTACTGGCCCCCTTCTACTTTATTTTACATGGAGCATGTTAATAGGTCAGTTAAAGATGACCCAGTTAAGTCACAAAATGAGAATTTCTATTATAATTTTTTTTTTAACTGACACAGATATTTGTAACAGTCTGATATGGTTTTGCTGTAATACATTGCTTTCTATGTAAGACATTTGAGGTCAACTTAACTGATACAATATCGCTTCAGCTTCTGAAATTTCTCAACTCATCTTCAAGGGAATACATTCAAAAAAGTTTGATTAGTAGTAGTTAACCTTCTTCCATCTCAGGTTTCTCTTCCAGTATTGGACCAGAGTAAAATTTCCCCCTTAGCTAGCCTGTTACCCAGCCAGTTAAACTGATACAGATCGCATAGTCTTAACCATCGTAGTTGATCATGATAATTGAATATTGTTTTGAAAAGTAAACTGAATTCTTTTAACTGTATGATTGGATTTCAAAATTTCTAACCTAAGAGGTTTCCCAGTCAAAAATTTCCTAAGTTTATCTTGCTGTCACTTCTTTTTATTCTGTTATCTGATTATCAGGACAATGATCTATATTGTTTCACTCCTTCACCCATCTTCACTGTATTGGACAAAGACCTAACGCAAGCAGCCAGTATTTCTGTGGAACCTGACTGACTTGCTGAGGACCTGATTCATAGTGCTTCCAACTGTATTACCATTTCAGACAGTCTTACAAAACTACTGATGTTTTCATATTCTGTTTCCCGGTTCTGGTTTGGAGGTTCCCATCCTCCATGTATTTCAATCTGGTTTTAAATCAGAGAAAGGTGAATCTTAGTGCAACAGTCATGGACAGGAGTACTTGGATGAAGCTGACGCTCCGTAAGGTTGCACACACAACTGAAAGGAGTCACTTGGTTCCCTGGATACTCAAAAGTCAGGTGGAGACTAGCCAGAGTCCACTACAAAATCTTTCACAATTACTTTTATTGCTCTTTCCTTGTTATCATTCTAGGTTAGTAAGCACTTTCCAACACATTAAGATGGATGTTGCTGAGATCCCACAGTGTTACGATGTAAGCTCCTTACAGGCAGGTAGACTGAAATTAGAGGGAAGGAATAATACGTTTAAAAGTTTTACAACTTCAACATAGATCAGTAAAATTCAATATCAAAAGCATGGAAAAAGTGAGTCTATAAAAGGTTCTCACATGGGGCAAAAAAGTGAAATCCAGCATAAATCTATCGGAATTCTCAGTATTCCTGGTCTGATACCCTGCTAGCTGTCTGAGATTTATCAAGGAAGTAGGGAAGGTAATATACAACTGCAATGTTTTACTTAGGCAAATGTAAACATAAAGTGAACAAAAGCGACCCGCATTTTCCCTTTTTGTTAGTCTCAAATTTTCAGACTTTTTTGTTTAGCTTTTTAACATGGTGGTTCTTTTGTGCTAGGAAAAATTTTCAATGTGGAAACTACAGCAGATATTCACTAAAGTTGTTGTGAAACTCAGTGGATTTTTCTAACTGAACATTGATTAGAGTATCTTTAATTGCCTAATCTAATAATGCTGTATATGGGAAAGCATAGCAAAAAGTAAAAAGTGCAACACGTTGGCTTTGGGCTGCCTAAGTGTTCCTGAGTGGTACAGCAGCCTGTTATATGCCAACAGGTTATAATTTCCACTTGTAAATAAGGTCAGCATTTCTCTTTTGGCATGATCTGAATGGTGTCCACTTTCTATGTTCCCTGAAATATCTTTCCAGTCTGTTCCCTGTTCAAACACAAAAAAATTTAGTGGAGGCCAAAGCGATCTGCAAGTGAAAGGTAAAATCAATATCTAAAAGTAAACTCCAACCCAGTTTATAGCTTGAGCTTAAAAAAAAAAAAAAAAAAAAACCAAACAAAAAACAAACCAAAAACCAACCTAAAAAAACCCTCAAAACCCCCAATACCCCCCCCCCCCCCTTGTGATGTCAAGGAATAGTTACTATTGTGATTTCTTTTCTATATACATGTAAAACACAGACATCTATTACAAAGAATGTAACGATAATCCTGGCTGGCTTAAAAAACCTTCTTTGCAAAAAGCATGTATTTTAAATACTAATATTCTGTTTTGTCTGAGGTCTAGAAGTACGGTGGCATTTAGAATTATGTGTAAAACCTTGTCACATAAATCAGGTAAAATGACAGGCTGGCATTTTAGTTAAACCAGGTTTTCAGAAATGACTATGCTGTTTGTGCTAATTTCTTGGTTCATGTTACTTAACTACTTCCCTGTGACTTACTGAGGGGCGGGAGGGAGAAGGAGTCATTTGGTGTTTCATAAGGACACAAAGAACCCTGTTTCTGTTTCCTTCCCTCCAGCCCGGCCCAGTCTCTCTAAGTATATATATTAGCAAGCCAAAGAATGATATCATGGCGCTCTCGTGCTGAAAGTGTACATTGTTCTCAAATCTCCCTCCTTCTCCTCAGTCCGCTTTGGTAGAGCGGTAAGAGTATTTTTTTGGTTTAAATTAAACATAGTGTTTGCAAAAGAAACTATAGGAAGTCCTCCATAAGAAACTCTGAGCATAAGCCCTGATTTTGGAGGAGTCAATGAAAGCCTGTTCTGTATGTATTTATAATTGGGTTTCATTATCTTACAGATTCAGGTATAATCTAGCTAATTTGCTTGGCGTTAATGTCTTATTGGCCTAATTTTAGAACACATTTTCCAACTATGGAAAAGTAGTAGAAATGGGGGTTATTTTTTTTTGTTTGTTTTGGATTTTTTTCTTATCAGATATTGTAATTTGCTCTTGTAAGTGCCCGAACCCTGACTCCCTTGCAGGCAGTGGGGAAAAAAAAACAACCAACCAACTCTGTGGAGTAAAGTTGGTTCTCAGTGCTTCAGAAAATCCCATCAGTACAAAAAAAGCTAGTAAGGATAAGTAAGCTGCCAGTGGGTTAGGAGCACTTGAATATGTGTAAAACAGTAGGGGAAAGACCTTTTGTTAAATGTGCAAGGCATCCGGATCCCTTGTTTCAGCTAGTGAGAAGCATTGCAAAATGTCCTTAAAGTACTGATTAGGCTTGTGATACTGCTTTTTTAACTCCTCTCTTTTTTCTCCACTGTGGTTTCAATTTTGTCCAAAAAGCTGGCCTGGGGGTTAAGCGAGATGAGGTGCCTTCAAGCTCAAAGTTTTATCCTGTGTAATATGGCGTCTGTGCTATGAAATCTTTGCTGTAGGAAATGTGGAGATCAAGTGTTTGATCCAGGTCTGGCAATGTATCTATACCTGTATAAAAGGCTAGTCAATGAATTCTTCTCTAAAGCCAAGAGTCTGGCTGCACTTGGCTTAGAGCCATCAAGTAATTTTTTGCAGGTTCTAGTGAATATTAATATATGGGCACTTAATACTTCAGGAGTTGTTACATAATATCCCCATTTTGCTAAGAGTGAAGTAAAGAACCCTATACCAAAACACAACTATACTGATGATAAGAGATGATGCTGACATGAAAATAGAAATCGTTACATTTTTACGCTGTCATCTTCACGACAGGAATTCATTCATGTTTCATGGCTGTTGAAAATTCATAGTGCCTGCTTAGGAGGTATTCTGAGCAGAAAATAGTATGGTAAGAATTTCTCATAACTGATGCTTAACATTAGCAGTGCTAGTCTAAGGAGAAGGTGCCTGTAGCTTTGTCTCTGGGGCTACCGCCTGGGGTTATCTATGACCCATGTAAGAAATTAAAACCAACAGCCTTATCCTAACAATTAGTTTCCACTTTCAAGATTAACCTAATAACAAAAACTACTTCGAAAGAAAAGTCTTTTTAGAATGAAAGCTAAAATTAGCTTAATAGATTCTCCAGCCTGAAGAAGTTTTCTTTTACGGCACACGATTCTTTGGCTTTAGTCATAATACAGAAGTGGAAAAGAATGTTATGAAAATATTTTATGAACCAGTTGACCTACCACCCAAATACATATGTTTGCATTTAGGAACTCTCGTCTGCTTTATACACCATGTTACCTGGCCACAGCGTACTTTGCGTATTTTATGTGAAGGGGTGCGTGTGTACACACCTACATGTGTGTACACATGGGTACAAACACACGTGTGCCACACTTTTGTGATTCTAAACTATAGGCCTCTGACTAAGATTCGTATGATGTCAGCTCCAAATACATCAAAAAGCTCTAGTGTCCAGCTGGTGGTCTGATTTGCTGAACAGCGACTGCAGTTCAGATGAAAGCACGAGGCAGACTCTGCACTGGCATTGCGTGTCAGGCTGCAGCTTCCCTGACCTTGTGCACACTTGTACACGCTCCCAGGCACAACTCCTGTGGCAGCTGGGTGGTTGTGCATTTCCGTTCTGTGCTGTGCCTTGGTGGTAGTTATGGGGCCAGTTGTGAACTTTGTAAGATAAAGGATGAGAAGACTAATAAGTTCAAATCTAGTGTCGTGGTTTCGGCTGAATTTACCAAAACCAGACCGACAGATGGCCCTTCCTCCCCTTTCTCCCCCCCCAAAAGAGGAGAGAGGAGAGAAAGAGATAAGGAGATTTAGACGTTTAGAATGAACTAAACTACTTTAATGAAGAATTAATATTAAAATAAAAATAAAGATGAAAATAATGAAATAGATACAATATATACAAAACCATATCAAGCTCCCAGGATGACAGTCACGTCACCGGCAGGCACTGGGGAAGTCCCAGACTGGACTCAGCGATGAATGGGAACTGGATTCCAGCTCTGGAGTCAGGAACACACAGATCGGGATCAAAGGCAGATGAACAGACAGAGTCCTCTCTGGACGTTGGCCATCGCAGGAAGGGGGCTGACCCTTTGATCCCTCAGCTTTTATACTGAGCATGGGGCAGATGGGATGGAATACCCCAGTTGGTCAGGTTTGGGTCACCTGTCCTGTCCGCTCCTCCCCACCGATGTGACCCCTCTACGTTTTTTCTGTTTCCGACCCCCTAAGGGGGCAAATAAGGAAATTGGCTGACCTTGGTTGTTATAGCAATAAGTATAAGCAAGGGCCTCCCTGCATACCATTCCTTGGCATGGAGCACAAACACTGGTCTTATCATTCTGAGAACGAGCAGTTTTCTCCACAATATGCCGTTAATTTCAGAGAGTTAGAGGAGGCCTAGCTAGGATGTAAAGTTACAGAACAGAAAATTGGTTCGGTTTTACTTCAAACCGGGACATCTAGAAACACTTTCCTGCCTTTTCCTGGTGCTTGAAATTCCCCGCTCCTTCCCCAATATTTATCATTGTTATGTTTTTTGTGTTATTCCTCCAATCTCCCAACCTTAGATATTTTCCTTCTGAGGAATGGCTCTTGACCTGTCCTAAAGGCGTGCTTACTGCCTTAACTGCTCCACAAAATGCTTATGGCTTCAAACCAGTTCAGCCTAGCTAACCACCTACTTTTACATGTAAGCTGGTCACCTGCACGCACTGACTGACCTGAGCGTAGCCGCCTCCTCTTGGTGTCATCTGACCCTACCAAATTCCCGCCTTGAAGAGGTGAGAATATGCACCTGGTGAGAGACACGGTGAAGACAGTAAAAATTAATCTCCCCAGTGCCAGTTGGGAAACTGATTTCTCAAAAACAGTACCCTTGAAGTAAGACCTGATTTTTTTTTTTTCATAAGATAGATGCCACCAGCATCTGCTTTCAAGCAGATATGGCTTAGTAACTGTCTCGAACTTGCCACGCAGTTGCAAGCAATTTCTTTGCAGGACTCTGGGCATGAAGACTTCGGCCTTTAGTATCTCCTTTGAAAGGATGCGCTCATTCACTTTTGCTGTTTAATATGTTACATTTGTAGAATTTCAGTATATGATTTCAAGAAGTCAAGAATTGTCATGCTTTTTTCCTAGATTATCTCTCTCCATATATTTTTTTAATAATCATTTATTCACTGTGGATGGACTAAGGGATCATAATTAAGTTTTAGGCATTTAACAGACCAGTAGATTCAACTAAGATTTTTAGGAACTGCAACAGTAGTTCCTTCTCTGCAGCTCTGACTACATTTAGATTATGAAATAGATATAATTTTGGATACACGGGCTTTCTTGAATGTCAAGATGATTGAGGAGGCAGCTAGAGCTGTTGCAGCTTCTTTTCTGTGGAAACCTGAAAGTAAGAGGAGGGATAAGGTTAAAAAAAAAAAAAAGTGTTGTTTTTTGGATTAAAATGTGACCAGGGCACACTGTACAGGCATAAAGCATAGGAATTGCTTTCTACCCCACAGTTCAGATGCAGCAGCAATGAATGAGAGAGAACATTTGAGAAGGCCTTTCAGCCAAGAATGTTTCCGTAGCTTTTTCAGGCTTTACTAGAGCATCACCTGAGCACTTTAAGGGAAAAAAAAAGTAGCAAAACACAACACAAAACTCCCAAACCCCCCCCCATAGTCATACAAATAAATGTCATCTCTGTACAAGGTCATCTTGAAACATTCATTAAATTCTCTATTGGAGCATTGTAAAAGGAAAATCTATTATGCTGACAGTAAGCAAAAAGCACTTCTCTGAAGGAAGTGAAGTCTAAGGATGAAGTATTGGACTATGCGAGTATCCTTGCACACTGGGTTTGTCTAAAGATATCTCTTCCTTTCGTTAGAAAGATTTTTTTATTTTTTTAAGGAGTTTTCCGTAGTCGTGCTATTGAATTCATGGTTAAAGAGCACACATGCAATAGAACTACTGTTTCTATCCCTATCTTGTGTGTGCGCACTCTGTCTCCTGCAACGTAGGGATAAATGGTATAATATATATTCTGAGTAAGTGAAGACTGGCGTGTGTACTCCAAGACAATAGAGTCGCACATAGTCCAGCTATACGCAAACTAGCAGTGAGGAAAACACCTTTGCCAGGAGAGTCGGTTCTAAATCAGAAACAAGTTTACGTATTAAAAGGAAAAGGATAGAAACTCCAGGCTACTCTGTTACAGTAATCAGTGCCTTTTTGGCAACTAGCACAATTTCCCATTCCAAGATCCTTGCCAGAACCTAAAAAGATCTTTCTTCTGGTATTTGCGGAAAGATATAAAACTGATGAGTGCAAAGAGATCCAACATACTAGAATATATACAACAGGGGATTTCCATGTGACTAAATCTAAGTGCCGTCAGGTTACAGCTGGCAGCTATCAAAACTAAACTAAATTACTAATACTAACTTTAAATAATTCATTCCTGTGTCAAGAGAGTTATCAGAGTCCTAAAATTATTAAATACCCTAAAGAAAAAGAGCACCACGTGAAAAATCTGTGCACTGTTTAATCTGATTTCTTTTCTCCTTGCCCCATCAGTTCTTTGTCTTAACTTCCACACCAAGGAAGTGGCTTTTTTTGGTAGCACCCACAGCACTTAAATGGATTTCAGGGCTTGGCACCTGGTCAGCCACTCACGAGTGTCATGAAAATGCAGTACAGTAAACTGTCCTAGAACACATTCCAAAGATAATCTTGGAATTCTGCAGAACAAAAGTGATAGTATTACCATGCTTTTTCCTGGATCCGTCCCATGGAAAAGTGAGGATTAGGCACAAAGTTAATATCAGATGTGCTCTCAAAGTAGGGCTGAGGAGAATGAAACCATCAGTATTTACTCTTTTATCACTTGAATTTACCTAGCTGGTAAACCTTGGAAGATTTGTGCCCATGTATAATGTATTGTCTTGTGTCAAAACAATTAAAAAATCAACATTACCTCAACATTAACCTTGTTGAGACTATGATTTCAGCTGAATTTCGCTTTGCACTAAACTGTTTTAAAAGAAATGCCTGATTAAAAAAACCCAGATGATTCATATGTGTACAATTTAGAACATTAGAAAGATTTTTTTAAAAGTTCCCGAGAACTG
Source organism: Numenius arquata (assembly GCF_964106895.1). NCBI lineage: Eukaryota > Metazoa > Chordata > Aves > Charadriiformes > Scolopacidae > Numenius > Numenius arquata. The sequence continues at coordinate 28,351,206 of NC_133581.1, read as the reverse complement.
AAATCACTGTAATTTGTGTGTTCAGTTATGTTCAGTGTTGATGGAGTAATAGTGTAAGACTATATATGGGATGTCGGTAAGGAGGTCCAAGAATGAATGTAATGACTGTGACAAAGTAGTTACGTGTGTGAAATGGTCAACTTCAATGTGTAAAGTTCATACATTTTGTAAGCTGAAATGAGCATCTTTTATTTCTCTGTGGCACTATAATTTCAGAGTAAACCCATTTTAGATCCAAATACATTGAAAATTTCATTCAAGATGACTGCAAGTCCTAATCTGATCCCGGAAAGAAAGGAAGAAGGTGGAGCAAGAAGCTTTGGTAATAGCGAAATATTGTGCAGCCATGTTGTCATATGTTAACTTGTGCTTATGCTACCCTCATCAATGCGATTAAATCACCTCTGATTTGCATTTGGATGACTGTTTTTTAGAAGCTGGGAGAGTGACCAGATGTGGATTTCCTGCTTTCACATGGTTTCGGGAGTAAATTTTGTCCAGTTGACGTGCTAGTTTAAATTTTCCAACCATTTTCACCCTTCCCTGGTTGTTGTACCTGGTATGTCATTTCCAGTATTATTTATACTCTGACCAAATTTTGCCCAAGGACTTCCATGCAAGCTGCAGTCACTTGAACTATGGTGGATTTGGATTTAGGTAATGTACTAGAGATTGCATTTGACTGGATTTGGCTCTATAGCCAAACACATATATATTTTTTTAAATATTATTATTTTTTTTTTGATCTGTAGACAGGACTGCTGACCGCAGTCTCAGATAAATAATTTCTGGTCTGTGATATCTTAATTTTATTCAAAGTTGTTTATTCCATTCAGATAGTTTTCATAATTTTTTAACACATTAGTATAGCTTTGGTTCGTTACTTACAATGTTGCTTTCATAGATTTGCAGTGACATAACTTCATTCCAATGTTGTAACATCATACCCCATAGACTCACACTGACATCATTTTGAAAACTTTGAGAGGATGCTTTGTACTATTTAAAGGAAATTAAGCCTAAGTATAAACATTATTGAAATTTTGCTACCCTTGTTCTCCCCTCATTACTCCAGTGTAAATTAGAAGGCGTTTAAATGAAACCCATGGAGTTAAATAAATTTATTTCAGGCCTGTCCATTTAAAAGAATAATCTCTACCCTTAATTCAAGCAAGATCTGATAAAATAATCTGTCTCTAGATACTTTCCAAATGTAATTTTCTTGGTTATGCATGTAGCTGTGTTGATTTAAAAAACAGAGGACGGAGGTAGGAGGCAGTTTCCAAATCTCTGCATCTTACTTCAGGACATCTGCAACTGTTTCCATAATTCTGGTGTTACCCTGAACTGTTCATATATAAGACTGTGGAAAACAAGTCTTGAGACTTTTGTGTTCTTTGTATGTTATATCTTATCTAAGTACACACGGACTCGGGTTTCCAGCATAACCAAGAGTCACAAAGCAGAAGGAAGCTGAAGCACACTACTATAGGCAGCCAGCTAGTATCTTGGGCCACCTGTGCTTTGCCTAAGTTTTGTGAAGTTTTTTAGAGAATCCTGACAGGTCTTGTGAATGAAATCAGTCAGGGATGGTTGCAGGAATGTTACCTAAATATTGCCAGCTCACAGATATTTTTACTGTAAGCCCTTTAACTCTGTTATAGATGCTAGTAACTAAGAGATTCATCTCTGAGGTAATTTTCCCATAGAAGCTATAGCTGTGCCACTTCCAGTGATAGGTCAATGTAAGCAGTTATACAGCAGGATAGAGTTGGCAATGTACTTACTGCCTGGGATTTCAGATCCTTAGTTAGTGTTTATTCCCTTACTGTGTTATTTAATTCCAATTTATATGAAACTAAAAATTGTTTGCCTTTAGACTGTACCACATATGCAATCTGAAAAGAAATTGAGCTGGAATTTGACAACAGTGAGAACATCGTGTTGCTACAAGAGATAAGGGTCAAATTTGAGGGGGAATTGATGGTAGAGTGAGGCTATGTGACAGTTGCAGTGCAGAGACTTGCTGGCACTCAGCACTAAGATGGGGAGAGTGTGAAAAAGAGTGAAATAAAATATACAAATGATGCATTTTTCAGAGACGACTGCTGTACAAGTAAAAAAGCCTATATAAACCTAGACTGAAATTAATAAAAAATAGCTGTTAGAATGAGTGTATAATATGCTCATATTCTCTATAGTTAAGTATTGTTAAATATGAATTGTTAACGACTATCTGTTCACCAGGTACGTGACAAATAATAGCGGAGGAATAGACATACGCGTATCATGACCTTTACTCTTAAATGTTGGTCAGCTCATGTTTTTTGCCTTACTGTGCTCTGCCTACAGGGTGTGTGAATCTAGGAGGGCATCTTTCAAAAGAGGAGAAGGTCACCTAGTTGAATGGAGCCGTAGAGGTAGAACTGTATAAATTAGGGGAGGGGGAGGAAGTCTTTTTCTCTTCTTAACCTATTCTGTTCATTATTTGTCCTTTTGTCCATGTACACGTCTCCATATATGTGACATACCCCAGATGAGGCAGGAGTGACATTGATCTGAAGCGCAGAGTTCCTCACTGCTTATGATAAGTAGTGAGGGTGTAAGGTGCTTAATGCAATGTGGTGCTCTCCTGCAACTCCTGAAGGGAAGGAGGTGGAGTCTGGAACGGTGGAAAGATTCCTACTGGAGAGACCATGAGTGGGAGGAGGTGGGATTACAGCTCCTGCCACACTACACCATGGGGGGAAGCAATCGGAGGCCAAGCCTTCGCTCCATGGTCCAGAACTTTTTGGAAGAGAGTAAGACTAGAAGATCTGTTTCAGTATATTAGGAATAAATTTACATCTCTGTAGAGTTAGATTATGCTACTTAGATTTTGGGGCAAATTAACCAAGTTACTTTTAGGGTGTGAGTTAACAGCATGTCAACTACTCCACAAGTCAGTCTTTCACCTTAAGCTAAATGTTAAGCAATAGTCCCTACTGCACTGGTACTAAAATTGTATTGCAACTATTTGAGGACTCTTTTGGCCTCAGAATAGCAGAGAGCTAGGAGAAGGGAGTGAGAACAGTTCCCTGTTTTCTCCTCCTTGCCATTTTGGAGCACTGGATTGCCATGGGGCACTTGTACAGAGAAGGCTTGTGCCCTTCTCCGTTTCTGTATTTATTCCTTTGTGCGTCCATTCTTTGGCAGGTTTTAATTTTCTCTCACCTATAATGCAGAGAGCAGATTTCCCTAAAGCTTGTGGGTTTGTGGAAAGTGAATGAAAAAAACAGCCTGTAGAGGAAAGATGGAGCAAAAATGGATGGATTAAATTATTGAAATGTAACCCACCCTTTTAATGTGACAAACGTACCTCAGTGGTGTTTACTAATTCCTTTTGCTATTAGAAGTGATTTTGTAAGCAATGTCCTCACTGTAGCCACATTTTAATGAGTCTTTTTCATAGAGAATAGTATAAAGGAATAATTTCCTTCTAACAGACTGCATTGTTAAATATATTTAATGATAAGACTAGACAATAACATGTAACCTTTTGAATTAGTCAGAATAAAGGTCCAATTAATTTCTTTAGGTCTCTACTCTAGGATCACTAAGCAACCAAGGACAAATGGCTTTATGTCTGGCTGGTACATTGTATTGCTTTTAAAAAGAGCATTAGTTCTTTGGCACAGGAATAAATGGAGCATATTATAAGCATATTATAGATCCTCTTGAATCAGGACACATTTCGAGATTTTGGCACATGATCGCTCCAGGCCAGTGTATTCACATGGCTGGGACTTCCCCAGTTTTAGATTTCTCACTTTAATTAAACTTCATAACTCTCGTAATTACAGTGCATCACGTTGATGTTGTTCTTTTGTGTGTGCTTGTTGATATTTTTTTATTATTATTTTCTTAATAAGCTGCAGTCCCACTGAGATAGGGGCTTAGTGCACATTGAAGTTATACCCTACAGTTGCTGCATTTTCGAGCACATGTAGGTGGCTAGATAAGCACCGACCAATTTCATCTGCAGGCATTCAGTGAGGAGTCATGATAATGCATGTATTAGTCTTAAAAACTCCTTTTAATTTCAACCATGGCTACTCTCTGATTGGTTTACATCAGTTATTGCAAACTGTACTTTCTAATGGTGATGTTTTACCCACATAGATTCAAAGATCCTATTTTTGAATAGCTGGCAAGGCAGTACACAGAAGAAATGGAAAAAAATAAGTCTTGTTATGCCCAGCCTAGACACCTGAAGTATAGAATTACAGTATATTTACTTGCTGAAGGTCATGAGCAAAGTATGTCTTAGAGCTTATAACTAAACCTACATCTCTCTCGTAAGTTTGAGTAAGTGAAATGGTATTATAGTCATTGTATATTATTTACTCCATTGGGTTGGATCAGACTCCCCAGCACTCTGCCAGTCCCCACAGTTATGCCACTAAGAGGTAAAAAGTCTGAGTAATCAAGGCATTATTGAACTTTTCATCAAAAAAATTCTAGGGAACTTCTGCACTTGAAAATGTGCAGGTTACTCTGAGAATGTCCAGAAAAATAAAAATCTCACTGGCATTCTTTTGTTGGGGCCCTCTCTGAAGAGTAGGGTTTTTGTTTGAGTGTTATTGTTGCTTTCCTGGAAAAAGATGTATGAAATAACTTCCTATGTAAATTCCAAAGCCAATGTCATCTCAGTATAGCACAGATTGAAGGAGATAAAGAGATGCTGCTAGATGCAACAGAGAACATTATGGTTGTGAGAACTTCCCTTGGTACAGCTTCAAGCTTTTCAAGGTGGATGTCTAAGCCCAGACACACAGCAGGAGCTGTTGCCATCAGCTTCAAGTTCAGTATAACAGTTCTTGCTTGGTGATTGTTACTTGTGATGTAATTCAGCTTGTGGAAATCAAATATGTGGATACAGGAAGAGAGAAAGAATCTTTTTCAAAAACCTCTTCAAATTAAAGGTAAGCTTGAATGGAAATTGAAAACAGGGACATGCTTATCCTTTCAGGTATCTGTGCTTGAAACAATGGGTTTGTGTTCTGGCTTAAACCCAGAGAGGAGGTTTTCCTCTGTTTCCAATGATCAAACAGAAATTATACCCTCTTTTCCATCCTAGGAAAACACAGTCTTTGTGATTCCGTCTCATAGATAAGGTATAAGATATGTTGCCACTGTGCAGGCCTCCTTGCTCCAGTCTGTGAAACACCTCAGGCTATTGCCTTTCCTTTCGCTTACTTGGTAGTGTCAACCAAGCGAGGAAGGTACTGATGTCAAATGAGCTTATAGACTGCAGAAAATTATCTAAAGCCGAGGTGCTGGTTATGCTGATCAGTGCAGAAGACTTCTACTTTGTCAAATATTTTTTTTAGTTCTGCAGAGAGATAAATCTGCAAACACAAAATACATGGTATTCAGTTTCTTGTCATCTGTTAAGGCGTCTGGAAACTTTTAGTTTTCACGGCACAGGCAAGTGAAGAACTTCTAACTATCCTTTGTGAGATCTTCACCTGTCCTGAACATACTTTTTTTTGTTCCTTTCTCTCATGTGTTTGTGGTCTTTGTCTGCCTCCTTGTGATACCCTTTATAATTGCAATCCTGATGTGTTTGGTGGTTTTAGTTTTGAGGTTGTTTGTTGTGAGTTTTTTTTGCATAGGCCACGCTAAGCAATTGTGGTGATTCTAGGCATGCCCTTTTGTATTTATTTCATAAGAATGATGCCCTTGAGAGGCTCAGTAATGAACAGAAGAGTGTGATCCCATACTTGGTCATAATTTTTGCTTCGCCTAAGTGATAGCTGATGCTCTCATACTGACTAGTCAGTATGATGCTGTCATACTGACTCACCATTGCTGACTAGGTTTTTAATGTTGTGACTCAGTAAGATATTGCACTGTCCTAAAAGTGGCATTTTGTTACTCCAGGGAACAACATTTTCTATTTTAAGTGATGTTATATTTGTAGTATGGGATGCACAGCTCTGAAAAGTAGCTGTTTCACTAAAAAAGGTTTGAAAATAAAATAGTTAGAACCAAATCCAACTGTAAAAAATCCTGGTATTTGGGAAATATAAATAAATTATTCTGTTATATGTCTGTGTGACTTATCACATGCACATCACTTCCATGGGCAGACATGGAGAAGAATTCTGCAGATGAAGGTGGGTTTTTCAATTTGGTTGCAGGAAATATTTTCTTTTATTTGGCTGTTTTGAGGCTGTTATTCAGGAAATTAAGGGAGACAGAATGAGTCTTGGGGAAAAAAGCTAGAAAACAGATGGCACTTTAGGGTTCAAAAGAACATTTTCTTGTACTTCTGCAATGTTATAACACGAGCGTGTTCACATGCAACCCACACACATTTGCATGGTGAAATCCTAGATTCGCTGAGTTCAGTGGCAAAATCTAAATGGATGGTACATGAATACACTCTGTAAATGACTTAATATCCTTAAAAGAATGTAAATTAGGAGAATCTTGATAGTCTGGATAAAATTAATTCCTTTTGAATTTAGAGAGGTTTCTGTTTTAAATTTGTGTGCCATTTATAAGCGGCACTTGTATTTTTATTTCTCATTAAGTTTTGCCTAACTCATTCTGAGCAGTATCTCACTGCTCCAATATATGATTTCAGTGATACTCCTTGAGGACTAAAACCTTACTTAACTTTAGAAAGTGAGACAGAATTGTCCCCTTAGCTATTTGTTTTTAAGAGAGATTTTCCAAGGCTCAGAATGCTAATAGAAACATTAAATACCTACAATTAAACTGTTGGGGGTTTTTTTAATCCAAAGGTAAAAGTAAAACTTTTTCTTTCTTTTTAAGCAGTCACTTGTAGATTTATTTTGGCAGCCTCATGCTTATGTTTTTGAAATGGTTTTTCTGAAAGACAGTCTTCCATTCCCCCCCATTATTTGATCTTAGTACATCTGGTTTTCCATGTCTCCATCCAGAGACAGCATTTTCCAGTTTACTCTTTCTCTTTCACTTAACCTCATAAACTCTGTCTGATTTCTTTTTCTGTATTTAATCTGTTTGCCATATCATCTCTTCTGCCGAGTGTTGCATAAAATATTTCTTATGAGTCAGTGCTGTAGCTAGAAGCAACTAGATTTCTGTGAAGTCTCCCACATTTCAGTTAGATAGAGACTAGGTGGTCTTTGTGGCTGGCCCACACGTAAATATCTGGAGGGGAAGCAACAAGAAGGTGTCACCCTCATTGTCCTCATAGTCAACCAGATGCAGGGTCTCACCCAAAGTCCTCAGAAATGCACAGTCCCTTTACCTATGAATGCCGTTCTGAACACGACTCCCACATCTAATGAATTTTCCTTGACAATATTTCTCCTTGTCCAAGAAATAAAAGCCTCCACTTGTCAGAAATTCACTTGTCTGTTAATGAATAAACAAGTGTGTTTACTTCTGTCTGCATCTGAGTCATTTCTCGCACAAAAAGTCCTCGCCTACGCAGGATGCTTTTTTCAAAGAGCAACCGAGGTCTGGTGTTAATTAGATACCAAGCATGTACTAGTCCCAAATTGTATAAAATTGTGTCAGACAGAAACTAAAAGTAAGGTTTGAGGGAAAGTTTAATCAAGAGTGAGAATCCCAAATGTCCAAACTCTCATGTTATTTACATCAGTACGCATCCAAAGATGTATCTTGATTTCAGTTACGCAGGAATACTTTGAGTAATGATTTTAATGAGTCTGCTATATTCTGAAAACAGAAATAAAGTCTGTAGTTTCATTAAGTGCAACATTTGTGCTACAGACAGTACTTTAATTTGACCTTCCCCAGCGCTTTCCCTTTGTAAAAATGGTTTACACAATTTTGCATTTTCCTTGACCTCTAGAGGTCAACAGGCTGTTGACCTTAATGTTTCTGTGCCATGCAGGATTTATGTGGCTGTGGTTATCGCCCTCTAAGCCAATTCCTGGCTTCTTCAGGTATGTGAAAAGTGTCTAAGCTTCCATTGTGTTACAATCTAGAGCTTTGCAAATGAGGTGGGCTCCCTGCATGTGTATTCAACCCAGAGCTGAACCAGTGGAACAGGCAATTTTCTTCATTAGTTTCTATCCATGTGCATTAGTGGTTTATGCCATTATACCAAACACGTTCACTGCATCTCTTGCCAAGAACAAATAGAGGGAGGAGATTGCAATTTTGCAATGTGAAAGGGGAAAAATTCGAGTTTCTTTGCCTGATTATTTTGCAGAAGGCAAGATGTTATTTCATGGGTTCTAAGTATCTTGAATGGCAGAATCACTTTGGAAATGCTACTCCCCAAGCTGGGGCTTTTACGCTAATCAACTGCTTGTTCCTCAGTGCCTCGGGCTAATGGGATCTTTCCATTCACTTCACTGTGCAAGTGGACTTTTCTTCTTTCCAACCCCATTCCTATAAAATTCTCAGTTTCACCGACACCGCCTTCCATATACGTCTTTGTGTCTCTCTCAGGAACTGATGTCAGATATAATGTGCGATTCTCTTGATCACTGCTCCATAGTTTCAATCTCTACTGTCTCTTCAGATGACTGAGTGTCAGCTAAAAATCATCTCTGTGCTAGATCCTATAATTTGTGGGACAGTGTTGTCACTCACGCTTCCAGTTTGTCCTTTCAGTCTTTAAATTGTCTCTTAATAGTTTCAGTAATTACTGTTAGTTGTCCCGAGATCTCCCTCTCCATCCTTTAATATTCCATGTCTTGTATCAGTTCAGGACTTCAGTATGCTGCTTGATTCTCGCTTACTGTTAGATGCCTGATGGAAAGAAACTTTCTTTCCTCTGGCTTTTAAGTACTGCTGTTTCTAATGCTTCAGCGGCTGTTTCTAGGTCACCAGTTTGTTGTCATCTCACTCATCCCTGCATCCTGGGACACCCTGTTTTCTACTTTCCCATTCTGTCACCACCCTGCTGTTACTGTACTTCTGATAAATCCACAATTGCTGATCTTCGTTGTTACCTGTGTATGCTGTTAGATTAGATTTCCAGGAGCATTGTTTTCAGCAATTGCTGTTGCACCTTTTGGGAAGCTGTGTGCTGTTCTAGTATGATCTGCTGCTGAAATATCAAATGGAAAAATCTTCTGGCACATCATGCCCGGTACCAGTGTAAACATGCCATTTGCCTGTTCTCTGGCTGCTTTTAAGTGGAGGTCATGGTCTTAGTTATTGTCCGTTATTTCCCTCGGATTGTATGAGGCTGTAGTCATTGAACATTCTATTTATTCTGGTTTCTTAGACACCCTGTGTCCTCGTGCTCAAATATATGTTTCCTGGCTTCTTTCAGACCTTTATAAACTGCCCACTTTGAGCAACTGTTTGTTATAAATGAGGATGTAACTAAGAAGCCATCTCGACTTTTCCACATACGTACCTCAACTAGGGGAAAGCTCTAGGAACAATTTATAAACTCTTTCCCCTTGGTATTGGGTTTCTAACCTGATTACATGCTAGTTTGCTGAGCTGTGACTAAATCTAAAAGTATTTTTGTTTTCATTTCATATTGCTGTGATGCTTGGTGAGAAGGATTTGCCTTCTGCATAAACAATAACAGAGGAGCAGGATTTAGCTCTATGCAAGGGTGAAAGGTAGAGACTTTGATACACTTGTTAGCACTGCCCTCAGATTTTTAAAGGGTTGTACAAGTTCCACTTGCCTTCCTGCTAGAGTGAATTTACAGTCATGTATGAATTATACGCCACTTAAGCAGTATTAAAGCATTTTAACTTTCTTCAGCAGGTGACCAGGTAATATAGGTCATACCAACCAGATATGTTAATATATGAAACCTTTGTTTCTGGGCTACAACAGTCCAATTTCAGTCAAATCACTAGACACTTACTTTTTGTGCCTCTCTGTCTTCAGCAGGATACAGATCTCTTCAGTTCCCAGTTGCATCATCGGCCCTGGGCTGAAAATGTGACATCTTATAACAGTGTTTCATAAGCATTAGAAAGACAGAGCTTTGACTGATAACGTGGTTTAACAACTTGAGTAAGTATTGGAAAAATAAATTGAAGAGTTGTGAGGTGGAAATCTCAAATGAGGTCCAAAGATCCTCTAGCAGGAACTTGCAAATGGAATAAAGAAGGTTTGAAAAGAAATGGAGTCCCAAGAGGCAAGGGTGTTCTCATTTCAGGTTAGCTTTACTTGCCCTCCTTTTGCTTAAGTTCTTCACGGGAAGGAGTGCTTTTGCAAGTTGCTGAATGGACAGTTGATGGATGGACAGTAACGTCAGTCTAGAAAAAGGAAAAATAAACATGCAAGAGAAATAACTCATTAATTATATAAGGGTGAGTTGGGTGAAAGCAATTCACTTTCCTATTCTAAAAGAAGAGAACTCTCCAGGGTCATTCAGTGAAGTAAGAAAGTTGCTGCTGTTATGCAACATTTCATAGAAATATCTGTGAAATGAAAAGGGCAATAAGAGGGCTGCTTTGCGAGGAGTGGATTTAGTTAACAAAGGACATGGTGGATATGGCTATAAAGCCCTTATCCTTGAGGCTTCTTCAGAAAAGGAAAATGAAACTTACTTATTTTAGCAAAAGGGTCAGGTTCAGATTTCAGACAGACATGACCCAAAATACATTTTAAAGAATTGGACAAATTCCCATTGACTTCAGTAGGAACTGGATCTTAATGAAAATGTTGTGTAACTGGTCTCATTCAGTTTTGTTAGATTTCATTATGTTTCCTCTGAGACCTTTCGGTGCATATGTTAGTTAGTCTGCTAGGAGACCAGGAGTTAAGTACCTCACATAGATCATTTTAATATCAATGTTTAAGTATTTAGAAGCTTGCAAGCATTATACTGTAAGTATTGTTAGGGAGCCTTCTGGTTTTAGAATCATAGAGTGATTTGGGTCAAAAGGGACCTTAAAGAGAGATCAGTTAGTTCCAACCCCCCTGCCATTGGCAGGGACACCTCCCACTAGACCAGCTTGCTCAAAGCCCCATCCAGCCTGGCCTTGAACAATTCCAGGGAAGGGGGATCCACACCTTCCTTGGGCAGCCTGTTCCCATGCCTCATCACCCTCACAGTAAAGAATTTCTTCCTAATATCTGATCGAAATCTCCCCTCTTTCAGTTCAAAACTGTTACCCCTCATCCTATCGTTCCATTCCCTGATAAAGAGTCCCTCCCCAGATTTCCTGTAGGTCCCCTTTAGGTACTGGAAGGGGCTACAAGGTGTCCCCGGAGCCTTCTTTTCTCCAGGCTGAAGAACTCCAACTCCCTTAGTCTGTCTTCATAGAAGAGGTCCTCCATCCCTCTGATCATCTTCGTGACCCTCCTGTGGACCCTCTCCAACAGGTCCATGTCCTTCTTATGTTGGGGGCCCCAGAGCTGGACGCACCACTGCAGGTGGGCTCTCACCACGGTGAAGTAGAGGGGCAGAGTCACCTCCCTCAACATGCTGGCTGTGCTCAATTACCTTAATCAGAGAGGGGCATCAATGTCATTGATGTTAAACTTCTTTTCTTACTGAAACTCATTTTGGTTTGGCTTTTTTTTTTTTCAATCACAAAGTGAAAAAGATACAAAGTCCTACTAATTTTGGAGAAGGAATAGGAGATGAAAGCCTATCTGTTGTTGAGTAGGCTTCCAAAATTTGGAGAGCGGATCTTCACTTTATTTCTATACTTCAACATTTCCATTTCTACTTTACTGAAAAATCTGTTAATAGGTATGTGTGAAACAATAGGTAATACCTATTTAATTTAATACTATACTGCAATAATACTATATAATAATAATAATGAACTATAGTATGTGATATTATATTGTACATTAATACTATAAACTGCTACCACTTTACAAATGATGAAGAATTTCTACATCGTTTTTGAGGCTCAACTGTGTAATAGAAAACTGACAAGTGTCTTGGTAGGAAAGACAATTTAATGAAAACACAGATATAACATAATTCAAATCAAATATTTTTCCCTTCATAGAATAGTGGCTGTTAAAGGTGTCTGTTGATTGCCCGCTAAACGTTATGAGTAGCTCATTATGTCTCGACTTACTTAAGGAGAGGTGGTGCTTTTTTTTAAAAAAAGCTAAGTCTCACTGTTAATGTGAGTCTGATGTGTGTATCTGAAGCATTTGGAGTTGAATATGGTAAATGGTACCGAAATATGTCCTTGTACCCTAAATCCTTATTTGTTGTGTGATGATGCCTTTGGGCAATGATCAGGATTCCTGCCAGTGATAGCGTTTGTCTTAAAGATGGCATTATAATATATTGCACCACTAACATTTCTTCTTTTATCTTTAGCACTCTAATATAGTAACAGTTCTTGCCTAGGAGAATGTATGGAAATTAGTATTCAGCTCAGAAAGGCTCACTTACTAGATTTTAACTTCAAAACCAATAAGAATAAGCCTAAAACCACTGTCTTTACTGTGGCTGACCTCCTAAATGAAAGTCCCATCTGCAGAGAGATAAGCCTATGGTCCTCTCTGGTGAATTTTGTTTGACTAAGTGAAGCGATAACCAAATTTTGAAAAGGAGAAAAGCAGATACTTACACCTGCCATTTTCTGTTTCATATTTCTCACATTTAAATTGCCTTTTGGGTATTTACATGTGCAAATGATTATTTTGATGCCTTTTGTATTTGCATACACAAAGTCTATTTGTTCTTTTGATCTGAAACCAACTTTGAAAAAATGACTCCATGAATTATAGAAGGCTTCTGATCAATATTTAGTGTAAGGCCTGGTCTATATACGCTTTGAAGCCTCTATGGCTGCCTCATCTGGAAAATCTATCAGGCTTCAATGACTGATCAGCTGCCACTGAAAATCATTCCAGCTGGCACTACACTGATAGAATTTTTTGTACCACCTGTTTAAGTCAATACTTCTTTCGGTGTCATCCTCCCCCATATGTGAGTCGATAGACATGGAGAATATAATTGTGGTGGTGTTGCTGAAGCAATTGGGAACTTTATTAGCTCCTTGTTCGGTGAGAAATACCACTCAACACAAAGAAATAAAAGTTGTTCTGCCCCAAAATGGACATTTAGGGATTCTGATGAATGCCTCCATTCTGGCTTATTTTCCACCTTTAATATTTAGTATAAAATAAGGAGTGTTTGCATTTGGTTTCTTTCAGAAATATAGACTTGAACCAACAAAGCTTATAAATAATTTATAAAGTAACATCCATCCCAGTCTTTGTTTATACAACATAGTATAAGAGATTGTTTCAATAAACTGAGTGGATACCTGTTAATGTGTTCGATACAGCCCGTGATATAACATTAAAATGAAATTCTTTATAATTGAGAAAGTGTGTTAATTATAAGACCCAACTCTAGCACAGCTAGAAATATTGTGACAAGCAATTAGTCAAACAAGTATGCTCTTGACATCTATTTTTCAAGCTGAGCTTTTTTATAATGCTTTTTACAACTAAGTGAGATTCAATGTGATTTACTACATATAAATCCCTGAAAATGAGAAGGAGATGTTAATCCAGTGAGCTGTCTCTTTTCCATGTCATTATCATGGTGTCTGCAGAGAGGGGAAGTGCAGGCTTCTTTATTGGGGTTTTAGAACGACAACACAGAAACTCAGTGGAGGTCCCTAAACAAATCCAGATGCAATGACTGGAGTGATCAAGCTGCATCATTTGGAACTTTTAAAACTAGTAGACATAATCCAAAACATTTTTGTATAATTCTATATCAAGAGGGGTCCTAGGCAAAATGTGACGTAATGAGGGATGACAGGGAAAAACGAGCAGTGCATTCCTCCTGTTTTTCAAGTAAGGAAAGATTTTTTTATTTATTTTTTTTTTTAATACAATCATATCAAAGGATAATTCAGGTTGGAAGCAACTAAAACACTATTGCATGCCAAAATGCACATTAATATGCTATAAGTAGATTACTTCAGTGTGGATGAATAATTAATATCTGGAATTGGCTACATAATTTGCACTTTTTCAGATTTGCAGAGTTGAGGTTTGAGTTCCTTAGATATGCACTTAGGCACATAAGTGAGTTCTTAAAAGTCTAAAATAAGCTTCCTGTTTTATCAGGCTCAAACTTTTCTCTAAAAAGACAACACATACAAATTCAATGACAAAAGGGGAATGAAAGCCAAGAAAAGAAATAGGTGGAGGAAAGCTTTCCAGCTGGAAGCTAGTTTTCTTCCATATCCTCTTGGGAATTGCTCCCACAATCCCTTGTGTCCATAAGGGTGAACTCTAGCACGTAGCAGCAGTAATATCTTTTATAAAATGTGTGCTACAATGGCTGCAACTTTTTAAAATAGGATTGTATCTAAATCTAACCTGATTGATGTTCAAATCTGATGATACAGCAGGATTTTGCAATAAATTTTACAATGAACTCTAGAGATGAAGTTGTATAATCTCTGCTAACAAGGTGGTTTTAACATCTGTAATTATGTGGCTTGCGGCAATTAATCAGGAGACTATTACATGTTCTTGGTGGTGTTTTCAGGTCACTGAATTCTCAGAGAAGTAGAAAAACTTCATATAACTACAAATATCTGAAAATTCACTTCCCTGTTTGAATGTATTTAGAAGACTTGGTGTAAATGCCAACTAAGACTTGCTACTGAATTTACTACATGGGCATGTACTGGAAATGAGTAAACTGTCAAATGATAGCATTAATGATTACGGAAATATGAAGTTGCTATACATCCCTATTAAGAACCACTAATCCATCGTTCACAGGGCAGCACTGCAGCTCTTTCTCTTTTGCCCAATGCCCCTGCACTTGCTTATGTCAGGTCTCCTCAAAACCTCCAGGGAGCAGGTGGGAATCCTAATGCCAAGCTGCTACTGGCTTGTCCCCATCAGAGGCCAGCCTCTCTCAGCATGTGCAGCACGTCTGTGTAGTTTCCCTCAACTTCTTTTTTTAATCAAACCCATTTTCAGACCATTAAGATCATCTAGTCCAACCATCAACCTAACTGATAAAAAACCATCACTAAACCATGTCCCTCAGCACTGTATCTACCCATCTTTTAAACGCCTCCAGGGATGGTACCTCAACTTCCCTGGGCAGCCCATTCCAAGGCTTAATAACCCTTTCAGTGTAAAATTTTTCCTAATATCCAACCTAAACCTCCCCTGGCACAACTTGAGGCTATTTCCTTTTGTTCTATCACCTGTGACTTGGGAGAAGAGACCGACCCCCGCCTCTCTACACCCTCCTTTCAGGCAGTTGTAGAGAGCGATAAGGTCTCCCCTCAGCCTCTTTTTCTCCAGGCCGAACAACCCCAGCTCCCTCAGCCTCTCTTCATAACACTTGTGCTCCAAACCCCTCACCAGCTTTGTTGCCCTTCTCTGCCAACAATCCAGCAACTCAATTGTCTTTTTTGTGGGAAGGGGCCCAAAACTGGACACAGCACTTGAGGTGGGGCCTCACCAGTGCCCAGTACAGGGGGACGATCACCTCCCGAGTCCTACTCCCCACGCTGTTCCTGACACAGGCCAGGATGCTGGTGGCCTTCTTGGCCACCTGGGCACACTGCTGGCTCACATTCAGCCCACAGTCGACCAACACCCCCGGGTCCTTTTCTGCCGGGCAGCTCCAGCCACTCTGCCCCAAGCCTGTAGCGCTGCCTGGGGTTGGTGTGACCCAAGGGCAGGACCCAGCACTTGGCCTTGTTGAACCTCATCCCGTTGGCCTCGGCCCATCCATCCAGCCTGTCCAGACCCCTCTGCAAAGCCTTCCTACCCTCCAGCAGGTCGACACTCCCACCCAACTTGGTGTCCCCTGCGAACTGACTGAGGGTGCGCTCGATCCCCTCGTCCAGATCACCGGTAAAGATGTTAAAGAGAACCGGCCCCAACACCGAGCCCTGGGGGACACCACTCGTGACCGGCCGCCGACTGGATTTCACTCCATTCACCACCACTCTCTGGGCCCGGCCTCCAGCCACTTTTTAACCCAGCGCAGAGTCCTCCCGTCCAAGCCACGGGCAGCCAGTTTCTCCAGGAGGAGACTGGGGGAGACTGTATCAAAGGCCTTGCTAAAGCCCAGGTAAACAACATCCACAGCCTTTCCCTCAGCCACCGAGCGGGTCACTTTGTCACAGAAGGAGATCAGGTTGGTCAAGCAGGACCTGCCCCTCATGAACCCGTGCTGGCTGGGCCCGATCGCCTGGGTGTCCTTCATGCGCCACATAAGGGCACTCAGGATGGTCTGTTCCATGACCTTCCCAGGCACCGAGGTCAGACTGACAGGCCTGGAGCTCCCCGGATCATCCTTCTGATGCTTCTTGTGGATGGGCATCACATTTGCTTGACGCCAGTCAGCTGGGACCTCCCCAGTTTGCCAGCACTGCTGGTAAATGATGGAAAGAAGTAACAATATTGGGCCGGATTTTCAGTTCCTGTAAAACAGAATAGATTTTTTTTTCAAGTTAGTAAAACTATGCTCATTTATATGAGCTTAATATCTTTACGTGCAGCCTAATATCTCTTTAATAAGCCATAAAGCTCTCTAACCTATTTGTGTGAAAACCAGAACCCTTTAGACTATATTTCACTTTGATGCCAAAGTCCTATGCAATGACAGCTTAGTTCACCTAATTTTTATTGACTATTTTTCATGTTATCTCTTGATACGGCCTTAATGCATACCAAAACAATCTATAATGTCTCCCTCTGTGATGCTATCGTCTGGTCATCTGCTTCACTATAGATTCTGCTTAAACACAGATTCGAGAGGGAACAGCTTTAGCGACAGCCATGCTTCAGACACAACTGACATAATGACGATTTACAGCAGTTGTAAACATACGTTAAATGTTATTTTAGGGAAAGGGTTTTCTCAGTTTCAATGGGCTGGATAGCAGCGTATGTCATTAATTTATTTACATTGATAACTGACTAATAAACTTTATTACTGTAGAATCCAACTTTTTCTTTCTCAGAGATCTCATGCAATGGAAAGGCTGAATTGGGTGGATAGTATAATCTCAAAAGTTTCATCTTGAGCTGAAGTATGTTGAGAGGAAACTGCTTTTTCAGTTAGAAAGTAGAGCAAGTTATTTTATTCTTCTCCTTTTTTTTTTTTTTTTTTTCCTGGTGAGAAATCCTTTATACTTCTGTGAACCTGGAGAATTCTGAAGCTAGCAGAATTATTCTGGATTTGTGCTGGTGTTACTAAAATCAAAATACAGCCGCAGGAGTAAAATGGGGCTTTTGTGGCACAGCACAGCATGAACAATGACTATATTTGGGATGTAGGAAAACCCAGTCTCTATAGAAAGCAAGCATTCAGTGAATTTTATAATAGTATAATAATACAAAGAGAAAGCAAAAAGAGGGGAAAACCAAAAGATGTACATTTAACCTGAGCATCAGGAAATAACATACCAGCAGTAGGTTTTATTTGTCTGCACAGTAATCCCTAAGGGCAACTGAACCAAATACACTTTTTGCTAACTTTCCATTCCTAACCCTTAATCAAAAGTCCAGATACTGGCTGCTCTTGGAACGTGAACCCCCCTGTGACAATATGTGGAAGCTGAAATACAGCAGCAACAGTTAACTCCTTCCCACAACCGCATCACATGTTGCAGTGGACCGAAGTCGGGCCTTTATGTGAAAAGGTCTTTATGTGAAAAGGTCTTGGGGCATTTCTCAAATGCTTTTTTAGGCATTCGAAGAGGAGAATGTTGCTAAATAAAATTCTGTAGACTCTTTTGTCTCGAGGCTGTGTCACCGTTTGAACTGCAGTTTTCTAACTTGATGTAAAAACCTTTTGCTTCTGCCATGATGTATTGTCCAGACTAAAGACTTGATTCAAATCTCATGCCGTTGAAGGCTGATCGTACCATCGTCAGTTCAAAACGAAGTCTTGAAACTAAAATACAAAGCTTGAGAGGAAAGAGAAAAAGCGTGATTGGTGAAGACGTGAGGCTGGTTATTTCTTACCCATGTAAATCTAGAGAAAACCCTCACTTACAGCTATTGCAGAGGCTCCTACAACCCAGAGCAACAGCACAGGCAGTCTCAGTAGCTGAGAGATGGTAATTAAACAAAGAGTACTTGAGCGTGTTCTCATTAGGATGAATCAGAAGTAACATTATTTTTCAGTATCTCTAAAGCTGAATTGCCTTCCCACCGTGTTTCACACAAAAACCAAAATGCAGAAACAGGAATCTCCTTGCAGTAAAATGAAAACTTTCTAACAAGAATTCATTTGCAGCTGCTTATTTAAATGAAGAATTTGATTCTTTATAAGCTTATCCTAATTTTCAAACTTCAGAAAGTTGTACAGCTTTCCATGCTTTCTTCACTCCAGGTGAATCTGTCGCCTCACGTAACAGAAGTCAAATAACATATTTTTAGGCTGGGGAGTTTGTTTGTTTGTTGGTTGGGGTGGTTGGTTTTTTGGTTTTTTTTTGGAAGAGTTGCTTTTTTTGCCTTTTGTTTTCTGTGATTTTGTTTGATTGGGAATGTTTCTTGCTTTGTTATCTATGCTATGTGTACTAACCTGAATTGTGCTACGTTACAAAAGGCTTACGTGCCACCTGCAAAGTCTCAGCTGCAAATACTGCCAGCTCTCGCGGGAGTTTTGGACACGTAGAAGAGCCCATATACACATCACAGCCATAAATCCACCTCATTACCCAGACTACATTAAACATCTTCTGGCATGCCTTTTACGGGGCCGATTTTTAATTTCTGGTGCTAACAACTAAATGATGCTTAGCATTTCATAAGATGTACTAACCAAAGCGCTTTTCAATGTGTGATTTATGATGTGGCTTCGGTAGAATATACTGCTTTATGATACCTCACTGGTATTTATTTATTTGACCGTTCTGTGTGGAGAACCGGAGGAGAGAAATGACAGTGAAATTGCCAACTGAACTCACCGGTGCAGACGTTTGTACTTGGTGAAAAGTTTTATTTGAGTTTAGGCAGAAAATGAGTGTGGATCTGGAGGATATATGCTAGAGAAAGGTACGTAATTTGGCGGTTAGATACCTCTCTCAACCTGAAATTGCTTTGTAGGTCAAGCCCCAGTGTTTCTGGAATAAAGACTGCAAGCGTAAGCAGTACTGAGCTTTCCCGCTAGAAAGAGCCTGGGGACTTTTCTTGTATTTTCTTTCTTAACTCAGCATAAATTCAGGTATCTCCAAACAGTTCCAGATACGCTATTTCTGATGTCCCTCATTTAGACTGATTTAATTACAACAGTAGACTGTTTTAATCGGAATGTACGTCAGCAATACTAAATTGTTAAACGAAATGGAACTTCATTTTCTTAAATAATTATTTTGATATTTTAGGAGATGGAGGTGATTGTTTTGGTGGTTTGCTCTTCACTAGTCCTTTTCTATAGATCACTATCCTATAAAGAAAAGCCAGTTTCAAGACATATAAAATGGTATCTTTACTAACGTATTTTCAAAAAATTTACCTCAAAAATATTCATGTTCCCTAATGCGTTTAGACTAAACACGTGAAGAACAGGATCACTCAGTGCTGCAGGACTAGAAAAGCACGTAGCGTTGTTTACATAAACTAGGAAAATCTTTAGTTTTACATCCCATCTAATTTTCTTACATTTTTTTAAATTTGCTTATTAAATTCAAATAAAACCATTCTAGTATTTCTTTTCCTTTCCTTTTATTACAAAGCAGACTACTACCATATGTCTGGGACTTTGAATTAAAGTAAGCACAGCTTTTTCCAGTAAAAAAAACCCCATTATTTCCCAGTGAATGGTTCACTTTCAAGAGTTTTTGTGGTTTTTCTCCTGTATATGTAATTGCAGATGCTGCACAACAAACACGTGATGGTTCGTGTTGGAGGAGGATGGGAGACTTTCGCAGGTTACTTACTGAAGCATGACCCGTGCCGAATGTTGCAGATCTCCCGAGTGGATGGGAAAACTTCTCCAATCCAGAGCAAGTCTCCAACCCTCAGGGACATGAATCCAGACAACTATCTGGTGGTTTCTGCCCATTACAAAACCAAGAAGGAGATTAAGTGAAGTAAGCTTCTCATGTGATTGGGACTCTATGTATGTAGGTCCAAATTATTTTCTCAAGTGTAGTAAATTTAGTTTATGCTTTAAAAGGACTTTGGAAAATTAAAGACAGACTGGAAATGGCAACCCATTTTGAAGATCTTGGAATTGTAGAACTATTTATTTCTAGTACTGTATCTTTTATAGCAAATTACCCTCGATAGGCTAATTACTACAATCAGATAAGAAATAGACATATATTTTTAGCCAAATTATTACTCTTTAATATGTGAATGTATACTTAGAGTTACATAAAGGAGTGGATCCTGTTAATGGAAGAAAATACGCAATACAATATATTTGTATGAAAATCGTATTACATTGAATCCTTGACTGTTAGGCTAGCTGAAAAATATATATGCAGGCAGAAAATGAATATTTGTGGAAATTATTTGGTAATGCCTCTTGAAATGAAATAAAAATTGACTATTTTTATGGGTTGCAAGATTTTCTTAACCAGTAGAATATAAAGACTTTTTGCATGCCAAACGACTTCCCAAAGCAATTACTTTTTTTAAAAAAAAAAAAAAAAAGCCCAAGAAAAGAACCCCCACACCTTCTACTCTTTAAAGACAATGCTCAGTGCTAGATCTGTAACGTAGACCCTTCCTGTTTTTCACAAAGTTGCCCGATATAGAAGCGCAGGGAAGTTGAGAGGTTGCCCCTTCCTCTGTCAGACAATAGCCATGGCCAGTTGTGCGGGCGGGGTGAGGTACCACGAAGGGAAGCGGTCAAAGACGCACAGCCCTTCGACCCGAGGAGGAGCTTCAGAAGACGCTAGTCCCTCCGGACTCCCAAAACACTCCACTGTTCTCGAATCTGAGCTTTTTCCTTCCCCTTCTTTGTCATTCTGTTGGTCATGCCAAATGTGAAATACTCATTACCCTGTCAGTAGAGTGATTCACATTCTTGTAAATCATTCACACACCTCTAAAATAGCTAAAGGCATATGGGGGCTTAGTTCATTATTTTGGCTACTTTTCTATGTTTATATTTGGTAATTTATGTGCCTTGTAATGTCCTAGAAAAATCATTTTATAGGATTATTTCACTGACTGTATAAATTTGAGCCGAACTCAGTTGTTTCATTAAAAATGAAATAAAATTTTTTAAAATACTCATACATTTTGGAAGCCTTATTTATTATTTGTAATCTGTGTTCCCACACTTCGCTGCTACTGCCTGGATGCCTACAATATACAATACTGTTTGCGAACCTAATCATGAGATACACAGTGGACGCGGCAAGCATTCACTTACTACAGACAGCACGGAAATGCTTGGAATTTATTGAAAAATTAATTTTCCTTTGCAGGCAAGGAAAAAAATCGAAAGCATTCTTGAAATCATTTTTAAAGCACCAACTGGTATTTTTCTGTATTTTTTGAGGTTTAATTTTAAAACGTAGCTGTATGATCTGCTTCTGTGGCCTTTAAAATTAGCAGCAAAATATCTACCGGCTAGACAGCATCAAGACCTTCTTCCTTCACGTTCCATGCCTTATTAAAGTCAGGACGTTGTATCTCACTTCCGTGGAACCATTTCACCTCACCATCTATAAATATCTGCTAAATACAAGCAGTGCACAATTGCTTGGTGCACCATGCTAAGTAGCAGCATGTAATTCCAAATATGCCTTTAGAATGAAAAATCAAAGCCTTTTGTTCTTCTTTTGAGACATTTTCTAGGAAGATTAAACGTATACTCAAGCAGTAAATCCTTTGAAAAGCCATAGGAAGACCCAGTTCTCATAGAAGCAACATACGTAGCCCTTACGGGAGCAGAGAACAGACCATAGGCAACATTATTTTTAAAAATACAGCACAGCTGAAAAAAAAACATGTTTTAAATATGTGCAGTGAGAGATCTGTTTTCAAATGAACAGAGAAGGAAAAAAAGCCCACCCCTTGTGAAAGCATCAAACGTCTTGAAATAATGGTTGCTCTTTTAAACACAAGCAGTTGTATTTTCATCATCCAAGATTAAGTTTGCGTTACTGTTATGCTTTTTCTTTAAAATGTTTGAAGGTGTTTACACGTTAATAAACAAAGAGCAGATATTAGTAATTATTCAAAAAAAGTATTCTTAGATTTATTTTAATGTTAAACTTCAACAAATAATCCCGGTAAACTCAAACCGAGATTTTAAATTAAACATGAACTACTTTACGTGCTTGGGCTGTAGCTATCAAAATAGTCTTTTTTGATTCAGGGTACTCAAGCATCTTTAAAAAAAAAAAAATAAAAAAAAAATATCGCTTTAAAACACTTCCTGACTTAAAACTTCCATTTAACCAGTTCCAGGATGGGGGAACTAGAAAGGGTGGTTTTTTTTTTTTTTTTTAAAGTATTGCTTCTACCACCTAATGTGTGTAAAAAGCTTGCAGGTGGGGCTTACTGCATTCCATGCACCTGGGGAGGGTGTAGATAGCGGGGGGAGGAAATTAAAGCAGGAGTGTCAACAAAGCCAGCAAAACCAGAAAAAAAAAATGCAGTAAGTTGGTTAGCTCTGGAGGAAGGGGTTGGGAAGATCTTATTCAGAAGGTAAATGTTGCTAATTAGAAAAATGGCGTTTCCTTAGTGTGTTAGACCCTATAGCAGTGTAGGAGCTGGGGACTTTATTGTGGCTTAGACTGCTCAGAGGAGTTAGGAGCCTAAGGCCCAATTTACAAAGCCAAAGCTGAGCTGCAAAATCTTGCTGGAAGAGGTGTGGCCCATGATGCTTGTTACAGTGATGGGGACAGGACAGGCTTCTTCACGTAGACCATGTGTGGAGAGGAAAAAAACCCCATGTTTTGACCAGCGAGCAGTAGCGTGTGATTCCTGAGGTTTCTATGTCACGGTCTGTGATATTGAAGTAGCTAGTGTAGATTTTTAGAAGGCATAACTGGATGGTAGAGTGCACCAGGGAAGACCTGCAGCTCTTGTCCCCCAAGTGAGAGGAGTGCCGAGAGCGTGAAATGGCTTCTTATTAAAAGAGCAGGTGAGGAGATGCTGAACTAGCCACGGAAGATGATTGTAAGGAAGAGTGCCATGTAGGGATCTTAGCTTACTCTATTGCCGTATAGCTCGGCTGAACACGAGTGGTGAGGGGCCAACCGTACTAAAGAGCTGAACTGTTATGAACTGCAACGAAGCCTCTTCTCGAAGACCTCGTTGGGCCATAGAACAAACCCCGTGGGAGCTCCTGCTGGCTGTGAAAAAGTAACTGCGCTAAAACAAAACTCAAGATGCTTAAGTCAGGTAAGACTGCTTTTAAAAACCATTATAATAATGTCAAATAAGTATCGCTACGCTGGAAGTAATTCAGAATGCGTTTGGAAATGCAACTGTAACATCTGTTATTGCTCATTACGGGAGGTACCTTCTGTCACCTTGCTGTTCATATATTACCTGAAATTTTTCTTCCAAGCAGGATTACCCCTAGGGCAGGGGTAGACACTTTGCAAACAGGAGGTTGCTCAGCCTGGAGAAGAGAAGGCTCCGGGGAGACTTCATAGCAGCCTTTCAATATCTGAAGGGAGCCTATAGGAGAGCCGGAGAGAGACTCTTTGTCAGGAAGTGTAGTGACAGGACAAGGGGTAATGGTTTTAAACTGAAAGAGGGGAGATTTAGATTAGATATTAGGAGGAAATTCTTTACTGTGAGGGTGGTGAGGCACTGGAACAGGTTGCCCAGGGAAGCTGTGGATGCCTCATCCCTGGAGGTGTTCAAGTCCAGGCTGGATGGGGCTTTGAGCAACCTGCTCTAGTGGAGGTGTCCCTGCCCATGGCAGGGGGGTTGGAACTCGATGATCTTTAGGGTCCCTTCCAACTCTAACCATTCTATGATTCCATGATTATTTACATAACTGATTGAGGATAGGCTTTTTTTCCTTATCTTTATTATAGTGATAATTGCTCCTTCCTTTGCATTACCACCTTTTTTCCAACAGCAATTTAGAAATGATACATAAATTCTGTGGAAAGTAATTCAAGGGTTGTTGGTGGGGATGAGCGAAATAGGGAGGTGTCAATACGTGTGTGTGGGAAGGTATAGCAAGTTTCTTATAACTTAAGCCCCAACACTGAATTAATTATATGTGTTCATTTTAGACCAGGGAGACGAGCTGTTTGCCACACCACGGTGTTACAGAAGCGTCTGCCAGGGAGGCTTACAAGGGCTCGGTTCTTCTGGGGCTTAGATTTTGTAGTGCCTGCCTGGCTGCTGCCACGCTGTACCTGGCGGGGAAGGAGGGAGAGGGCTTCTTCTTGGCTTTGTCTCTCCTGCTGTCTCAGCCTGTGGTATGTCAGGAATCTAACATAAGGTGAAACAGACACGTGGGATCACGTGAACGTTTATGGGGCTGGAGAGGTTTTTCCACCCCGGTCCAACTGCTGGCACCGCCTGTGCCTGATGAGCTGTTTCTCAACCACTCAGTCTGTCACTGGGCCAAATCCACATGCTTGAAGTCACCTGCTCTCCTAAGGGCCTGCAGTGGTGCTACCTGCCCTTGTGGAGACGCAGCTTCTGTGTCCTCCCAAACCTCAGGGAGTTCTGCCCCAAACTCACTCTCCCCGGCACAATCTCTGTATTTTAACAATTTGCAGTAGGGGATGGTTTCCTTTTCTCTTAGTGCAACAACAATTCTGCTGTGGGAGGCAGCGAGAGTCAGCCCCACCAGTTCAGTTTAAGAGCGTTGGCCTTTGAGTGCCAGGAGTTTTTCAAGCGATCCATAAGAAACTGAAAAGGCTGTCAGAAGGTGGAGAACGGAGGAACGGTGGTACTTGCTGTAAAGCAAACAAAATGTCAACTGCCTACAGAGTCAGCGTGAGTGCATGTATTTTAACAGCCTCTAAAGTGAAGTAAACATCTAAGATTGGGGGAACTGAGCACAAAATTGCTATTGTGTTTCATATTTACTTAGTGCGGCGCTAGGTGGTAAGAAAGAGAGGGGAAGCGTGGATTTCTACAAGGACAGAGCAGCTCTAACGCGCGTAGATAGCTCTCAGCCTTGCCCTCTGATGGAACGCTCCAGGTAGCTAACAGCTGTATACTGCTGACCTGCAGTGTTGTCTGCTTTCGTTCTCAACTGAAATTAATGTTGCCAAAAAATTTAAAACAACGAGAGGTGTTTTTATTTACCCAAATAATTTCCCAGATTCAGTTCAGACTGGCCATCTAAACAGGTAGAGGGGTATGGTATAGAACCTTCTTTTAAAAAATAGCGTCGTCAATCAGTGATTTGCTGTATAGAACTACGCACCCCCAAATCCTGGCGTGTTTCTTAGCTGTAGGAATAAATTTGACATTCGAAGCAAGGACTGTTAAGAAGCAGAGAGAGATCTGTTTTTTACTTAAAGGACAGAGAGAGAGAAAGAGAAGAGCACTATTTTCTTCTGTATTGCAAGAGTCACCTCTTAAATACAAGGTCCACTCAATCCGAGGTGGCTCAGACCTTTACTCCCACCTTCCAGAGAAGCTGCCAGGGGGACAGCCATCAGCAAGCCACCTGCCTTCCCAGGAGGAAGAGCCGGCTGAGGAGCAGTGTGGCTGTTCAGACAGGGTGGCAACCTCTCGCTCAAACGCAGAGCACCTTGACTGGTGCCAGACCCAGAGCCGAGAAGGTTTTTCTCGGGCTGCTGAGCCTGGATGGGCAGCGCAGCCCAGCAGGGTGACTGCTTCACCCTGCAAACTCCTCCCGCATTGACAGCATTGAGATACCAACAGGTGACCCAGGAACTGTGACTTGTTTCACTAGGGTATTTCAACCGCTTTAAATGAAAGCCTTCATGATGTCAGTTGAAGCACAGACTCCTGTTTGGCCAGTGTGCTCCCTCTTTCACAGAGCAGAGGCTTGGCTGGAAAGAGACTGATGGTAATTTCCTCCCCTTACAGCTTTGGGGGAGCAGCAGGATGGAGTGGAAAGAAGAATATATTAAGTTTGAAATACCTCAAGTGACCAACCAAGTGTTAAGCGCTGCTTAAGTGTCTTTGTGGGACACCCGCTGGGGCAAATGCTGGATTGAAATTCACTTTTCAAATTGATCTTTAGTATATTTTATTATATTTTGATGCATTTTCACTAGAAACTGCTATGACCAATTAATACACTAGAGAGAGCAATTGCCAGCAATCAAAGGAAAATGAAGGTACTCATCCCCCAAGGACACAGCCTTTTAGCTCAAATATCATTATACCGAGTTGAGAAGGGAGGCTTTTCAATTCTGACAGCTAAGGCAGGAAACCCATTGTGTCAGGACTGTGCTCCTAAGACAGAGTGAGACACTATTTGGGGAGGTAAAATAAGAAATATTTAGTTTTTTTAAAAAAAAAAGCTCTGTAGGCTAAACTAGGCCAAAAAATGGGGCCAGTAACGTACTGAGGCCAAGCATAATGCTCTTGGGGGAAAGTAAGAGCTAGATTCTCAGTGCTGATCATGCTGCAACAAATGTCCCTCATATATCAAAGCAGTGGCTCCAGGCCACTAGTTCGAGCCCAGTTGCACCACCACGGTTTAGGTAGCTCTAACTAATCAAAGGCAGCTTCGCATTGGGAAAAAGGGTTACAGACCTTGCTGAATACGGAAGAGAAGTGACAGAGCTTTGGGCATTTGGCAAATGTTACTGTGCTGTAACAAACCCACCCAGATAGTACAGGAACTTTAGGAAATGAACCATCCAAGAGATGACGCAGTTAAAGCCTTTTGCTTTTTGTTTTTCAAAATCCTCAGAAGTGCAGCACTGCCCTCTTGTGGTAAGAAAGGAGAACAATTAATAACAGTATTTTTAATTTAATGTTTAACTTCCAGTATTCATTATAAATACTTACAGACTCAAAAGAAATCCACATCAGAAAATGAGGAGAACAATATTAGACTCATAATAAAACAGCTTGCTTCCTATAGTATTATAGGGTTTACAAAGGTTTCTGGTTTTTTAAACTAGTGTCACAAAACGCTTCCATTTGTAAGGACCCACCATGGCCTGCTTTCTTTTTTGAAAAGGCACTAAATCCCTAAGCAGTTCAAAAGTCATTAGGAAACCAAAGAGAAATGCTCTCACCCACATACTCAAATATATATATTTATGAACACCTTTCTACATGAGGACTTAAAGAAAAGTTTAATGGTGGAGCTTGAGAAGAGCATCAAGAACAACACATGGGCACTGGAGCTGTGCCTAAGCCAGTCATACACAGACAGACAGACATCAACTGGCCAGGGAGCATACACATACTGACTGACTACAGGGAAGAAGGCCGCTTCCATGTGAGAAAACCCATCTCACTCCCTTAACAGTGAAGCAATAAAACATGCACATAAAACAAACACACAAATTTGGCCAAAACTTAAGTATTCAGAGTTAGTTTCAGGTTTCTTAGTGTTTGTTTCCACATCAGTCCTCCCACAATGGCAAAGTAGTGCTGAGTCTTCATACGCAAACAGCAAAAGCCACGATGAGCAAGTGCCACTCTGCTGCAGAAACTGGCAAGTTGTTGGCAGTAAACATCAATCTTCTCTTCAGAAGTCACCTCTCTTTATCCAACCTGCCACTAAAGACAAAACCAACAAAATGCACCACAGGTTCGTATGAAGATAGGGAAAAAAAAAAAAAACCACCCAACAAAAAAACCAACAAAACCACTACAAGGTTGTCTAAAGACAATAAACTCCCTCTTATAACACCTTTTGCAGCCAGCAAGCGAGGGACACGCAGCCCACCAGCAGCAGCTTATACAAACTCCTGCCTCCTTCAAATAGCAATGAAGGAGAGAGATGAAGGCTTATGGAGCCTGTGTTTCAACAACCAGATGCGTCTATTGCCTTAGAGAGATTCTAATTCTTAATTGCATCTCTGTTCGGCCTTCCGAGACAAAGCTTGCATTAGAGAAGTAGTAGCAGCACTGAAGTTCATCAGTATCTATGCCAACACTGTAAGTTTCCTTTGTGAAGAGAAGTAGATACATGAAACCCAAAGCAATTACCCTACTTAAGTCTCTCTTCCCCCAGAGTTGATAAAAAATGTCTGAACTACCTCAACCAGCAGTGAAAAGGGACGCCGAGTACAGGTCAACCCAGTGAGGAGATCCCCAGGGCCAAGAGTGGTGTAAAACCGACGCATTGTAGATGCAGAAACCGGGAAGAAAGGGAGGGGAAAAATAGCTCTCTGCCATCCTTGCTGTCTTTTTGTCCCAGAAATGAAATCTCAAAAAGAACACTGTGTGACAAGAACACATTCTTCCATTTCCCTTCTTCTTGCTTTTTCCTCAAGGTAGTCGATCTTGTAGATGACAACAAAACAGGATTTTCTCAGTAAATACAAGGACACTTTTATCATGTTGGGTTTTTTTTGTACTTACTCTCAGTCCACCTTCTCCTCCAGAACCCGAAGCTGCAAGTCTCTTTTCCATTTCTTCCTGTTTCTTTTTCTTTTGCTCTACAGAGTAAGCGTTCTTAATGCCTCGAGAGGAAGCCTGGGAGAAAACACATTTGGGTAAGGCCAGTTAGCTATTTTTCTGGATAAACAATGCCATTTTGTGCACTCTGGTTTGTGAGAAAAGACTGAAATGTTAAGTAATGCTACTATTACACAAACCCAGACCTTTCAGGATACTTCTTCGTACTGTGAGCTCTCGGTCCATAAGTATGTGAGGATGGTTTTGTTTTATATTGTTATTTCATCCAGGTGAGCACATTTAATGCAATTACGTGTACCTGCTTTGCATCCTAAGATGCAGAACCAGAACTTCCCTTCCCAAAAGTCCCATAAAATTTTAGTCTGTATTTTTTTTCCAGTATCAGGGCCTATTCTTGCCCTCACAAACAGAATTAATTGGGAGAGACAATTTGGGCAGACAGAACTTCAAAGAACTTTAGCCATTCACTTCTTCTAACTCTTTTTATCAAAAGGCTACCGAGAGATAGGACACAGATGATGGAAATCATAATGACAGCTTCTATTCCAACACTCAATAAGCGGACAGAGAAAGTCACAAGCTCTGTATAGCTACTAGGAAAAAAAAAATAAAAAAAATCGATGGGAACTTTACACGCAGGGGAGAGGAAAAGGTCATGTTAGCAGTGCTGGCCCAGGCTGTCAGATGGTAGGAATATCAGAACTACAGACAAACAGTTAACACTGTAAACTTAGAAAGAAAATGTTTTAAAAACTGATGCTTATCTAAGTTTAGAGTTACGATACTACAGCATAAGCTGTGCAAAAGATGTTAAAATCTACCGAGGGATAACAGTAATGCTCTCACCTAAAATTCAGGGCCCTGACGACAAGCACGATTCTCAATAGCCTACTAAGGCAAATCTTACCAACAAATACTAACTTACTTAGACCCCATGATTTCTCACTTTTAGGCAACTGGCCTTCTAAGCGAGTTAGCAACCTGGACTGTCTCTACAGCACCCCAAAAGGAAGAACACCTCACACGACTTCAGGCTGAATAAAGAGCAGTTAAGAAGCATGTACAGGAAAACACTAAGCTGGGATGGACATCTGAGCTACTCCCTTGCCCCTCACGAGGGGCAAACTCAATTAGGCTACTTGCAAGACATCTCCATTACCTAACATTCAGAGTCTAAAATTCTCTCACAGATAGTTCTGAAAAATCCTGGTAGATGTTTTATCTACAAAACAAAGAAATAACAGTGTTATACTTCCATTTTTCTTTAGCAGCTTAACAGCCGCCACAGAACTTCAAAGCCATCTATAAACCAAATTGATTCATTTCTCCTTCCTCCCGGCAAAGCTTTTTAGCACTTTAAGAGCTAGATGGGGACATTCCCCTTGCACGTGCTTCTCAAAAGTATGTTTCCTACAGTTATGCTCAAAAACCCTTTGCAACTTAAGATTACACATGGATTGCTCTTAGTTTGTAGTCTGACAAAAAAATCAAGAGTTTTTAAAGGAATCTGAAGCATCACTCAGTTGTTGCTCCAATTATTCACTGAACTCCCTTAAAACCAGTTCAACATGGTCCTCATCAATAATGGTCAATTTTTAATTCAGTGTATAACGTCACTAACATTCATACAAACAACACATTCCCCTCTCTCCACAGGTCCGCTGTGGTCTCTAAGATACACTTCTTATTGTAGATTTTGCTTGGTGTATGTTATAAGCCTTTCTTGAGAAGTATGGAAAAGAAGAAATAGACTGGCTAGTTCTACATTCCACTAGGACGTTTGCACCCTACCTCTTCTAACTTTAAGAATATTTAAGTAGTTAAAGCTTAGAAAACTTTAAAAGATAAAAGAATAAGTTAATACTTCTTCTTTGCTGGAATTTGAACTGGGAAACACACTCAATTGTTGCTGCATTGATAAACTGAACTTGCAAGTGCCCATAACCTGCATTTGTAAGAAAAGTACAAGTGAATACCACTTGAAATTGCCACCACAGCAATTGTTTGCCAAATCTGGTTCGAAATATTTCTCAATCTTTTATTTTCAAGTCTTATAAGGGGCAAAAAATGATGTTGAACATGCTCTTCAATTCTTAGGTTGTTTCCTAACTACTGCAAAACTTCTCCCTTCCAAACAAGCTGTTAACTGACAATGGTCTTTCAGCAACTACCTAGCTGTGAAACTCTACTGTATATAGATATCAAAAAATGGTATAAAATATTAATAATACTGTGAAAGTATTTAATGACAATTCCCACAATCCAGGCACGATATCCAGTGTTACCACAGAAGCCCTAGCTATTTTCCCCATAAACCAGTTACCAAAATATCATTTGAATAAATGGTTTTATCAGACGTTACCTCCATCTGCCTCCTTTCAGCAGCTTCTGCTAGCTGTCTTCTTTTTATTTCCTAAATAAAATGTGAAAGACAGTGAAATTCTAGTCCAATACAGTTCCAATACAATTTGTTTGAAAGTCTTAATTTTTAAATATGACTCAAATCTGTAATGCAAACTGCCACAAAATGCCAACCTTAAGTCAATTAGCATCATCTTTCCCTCCGTTGCCAATCTGCAAGAACAAAGTGATTTTAGTGACTAATAAGCTAAAAGAGCAGCTGCTGACGTATCTAGTCAAACCCCACCAGAAACCTGTATTCAGCTGTCTGCATGACGCCTTCACTCCAAAAAATTCAGACTGGAATGAGAAGGCACGCAGTATGTGAAATGTCCTTTTGGAGCCTGAAAAGGGGAGAGCTCACTTTTCCAGGCTGAGTGGGCTCCTTGTCTTCTCCCCCATAACATCCTCAGATGAGGGGTATAAAAGCACGGAGATGGGTTCCTCCCCAAGTAGGAGAAATTTCTCCTATGCAGGCTACTTAGAAGCGAGCAGCACTGTGCGCTAGAGAGAAAAGCATAGTTTTCACAAAAGTCATAGAATGGTTTGGGTTGGAAAGGACCTTAAAGATCATCTGCCATAGGCAGGGACACCTTCCACTAGACCAGGTTGCTCAAAGCCCCATCCAACCTGGGCTCTTGTGTTGAAGTGTTAACCACTTCCAGGGATGGGGCATCCACAAATTCTCTGGGCAACCTGTGCTAATGTTTCACCACCCTCACAGAACAGAATTTCTTCCTAAGCTCTTATCTAAACCTCCCCTCTTTCAGTTTAAAACTGTCACCCCTTGTTCTATTGCTCCACTCCGTGATAAAGAGTCCCTCCCCATCTCTCCTGTAGGCCCTCTTTAGGTACTGGAAAGGGCTATAAGGTGTCCCCAGAGCCTTCTCTTCTCCAGGCTGAACAGCCCCAACTCTCTCAGCCTGTCCTCGTAGCAGAGGTGCTCCAGCCCCTATGATCATCTTTGTGGCCCTCCCGTGGACTCACTCCAATGGTTCCATGTCCTTCTCATGTTGGGGGCCCCAGAGGTGGACGCAGCACTGCAGGTGGGGTCTCACCAGAGCAGAGGGGCAGAGTCACCTCCCTCCACCTGCTGGTCACACTGCTTTCCATGCAGCCCAGGACGCGGTTGGCTTTTTGGGCTGCGAGCACTGTTTTTTCCCGTTCCTGGTTTAAAACGGAGTGTCATCTTAGCCGCTATAACCGCACAAGCGGTGTCTCTCCTTCACGGGAGACACTCCCCTCCCACACTCTCCACACAAGCGACCACCAGCGAGAGGTGGGACGGAACCCGAGGAGGCGGCGGGGTGCCAGGCCCCGTACTGCGGGGGCGCCGGCCTGAGCTCCCCCCTCCCGAGGCCGGGCAGCCGAAGGACGAGGTTCCCCGGCCCAGCCGCTGCCTCGGGCCTCTCACCCAGGGCTGCGGCGGAGCCTCGGCCTCCATTTTCAGGAAGGCGGCCCGTTCTCCTTCCCCCACCCCCCCGAGGGCCGGTGTTCCCCGCGCTCGTCCCGGTGCCGCTGAGTGTCACTGCCTGCCTATAAACAACCGGGAGGGAGGAAGGAAGGAGGGAGGGAGGGAAAGCGGCCCCGGCTTCGGCTCCGGCCCCGGCCCCGCACTCGCACTCACCGGGTCGGGCGTCTCCACCACGTCCTTGACGGCGCCCCCCATGCAGGGCAGGCACAGCCCCATGGCGGGCCCCACCAACGGCAGGGCCGGCCACCGCTGGGGAGGAGGCGGTTGCGGCCCCGGCCCCGGCCCCGGCCCCGCCCGCGGCCCCGCGCTCCGGCAGGGCCCGCCCCGTCATGGGGCCGGCGGTGGCCCGACGTGTCGCTGGGGGCGGGCATGGCCGGCTGAGGGCCGGCGGGGCTGGTGTGGGGCAGGGTGGGGGCTGGTTTCCCCCGGCATTAAGTTAAATTAATTTAATTCCGTTAGGGCAACAGGGGCGCTGGTCTAACCGATGTCCAGCTCGCTCCGGTAACGCTGGCGGAGGGATTGGGAGGCCGCTGGAGGCGCGGCGGGGCGGCAGGGAGGGCTTCCATTCCCTGAGGCGGTGCTGCCATCCGCTGGTGGCGGGAGGCCGGCGCTGCAGGCCGGCAGCAGGGCCGTCATGGCGCGTCTGCCCCCCCCCCCCCCCCCCAGCGTTTGAAGCTCTAACGCGGTTGTGTTGGGTGGTGGTGCCCGAAAGGTGGTTTCCGTCCCTAGCGCCGGTTCGCCTATTGCCAAACCCACAAGTGCCCTCGTAACGGCCGTAGCCTGCAGCCAGCTCATCGGTACGTGCTGGCAGCAGCTGCGTGCGCTGCTGTGCCCTGAGGAATCATAGAACGGTTAGAGTTGGAAGGGACCCTAAAGACCATCGAGTTCCAACCCCCCTGCCATGGGCAGGGACACCTCCACTAGAGCAGGTGTTGCTCAAAGCCCCATCCAGCCTGGCCTTAAACACTTCCAGGGATGGGGCAGCCACAGCTTCTCTGGGCAACCTGTTGCAGTATCTCACCACCCTCACAGTAAAGAATTTCCTC
The DNA here is from genome assembly GCF_964106895.1 of Numenius arquata. Taxonomy (NCBI): domain Eukaryota; kingdom Metazoa; phylum Chordata; class Aves; order Charadriiformes; family Scolopacidae; genus Numenius; species Numenius arquata. Next base: position 28,317,849 of record NC_133581.1, on the reverse strand, counting down.
CTAATATCTCATCTAAATCTGCCCTCTTTCATTTAAAAATGATTATCCCTTGTTCTGTTGCTCCACTCCCTGATAAAGAGTCCCTCCCCATCTTGTAGCCCCCTGTAGGTACTGGAAAGGGCCATCAGGTCTCCCCAGAGCCTTCTCCAGGCTGAATAACCCCAACCTCCTTAGTCTGTCTTCATAGGAGAGGCGCTCCAGCCCTCTGATCGTCTTCGTGGCCCTCCTCTGGACTCACTCCGACAGGTCCATGTCCTTCTCATGTTGGCAGCACTGTGCAGGTGGGGGTCTCAAACCCAAGAACAGCACACTTGCCCATGTGAAGGCATACGATGAGAGCCACAGGGCTGGGAGGGGATGGCATGGACCTGTGCAGCCCATTGCAAGACATATATCTGTCTCATCCAGCAGCTTTTAGCCTTTTTGACTTGCATGTGTAGCCGAGGAAAACATGATTCTCATTTCTTTGCTATTCATTTATGTTCATCCTGAGATGTAAGTGATTGTATTTTTCCTATTTTAATATTTTTAAATGCTTATGTAATTTAGGCAGCTCCTGGTTTTAGATGGATTAATGCTTTATTTCACATTCAGTCTTTTGTCCTCTTTGAAACGGTTTGTTGTGCCTTACTAGCAGGAACTGCCATGCAAGAATTTTGGTCCTTGCTGGCCTTTGTTGGTTTCCTCAATTTACTGATACTGAATTTTCCAAAAATCTTTTCCTCTTTTCTGGCTCTTCTGCTTCTCTTTCTTTCTCTTAAAATTTTGGCACATTCTCTTCTAGCTATTTCTCTAGTAGACTCCAGCATTAGCCAATTCAACAATATTTCCTGAATTTGAGTGTTGGTGCGTACATCCATCTCCAAGGATTACGTTGATAATATGTATGCTTCATAAACAATGCAACATCTACGCGGCTTCTTTCTTGCCTCTGTGATTTTCACCAAGGTATATCTTTTTGCACCAATGTTCTTGTCCTGCGATTTATTCTACGAGTCCACGATGTCCTACATTATTTTAATGTACTAATTTAAGTTCTTGTGTTTGTTCCCCTGCAGCCATAATTAACCATCAGAGGAGGATTATGGCATCGCTGAACCAAGTACTCTACACAAGGCACAACATGGTCCTGAGCTTTCTGAACTGGGCCTCAAAAGTCTCACCATCATCATGGGAGATTAATCAGGCTTGTGGAAGGAGGAGCAGGAGGAGGCTGTCGTGCCACGCATCCCTGGCTACTGAGGCTGAGATTGTCTGCAGGTGTGCACAAAAGCCCTACCACACACAGCTGGGCTGCGGCATGTTGTCCCAGGAGCTGCAGCGTGGTATGATTTAACTTTCTGCTCTGTAATAACAGCGTTATTTTCTTTTTATTACTTTTAAAAAGTCAAGATGCTGTTGTTTTATGGTTATGTGGATTAAGTGCTTAGTGTTTGTCAAGCTTCGGGTTAGAACTGAGGGGTTTTTGGTTTATTGCAGTCCTCTTTTTGATCCATCAGGTAACAGTGCCTGAGTGCAGCAGCTAAAATACCCTTTGCTGCATCTAAAAGGCTTAGGGGAAGATTGAAGCGCACTTGGACAGAACTCTGCGTGGGGAAAGAGCTCAGCTTGCTGGTAGTGTGAGCTGGTAAGACATGTAACTGAAAAGCTGAGTGGTTCAAGAAAAGCTTCAGTTCTTTAGAAGTGCCTGCATAAGGTATTCAGAGTGTTATTTATTGAGAAATAGCAGGAAATATCGTAACAACTTTATGTTTGATAACAAAGGGCTTATAGGTTATCACTGAGGGTTTTCAAGGCTTATGTTTGTACTGCTGAAGTTGTAGGGATAACCTTTCGGAAAAGTCACTTAGTTTAAAGTTGTTTAATAACTGGTTCTTCTTCAGACTTCCTGGAATGATCTTAAAGAAACTCTGTGTAGTTTGAAATGAAATCAATAGGATATTTGTGTGTTAAGATACACTGATAACTAGTGATAGCTGGAAAATTAGATCAAATTACCCTCAAAATGAGAATTTTTACCGCTCTTATGAGCAAGGACCTAGCCTTGCTGTATTCCGAGAGCCAGCTGAGGATTGATAAGGAGCTCAATGGCCTGGAGCAGCTGATTCCCTGGAGTGGGTGTGTGATAGCACCAGTAAAACACAGACCCGCCCTGTGGTTTTTGGCTAAATTCATCTGCGTTGCCTTGGGAAGCACATCTGAAAAGATGCAATTAACTGTCTTCTTTTTTTTTTTTTTTTCTGAAGAGAGAGTCTCCTAATCCTTCCCGCTCAAGCTCTGCATTTCTTTCTCCTGGAAACTTGCTCCCTGTGTTGGGTGTGAACAGTGCAGAGCATCCCTCTGTCCTTTGCCTGTAAAAAGGTGTGAAGCTCATCTTCCTAAACACAGCAGCGATCACTTGACAGAGTGAAGTGTGCTCTTCTCAGTTATGGGTTGCTTTTTGATTAATTATGTGCTGAGTATTCCTCGATGCTGTGAGGTCAGAAATATTAATGCCTGGTGGTTCATTAGTAATGGATGATAGGAGTTTTTTGGTTGTTAGTGGTTTGGGTTTTTTTTGTCCACTTCCCCCACCCTACCAAATAATATTGTAGTGGAATAACATATTAGTTATGTAATTAGCATTTTTCTTTAAAAAAACCCAAAAAAACCCCACCCTCCAGACTTAACACTGACATGAATAGTAGTAGCACATTGCTTTTAAATGGACTACTAGGGTAACCAATTTGATTTTTTTTTTTTTTATTCATGTGGTGAATTGTGTGCAGTGAGTTTTGAATATCCAATTTAACAAGAAATACATATTTAAAATGTCAGTGACCGTTCTGCAGGTTTCTGGCAGCTTATTAGAACATCTGGCAATTTGTTATTGGTTCATTTGTAACGGTTTAGTTGTGGTGGCATTTGTGCAAGAATGGTATTGAATTCCATCTTAATCTGGCTTTTATCAATGTTGATTAGTCTCTAACTCTCTTATCTTCTCGAAATCCAGCAGGTGGTACTATTGACACAAAAATTTCCTGTATTTCCCAAATGTATAACCGCGCCTCCGATTTATTGTTTTGTTTTGATGTTACAGGCAGTGTGGCTTTGAATAGGAATGCAGATGCTACTGTATTCCTACACTTCTGGAAATGTCAGAAGGCTTTTACAATAACCAACAGGGACTGTGGGGGTGGGAGGGGAAGGGGAAAGGCATTTTTTACCCTGCACTATTTTGTGTGCAGGATAATACAGGTACAAGGTAAATTGCTTTAAGAGCCCTGACCAAGTGACTCACAGGTTCATGACTTTCACTTCTAGGGTGAAAATTAGCCTTTACATGTACTCATTCTACCTCGTAAATGTCTTTTTTAGTACCTGTGTCTTCTGAAACAGTTCATGTCCTTACGCCACTACAAAAGAGAATCTAATGATTATGAGGTCTAAAGGGGCACAACAATTGTAGGGCTGATCTTTGAATGTGGGAACTTAATGATAATGGAGGATTCATGTTGTTATTGCACGGAAACGTAGAGAGAGAATCTGATTGATAGTTCAGCAAGTTATCGTGCTCATTTAATCATTTAAAAAGACAACTTACTGCCAGTTAAATTATAGTTGGGAATTAACTCTGGAATGTTTAGTTACACATCATACCTCTCTTCCAACTAATAGAAATATTCATTTGCATTTTAAACTTTAGGACTCTTTCTTCAAGAAAAGGCAAGTGACTCAATTGTAAGTGTGGTTTGGGAATCTTGGTACTTGCTTTCACCATAGGAAGCTTTTAAAGCAGCAAAGACATGGAGCCTTTCCCAGGAACAGCACGGCGCAGCTTAGTGCCAGGCTGTCTACTGGAAAAGTAATTGCAGCATCTGTGGACATTTATATAAGTCTTTCTGACCCTGATATGTTACTTTATCGTCATTAGCCATCGGTTTAAATATCAATAGGAAAGGACTGAAGTTAATCAATACAAAGGCTGTCACTGATTTCCGTGAGAGCAGGCGCAATGCTGTCGGGCGGTGATGTGCAGTGGGTGTCTGTCAGGTTTGGTTAGCAAGCCTCTGGGTCTAATGCTCTCCACAGCAGTTCTACTAAGTCAGTTCCACTTATTTCTTCTCTGGCTGTATTGTTGCATGCCACCATCCTCTCAGAGTAGTGAATTGAAGGGGAAAATCAATTTCTGGTTATAGAAGAGTTCTTATCTCTGTGTAAATGCCACCTGCAATACCGGGGAACATGCTTATGGAGTCCTGTCTGTTACAGAACAGCAAGTTGGGGTGGAAGGGAGCATTTCCCCCTCTGTCCTGCCCTCTTCAGGGCCATTCATGTGCTCTATAAAATATGTATAATCCAGCCAATAAGTGGTTAGCTGCAAGAAATAGGTGGGCTCTCTTTTGCCTTAGGCAGGTTGAATATATTGAGGTTGGCAACAGTGCTGGTTTTAGATCCTCAGCTGGTTTCTTCCTTCTTGGGGGGGAAGTGTTCAAGAACTGCCATGTGTGTAAAGCCTTCCGTTCAAAGGGCGGTTACTGGAGATGCAGGCTCTAGGCGTAAGGAATTAATAAACAGTATAACTCTGATGGGTTTTATTAATAATGTTTTATTTATATGTGGGGAGGCTGATTCCCACCACAGAGATCATGAAATCCTAAGATGCAAGTTCATTCTGAACTCGGTACCTTCTTAGTAGTTCCATCAGGTAAGGGTCTTTTCTTACTGTTGCCAAATCAGAGTCTTAATTATTATAATTGATTGTGATTTGAGAGAAAAGAGGCAGTTATATAGGAAGAGCAGAATTCAGTGACTTAGTATTTTGTGTCTTTTTATCGAATGTAACTTTTGAAATACAGACCTGTAAGAACATTAGATTTGTACCTGTCTGGAAACAGATGACAAGGAAGTTTCTAGAGAGTGTCTGGTTTTGGACAACTAAGAAAAACTAGCTCTTAAATCACTAACTTTAGACAAAAGATATTTTATATATGTGCATAGTAGAATATTAGCAGTGAAATAATAATGAACTTTTATTTTTCCCTCTACTTAGATGTATATAATTCTGCACAAAATGTAGAGAAGGACGTGAAATCTGTAAAGAGCAGCTAGAGGAAAATACACAATTAGTAGCTTGTAACTGATTAAATGCATTAGTTCTCAACATCATGGAAAGTTTAAGAATTCTTTTACAGAATGTAGCAAAGCTGTTTTTTTAAAATCGTTTTTTTTTAACCAGAGGTGAGTGAATATAGTGTAGTGCTTAATTATGGACACAGATACTCAGTGTTCAATTCATGAGTTTCCTCAAATGTCTTTTTATGTTTTAGTTTAGGGATCTCTGAGTGTTGGACTGCAATCCAAGTTCTGTATGATCTCTGAGAGTACAGCTTTTGTTGAGGTCCATGGAAGTGAGCTTTTTTTAAGCTATGGTTTAACTTCAGAAGCTTTCAGCTAATCTTGATAGCTTTGCTTCATTAGCAATGGATCTTTTTCCATTACTTTCCCATTATTCCTCATGGCTTGACACGATCTGCTCTGCAGAAGCAAGGCAGCTTTTCAGATTTAAGGATGTTGCTAGTTGCTGACTAAAAACTTGTGTACTTCATACAAGCCTTCTGTCGATGCATTTTCCTTCCGTGCAAAAAACCATACACATGAAGCACTGAAATTTCTGGGGAAATTCAGTGTACAACTCAGTAGCATCATATCCTTGAATAGAATCTGTAAAAGCATGTGGAAATCCTGCTCAACTGACTGTCCAGCATCTGATGATAAACTCTGGATCCTGTTGAAGCTCCTTCCAATTGCTTTTCTAGCTAAAACAAAGAATGCTTTTAGATACTGTGCTGAGCATGTTCATATGATGCATTTATCAGCCCAGTGTACCTCCGTTAGACAGTAATTAGGGACTGCCAAAAGAACATCTGTTTACAGTCACTACTTCTAAGGATAAATCTGCATCACGAAATAGCTTGTGTTTGAGTCCAAGGGCAATTAAAACCGAGAAGGAAGATTTCTCTGCTTTTTAAGGTCAAATTGCACTCTGCTTGCCTCTGTGCTGCTACGCTATTTGAAAAATCACTGATTCCTCTACAAGACACACAGCGATGCATATGCTTTCTCCCTCTAGCATGTTAGCAGAGATTTGAGGTTTTGGGCGCAAAATAACTACATAATAACTTCTAAAACAAGTAAAATGCAGATTGTTTTCTCACAATTGGATAAGGATGGGAGCAGATGATTCTTGGCTTTTTTATGTTCAGCTTGGTTTCTGCAGGCACCTGATACTCTCTAGCCCTGCCTGGGGCACCAGTTTCTTATCTTGGGTACAGAACAGAATTAAGTTCTCGTGCTTAGTCTGGCTTCTATGTGTCAAAAAACCCTCACCAATTTGAGGAGGGGTTCACAATCTGTTCCCTGCCCTAGTGTCTGTGTTCCTGGAGACTGGTACAGCTTTAACATACGTTATTAAAAGATGATACTCTTGCTGAAATTTTTTTCTGCTCAAAACTGGCTTGAAAGAGATGCTCTAAAACTTTCCCGTTTGGGTCTTTTACTGGTTGACCACTCACTAATGTGGGTCATATTGTAGAGTTGCTTCTTCAGACTTGAGAAATACTTAGGTCCTCGGCATATAAAGAGTAAGGCAGTGAGAGCAGGGACATCCTACAGTGTTCTACAAGGCTATGGTATTTTCATACATAAGTGCATTTGTACTATTTATGTGTGTGTTTTGTTTTCTTTTTTAATAAAACCTCTTGCATCTGCTCAGTGGGGAACACTTGGATACACTTACACATTTCAGATCAGTATCGTGGCAGGGGGAACTCAAAAGGTGAAGGACACTGACATGCATTTCTCTTTTTCTCTCATCCTGGAAATGTGACTTAAAAATTAAGCCTGTAGCTTAAGAGAAAAGTAATACATGCTTCTGGTATGAAAACAAAGCATCAAAAATTGATGTTTGTAGTCAGCAGATGGTGGAATGTCTGATAGCATCCTTGTCTGAAATATACCTTTTTTTTTGTCTTTCCCTCTTGGTGTAGAGTATTAGACTAGATCTTAAGGATAAAACTTGTAGTGATGTGTAAATTAATTCTGTCATCAAAACCCATGGGTGCATGTTCTGGCATATATTTGCAATGTTGATGTTTCATGGTCTCTTCACTCATATGGCAACCTGTCTGTGTGATTCCATGAACATAGCAATATTCCTTTGCCTTGATTATCTCCTTGAAATGAGAGAAGAACATATCTAAACTTTACCTAGACACATGGACTACGTCTAGTGATAACTCCAGGAGTAATGATTTTAGGACTTCATTTGCAGTGTAGTGCCACATTACAGTCTAATAAATAGAATTCAGAAAGCTAAAGGTAAAAATCAAGCATATAACATTATAATGGAGTTCTAGGAACCTCTAATAATTTAACTTGTCAGAGCTATAAGGAAAAACAAGAACACTTGCCAAATCCTTAGAATAAATTTATATAATTCTAGTGTGCTGCTTAACAATAAATGAGTGATGGCATTCCTTTATTATTCCATTTGAAATAGTGTGTTTTGTAGGAAATAATATATTATAAACCTTATAAAATTATAGAAACATTTGCTTTCCTGTGTGACTGACTCTAATGAAGGCTCTAGGAATAATTGAACAGAAGTTATTGTGCGGACCTTGTTGGTTGCATCCTGATAACTGTAGTGGAATTCAGGAAATAATGAAGGTGTGGTAAACTCCCAGAACTTGACCTGTGTATCGCATTACCAACAAATCTTGTTGCAGTAAGTCGTCTTTATTCACTGGTGTTTCCAGAAATGCTTGCCATTGTTTCCAATGTCTCTCAGACTGTTGATGTTTTAATCTCATACTAGAAGACAATGGCAATGGGAAAAGAATTTCATGTCCCTGGCCCTTTGCTGTCCTCTGATAGACATTCATCGTGAATCAAGCGTATTCTTATTAATTAGCAGCTAAAGAGCAAACAAGAAGGCCATGATCCAAATCAGCCTTTCCAGGGAAACACACTTTGAACTATACAGAGACCTGTGTACGCATGTATTTATAAATACACATAAATGTCTTCTTATTAATTAGTGTATTCTTATTAATTAGCAGCTAAAGAGCAAACAAGCAGGCCAGGATTTAAATCAGCCTTTCCAGGGAAACGCTTTTTCAACTATAGCAGAGGCCCATGCACGCATGTATTTACAGAATCACAGAATCACAGAATCTTAGTGGTTGGAAGGGACCTTTGAGATCATCGAGTCCAACCACATTAAAAAAAAAAAAAAAAACAAAAAAAAAAACAAAACACACAAACAAACAAAAAAACACAACACAAAACCAAACAAACAACAACACCCCCCCCCAAAAAAAAAAAAAAAAAAAAAAAAAAAGGCAGCATCCATCAACTAAACCCCACACACAACACCCCACCACAAACCAACAATCCCGGGCACTAGAACATATAGAACTAGAACATATGTGTGTTTATAAACACACATAAATGCTTAATGGGCACAAAAGTGAAAAGTTTGCTTTGAAGGATAACAAAGGGATTTTTCATTGCTATAGAAATGCTCTGAGAGTTTGCTTTGTTTCCTAGGTAGAAAGTTTCCTGGTTGCAGCACTGTTAGTTTGCTTGGGAAAGGACAGCTTGTAGCTGTTCATGAACTGAACAAGCAATGCACTGCTTAAAATGCTGACCACACAAGGGATGTGGGTACGCTGTGGCAGAGAAAGCTATATCAGAAGCGTTTCATAACCTCATTCCTTCGTCCTGTGACATTTTAACATTTATACTCCAACGTTTTGTGTCTCGACAGCATTTCAACTTTCATGTTCTTTTCTCTCAGCTTCTTCTTATAATTTTCCAACTGCTTTTGTCAGGGGTGATCTTGCAAAGCCCTCTGTCCATATACTGACCCTGCAGAAGAACACTATCTCAATTCTGCTTTTCCACATGTGCTTATTATAGACAGAAGTGTTTGTGTCACTCCTGTAAAGTTTCCTGACACTTAGCACGACAAGATTTGCGTTTCGACTTTTTCTAATGCTGCCAAACTTGAGCTGCTTGGACTGAAATTCTTCACGTGGGTGTTTGCCTCAGGCTGCCTTTCTTTGAGAAGCTTCAGCAAAAAGTTTAGCTACTATAGGTGGTATTTGAGAAGCACCAAGTTGGATGCTTAATGCAAGCAACTGCCCTGGGACTCTTGTGTGCTACAGCTTGTAGCTTGTGTGTGCTACAGACCTTAGCAAAGGTCTTACCCCGGTGTTGGGGCTGTGATTGCGGTGCTGCAGGGATAGGATGTGAGCCCTTGGCAATTCTCAGTGTCGGCCAACGTTGGGAATGCGTGGGAATTTTTTATGACTTGTTGTGGAGAAGAAGCTGTGCAAGTGGAAGAGGAAGTGGGAAACATAACTGCTCCGTGCTGGCTCTCACTTCAGTATTCACTCTCTTCAGAAGCACTGCTCACTAACTGGCTGCAGCAATTAAAAAGAAATGCTGTCTTTTCTGTGAACTGGAGATCAAATCTGAATCTCGTTAGTATAATGTTTCCATGGCAACATTTTGCCTGTTTATTCTATGGAGTTGAACACAGAATTTGGGTTCAGACAAACTTTTTTCCATGCAAGTAACAAGGTATCATTTTTAAAACTGAATTAAAACAATTACGCGCAGCTACTGTTGGCTGATACGTACTTTTTGGTGGGATATCGGTCTTAGTGCTAAATGTAAGTCACTTCCATTGAAGAGCTGAGTATAAATAAATGGGAATTACAAATTTCTCTTTAAGCCTGCCCAGTTATCAGTCACACTTTCTTTGAGTGACTCTTCAGCCTACAAAAGAAAAGTTTCTTCAAGTACTACAGATTATGCATATTCTGCTGCAAGTAACGGAAACGGCATCTGTAGAAGGACATGGATTGTAGAACTAGCAGACTTCTCCTCCGCATCCTTAAGGACTCGAGGAGTCTCGATGAAATCCAGGCTAAAAATTAACTGGATTGGCAGGGTGAGAGGTGTAATTATAGCTGCATTTAAGGAATTTATAAAACCAGAGACTGATCTCCCAGCTATGTACTGTACTAACAAACTGGTAATTGTGCATCAGATTAATGAGAAGTATGCCTCAGTGTCTTCCAAGGAGGTGTTACTGATATGCTATATAAATTGAAAATGATCTTCCACAATGTTTTCAAGCTGTTACCTTTCTAGTATAGTGCTCTAAATTAGGTGTGGAATATATTTATATTTGGTACTTGAAATGGAAATGTACAAATCTTGTAAGGGAATCTATGCATTCTACCATCTTTTTCTTTGAGTGTGTATATATATATATATATACATACATACATACCCCCCCACACACACACGATTGTCAAGTGTGGGGTTATGACAAGTGCTGTTATAGCAGCACATCTTCTCTATTGGGTGCTGCTACAAGAGCAAATTAAAGCAAACCAAGAAGGATGCTGGTGGGAACACTCCAGAAAGCCAAGACATGACTTGGAAAAATACCAGTGGAAATTATGTTTCAACCGTGAAAAGAGAGACTGGTATGTAAGAAACAGAAGAGGAACAATGCAGCACTATTAGATATCTGATTATCTGTGACAGAATTTAATGGCAAGCAAATAATCAGTGTATTATTTGAGCACAGATGTTTCTGAGTGTCTCAGGAATTATGTCTAGATATTTGAAGAATGGCTTATATCTCTATTCTTAACATTTAATTCTAAAAGCCAGCAGCTGATTGTTTAGGCAAAAAAGAAGAGTTTGTGATGATCAAAATTCCAGAACTCTACTTACTGTTTGAATAAATAAGATCTTCTGGGGACTTCATGATATAAGACCTACTATTAGGTATGAACAGTAGCACAGACCACATATTCATATGATTAAAGCAATCAGTAATGTAAATGTATGTATTTTCTAATTAGTAATAGCTGCCTGTTGGCTCCCCCCACCAAGCTTTTTGTGGTCTATTTAAGCAGTACGATTGACAGAAACATGTTTGGACCCTGAGAAATATGCTTTTCTGGCTTAAAACTAAGCAGCTAAAAACGCTTAATGCCTTTTAATGGGGAAGATCTTGTCATGTGATTACTGAATTTCACTGAATTTTTTTTTTAGAGTTGGAAGGGACCGTATAGATCATCTAGTCCAACTCCCCTGCTGAAGCAGGATTGCTTAGAGAATGCTACTCAGGACTGCATCCAGGTGGGTCTTGAAAATCTCCAAAGAAGGGGACTCCACAACCTCCCTGGGCAGCCTGTTCCAGGGCTCTGTCACCCTCACCGTGAAGAAATTCCTTCTCATATTCGAGTGGAACCTCCTATGTTCCAACTTGTGCCCGTTGCCCCTCGTCCTGTCACTGGGAACCACTGAAAAGAGTCTGGCTCCCTCCTCCTTCAACCCACCCTTTAGATACTTATAAGCATTCATAAGGTCTCCCCTCAGCCTTCTCTTCTCCAGACTAAAGAGCCCCAGCTCTCTCAGCCTTTCTTCATAAGGGAGGTGCTCCAATCCCTTAATCATCTTTGTTGCCCTTCTCTGGACTCTTTCCAGTAGTTCCCTATCCCTCTTGAATTGGGGAGCCCAGAACTGGATGCAGTACTCCAGTTGTGGCCTCACCAGTGCAGAGTAGAGGGGGAGAATGACTTCCCTCGACCTACTAGCATGATTAGCATGAAATGAGAAAATTCATGAAGCCCCAGTGAACTTTGGGGGCTGTCAAATCTGGTATTTTATAGTGGGGAGGGGAGACTTTGCAATAGCCTTTATGCTTAAGTTGCTGTTGCCCATGAGTAACCCAATCTTCTTCCACTCAGTCATGCCATTTGCTCTTTCTTGATGTCATTAAATTTAGTTGCTTTTGCTGAAGAAATTCTATTTAATTGAGGTTTGAGTGTGTTCACATACTCCCTAGTTCCACCAGAGTTTTCTTATATAATGAAAGAAAAGTAGGTTAGGAGTTAAAGAAACTTTGTTTGACTGCTGTTCTCCTAATGAAATCCTGCAGTATATGCTCTTGAGCATGATCTTTCTTATCTTTTAACTAAAGTCCTGTAAGTAAAAATGTCTCGAGTAGCTCATGTAGCAGTGTTAAAAGCCCATACCTGCTTGATAAATTCTGTATTTTCTTCTGCCAGCCACCTAAAATTTTCAGATTTAAAGGTACATGCTTTTCAGAGGCATCAATTCAGCAGTATTGAAGAATCATTCTGGTTGGTAATAACCGATTTTTAGGTTAAAGCTTCCAAGATTAGTGCTTTGCTTTTTGCTGTTCAGAAGGTTTCACTATACCTTCATGTACGCATGGATTCACAAGGTGGCAGTTGCTGATAAATTACCCTGTAATTTAATATTTGCAGAGTACCATCTTCTTAGGTTACCTCCTGCTTAATGTAAAGTAGCTTGTGTTTATACATCTTGGAATTGCAGGATATTTAACTTATGACTAAGACTCTTCATTCAGTCCTGAAATAAATTAGGCATGTAAAAGTACTCCTATGTTACATAAAATATCAGCACTGTAAGAATAGGAGCTAGTTCTCTAAAGGAAGAATTAGAAGTGATGAAAAGAAGATTTAACTTTCCCTATCTTTAGAATTATATCCATTATTCCTGTAATTCCTTCAGAAATAATGTCTTGTATCCACTGATGTCATAGTAACATTTACGGTAAGATCCATTCTTGGTGAAACCAGTAAGATGTAAATGTTCATTCTCATCCGCGTAAATTAATTTTATGGGGAAATTTCTAATCATGATAAGACCACTTATTCTAATACATCAGTTTCAGATGGGCATCATTCACTGCATGTTTTGCAGACGTGGTACAACATTACATCAAAATAGAACCAAGGTCTTTCCCCAAGAACTGCACCTCCAAAGAGAAGCTTGCCCTTCACTCCTGCAGAAAATTGCCTGTTTCTGGCACCTAGGGAGCTTGGAGGCTTGATGACAGTAATGCTTTTTTTCTCCAAGCCTGTGCTTCCACAAGCTCCAGTGCTTTCCTTTTAGCTCCCCATTAACAAATATGGACATTGAAGACACAATACAGCTTCTTAACAATCCTAAATAGAAAAAAGATTCCATTATACAATGTCATTATATGCATTATGTGCATAATAGTTACTGCGTATATGCATAATTATACCATCAAGGTCCAGAACAAGTCCCATGAACCGCACATACAACTTTATGGCTGGAGACCTTGGGGCACAAAGCGTTTCACCAGACTCAGCAGGAGGTTCCCAGTGAAGTAAGGGGAACGACCCGGAGCTCGTGAAGACCACCAGCCAAGCGCCTACACCTCGGGAGTGATTTCTTAAAACAACTACAGATTCCCGCACAGACTGGCTTCTCCCACAGCCTTGTTCAGGTACCAGTAGGTATGTTCATAAGATATGTATCCCCTCTATACAAAATACATACTAATGGTTTGCAAGTGAGAGGGTGTGAAAAAGGCTCATAAATATATATATGCATATGTATGTACATATATATAACATATTTTTAAAATAAGATAATTAAGAGGTTGGAAGTTTTGACTAGGATGGAAATGGGTGATACTGTTCTTCAGAAATATTATTTATTGTCTGGAAATTTTTCCAGAATGAAGTATAAGTGGATTATTATGGCTGTGCATCCTGCAGTTTTATGTGATAATTTGTCTAAGACATTTTGGGCTTTACTTTTCTTTTTAGAGCTCCTGTTATTTTTCTTCTTGCTTAAGATGTAAATGCAAAGCAAACCACATTTATCGAATCTGTTAATCTCTGGATTAACAGGAGTTGTCAAACTGATTTGCAGAGCTTGTTTTGAGAGCTATTAACTTTCACCTCTTTCTCCATAGTTGATTGAATAGTGATTTTTAGGATTACTGTAGAGTTTAAATTCTCTTCAAGGCAGAAACCATAATTTTGGAGACTTTCTATGAATTGTAGTAGAAGCAGTACTACATTTTTGTTTACTTATAAATGTACAGAGTTTATGGAATATTTTTATTTATATTTGCTATTCCAGAAGAAGAAATTGAATTCAAAGTCTTTTCAAGGTATTTGGACGCTCTAGAGTTCGTGTGAATGAAAAGATGTGGGTCTGAGTTGAACTTCATGTCTAATATTGTAGGTCTAATTAAAGTAGCTGTATAAATTACAAATGAGTTAAAAAATCTCAGGGGAGTTGTGTTTTCATTTTATACTAGCCCTATCCTTTTTAATGTAGGTCAGAAAATGGTTTTATTAATTCATGGGATTAAATAAATTTAAATGGTATTTTTTCTTCTGAAATTAATTGCATTATGGAGAGTCCTATGGCATTTAACAGGAATGAAACCAATAAGGTCTTCTACATAAATTACATTAGAAATGTGCATATTTTAAAGGAATTATCTGTTTTTTAAAGAGGGTTTTTGAACCTGTCTCCAGAATTGTATTGCAGGGATAGAATTATTTCTTCAATGCCAGGAGATACTTTAGGAAGACTATTCCTTTTGTGATATTTTAATAAAACCTTCCACGAGGGTTTCCATCATAAGATGTTCTGCTATAATGCAATTTGTGACATTTTCTTTCAGGTGAGTCAGATGTTCTGCAGACTTGAATTTAAACATGAGGTGAAAAATGTTTGTTTTATTTTAGTAGAACCATAGCAGAGCAGGTAAGGGGAAGGAATGACTTCGTTTAAGTTGTGCATGAGTCATATCTTGGCTGACCATGACCTGGTTTGAACTGCACTGGCCTACGTGGAGAGTTACTGGCTGCAGGTACAGTCATTCAAGCACTTAAATGTAATAGACGAGTGAAATGTAGCCTGGCACCCTCTTGCTCACTAATAGGCACCAAACACATAGCAAAAATGTCTTTTGGAGTTTCTATTACATTACAAGAGATGCATGCAAATACTGAAAGCAAAATAAATTAATATTTTTCTTCATAAGAGAAGAACTTTTTATTCATAAGAGAAGACTCTTTTTCTGTTCTGGGCCATATTTCACTTTATCGTGCCCAGTCAACTCGTGACCATAGCTTTCCTATCTTGTGTGTTGGTATCACAGCTGTTGTTATTTGGCTGAAACAGCAGCCTTAAAATATTTTTGATCAATATATACATACGTAGAGATTTAGGGTTAGCTAAATTCTTGGACTGTTTGGCATAAGGTAAAGTGGGATCCCCTGTGAGTATATGAGCCGTTCACACCCTGGGCTTGGGTCCAGGAGGATGTCATTTGTGGGGATTGGTGGGGGGGAAGTGATGCCTGGCATGTGTAACAGGGAAGAGGATAGCTTTTTCTGCTTTTACAGTAACTCAGCAGAGTTGTGGACAGAAATGAATTATTTTGTATGACGGCTCTGGGTCACAGGGGAAGCGTTGCTTCTGAGGGCAGATCCTGAATGTCAGTGCTTCCTCTCTTGCTTTCCCATCAGAAATCTGGTGGCAGAAAGCAGTCTTGGGAAGTTGGAAGTGTTATTTTAAATCTGAGGAAGAAGAAATTCAATCGTCTCTCAATCCTGCGTCATCTGACCCATGCCTTCCTTAGTCTTGGCCCACGCTTAACGAAAGGGTGTGTGACGCTTGCTATTTAAAAATCCATCCTGCCTTTATCCTTTTCTCCCTAGCTCCCTTTAGGAGAAAAGACATCGATCAAAACTTCTAGGAAAGGTTTCCAGGTCTTTGGTCCAAGGAAAAGCCGAGGACGAGGTGCTGAAGCTCCAGAGACCAGAATTCAACATATGCTTAATCCTTCTTTTGTTAGCTAAGTCTCCTGCTGTGACTGGCTTTCTCCTTCCCAAAGTCTGCTTTGATGCCTAACTTACTATCCCTCTGCTTAATACAAAGCTTCGTACCCTGCTTTCAGGGTAGGTGTTTTTAAGTGAGGTACTGCAATGCCATTTCTGATGTCGAAATCACTTTATAGCTACAGTCCTTATGCTGCATAAAGTCTGATTACAGTCTAATACAGTGTTCACAGATGTCATTATGAGAATATAATGACTTCAACACGCATGACAGCCTGCAGCTGTGGGCCTCCATTGAATAATTTTATTCTGGCGAGTCTTTTCAAAACAACTTCCAGTTCTTTCTTGTCACCAAGTTTGAGATGATAAACTGGAGATAACAATGATTTTCTGAAACACGTCTATTATTAAAAAACCAGAAGCGGCAGTAAGGGTTGAATATTCAGCTTGTGGAGAATTGCAGTGTCTGCAACATAATTGTGTCAGAATAGCACGATGTGCATAGCTGCCCCGGATGCCGCTGTGCTGCTCTTTCCTTGTTAGAGAGCAAAGATCCAACAGACAAGAATAGTCACTGAGTAATAGCTCTCTTAAAAATCTCAGGAAAGGCTCCAGAGGGAAAGAAATAGAAAGTTTTGAGCCCTGGGAAGTAACAGCCTTGGAACGAGGAAGGAGGGTTTTGTGGCATTCAGATTGTCACTGGTCAAAATGGCCTTGTAAGGGAGGCTTGTGCTACAACACACTTTGCAGAGCAAAGCTTGGGCTGGGGCTTGTGCCAAACACCACTTGATAGCCATAGCACTTGATCAATATCTAGTGTTACTCCCTCTCATTTGTTCATTGCATAATAAAGCTACAGGGCTCGAGCAGCTCCCTGGCCCGTGTTAAGAAGCTAAAGGTCATATTAATGAAAATGAGAAGACTAGGAGCCAAATGGAGCACCTGGTGTTAGGGCAAATTTGGGTTATCGGTTTACTGCTGGGAATTTTTCTGTTGAAAGAGGGTTCTTCCTCTAAGTATGTTACCGGAGTTTAGCCCACACACCCAAGCGATTAACACTGTTACAGAATAGTTTGTTACAGAATAGACCTATGGCTAGTATGGTAGGGAAAATGATGCAATATTATGCTTAAAAATGGACGAACTTGTGCTTTGTTGTTAGCTGGTGTTATGTATGGTGCTAGAACGAGAGAGCGGACTTGAATTTTATTGCGGGCTCTCATGCATGTGAACCTGGGTAAGGCACTGCACTGGGTTCCCGTGTGCCCCTGTCAGTGCCCCACCGTAGGACCCTGCTTCTTTCTGTGTAGACCAAATCACTACCCACCTCCATCTTCATCACTCTGCTTTCAGGAGGGAAGCACCAGAGGAAATTCTTCTACATATTAAACACTTGTAATACTTGTTCATAAATGCAACATCCTCTAGTTGCGTTGCCACCGCCATAGGTGACCTCTGGGACTCTGCTTTTTGCTGCTTGTACAAAGCTCATTCAATTTGAGAGATTTTTCTCTGGCTGTATTTGGTCCTCTCTTAGATTGCTTTTTAGCATCTTTTGTACCTGAGGTGCCCTGACTTAACGCACAAAATGCTGAGCAAATGTTTTTGAAGGTCAAGGTAGAAAAAAGTGCATCCTGTTTTCCTTGAATATTGGAATATTCTTTGCTGGGAGACCTGAGAAGTAATCAGTATGCTATTTAGTTTAGACTGGTAAATTGAAAAGACATGGCAATTCCATCAGAAGATTACCATTTTAAAATAAAAATAATTAAGTTCTAAATTTCAGGTTAGTTTCACTACTTGTTTTCTTTTCAGCTTAATTTCTGTTGGATATTATGAGTACGCTCAGTGGAAAATATTTTGTCTGTGCTCAAGTGTTAACAATATTTTTGGAGTTCATTTTTTGAAGTAGTGTGTATTAGCCTTTAATAAACCAGAAGGTTTCATTTTCTGGTTTGAACAATGTGCCCTTAATATAGAATCCTGACCTTGTACACTTGTCTTCTGTAACCTGCTCTGTGCGCTTGTTTTTGGTGTGTTTATGTCCTTCACAGGCTTGCGCTAACCTTGCAGCTAATCTGATATTGATTTCTTTCCCATAAGGTTATTGTTTGCAATTGGAAGTATTTTTCAGATTGGCTGCTACACTAATTTCTTGCCGCACAGTGCGTGGGTCGCTAGCTGAGATAGTGAGACAGGAGATCCACAAGTGCCCCAGGCCCAAGGTCTTCATCTCGGGTGTGAGCGTTCCTGAAATACACGGTCATCTCAGCTGGATTTGATAAGGCTCTAAAACATAAAAATAAGATTCCTAGTCAACATCAGCATACTCATTGCAGTGGGTCAAATCCTGAATTCTGTTATGCTTTTATCCTGGAAAGAGAGTTGCATCTTTTGCCCAGGAAAGCTTTAGGGGCTTTGTGGTAAGCTAGAGGCCAGGGAAAACTACATGGAGTCTTTCCATCCATAACAGCCCTTGCTTTTCAGTCCTGGTACTTATTGAGTATGTAATGTAGCCTTTCTGACTTGAAACTAGGTATTTTATTTCCCATTTCAATTACTCTTTAAAATGCATCATCCATCATAGTGTTTTAGCATGTGAATAGCCCCAGTGATTGCAGATTGAATCAGATCAGGGTTTACAATAAGACATCTGTTGAGAAAATACACTTACCAACAATGTAAATATTGTAGTTAGATACAAATGTGAATCCTCTTGAAATTATGCATTGATTTAGAACAAATGAAATTATATTTATCTCTTTTCTTTCTCTCTTAGCACTGTGTCCTATCATACAGGAATGCTCCTACCTCCATTATGTGGCTCTCTTTTCAGTGCCTGCATCCTTTCACACTCCTGGGCTGCAGGCAGGAAAAGTAGATTTTGGGATCGGTGTGAATACTGTTCTTCATGACGAAGAACACATTAGCTTGAAACTAGCACAAATCAACTTGTGGGCAAATCTATGTTTGAGTAAATTTTGACCCACTTCATTGGAACCAGCTATTAGAATAGCTTTCAGTTCTTGAGCTAGCTGCTAAAGATGTTGCCTGCAGCAGGCACTGCTTCCTGCTTGCACCTTTCAGCAGCTCTTGCTGGTGTCTGTTGATAGACTGACTCTTGTGGACTTCGTGGTGGTTTTTTAGCTCAAAAGAGACCATGAGTACAGAGAGTCCAGCTGGTTTTCCCGCTCCTGGGCTGCCCTTTACTCCTTTGTCTTGAAATTGTTTTGGTAATTCTACCTCTATAAGGAAGGAAGTGAGGACTTAGTCCTTTGTGCCAGTCGCCAGTGTTTCAAAAGAAGACTTAGGAGCCATATGCTAAAGGTTACAGCCCTAACATTGGGGGAGCATGCCTACAAAGATGTAAGTAATCTGTCCAGTAATTTTAATAATTCAAAGTACTCCCAAGCTTACTTGAGCAAAGGCTTCATCCTCTTCAGAGTATCTAGCGCTTCATACCTGAATCTATGTGGGGGCAGTCAACCAGGTAGGCTAACCCACTGTGTAACAGAATTATCCCTCTTTGTTTTACTGGAAATCAATTATGGCTACAGGAGGCAAGACGTTTGTTTGGATGCCTAACATTTAGCTTTTCAGGTAGAATATTTTTGCCTTCCATTGCTTTCCTCTTCTTGTCTCTCTTCCCCAGCAAAAGGCAAGAATAGATAAAATGACTGTTGTTTCCTGGGGGTCTGTGGGAATTCATTGGACGGTGCGTGTTAGCTATCTCTTCTCACATCTTCTTCACAAACTCTTCTCAGGTGTATAGGTCTGCAAGTGGTATTCCGGTGTACTGGGGTTTTCCCCATGCAGATTTTCTAAATGTACAGCCCCAGCAGCAGACCTGTCTGCAGTTTCTGCAGCTCTTCAACCCTCCACAATTATAACCTTTATTTTTCTGTGAAGAGGGAAAAATGGTTCCTCCTCCCATGTCTAGCAGAAACCCTTGGACTACTTTCTGTCCTGTGAAATCCTGTGCCTGGCAACTGCTTGGCTTCTGCCCTCTGGGCTGGTGCATAGTTGGTTTACAAGGTTGGTGCTGATGTGGTTTCATTAGAGTGGAAGAGGTGTGAGATAGAATACTGTTTTTGAAAGTCTCTGTGATTATTTCTTTCAGTAGCTCATTTCTTTGTTATCTTTGTGGATTATTTTTTTTTCTACTTCAAGAATATTCCCCACAAGCTAATACCCTGACAAGAAAGGTGACCGTTGTGATTAATGTGGAGACTCGCTTCTCAAAACATTGCACTAGAACACCTGCTGAAATTATTTTTCTACACTTATGTATGGCTCCTTTTCCCACCTTTTTCTCTGAAACCAATGTACCATTTCAGTTGGTTCTGTCAAGAAACTGAAACAGCTATGTCAGATTTCTGCCTCACTCTGATAAACTTCAGCTTGACAAGGTTACAGGTAACAGAAGTAGATTTTGCGATCAAAGGCAGAGAAAGCGTATCCACTATTATCTGCATTGTCTTTCCTTGTGTGTAATAAATAAATAAATTAAGCAAACCAAATGCCTCCCACCCACCCACCCCCCAAAGAAAAACCTTCTGCCAAAGCAGAAGCCTGCTTAGGCTTTTCTGTTTAGACAAGTACAAGCTGTGCTCACAACCGCTTCAGTTTGTGGAAGAAAGGCTCTTTCAAGCGTGAATCCCTTTCTGGAACCCCTCTATACCTTGAAAGACAGGGATTAAAGATGCCAAATCTCAGTGAAAAGGTTTTGGACAATATCAGTGAGCTTTATGCTGCATGCTCACACTCTATTCTGCCTAAATCCAAGAGCTGGAAGGACTTTCTGTGGGTTGGGGTTCTTTGCAGAGTTGAGGGCGATTCCATGCTGGAGCGTGGAAATCTCTAGAAACCTAGGGAGCAAAAGGAGGATTCATTTGACCATTTGTTGGAAAGCAATAACCATTCCTCATCTACAGAGTTTTCTGTATTGACTGTTCCATATCAGTAGATTTATTATGTATAACATGTCATGAAAAATTAAATAATCTAGGCATCGTAGTGACTGCTTTTTAACAAGCCATTCACAGAGCTCTGCAACATTTTGCAGCATGGAAAATTGTTTTTAATGATGCTGCAGTTGCATTAAACAAGACAAGCTTGCAGTGGCTGCTGGTCTGTGTAACAGTTGTGTGCCTGCAGAGTTATTTTTCAGGCGTTGAAACTGTTCCGTGTGTGCATCTTGTGTGCGTGCAAATTTTCAGTCTTTTAGGCAAGTAAACCCTATTAAGTAGTCATACACTATTAAAGGCCAAATCCTAGGTTTCTTTTTCACGTAAATTCCTACTGAAATCAGTACGGCAAGTCCTGTAGTCCTTACTCAGTGAAAGCTTTGCTTATTTGAGGCTGGATCTAGCCCTGTATTAGTTATTTTCATTCAGTGGATGTACGTCCCCTCCTTTCTTTCTCCCAAAGGAAATCTGGCAGCTTGTCTGTTCCAGAGGCTGTAAAATATTGGCAGGTTTCAAAACTAAATGTGTCAGCCTCTCTGACAAACAGTCAGTCAAAGGGCAGACACGTTCCTATCACTTTTTCTGAAACCAGCCAGCTCCACGCTAGAGAGAGACTGGCTCCATGAAATAAAAGCTGCAACAAGACATTTCCCAAAGTGCTGCCTGTGACTGTGCATTAACGCTGGAGACAGCGCAGGCTGCACCTCAAGCCATACTCTGCTGCTTCCAGAGAAGGAAGAAAAGTAGCAGACCTGTGAGGCTGCAGGTCTTTTCTTTATGCTATGGAACCCCATGCTGGTGGTTATTTGACCAGCTCTGGAATCAGATAAGGAACTGTGGTGGGGAAGCCCCTAATGCCTTTGCCTTAGTTCTGGAGGAGCAGACAGTTTTGAATTTTTGGGTTTTCCGGTGCTTTGATGGAAGATTTGGACTTGATGGATGAAAAGGCGGGTGTTTTCTTTTGAAAGGGAAAAATGAAGTGTGGTCTTTACATGCCTAATGTCATACACATAATCCTGTACCTGATACAGTCATAGAATGGCTTGGGTTGGAAGGGACCTTTAAAGATGATTTAGTTCCAGCCCCCCTGCCATGGGCAGGGACACCTTCCACTAGGGTCAGATCGCTCAGCGATAGCATTGGTCGGGTGTGAACTGTCAGTCCTCTGTGTTTGCAGGAGCGTGATATAAGAATGGTCCTTGGGGTCTCAGTCCGGGCTTACGGTGCTGTGGGGTGAACACAACAAAGCATTTAACTGGTGCTTCTTGGCCTTGGCTGTGGAAACCGGGCAGCCCAGATGTTTAGAGTTGTCCTGAGATCAAATCAATTGCAACTTGAAGGGTTTGCAAATGGTGATCTTTTAACCCTTAGCTTTGGACAGCTGCTGGTACTTCGCCAGTAAACAGATTAACTGTTTCAAGTTACAGGTGGCTTCTTTTTTTTTTTTAACTCTGACTAGGAGACTATACACCTAGGGCTTTCTAGTGATGTAGTAGTAATAATTCTGGCATGACATCATTTAAACTCCAGGCCTGTCAGTCTGACCTCGGTGCCTGGGAAGGTCATGGAACAGACCATCCTGAGTGCCATTATGTGGCGCATGAAGGACACCCAGGCGATCGGGCCCAGCCAGCACGGGTTCATGAGGGGCAGGTCCTGCTTGACCAGCCTGATCTCCTTCTGTGACAAAGTGACCCGCTCGGTGGCTGAGGGAAAGGCTGTGGATGTTGTTTACCTGGGCTTTAGCAAGGCCTTTGATACAGTCTCCCCCAGTCTCCTCCTGGAGAAACTGGCTGCCCGTGGCTTGGACGGGAGGACTCTGCGCTGGGTTAAAAAGTGGCTGGAGGCCGGGCCCAGAGAGTGGTGGTGAATGGAGTGAAATCCAGTCGGCGGCCGGTCACGAGTGGTGTCCCCCAGGGCTCGGTGTTGGGGCCGGTTCTCTTTAACATCTTTACCGGTGATCTGGACGAGGGGATTGAGTGCACCCTCAGTCAGTTCGCAGGGGACACCAAGTTGGGTGGGAGTGTCGACCTGCTGGAGGGTAGGAAGGCTTTGCAGAGGGGTCTGGACAGGCTGGATGGATGGGCCGAGGCCAACGGGATGAGGTTCAACAAGGCCAAGAGCCGGGTCCTGCCCTTGGGTTACACCAACCCCAGGCAGCGCTACAGGCTTGGGGCAGAGTGGCTGGAGCTGCCTGGCAGAAAAGGACCCGGGGGTGTTGGTCGACTGTGGGCTGAACATGAGCCAGCAGTGTGCCCAGGTGGCCAAGAAGGCCACCAGCATCCTGGCCTGTGTCAGGAACAGCGTGGTGAGTAGGACTCGGGAGGTGATCGTCCCCCTGTACTGGGCACTGGTGAGGCCCCACCTCGAGTGCTGTGTCCAGTTTTGGGCCCCTTACCACAAAAAAAGACATTGAGGGGCTGGAGGGTGTCCAGAGAAGGGCAACGAAGCTGGTGAGGGGTTTGGAGCACAAGTGTTATAAGGAGCGGCTGATGGAGCTGGGGTTGTTCAGCCTGGAGAAAAGGAGGCTGAGGGGAGACCTTATCGCTCTCTACAACTGCCTGAAAGGAGAGTGTAGAGAGGCGGGGGTCGGTCTCTTCTCCCAAGTCACAGGCAATAGGACAAGAGGAAATGGCCTCAAGCTGTGCCAGGGGAGGTTCAGATTGGATATCAGGAAAAATTTTTACACTGAAAGTGTTATTAAGCCTTGGAATGGGCTGCCCAGGGAAGTGGTTGAGTCACCATCCCTGGAGGCGTTTAAAAGATGGGTAGATACAGTGCTGAGGGACATGGTTTAGCGGTGGTTTTTTATCAGAGTTAGGTTGATGGTTGGACTAGGTGATCTGAAAGGTCCCTTCCAACCTACACAATTCTATGATTCTATGGCCTATCTGTTGCATTTTCAAAGCTGTCGAAATAGCATCATTTTGGAGATTTTGTACTTCAGACATGATGTTAGTTCCCTTGCTTTGACCTTGCTACCTTTAAAAGAGGAGCTCCAGTGTTTCCATTAGCTAGGGGATTTCTGCCAGAAATGATTTTAAGTCTGCCATGGAATAAACAGTTCATTAAACTGGGAAGTCATTTTAACGCATTCAAGGAGCCTGGGGCTATCATAACAATCCAGATTGCAAATGGTCCCCAGCTTTAAGGCATATTTCTTATTATTTAGCAGGATTGGGGGTTTGAGTACTGCTTGCAACTTTGCAAACTCAGTGTTTTAGTTTTGAAGTCATCCTTTGGTGGTGCTTTCTTCCATTAAACAAACTTGTAGGTTTATTCAACAATACTTTTTGAAGATGGGAAGAACCTATGTCCTTTTCTAAACCAGTTGTAACATGCCTTAATAGATGAGTGTACTTTCATGTGGCAGAGACTAGAAATACTAAAATAACACAAAGCAGATTGTGTATATTTCTGGTCTGCTTGGAAGCAGGAAGGGGAAATCTATCAACAGATTGTTTTTGCGAGGCTGATAGCCAAGTGCTACAGATTTTCGGAGCTCTGCTTTAAATAAGAAGTGCTCTAATTAAGGGCATGTTCTTTTTGTGTGGTGGTGTTTTTTTTTAAAGACAGAAGTTGATTTTTAGAGTTCCATCTGTAAGCACTTGGATTCATATTCAGTTGAATTGTGAAGAGTCCATGTAGCACTTTGGGAGCAGTTTACAGTAAAAATATATTTATGAAGATGTAATATGTAGAAGTAGATAATAAAGCACACAAAGAGTTGTGGTCCTGGAAGTAATAGAGTTGAGTTATTATGGTACCCCCCTGAAGTAATTCACTCATGTTGGGAGCAAACTCTAGGAGTCATGTATATCTGTGGGTAGATTGATGCTGTGTGTCATGCTATATATCAAAATATGGTTTTTGCTGCTCTTTGAACATAGAAAATTAACTTTGAATATATCTGAAGAGTCTTGATAAATATCTGGCTGATGTAAATACTCCATAAGCCTGAAACAAGATAGAGAAGGACAGCAGGGATGTCATGAACAAGTCTTGCCAATGTTAACCACTGTGATTGTAAAGTATTGACTGGTTTTTAGGGATTTCCGTAATATATACAGAGATGTTTAAAAAGATTATCGGAGAATAATATTTTCCACTTAAAAGAAGAGTAAGTGATGTGCATTTTAATAGGGAATGGGAGTATGTTGGGAAGGAGATTTTGTTCTTTTCTCTGTTAACACCAGGGGAAAAAAATATTAAAAGGGTTTTGTAATGAATTTTGAAAGACAGTAAACTTGGCACCATGGTTCATGATCTGATTTTCAGACTACTTGAACCTCACTCCTGAATAGACATGTGTTATATATTTCATCTTCAGGGGAAAATTTCCTAGGATTTTATGCATGGAGACAAGGAGCACCATAGATTCATATGCAGCAGATGATGAAAGGGTGCTGAAATGAGCTTGTTTCTTCTGTTATTTGAACTGATACTGGAGGTTAGCTTTGCTATTGAAGAAAAATAATTTTCTTGAATACTCTGTATTTACATGTCAAGTTCCTTAAATCACAGAGGACACTTTGTGTGCATAAGGAAGCTAGAAGATTCCTTCTTAATCTAATTTTTTTTAATACTATCATTAACCCACAGTTTTACTACAGTTTTGATAACTTGTTTATTTGAACAAAACACTGTCGTGTTTATCTTCAACATGCATCGAGATAATCAGTTTCTCTGGTGACTGTGCAGAAGCTTTTAATCTCTAAATTCATCATGACATTTCACTTTCCCCTCTTGCAATGAGAATAATGTTCATACCTTGGAAGTCATGATTATTTTGTTCAGCGTGTGTTTATAAATGATCACTGTCCATATCTTCTGCGTCTACATGCATTTTTTTAATACGTTCTCAGTGCAGTTGAAAGTCCTGGCTATTTACTAGGGTGCAGGGTAGATAATGTAATACAGTGATACAGTGCACGCAGCTGGCCCGGGAAATGCAGGGCTTTTAATGACAGGGCTTTGTGTTTAAGAATCCTCCTCAATCTACTATTGGCACTAGGAGCGCAGTACAAATGAGCAAAGCCAGTTCAGAAAACTTATGTTCAAGTGCAGCGTAGGTCCCTATTCTTGCACAAAATCTCTGATGAGCAGAGAAGATGGTACCTTGATGTAGTATTTTCTGTAGCCCATTGCAAATCCAAGTTGTCTATGTGACTATGAATTGTGAACTGAAATATATTCATTGTGAAGCAATACTCTTAGTCTTTATCAAAGTGACACAGCAAATATAAATCATAGAAACTATCTGCCGGCTTCTTGTTTACTTGCTTCAGGGGAAACTTTCCTGCTGATCATTATCCTATATTTATCATGTCTTTCTGATACTTTGTGTGCTTCTAGCTCCAATCTGTGATCATTATGCTGATAATATTTTCAAGTCCCATCTGAAAATAATGTCATTGTGGAGTAGTTGGAGAAATGCAAACATAAGAAGTTTTAAAAAGTTAGTTTTTCTTCCCCTTATCATTGTGTGAGGTGTAAGCGCAAAGGAAAGAAACTGTGAATGTAATTATTTTGGTTTACATAAATGCCATTTTTGCAAAAGTTGAATGAGTAAAATCAAGTTTTTCAAACCAAACTTTTCCCATATCAGCCAGCATGGGAATGAATTCTGCGAATAGCAATAAATATGCTGATTCGTTGTTGAAAAGTCATCATAGCAACTTTCAGAGAAAATAATTGTTTAAAATATGATAAGAAACCACATTGGAGTGCCAATAAAGATAAACAGTACTTGAAAATAACCTGTATAAGTCATCTTGGGCAGCAAAATTGCTTACAGTGGCCGTGACGTCTTTAAAATTGAACTACCTTAAATGGCGTTGCTTCTGCCCTCTGTCCCGAAATGTTAATAATTGTAAAGAACTTTAAGGAGGTGGAGAAAAATCCTCTGTAAGTAGGTTTCATGAAATCCAACTGCTGTTTTGATACATGGATACAAAAACCTTCCACTTCCTGACAGCCCAGGGGAAATTTGTTATTCACCGCCACACAGAAGTATCTTTTCATTCTGGATTTCTTAGTTTAGGAGACACTCTGTTTGCAGTAATAACACGGGAAAGGAAGCAAGTCCCAAGCGGAGGCTCAGAGCTCTGAGCAGAGGCACACTGTCTCTGCTTGGGAATATTTTTCAGATTATTAGAAATAATTTTGACATTACAGAGGAAAAAAAAAAAACCCAAACCAAAACAAAATGCTGTAAAGAGCAGGTTACCAGAGTATTAATGCACTACATGAATTCCTTTGTTTATTCTCATATAGGCAACTGTTTCATAAAGCAAAATAGATTAAGTTAATTCAGATAAAGTATACTCTGTTCGGGCAACTTCCTGCACTAGTTTCCTTAAACACTTGATTAACAAGCATTAATATTATCTCTTGTCACTTCAAAGCACTTAAATCCGTTATTGCTTGGTTTCAAAATGACTTTAAGAAAGGAAGAAAGGCAGGAACAGGGTGTAAGAGTTAAGGGCTGAGCTGAGCTTTTGTTTGCAGCTCTACCCGTGGATTTGCTGTAGGAGATCCATCCACTGAGCTTCTGCCTTTCCCAACTGCAAAACAGATGTAATCACCTGCCCTGTTTTCTTTGAGACTTGGCTTGCTTCAGATTACTCAATACTATGATAGCCTTGAGTACGCAGTTCTGTGGCAGTCCCAATGAATCTGCAAGATGCTATGCTGATAATTATAAATTACTTTGATCAAGCATTGTGTGGAGCAGGTCAGAAGCATAAACAGAAAACTTGATCGTCAGTGCTGGGCTGGCACCAGGTCTTGTCAGAATTAGACTGCTACTGGCCCAAATACGGTGGTCAAAGACTGGTAGGGAGAAGGCGGCCATCTGGGCGATGAATGGGTGATAGACGCCTTTGTCCTGACTCCCTTAGGTTATCTCCCATGCTTAGCAGGCTAGATAATGAATTTCTCTTCAGTGAGAAAGTCACTCCTCCCTACTCATCGTTAGAATTACTGAGATGCTGCTCCTTGCTAACCTCTCTAGGAGATGACACCCTGTACCTGACTGCCCCAACACAGCGCTCGGCTCGCCTGGTGGATCACTGTATTTTGTATCTGGTACCCAAAGGGTCTAGGATGTCGGTCGTTCCCTCTCCCATGAGGTGGATTGTGGACTAGCATAAAAATGGCCTTCCCCACTTTCCCCTTGGTCCACTTCATAGCTTCCTTTGGTGACAAAGTGAGGCCATCTGGCCTGAAATCTTCCGCAGTCGTTTGAAGAAAGCTAATTCAAATACTTCTCGTTATGTACTTTGTGCTAGTAGTATCAGTGTGGCAGTTGGGGGTTCGATGGGCTATTTGCCAGCGTGGGAGTGCACTTTTGTAGCCTAACCTCTTATGGTTTGTGCGCTCTCTCCCTTTTTTGTGTGCCTTTGTCGACCGTACAGTGGACAGTTACTTTATTTTACAGCAAAGATCAAGTGCTTCCTCACTTGAGAAAGTTTGATTGGTTCTTCTTTTTTTTTTTTCTTTTTTTCTTCCTTTCCCGCCTCTGAACTTCCACCCAAGTTAATTTGTGGGCATGCCAAAATAGCCTTTCTTTTCTAGAAGTGCTGTAAGCTCCTGGTCTGATGGATGTTAGCAGTCCCCAGGACT
The DNA here is from genome assembly GCF_964106895.1 of Numenius arquata. Classification (NCBI taxonomy): domain Eukaryota; kingdom Metazoa; phylum Chordata; class Aves; order Charadriiformes; family Scolopacidae; genus Numenius; species Numenius arquata. Next base: position 28,289,519 of record NC_133581.1, on the reverse strand, counting down.
CCAGGATAGATTATATGGAATCATCCTATTAAGTTTACCGCAGCTCAGCTATACTGTTTTTGCAACAGTAACTATAAAATCAATATGGAGGAAACATCCAGATAAATCAAAGGTTGAAAGAATGATAAATAGAGGTTCATTGAAACAGAACCAAGCTTTAAATACACCAGATGTAAAGTATATAGAAAAAAGGAGTGTGAGCTTACTTCAAATGAGAAATTACCCTGGAAGGCAGCAACTAAAAGGACCTGGGGGTAATAATAAACAAGCAACAGAACATATGCTCTCTGTGTGATGCTGTAACCAAACAAGGTGAGATGCTCTGCAGGGGGATGAGTAAGGGAGCAGTAAAATAGGCGCAAGGAAGTGATAAGTCTCTTTACAGCCCTAGTGAGAATGGTGATACTGGTATATGGCGCGGAGTTTTCAGTAACTTCTTTTAATGTTGTGACACGCAGTTGATGATATAAAAGGAAAAAAAAAAGGGTCCAACGCTTTTAAAGGCACATGAAAATTCATGATAATGACAGAAGGATCAGGATATTTAGTACTTTAAAATCAAAGAAGAAAGGAAAGAGGAAGTGAGAGTGCCAGAATATATATAAAACTAACAGGAGGAAAAACAATAAAAATTGAACCACCCACTGATCATTAAAGCGCTTCAGTCTGGTGGTGCCCAGAAGCTGGAATCAGGGGGGTTTGTGGGGTTTTTGTTTGGGTTTTGTCCCAAATTGGATTATCTGGATTATTACATGGTTTATTTCCATAATCTCACTGTTGTTTTAAATCAAGATTGACTGCATCTCTGAAAGATGCAGTTTAGCAAATGCACATTACTGGATTCGCTGCAGGAGCAACTGTGTGAAAGACTAAAGCCTTTGGCCTTACAGGAGCTCAGGGGAATGAACTAATATCCCTTCTCAATTTATCTCTGTTTTCAGGGCCTGCATGACCTTTTCTGTCAAGTCAGCTTTGTAACCTGCCCCACACCAAAACCAGATGGTTTTTTGGAGTATGGGCTGATTAAAGAAATCTATCAACTCTCTAATTTTTATTTTTTTTTTTGCTTTTGTGACTGGAATGATAAAATTAACTATATACATTTTCCATTTCCCTATCTATTTGACTGAACAACAGATTTTCTCATGATTAAACAGGGCTACCCTTCTTGCTATGGTGCATAATATCTTCACATACTGGATGCTGCTTGAGTTTTTGTGCAGCTTGTATGCACATATCCACACATATGTGTATGCATATTAAAAATATATATGTGAAAACATAGGAAGAGGTTTTTAAAGAAAACAAAATAAATATTGGTAGACTGCAAGGGGAAGGGCAATTATTAAACCATTACCTCACTTCTAAGCTGACTACAAAGTTGAGATCTAGGTTATATTAACTAACAACACCTTACACAGCTAAGACATTGCTATGGGTGCCACTTCTTTCAAAGAACAAGTACAATTTCCAAATTCCTACTTTCTGACCGCTGCTCTTGGAGGCTTTATGTTCCTCTGACACCAGATATTGGCCACTTAATCTGTAAAACCAGCTTTGAGTGAGCCATGTGGGGGCATGTCATAAAAATCATGGTTTCAGTCCTTTTGTTTCAGTTGATTTTATGCACCAGCAATCCCTGTCACTGTTGTCCTTCCAGTTTGGGGTTTATATATTAATCTTAAAGCAAAATTCCTACTAAACCAACAAGGTTCAAGGACAGCAGTGAATTTCTTTTCTGTTACTGGGCAATGCTTTACGAATTCACTCGGAGCTTTGTGGACTGTTCAGCGGCCATGAGCCAGGCATGGTAGACTAGATCCTTGGCTAGTGTAAATTGACTTTCATGCTTACTGCATCATTGATCTGAATGAAACTAGGGTGCTGTGTAAGAGCTGAGGATCCAGCCTCTCTGTATAAATCCCAGAGTCTGAGAAATTTTATATAATTCTCAGTCTGAGAAAGTCTGTTGAATTGTACCAACCTGCTTACTGCAGCTCTTCTGAAGTGCTGCTGTGAACTACTTACCAGCTACCATATGCTTAAAGCGAGTGGCCTGATCTGGTTGATCATGGAAGTTGTTCTGTAATACATATGGGAGGAGGAGTCCTTTGGCTGTGTCCTTCCAAATTGCTTTCCTCACTGAACTATGCATTACAATCTGTGCCACGTAGCAGTAGAGACAAAAACAACTCTAATGGGTTTGAATCCTTAGTCACTGAGGCTGAGTTTCTGATGCCCTGGAGATATATTGCAAGAAAAAAAGGCACGTAATTTCTAGTTTATTAGTTCTGTTTCACTGGTATTATATTGCTTGTTTGGTCCTAGTTTGCTTAAGTATGCAAAAAGTGGGCATGAAAATGACATTTATTAGAAATGTGTTGACTGACTTGATAAAATTTGAATTCCAGCGCACTGGAGCATTTTCTGGTCTGTGCACAAAGCTGATAGTTTGGCATGGGTTCTGCTATTTTCTACCCAAAAAAGCTTTTCCTATGCTTGTGTTTCCTATCAAAAATGAAATTTCTAGAGAAAATAGTTACTATAAATTTGGATAGGAAACTATTTTTTTTTTTCAGTAAACATGAAGTGAATATTTATGGAAAATCTCCTATCATTCGGCTAGCTATTTGTGAACAGCTTGCAAATAGAGATAACAGGAACTAATGCAACTCAAGCTTTTTATTCAGCAATCTGCCCAGTGGCAAAACTTATTTTGTTGTGGAACTTAATTTTCATTGTATGCATCGCTAGAGATGATCCCCAAATTACTATTTTCTGAGCAAGTGCTTGGGGATCAAACCTACCACATTCCTCCACCAAACCAGAAATAACCTTGACCATCTGACAAAGCCAGTGTACGTTCATTATAGCAGACTTTTTTTTGCATTCAGCTAGCCCTAGAAAAATAATTTAAGTGGCTTCTGGTTGTAGCATAAACAAAGATCTCTCTCTTTTTTCTTCTCATTAGCCTAGTGTGGAAATTTAAATGTGGCTATTCCTGCTGTGACTATATGGTTAGTGGTTCATTACTAAAGACAATTTTTCTAGCACATCACATGTATGTATATTGCAGCTAATTTGAGATTTGTATAGACTTCTTTTTTTTTTTTTTGAGATTTGATATGCTGCTTCACAAAAAAAAAAAAAATTCAGGATCTGTGTTATCCATTGCTTATAAATATTATATTATGGAAATAAGCAATCGCTTGTCAGAGTTGCAGACAACATTGGTTTCTAATTTGGGATAATAAAAATAGCTAGATACGTCTCTGCTAATTTGCACTGTGACCAGATATGTAAACTTTTCATAAACAAGCCCATTCAGTTTGACTGGGGGTGTTTCTGCTTGCTTTATTTTGGTTTTGAAACGTTTTGGTTTTGTTGGACATTGGGATATTGTACTCTGAAGAGAAAGAGCAAGCTCTTATAGAAAGAGCAAGCTTTGGTCTCCTTAACCTGATTCCCTTTGTGCTGAAGGGTTAAATATTTGTCCGTGTAGCAAATAGAGCCGGAGTGGCTCTAAAGCCCGGTGGCTCTGGTGGTTAGCTGGGAGATAAGGAGCCATCCATCCCCATGTCTGTGCTGTTCAACACTTTCTTTACATTAAGCATTCATCAGAGCAGCACAGAAAGCTGTGTTTCCCTGGCGAATAATCAGATACCCAAACCAGTGGTCTATGAATTCTTTTTCTCCTTTTCTTGGCTCAATGAATATTTAATTCATCCCTGTGAAACAGTTTAGCTTTGGTAGAAAGGATTGATACTATTGCATTTCCTGCCTCAGATGTCCTGTATCTGGAGGTTTAAATGTTTCCTGTGGCATGTGGCAGCTTAAATAAGACGAAGGATGGAACCGAGCTCATCTGCCATATCTTCTGTCACTTGTTTAATGCTGGCACTGAGGAGTGAGAAGAGAAGACAGAGCAGCACCATTGCCATCTCTTTCTCTGGCACCTTGTTCACCAGAAACACTTGCAGATCAGGTGCCAAATGAGGAATGTTAATTTTGAAAATTTAGGTCCTGTGGATTTTGAACTGACTGCAGTTGAGTAGTAGCTAAGGTGGGGAGTAACCTCTGCATGGATTTAGTTTGTGGTGGTTGAACCTCTTTTCTCTGCCAAAGGAGCTCCTATCTCTGCCTACTCTAGAGAAGAGGAAAATAAGACAGGAATGTTGACACTGGCTTTGGTTCTGTAGCTCACAACACACTGGACTCTAGTTTTGAGTGGGTTTGTACACTAAAATAACAGTGAAATACTGTGATAGCTATAGTTAAATATGTTTTAAAGCCATTTCCAAATTGCATTGCCTTTTCTTAGCTGTGGGAGGAGAGTTGTTTGGTTTTGGTTTTGGAACCTCAGACTGCCTAGAACTTCTCAGCAGTGACTTGGTTGTTAATTGATGGGTAGGATGTAGCAAGTTTGGGCTGAGGTTACTTTGGAGGGAAGACTGAAAGAAAGTGCTGTGTATGGACAATGAGGAGTACTGGGCTCCCCGGTTCAAAAAGACAAGGAACTGCTGGAAAGAGTCCAGGCGAGGGCTACAAAGATGATCAAAGGACTGGAGCTCCTCTCTTATGAGGAAAGGCTGAGAGACCTGGGTCTGTTTAGCCTGGAGCAAAGAAGACTGAGAGGGGACCTCATCAAAGCTTATAAATATCTAACAGGTGGGTGTCAAGAGGATGGGGCCAGACTCTTTCCACTTGTGACCAGCAATAGGACAAGGGGTAATGGGCACAAACTGGAACGCAGGAAATTCCATCTCAACATGAGGAAAAACTTCTTTACTTTGAGGGTGACAGCACTGGAACAGGCTGCCCAGAGAGGTGGTGGAGTCTCCTTCTCTGGAGATATTCAAAACCCACCTGGATGTGTTCCTGTCCAGCCTACTCTGGTAGCAGGGGAGTTGGACTAGATGATCTCCAAAGGTCCTTTCCAACCTCTGTTGATTCTGTGACGTTAGAAAGTCTCTGCACCACAGAGATGAATCCAGTGTGTGCAATCAGTGAAGAAATATTCTTGCTTCTCCTGTAAAATTCAAGAGCAAAACCTTCACCGACTCAGAGGTGCAGGTTCAGGGGAAGATCCAGAAAGGACAAACTGGAACTTTACTCACCAGGAGTTCCCCTTAGATTTTGTTTTGCTTCCCCAGTGTTAGTGCCTCGCACTGCTGTCTAATCTGCGTTATTTTGGCAAAGCCCATTAATCTCAGTGAGACTAGTATTCAGTATACTGTCTTTCAGTATTGGTTTTGTAGCTGTACCAGTATTGCTATCAGAGCTGAGCATAAGTAATGCAGGTTTCAGTTTACCCAATTGGGGGAAGGACTATCATCCAGATTCTGTTTTTGTAGCTGTAAAGTTATAGGACGTAACACATCTACTTATGCTCATTTTGGATATTAAACAGAGGAAAGGTATTGGAAAACTCTCGTACTAAACATTGATCTTGTTGTGATTATTTCATGAAATGCTTGTACACATTTCTCTTTAGGATTAGGAGCGCTGTGCTGGAATATCTGTCATATGGTAACAGCTGTCAAGCAGACAAGCAGATGCTGTTTGTGTATATAAGAAAAGGCTTAGAAATATTCCAAAAAATAAGTGGATTCCTTCTCTGAAACTTTTTTAACATGAGTTATTTTTATCTTATGAAAATTTACTTTGAATTACTGCATTACGTGTGGTACACGTGAGCTGTAGAGAAGGGAAATATAACCTCCCTCTATAGCTGAGTGCTGTCTGGAAATTTGGAGTGCCAGGCATCTACATTCTTCTCTGCCTGAAGCCACAGCAGTCCATGTTTGCAAGCTTCCCTACAGAAAATAATATGACATGGACTCCGTTCCCTGCCCCCCAAGCCACTGTAAGACAGCAGCAGCAGTGGGGAAGTATTGAGGAGTATTACTCTCCCTGTCCCCTAAAGGAGAGATCACACAAAAGTGAGTCCACGTAGCCATTTCTCTTTTCTGGTATTCTTTTGCCTAGCGCTTAAATAGCTGTTTTAAGTTTTTTTCAGGATCAATGTGTTGCTTCATATTATTAACAATGCAAGCGTACAATACAGAAAGTAGAGAACATGCAATACATAACTTGGATTCTGGAAAATAAAGTAGAAGCCTTATCCCAAAATACTGCCGTAACCAGTTTATATAGCTCAAATTCCCATACATTGGCCTGTGTAAGCCTTTTATAAAAAGTGGCAGCTTGTATCTCCTGATGCATGTTACCAGTTAAACACACTTCTTCAGGCTGGTTCACAGAGAGCTTTGATTCAGCAATGGATCAGACCAGAGATAAACATTCATTCCTGGTGTTTGCAGTGCTCTAATTTCCCTACTCAAGGCATGAAAATAAATGACACTAGAGCCCTGGAGCTTAACTGCGAGACGTTTGCAAAAATCTCACTGGAAGGTCTTTTGAATTTGTGATATCCTTACACTTTGTACGCTGACTTCTGCTACCAGCTCATTAGGCTTTCTGGGTTGTCATTCTTTCTCTGGTGCAATCTTGCATTGGGTATTATATAAAGTAATGCTTCAAAAGCCTGAGGTGTAATATTTTTAATAATAAACACTTATATATATGCCTGCATAAAAACACTTACTATATAAATATTCAGATATTTACGTGAAGTTGTGTTGCTGTGATCCACATGGCCTTTCCTACAGGAGAATACTACTTCTCAGGTCGTGTGCCTTTACCAAACCAGGACAGCTTAGCAAGCTTTGTTTGGAAAACATTTCCTATGTGTTCTGAAAAGTATTAAAAATGTGCATATTATCAACTGCAAAAAATTTCTGTTAAGAACGCATTGCTCTCTACTTGGAGGTTATCAGGGATTTCTAATTATTCATTCAGAATAATAGAAACAGATCAATATTTTCTTCAAACCTACCTGTAATCAAAATTCTATTGTTGGGGCTTTTTAAAAATGAAAAAAAAAAAAAAAAAGTAGTGAGGACTGCTTAGTCATGCAAATTCATGTATAATTAAATGCCACAGCACTTTCTTGGAAGTCAAGAGATTTTGAAAGTGAATAATAAGATAGGCTAGAGTCCACTGGCAAAACATCACAGCAAGTCACTCCTCTGTTTTCTGCAGGCTTGCGAAAATATTCATGACCCCAGCCAGGTCCCCAGTCTTCCTTATCTTTTATTTGCTTTATTCTCACAGACTACCAAATCCCTTATTTTGCCACTGTGTTTTTCTGAAACATCTTTCAGACCTTCTGAAGTTTGCAAATGACTCCTACATGTAAATGAAATGGTAATCACCTAACTGTTTATTACCTAACAAATGAGAAATTCAGTTACAACTAATAGTGAGTCAAGTCACGCTTGGTATTTAAAGCTTCCCTTTGTGTGTTTGTCTGTTGTAAAACACTGTATATTCCAGCGGAGGATGCTTCAAGGTTACATTAGGGTGTTTTTACCCTGTTTGAGTTCTTTACTTCCGAGTTTTTCATTTGTGTAATGACTCACCCCTACGGTTTTCAGGGAACTTGGGAAAAAATGGCATCCTATTTTGTCTTGTTCACCAATTTGATACATTACTCTATTACAGCCACAAAGAGATACAGTTCTGTCAAAATCTGCTTTGCTCTACAAAAACAGACCCTGACCCAGAGGTATCACAGTCATAAAAAGATTTTGAGACAGGCTGCAGCACATTTATCTCTATGGCTTGGCTCAGAAAGAACACACTATTTTCCAGCATCTTCTCCTTTCTTGTTATATGGATCGTGACTGAAAAAGGCCAGGTGCCTAACCAGATCTAGCCTGTGGATATGTGACACTGTTCCTATTGTATTTGGATTAGCTTGTACTGATTGGCTGGGAATTTTGGTGCATTCAATTACAATGACAGGGTTTTTTTGTAAATTACAAGGATAGAAGAAAACTGACAGGACGAGGTGGGGAAATACGCTGTACAGAGAAATAATAGCTGTTAAATAAGTTTTTATTTGGTTTCTCAGAATTTTTTATCAGATGGAAATACTAAAATACATGCTAAGATGAGGTTTCTGTTGTGTATGGACTCTCAAATGTACTGATCCCTGGACTAACACCACAGCTGATTTTGATCTCCAATCATCTAAGGAAACACCAAGGGATTTTAATATAAACAATGGCTTATATGGAGGCTGCTGGAATTGTGGGCCCCACAGTTTTTTTAATTTTTAAATCACTTAATGAAATGCTTTCATTCAGTTAAGAATTATGGCATGTTGCAAGAAATATTGGGTGAATTTCTAGGATTCATGTGTTTTTATGGGATTCAGAATATCTAATACCCCTTATTTCTAAGATAGCCTATGCTTGTAAGGCATAAATTAAGAAAACTGTGTGAAGGCATGTTAAGAAAATAGTTATTTCTGGGAAGAAGACAGTCTGCATGAGGAACAATGTGCTTGGGTTTGGGTGGGCTAAATATTAAATTCATGATTGTGTGGGAATGCCTGAAAACTGTAGCAGTTGAAACTGCTGTAGTTGCAATTGCACAGCTGCCTGTTTCATAAATAATATCCTGGGATTTCTTGATACCACAGCTATTGCTTGCTCTTTCATTTGCTAGTCTGTTTATGCACAAATGGAAGATGCAGACAATTTTTCCTATCAAGAAAGCTTCCTTTAAATATGACCTTGCCAGGGATTTATCAGCACAGGTTACGGGGAAAAAATTTGGATTAATAATAGAATCTGTGTGTCCTGCCTATCTTCTTGAAACAGTGTAGCACTGTAGGAGTATTTTTCAAATATTATTCCATGGATGGTACGTACATTCTGGTTTTGGTTGCAAAGTAAAGTCTGTTTTTTGATAAATACGAATAACTGGAAAAAAAATTAAGGTGCTTTGCTTCTTTTTGATTATTCATGCTCTACGAGGATTTCATGGTTCATTTATGCTGCAGTGTGGCTGTTCTATGGAGAATGGCTTTCTACGCCTATCACAGCAAGCTTAGCGGCTTCTGGTCTGACCTTACTCTTCAGCAGAATAGGTAACATAGGATTTTAGTACTTGAAAGGACGATAGAAAAGAGGGGATATTTATTCATATGAATTATTCAAAGCAGAAAAGAACAATCGCAGCCCGGCTCTCCTGTGCCCTGCACCATTACTGTGTTCAGATACCTTCAGAAGCAAAGTGAGTGTAAAATATTTTGATCATGGAGCACTGTCCACCTCTTCACTACTGTCACACTACCAGAAGTAGGTCTGACTGATCAGCTGGCTGGTGGGAACGGAAGAAATTAAATAGGAAACAAGAAGGCTGGGGATATACCAATCCTGCATAGCTACACAAATACTTTTTTACTTTTTCCAAAGCAGATTCAGCAGTGTGTCTGGCATGTAAACCACTTTGCCATAGTAGAAACTGCTTTGAGAGGTCTGTAATGATGTTCAGAAACCTGTTCTTATGTTTAGGTGAAAGCATCTTCCTCCCGTTCTTGCTACATATGATTAGGGCAGTAGTGTAATGAACCGGTATCATGACTGTTACCTAAAATTCTAGTTAAACTGATCAAGTCTAAGTGTGAGATGAATATTTTCAAGTCTTGTTTTAGGAAAAACCCTGAAATACAAATAGTGGCAGTTCTTAGGAGGAAAGGCTTAGGTTCAGAACAAGTCAGAGTAAAGTTGTGCAGACACATGTTTGTGTGAGTGGATGAGGGTATAATATATGTAGGTCTTTTGTGCACTTTTGAACTTCCTGATTTGTAAGACACTTAAGGCAATTCTCTACAAATACCAGATATCCCCAGAGACACATTAGGTGTATAGCTGCACCAGAGATGCGGTTGGAAACCTCACTGTTGTGTTAAATGGTGTGGCATAAAAACAACCTATCGGGTCTGAAAAAGGGAGGAGGGTAAATTCTCAGCCAATCTGTTTTTTCTGTAGATCTCCATATCTGTATCATTAATTTTTGCTTGAATTTGTTAAACAGTGCTGCCTTGTTTAATCTAACCAGTGACTTCTTTCTTGTAGCTTTTTTTTTCATGTTTTCCTGGAATAGCACAGATTTCTCAAAGCGCTGAATTGGAGTGGTGAGATTAGTAGTGGTGTTGAACTCAGTTATTTGTGAAAATGAAGTATTTGAGTTTGAAGATTCTGCTGTGACAAATACCGTGGGAACTTTAGTATCATTTGTCTAAATCAATGAAGGCGCACATATTTTGTTGCTAAAATTGTTAGAGCTGTAGGAAATCAAGTGAAGAAAGCCGTCTTTCAGGTAAGTGTATAAAAAACCCTGGATGCATAAGTGTGTTTTTGGGGTTTGCAAAACTGTGTCAGAAATCTGAGACTGACAAACATTCTGCTTTCTAACCATGTTGGAAAAGCTGAAGTTGGACTTATTTTCCTTTGTGCTCCTGCAGTTTTCCTTGTGCTTTGCATAAGTTTTGTAGCGTACCAATATTGTCATTCTCTGACAGATTATGTGTATGAATGAGACAAGTTTGCAAGAGAAGTAATATCAGGTATGGTTGGAAAAAACAAAGTTATGCATGTATGAGGCTGAATTTAAAAAAATGAGCCTGTAAAAGCTCTTTCTTCATCTGTCAGTCAGCGTAACAAAATACACTACCTCATCCTACAAAACTCCCCATTTTATCAAGTTTCTGTGTCTACTGGAGTTTTTAAGATAATCTGTAAAAAAGCAAACTATGGTAAATATGTACATAAGAGCCTGGGATATCATTATTTTGATCTCAGTGGACCTTAATGGTTTTGTACCACAGCTAGCTTCAAATTATATGGCAGGTGTTGGTTTATTACTGACTCTATATACCTTCCTTAAGTAAATGGAGAGAGAAGTAACTCTGCCTATCCCAGCTTCAAGAGGGGTATTGTGGCATATTTTCTGCATTATAGTTGTTTTGCTGGTATAAAAGAATGACTTTGGAGGGCTGGGCTGTAAAACTAACTTTTCCCTGAAAGCTTTTAATTTGAGATGCCTTGCATGGATTTATCTGAAGTATATAGCTTAGATAAAGTGCTCTAATATCCCTGTTGACCAGTAGAGCTTGTAGCAGGAAGTCTGGGTTCTGGTAGTATTTTAGTTTTCATAGAAAAGGAAGAAAATGTATGAGTCCCTCTGAATAAGGTACATCCAAGGATGAACCAACTATAACAAATGCAGAGGGATGTGTATGATCAACATGTGCCACTGTACTCTGGTGACACAGCTCAGTGGAATATTGCTTGTAGTAAGAGCTTGAGTTTAGCTAATTCGTCCCTTCGTTTGTAATTAAATTTTGGCTCAAGGCAACAAAAAGGAGGGTAAAATGAGAGAGAGAATAAAAGCGTCTCTAATCAGTTCCATTTTGCTTTCTGCTTTGCAGGAGTTGGTGAAAATACCCATGGTATACGGTGAGAAAGGGTCTGCCTTCCTAATGATTTTTTTTCCCCTCCTATGTCTTTTAAGGGTTTAGTTAACTTAGGGCACGAGAAGAAAAGATATGAGACAAGAAGTAATTATAAATAATCCCTTATTGAGTTCTCCAATTTAAGAGTACCTCCCCCTTCGCCCACACTAATTTTTCCATGGTAAGTTTTCTATATATAAGCCAGTATGGGGAGGAGAAAGAATTTTTGTTGTTTTTTATAACTAGCTGCTAGCTGTCACAGCTAATCAATACAAACAACCCCTAATCAATCTAGCCCAAATATACAGGAAGAATTGAGTTTTCAATCTTTTAGTATAGTCAAAACCAGCCAAAGCAATTGGATTCTGTGATGGCAGAAGATTGAATTTCTTATCAGGATCAGACAAGGTAGTTTTCCTGCCTTCCAGAATGATGCAGAAACTATTGTGTCCTGTTTTATAGATTATGATTATTTTAAAAGCTTATACAGTCTTCCTCTCTGCTTATTTTTATATGTTGTATGAAAACAGAAGGATTATCTTTGTATGGAGTTCCCCATAGGAATAGCTTTCTGGTACTGCTGCTAATTCGTTATGTGAAGTCCCTTTTCCTTACTATTAAGTGAAGAATAAGCAAAATAATTATCTTAAAACTTTACTGCAATATTAGGTATAATTCCACAAAGCACTCTTTAAAAAGGGAACTGATATACGTGAGTCAGGTAATTTAGAGGCTGTTGTGGGCATTTCTTTTTCCTGCAGTTATTTGTCTTGAATACCTGCATCTCAGTTTCTCTAAGACTGCAAAGGAAGGTAAAATTCTCCATTAAAAAAAAAAAACCCAAACAAGCCAACACTTTGGTATGGGTATTTCAATTTTAAATTTGTATCTTTTTCCAGCCATGAAGCTTCAAATACATTTTATTTTTGTATCAGTTTTCTCTCTTGGACTTAGATGAGCTGGTGGAGGAGAGTTGGCATACAGAGTAAATGCAGCAAGAAGAGCAGTATTCTGTGGGTTACAGGTAGAGCTGTTGAGTCCAGTAGCAGAACTTTTAAACTCATTTTCTCTTTGAATTGGAAACCAATAAGACTCTCTCATTGGTTGTACAAAGGTAAACTTCCTTTTATTTATTTATTTATTCTGAAACTGGCTCAATCTCAACAGCAGCAGTCATTCTTGAAGTCACTCCAGTGGTTGGTACCCTTGGAGTGGGTGGCTCTGGGCAGCCTGAAGGGTTACTTCCTCACCACAGACTTGTTCTTCTAATTTTTGTGGTGGAAATCCTGAGGCACAGAGCAGTTCTGTGCCTGGGATCATGGAGCAAAATAAAGAGCTCCAGACTCTCATGTGTTTCAACCACTAAATCATTTCTCCTGCAGGAAGCCAAGAAAAGTTTGTCCTTCCGTTTGGTACCGAATCTGTATTCTCCCTGGCTCCCTACTCTCATATAGCCTTACTACAACACACCTTCAGCTTTAATACTCCTCCATACCCCTGTCACTTTTATCCTCTTCATCTTCCACGTGTTAACTGGGGCCTTGTCCTTTGCAGCACCCAGCTAATCTCCAGTAGCGGTGCAAGGGGATGCCATTAGGATGTTCAGCCTTTCTTTGAATCCCTGGGTTGGCTCCCTTTCCCACCGTGGTAAAAAAAGATATTTCTTTTCTATCCACCGTAGCCCTTCATAAATCTTGTACTTGCCTCTTATTCTCTCTCTCTCTCTTTATCTGCACAGCGACATGAACCTCATCTGAAGCTTGCTTGGATTCTCACGTATCACCTTATCTCTTACATCTCTGTCCTGTAAATATTCACATCCCTCCTGATCAGCCACTCTGCTGGATACTTATGAGGCTGCAAAAATTCAGAGAGAATCTAGTGAACAAATTTTTTATTTGTTTCTTTTTTGTGCCTTAAATCTATCTTATTAGGGCCGTTTTTTTCCTACCCTGTTCTTCCCCTTTATCTCTTTCTCTGTATTTGCGAATTCTAAGTTTATTATTTTTTAGCTCCTGGCCTCTGCTGGTCTTTCCAATCCTCCTTTCATTTGGTAGCAGCAACCCCTTCCAGTCAAATTATACTGAAAATATAATCAGCTCCTGTGAATTCTTGAAAAGATAAAGGTTTGGCAATTGACAGAGCATCTTAATTTGTAGTTCAAGGGTGAATGGATGTACCGTAAGTACATTTGAGCTTCATTTTTTCTTCAAAGAACAGTTGTGAGAAGAGATGTGCTGTAACTCAGGCTAAAGCTAAAAACATGAAGTGCCTGGAGGAAATATTTGTAAATATCCCTCATTTCTAGTCGGCTTTGAAACCAAGTCATTCGAGGTGCCTGGAGCCCCAGACTGACTGTAACTAATCTTCTAGCCTTTGTCTCCGAATAACTTGAACTCTCCTAGTCTGGTTTCTCTTAAACTGGAGCTCTTAATGTTCCCCCTGGATCATATGTAGTGCATTTTCCTTATCTGCTCAAGATACTCTCTAGGTGCATCCTTTTACTCAGTGCTTCAACTTGTCTATATATTGTGGTGGTTTTTTCCCCCCTTCCATCTGTACCCTTAAAAAGACCGAATGCTTCTATAATTGTTCATTCTTTTAAATTATTCATTCTTTTAAAAGTGTACTATTCATTGTTTTAAAAACGTAAAGGCAGTGCGTGTTTGTCTCTGCATCTGCTTTCTCTATGTGTGTGTGTGTATATGAATATATATTTTTTAAAACGTGGAAGAGGTGTACCAACACCACCATACGTAGAAGGAAAGTAAGTCAAGCAGCTCGACTGTTAGCTTTCTGTCCCCACGCTACTGTTCCCGCAGAAATGCTTGCTTGCGTACATGGCACCAAGGCATCGCAACGTCCTGTAGTTGCTTGTTCTTTGGAAACTAATGGTCGCTGTTGCAGTTGGCTCTTTTAAGTCAAGCGTTGACTGTGTGCTATGGTGGATAACAGCCAAGGACTAAAATTCACTAATAACTTACCCGAAGGGGAATTATCAGAAGGCTGTATGCCTGGTCAAGCGCAGCTCAGTTGTGTCTGGGTTTTTGGGTTTGGTTTTTTTTTTGGTATAAATCCAACAAAATAATTTCCGGGGACCAGTACTCATAAAGATAAAGAAATAGCATGAGACTTCAACCATGGCACTCACTTGACATAGTCAAGCCCTTAATTAATAACTTGTGGTCCCTAATAAACCTGGTGAACTGAAATGCTTAGAGGCGTAGAAGTGTTACACTGCCTGTGGAGAAAAATGGCTGAGAAGGGCTGGGTATGTCAGATCTAACTTTACTGTGCTGTCAGGCATATTATTTCATTTGATTTACCACGTGCTTTTAAAAAGTAAATTGTATCTTACCATATCGGTTGAGCACGAAAAAGTTACTGCGCAATTTCTTTATATTCAACAATTTTTAGAGGTCTGGAAACCATTATTAGATACAGTCCCCTGGGACTGTCTCAGTAACGTTATGTCACAGCAAAAAGAGTTTTTTTGTTTGATATTCTGCTGTGAACTTGTAGAAGGATTGCCTTTGCTCCTATTTGCATTGTCCTAGCATCTTATTTGTGCTTGGCTATTCTTTATCTTGTGGTTTTGAATTCTTAAGCTTACCTGTGACATATGTTCTTGGTTCCTCATATCAATTTAAATTGAACTGCATTCCACGTCATCTTTTTACCATAGCTGAATGTGTTGTGCAATATGAGATTTCTTGGAAAATAACTGTCTACTTACTTCTGCATCGCCTACAAGGCTAACAACCACTGCATTTCTATCCTTTTCTATAGGATTCATAAAGGTAATAAAAGCAGTATTTCAAGAATAGATTTCTGAGGGATCTTCTTTAGAATAGCCTTGATTCAATTATACTTTGACATTTTCCATTTTTTTTTTTGTTAATCTATCAATTATTTACTAATGAATGTAATAATAACAATTTCAGTCAGCATTTATCACTGTGAAAAAATTATTGTTGTACAAGACCAGATTTATGAACACATTAAGACACTTACCTCCACAATGAACACTAATTCTGAATCAGAATAACTGAAATTAAGGCTGAATGGGTATTCTTTACTGATTAAAACAACCCTTGGAAGCAAAGTGATTTTCTTCAAAGCTTATTTCTTCCCTAAGAACAGTGAAATTTCCACTGATTGGAGGTAAAAGTAAATTAGAGTGCTGTATTCTGAATTAGCTTAGCTTGGAACTGAACTTCATTTATGGCTTTAATTACACTAATATTAATTAGTTGATATAATATTCTTCTCTAAAATGCTCTCCCATTTAGATCACTAACTCAGCAAAATACTTTTCATCAACCAAACATATTTTAGAACGAAAAAATCACCTTTGTTTAACAAAACCTGTTTTTTTCTAATGTGTCAGCATCTGTTTGTCTAGCTTGGAAGGATGGGGCATTCCTATCAGGAGACATCTCTTAATATAAACCATAGGTGCAATTTGTTTTAGCTTTGTATTTACAGGATCTTTTCTGCAGTGGGTAAAGACAAATAAGAATTAGGGTGGTATATCTGTAATGACAACGTAAATTTTGACACCTTTGGTTTAGTTTGGGTGTCTGCGTGCCAATGTTTGGTTTGGTCTGCATATGCTTGATGTTGGTGATGCTTGCAAACCATTAGGATGCATTGGTCCAGGCCCACTCTTAATGTGTTATCTCTAAATGGCACCCAAGGCAGAGATGATCGCAACCTCCCAGCCTGGTAGAGGAGTGGAACTAGACCATGCCTTTCTGTGCCTGCTCTTGAAATTGTTTCATAAAGAATGAAAAAGCCTTTTGCCAAAAGCAGCTGAGGTTTTTTTAAGAAGAAAAAAGAAGGATATAAAGTTGCTGGAAGACGTTTATGAGAATTTTCACAACTATTTAAGTGCTTCATTTTTTGAAGTCTAATAATATGCCTCCTTCCTTTTAAAATCTTACTAAATAAATTCTAAGGCTGAAGATAAATGATAAAATACTGATTAAAACTGGCCTTCCACTTGACTTTTTTGATGTTTTCTTCAGCTCTGGGTGATATTTTTTTCCTGTTTAATGGCAGAGGATTATAACTGAATGAAAAAACCCATACAGGAAAATTGATCTGGTGCCTTTCAAGATTTCAGTGAAACTGCTTCTTCTGACATCGCTGGCTAAGAGCCTGGGGAAACGGTAATGAAAATTCATCTTACAAAAAGCAGATCCACTTTTGTAGCTTGTATGTATTATGGAGTACACTTCTTTTTTTCTTTTTTATTTATTTTTTTTTATTGTGAAAGAGCCTGCTGCTACAGGTCTGGGTAAATCAAAAACAGGCAGGATTGAGAGGTAACTGTTGAGAGCGATTGGATTGCTCTGGCATAGACATGTTGGGCTCCACTCTGCGTGTGCTCTTTGGAGCCCAAGAAGTTGCTTTAGGGTATCAATCGGTGATCGATTTCATTATTCATTAGTAGTAATATAACTGAAATGTTGTATTTTCTTTCAAAATAGGGAAGCTGCTGATTGATTTGTCTTACTGTGTAGGCTTCCAAATGTCGTCTTTTTCTAATGAAGAGTGTGACATTTTGATATAGGAACATTACAAGACAAATAAAAATAGGGATTTTTTTTCTCAAGAAAATAGAATGAGTCAGTCTGTCCTACCTAGCAGCTTTTTCTTAATATATATTTTTTTAATTAAAAAAAAAAGTATTCATCATATGTACTTTCTCCCTATACATAGTTGTGAGCACTGTTTGAAATAGGTTATGGGGCCATTCTTATGCTAAGAAAGTAAAATACAAACCCCTTCACCTAATCAATGCATTATAATATCTGTATTGTCGTTAAATTGCAGTAAAGTACAATTGTACAAAATATAATAGTACACAGCGGGGCAGGTGTGCTTGTAATCACATTTCAAGCTGAAAACTCCTAATAAAATCAGTTTGGGATGTAAATTACATAGAGAAAAACTTTAATACACTTTCTATGTTTGGGAAAATCAGCAATAGCAAATAGGTGAATTTGTAATTTTGAGGAAGTTTCAGTAAACAGAATTAACTTTTAGGTCAACTATATTGGATTATGACAACCAAGTTTATGATAAAATGGCATTAGCGTTATGTTCTCTTAAAATGTTATTGAAGAACAGCTGATGGAGAAGTCCTCATAGTCACCTCATCTTTATTCATGTCTTTTTTGAAACACACTGTGCTGAGCATAAAAGTCAGCTTTTTCTACTTTGAAATGATTGAAATTCAATTAAATATGGTGTTATAATCAGAAGAACAAGATGTGCTTTCCTCTTTCTGGGATCCCATCCTATTTCTAAAAAAGAACATAGCTTACAGCACAAATAACTGAATGAATACTATTGTTTCCTATTTTTTAAAATTAAAATCCTTTACACGATGGTTCAAGAGGTTTAACTACTGAGACCTGCACAACAAATATAAAGTGCATGGTACCGCAGCAAAGGAAGGTGGCTGGACTAGTCCCCGTGTACAGTGGAGCTGGGATGAGCTGTCTTGGTTTATAATCAAACTTTTTCATCCCACTGAGTTCTTTCTACTATTAGTATAAGAGAAAATAGTTGTAAGCAAACCAAAGCAGTTCAACAGAGAAGGTGTCTTGGCAGTGAAGCAGATTTGTAATTTGTTCTGCCCCCAAGAATATTTTAGGGATACAAGAGATGCTTTCCTGTGAGAAACTGTGAGCATCTGGGCATTTTTAAGAACGAAATATATAATTAGAGATGAGATTTCTAAATGAAGTAATATTTTTGTAATTTTGCTGACATTGTAAATATTAATTAGAACAGATGATTCTGTTTAGACATTCTTGAAAAGCTGAATTACAGAAACTGCAAACCTTTTATTAATTGGAGCACTGATTAATAGAGACAAGTCAAGGTCAACACTGTTTCTGAAAAATATTGTAAAAGTATTTACGAACATTCAAAAAATCACATAACAACTTTACTAATACTGGTGACTTTTCTCTGTAAATCATGTTAAAGCAAATTATCCAATAGAAGATTTGGTATTTGCAGGACTACTCACATTTGTGGTATACACAGCTATTTTTGTGGAGGAGATATCCCATTAATGTTCGTATATACTACTGCATTACTTTATACACAGTATCAGGAATAGGAATAACATAGAGTTAATTTTTGGTCTATTTTTTAAAATACATTTACTTCAGATCCCAGACAGAGCTACAGTTGTTCAGGATGGTAGGAGAGAAAAGCAAGTTCTGGTCTTTGGGAAAATTAGTAATGGTTTTTGTAAGAAATAATGGGTCTTAGTTGGACTATACCTATTATTTTTTATTTTATTTAGTTTTCACTTATGAACAAATATCAGAAAACTAGCTGCTCTTGGAAGAACCACTGTAGAAATGGCTACCAAACACTGCAGTGATTCTGACCTCATGATATCAGGTCTTTATGAATGTTTTCCATGTTCCATCTTCAATGTTTCTCTATTTCATCACTCAGCATTCTTATTTTAAGTTTAACTTATGATGATGAGGTACAACTAGTTATAGAGAAAGATGCTAGAATTGTTAATATTGGAAAGCTACAAGCTCATGCAGGAAGAGTCCTTGTTGTATTGCCGGGCAAGACAATATTACTCTACAGGAAACAATACCACCTAGATTGCCAAGGATAAGTAAAATTTTTCAGTCCAATATCTGGATTCAGGAAAAGAGGTGGAAGTAGCTGCAGATGTGTAGTAACAGTATCCTTCTACTGTGTGTAGCCACAAAAATTGCGATTGGAACCAGGCAGCAATCCCAAACTGCTTTATGATGTCCAGTCCAGTTGTAAAGACAAAGCACTATCTTTAGTATGGACAAATTTTAGTAACACAGATAAAGAAGAAATTAAAGAGATTTTCACTGAGGAAGATAAGTAATATTACATATTTTCTTTTGGTCTCTTGGTCATTAAATAGTTAATTATCTTTTCTACATCAAAACATTTGTTCTTAGTAAATGAACTCACACTGCTTAAAATTAAAAATAAAATAAAGTGTTCTGAATTAAATTTGGAGAAGAAATTGAACACAGAGTGCATGCAAAAAACAGTGATCAGAGTTCTTTATTACTCTGGCAACTAAAGAAAATAGAAATATTTCTGTCATTTTTTTTTTTTTTTTAAAAAATGTAAGTAAAAGAAAAAAGCTTTGAGAACTGTGGAAAAACCCAAGGAAAAGAGCTTTCTTGTCTTGAGACATTTTAATCTTCAAATGCTTTGGCTTGAAAAAGTTTTCTCCCTTGTGTCAAGCAGGCAGACAAGAACGGGAGCAACGACTGTGTTGGCCTAATGAAAACTGAAGTGCAGCTATATTTACAGCACATTGAGAACTACTGAGAAATTAATGCAAATGTTGTACAGAGCGTTGCTGAAACACCAGAGAGGCAGTCCTGGGAGCGGCAATCAGCTACTTGGTGAGAACCTTGCTGCAGAAGGAGAGCCCAAGTATTCTCCGTTTGAAGATGCCAATGTTCACCTCGGCACTCTGGTGCAAGAGAGGCAGAGAAGACGACAGTGGATTTGGGATCTCTGCCCTGCCTCTGCAGGAAATAAACCCCCAAACCTGCAGCAGTGAAGGTGTAAAGGAGACTGGGGGTCTCTCTGTAGCCCTTGCCCAGAGGGAGGGGCTGGAGGAAGGCAGGGAAGCACCTGTGCTGCACCGTGCCCATTTTGGAACGAGCTCCGTGAAGCTGAAGTTTTTCCATCTGTTGCAGTGAGCCCTGTGATGGTCTTGGTTCATTTGTACTTCTGTGGGCTGGTACAATTAAGTAGCTGCATAATATCTTCATAATAATAGGAAATTACTCAAGCCAGACAGCTAGCATTTCAAACTTGAATAAATCTCATATGCTTTATAGAGAATAATTCAGCTATGCAGGTTTTGAAATGAAAGTATAGGATAAATTGGAGATAATGGGACAAGCTAGATATCACAGAATACCTGTAACAGCTTTTTCAAATTTGGCAGTAGTATCTTGACAACAACTATTTGGGATCTACTGCTTATAAATAAGCAGGATCTGAAAAATGTGTCTGAATGGGTTGGCATCTTCAGAAAAACATTTATATTTATGTGATCCCTGTCAGACGTGTAAGACGTGAACTCAATATACACTTTAATTTTCTCTGTATATCTTGTATTCATCCATCAGAAGAAAACAGCCTTCCCGCCCACCTCTGATGTCTACTCTGAAATGTGAAAGATCCATTCGTGCATCATAGACGTGTATTTATTTGTGCTTCTCTGAAAACTTTGCAAACACTTCATATTCTCTGGGTCACTCCCCAGGGAGCCGGAGGATGATTAGGAGCGGCATTTTGCTGGTGGGAAGAGCGAGGCAGAGGCGGGTGAAGCATCGTGCCTGGTGTTGCACAGGAGGTTTCTAGCAGAACTGGGGATAAAATGCAGCTGTCTCCGCTCACGGATCTCTGCGGCATTTGAAACGTCAGTGTACACATGGGAACATTACACGCTAATGTGACTGACAGTTAAAATAATCCGCTGATTTGCAGGCAAGCATTCAAGTAATGCGTCGGTCTGATGGGTTTGAAATTTAACAAATTTAAAAGCTTTTCTATTGTATTCCCCTCCCCAAGGCTTCCAGGCTCAGTCTTCTATTTCCAATTTACTACTTCAAACTTCTGTTGAAAGCAGCATAGATTTTTATTATGAATGAACAGTTCTGGGGATTGAGAACAGCCTTTGGAATGTTTCCTCCTGTATTAACTTAATGGACAATATTTCTGACTATGCTTCCTGAAAAAGAACGTTGCATGTTTGATTAAACTTTATGAGGGAATTGCAAAATACCTTCTGTGATACATTGCTTCCAAAAAAAGGCAAATCAGAGTTGAAGTGGACTGAGTGGGATAAATTCTTGGCTCTGCCTGAAATGGGTCCAAAAAAAATAATAATTGGGGCATGGATGAAGGCTCTTCCAAATGAGTGCCAGTCCTTGGCCCATTTGCTGCAGAGAAGATGAGAGCCATTTCTGGTTTGAGGTCTTTTTGTTTCTAACTGCTTAGATTTGGGGATCGCTGAAGTACCCTTCGGACTATCTAGAGCAGGATCTCTGCACAGCCGGCTGCTTAAATGGGCTTTTCATTTGGTTTGCTGGCTGCGCAGCGAAGAAGCCATCGTAGGGTGAGCAGCTAGCCCATCAGTTCATCACATCTTTACTGGGGTGTGCACCTTGAGTTTTTAGAGACATGTTAATGATCTGCCATTTTTCATTACGATAAAGGAAAACCCTCTGCATGGAGAGCTTGTCTGAAGAGCGAGTCTCTGAAGGAAAGCATCACTTCAGTCTTTCATATTTATTCCCCCCTGCTGATTCCCAGACAAAATCTATTAAATTTCCGTACAAAAGATATGACATTGTGTTTTAACTGTGAGCCTCACCTGAATCTAGGAATCAATCCCCAGACTATTGGCATTATGGATTAACGATGATGATATGGCCTGTGGCAGAAGCATTGGTAATTCTGATAATCACATTAAAAAGAGAGGAGGCCACCTTGTTCTTCAGCCCGTCTGGCTCTGCAGAGCAGACAGCAGGAAGAACTCATTTGCGGTTTTCTATATATAAAGCAATTACAGCAGGAGTAGAATACATGACTTGTAGTGAATAATAGATTGAAGTATATGTAATCTTCTTTTTGTTCACAGATTGTTTACAGTTCATACTTTGTGTTTTATTTTTTGTTTGGGGGGTTGGTTTTTTTGGTGTGAGGTTATATTTTTCCCAGGTTACTTCCAAATAATTTGACTGATTCTTGGTTTGCTGACGTGACCTTAAATGAGTTTTTCACATGGATAAAATTCCTGAGCACCTGGTTAAGATGTCTTTTTTGCAAGCATTTGCATTACAATTTCATATAAAATGCTCCAGAGGAGTAGCTGAGATGATCCTGATCCCAAAAAGCAGAGGAGCACATGCCTGAGCTGGTGTTGGTAGTCATAATATTGATTTGACTCGGAGCTGAAATGAATTATTTTGTTGAGCAAAGGTCTGTGAGAATGTTTTGTAATACTATTTGCAGCTGTAGGGATTTTATCACATTGTATGGAAAATAGGTATGTGGGTTTCAGACAGGATGGAATCCAGTCAATGATATTTAATGTACTGGATAATATTTTGTGGTTGTTTCTCAACAGATGATCACACCTTGCTTACATCTTTTGAAGTATCAACTTGTTCCAAAAAAGCAGTGATCAAAGGGAAAACCTGTATGACTGTTAAAAATACTGGTCTGGGACTCAGGAGAATGGAGTTCTGTTCATACCGATACTCTCCTTCACTTTTTCCTTTCCTGAAAAGAAAGATTATTCTCTGTGAACCTTTTTAGCCACCTGTTGATGAAAAATGATTTTTAAAGTCTCGCAAGACTGCTAGAAAGCTATGCAGAATTTACAGTTTCTTATGACAAATATAATGCATGTCCATAAGATACTTTTCCCAAAATTTTGGAACTAATGAAATATGTGACATCCACAGACATCCGAAACTCAGCCATAATCTTTTCTCAATTCGGCAAAAGGGGAGATAGACGTATGGAGAACCGGAAGTGATTTTCTGACATTATGCTTCAGGGGTCTGACATCCTGAAACTAGATAGAGTTTTTCTATTAGATACATCAGAATTAGAATTGGTTTTTATCACTGGACTTGGCAAAATCCATAGACAGAAGTTTCATTCATGGCTGTTGACGTATCTGACTACAAGGTAAGCTTTTGCTCACCTGTGTTAGCCAAGTAGTTTGAGTGGAAAAATCCTCAAATGATGCTGGCTGTGCAGCACAGCCTTGTTGCAATGGGCTGCTTCAAGGACTCGAGTAAATTGCTCCGTTGTACTTTGCTGTGATGGCTTGCCCTCTTATTAGCTTTGTCGCTTCACCTTGATTTGTTTCTGAGTTTCTGTCTGCAGTTAAAATCAATAGACTTTTTTCTCCTTAGCTTTCAAAACATCATAAATAAAATTCATTTCTTAAAATAGATGCCCTGTGCTTTCTGAAATAACACCACAACAGTATGGGGAAAAAAATCTGGAATGCTAGTAGCTGTTCAAGGTTTAAATATCCGTGCTCAGTCTCCTTTTCTGTCAGTGCTTGTTTATAAAACCTTGTTTTACAGTCTAAGCACTTAATCTTTGTGCGTTGTGTTTTTTGGTGGTGTTTCTTCTCTCTGGGTTCATCATATTATTTGTCCAGTCATGGTTTCAATAATCTCGTGTTCATCAAATCCTGCTCATCATGAAGAATTGGAGTCTGCCGTTGTAATAAGAATAAAAATGTGCCGATTGTCTGTAGCAGGTATTTCTGCAATATCTAGCTAAGCATTTTTATCTCCATGCTACTAATAAACTGATTTGATGAAGATGACACTTCAATTTATTGGCAGAATTGAGAAAAAAGGAGAAGGGGGAAAAAAAAACAAACCAGCTTTGTGTTTAACCTGTATCCCAGGATGCCAGCCAGAGTACAGGTAAAATCCAGGTTTTTCAGTAGAAAGAGAGCTGGGTTCTTTGTGCAGTGGCTAAATATGTAGTCGTCTAACTATTATGATTTTACAAATACCCGGGTACCCATTGGATCCCACTGAGAATAACCCTCTCACAGGTGGGAAAAAAAAAAAAAAGTCTTACACAAGGAAATTTCCTTGGGCATTAAATCCATGCTAGACAAAAGAAGATCGAAGGGTCTTACGGCATCGGGCTGGTTTGCATAGTGAAACAGTGGCGATAGTTCAGAGAGCTGCCAGATCGATACTGAGGCAAAGATAATGTGAAAGAAGGGAGAGCAGCCAGGCGGTGATGGGGTAGCAACTGGGGTCACCATGAACAGGAGTCCAATATGGACAAATGCCATGGTGATGGGTGAGCCTGCCTCCAGCACCAGACTTTGAAAAGACTGAGTCTTTTCCTGTGGCAAAACCACCATGTTATTTCCTCTAAGCATCAGTACTGCCTTTGTTAACTATTTTTGTTAATTGGACTTTTCCAGCTTAGATAAATTCCTTGGTAAATTTCTGGTTGGCTGTAATAGTTTCAAACTCTAACCACATCCTAGTGAAAAAAAAAATCAAAATATGGATCATCCCCATCCCGAAAATATGTTTTGTTTTCTTCACTAGAAGTGCAACTCACTGTCAATAAGAAGTCTGTGATTGTAGTCCAATGATATCCATCTAATTGCAGTATGGAAATGCCTTGTTTTTAATATAATTGTGGGAACTTTTAAATAGGATAGAAATTGTAATGACTGCTTTTTAAAAATTCAAACATTAGATTAAAACAACTTGTTTATTCTTTCATTCCATTTTTCCATTATGTCTTATGTTTTTCTGATGTAGTCATATACATAGATAAAGAAAATGAAAATCCGTTTTCCCTTCCAGAATGTATATTCCTTTTTGGTTGTCTAGATAGCTGGAAGAAATTACTAAATCTGTCTTCTGACTGTTTTGTGTATTGAGCAAAGGAAAAGATTTTAGGATAACAGTAGTTCTGAGAAGCACATGACAGAATTTTCCCCTTAATCAGAAAAAGTCTGCGATTTTTTTTAAATTCCCTATATATATTCCCTATATTCTAGCTTACCCTAGAGTAGAAGACAGTGTCAGTTTAATGGCTGTGCTGGAATGATCCCATGACTGACACGAGTGTAATTCAGTGAGTTTGCTGGAAGCAACTGGACTGTACGAGGTTGTTTAAGCAGATCCAGTGGAAAACTGTAAGTGTGGTGTAGGTTGGACTAGGTGTGTGGTTTTGAAGTGACTCTCATTGTTGTCCCTATCACTGTTCTGTGGTCTGTATCTTGGAGCACACCTCATGCACCCCGCCACAGATGGGCTCTCTGTCGAGGGCACCAGGCTGGAGCTCAGTTGAGGTAACTCCCTAAAACGTGGATATTGTGGACTTCAGGCCCAGCGCATCAGCTGCTACGTGTGCCATTTGCTAATGTAGGTGTAGATTTAGTTATTGTGACACTGGATATCTCAGTTTTTTTGTCATTTGGTTTTTGCAGGAGTGCGTGCTGACATGGAGGCGTAACCTCAATAATATATTGAGGTACAGTAGCTTTTAAGCTTTCTTTGCTATAATGCTTTTGAAATGTGAAGTGTGGGTTTGATCATCTGGCTAAACCAGTGGCCTTTGCATTAGGAGGTACTATTCTGGAGATTGTCACTGATATGAATAGGTGACAACACCTCCTTTGCTGTTGCATCAGACTTTGTTTCTGTTCCTGCCCTACCAAGTTTGCATTTAAGGTGCCCAGTCCTCTCAGGAGCCTGGCTTGCTGAAGAAAGACACCTCTTAGCATGCAGTCATAGATCCGACCAGCCAAAGGGAGTGACATGGTCGCACCAGGAAATAAGATGCATAGGAAAAAAAACCATCTATGCCAGGTTACTTCTGTAGACTATGCCTTTTATAAGACAGAAAAAATACCAGCAATACTGCTCAGAAACAAAACACAATGTTTCTGCTTGATTGAAGAAATGGAACACAAGTACCAACATCTTATAGCATTTGAAGCGCAAAACTCTTTTTAAAAGTAAAACTTTCTGACTTTCTGGAGTTAGCGTTCCTGATAAAATATTTAAAATTGCACATTCAGAAAACAACAACAGCTAACCCCAAAAAACCCAACCAATCAAAAAACAAGCAAACCCAAACCAGTAAGAATTTATCATAGCAGGGAAGCTTTGATTTATGTTTTCTCTCTCTTTTTTTTTTTTTTTTTTAATGATTGTGCAGGGTAAAACTGGATTAATGTGTTTAATGCCCTTCCCCCCAAAAAAGTAATGTTAAGAATATGTAGGAGAAGCTCCATTTACTGATATTCTTGAGACCACAAAGGACCAATCTGACAGCTTTATTTGCTCTAAGTAAAAATAAGGAGTAGATAAATTCTTAAAAATAGTAAATGAAATCATTTGCTTATTTTAATTAGATAGTTAAAGATGTGTAAAATCTTCTTCTCTGAGGAGGTCTGCATCTACTTAACTTCGGAGAATCCTTCTTAAGTAAAATGAGTCCTTAATCAGCAATGCAAGGAGTCTAAATTAATCATCAGGCAACTACTTTAGGCTTTAAATCCCTACTTGGTGATGCTTCGATCCACAGCAAATATTTAAATAAATGTTGATGTAGATACTTGTTGTCCACTCCTGAGAAAAGAATTGAGTAGCTCAATGTATAATAGCAAAGCTGAAATACAGTGAGGTTGCCTGTAAACAAAGGCTTTTGCAGATGTTGCATTTAAGGAAAAATATCAAGATGAAGTCTAGAAACAGGAAGAGTGTAAAAGAACAGTGTATCCACCATAATATACCTCTTTTCTCCTTTATATAACCTCTAAACAACCCCAAAATAGAAATTAACTTACCGATGGGACTCCATAAGATAACTTGAGAAATTTCATCAAATACTTTTCTATCATGTAAAAAAGGGAGTTTATTGAATTTACCATACTGCTCTGTGCATTTCTTTCATTGCTTTCACTAAGTCAAAATAATAGTCCCTATTCCTGCTATTCTATTAGTTAAGGGTGTGTTCAAGCCACTTCTGAGCTTCACTACATTCACAAAGGTGACCCTGGAAAGAATTAAAAAAACCCTATATAATATACTAAGTGCAATTAGAGAAATAGTTTTGCCCAATGCACAGAGCTTCTGGATGGCCCCAACGCTGCCGCCTTGCTACTTCCTAATATTTTCTTTCTTAAATTGAGAGATGGCAGCAAGCAGCTTCAGAGCCCCTTGGCTTCTTCTATTTCAGGCAACAAAAGCAATGAAATGGGGAAACAGGAGTTCACCTTTGTGGTGCAGAAGACATCGTGGAATAGGGTTAATGCTGATACCCTCCACTTTTCTGGCCAAGCAGATTTATTTACAGATCTCACATTTCCGGGCTATTTGTAAAGGTCTAACTTGCTGCCGTAGATTGTATGCAATTCCTACCACATCTCATGCTTTCCTGGCGAGTCCAGGCTTCCTGTGCTTTGTGTCCAAACAATAATTACTTTTCAGAGTGAAGGAGTTGCTATCGCAGAAGCTGTTGCAGCAGCCCGCACTTTATCTCATTCGGAAGAGGCGTCTGGGTCACCCACCTCTTTATTTTGTTGTTCAAGATGACAAAATATAAAAAGTTTGAAAAGATCTCTCGGGGTGAGCTAAAGTACAGCAGCTAATGGAAGTACACAGCTTAGGAAATCGCAACGTATCTCAGCAAAGGGCCTTTGTTACCCTTGTGCAAAGGCTTCTCAGACAAGATGCAACGTGACTTTTGCTGTGAGGAGCAGACTAGGCGGGATTCAAGCAGTGGAGAAAGTCGGCTTAATTTATATAAGAAACTATGAGCGAGTTTAGGCCAGAAAGGATGCCATCCTGGTTAGCAGCTTTGACAGTTAATATCCTTTTTATTGAAGTGATTAAATCTGGATTATGTTTCTCAGTTCTGGGTAGCGTGTCTGAAAAATTTTTGCTGTCATGACTAACTAAAGTAACGTAAGCTGCTTTTTCCTTTATGCTGCCAACTCTGGAATTCTGCTTTTAAAATATCGTTTTTTTCAAAATGGTAGTAACAGTTGGGGGAAAAAAACCCAACCTCTACTTTTTAAAATTTTAGGAATTAAAAATCTACTAATTGCTTAGCACAAGGGAAACGAGGGGAAAAGAGGACCGAGTCTAAATGCGCAGCATAGAACTAGTGATCTTTGCATAAAAAAATTGAGAAATTTTTAATAATTTCATACAGATCGAGAGAACTGTGAGACCTCCACGCATCTGTGGAGGATTTTCATAATAAATTGAAGACTGTGCTTCTGCTCAGAAGGACTTTCTGCTTTGCCAATTAGGAAATTGTCTATTGTTTATTAAATTTCCTTTGTTTGTCAAAGTCCCACTCATTCCCCAGGGATACTCCTGGAGGAGCAGCGAGTGATGCCAGTGGCAGGGCAGCACTTTGGGTGGCTGCTGTGTAGCCACCCCATATGAGAAGCCCACAGTGTCCCAGAGTGGTCTTCTCAGCTGCTCTGAGCCCAGCAGAAATGTCTTCTGCCTTCCCTCATGGGCTCTCTGCTGGTGGTTCCCTCTTAGCGGTGTTGGGGTATCTTTCTGGAGGGGAGGGGGTTTTCTCACCTCGTTTCTTCTTGCTCTTCTCCTGAAACACGTTAGTGGCTGTCTTGAAATGGTTTTTTGTTCTTGTTCTTTTTTGGGTTGCAACCTGGAAATCATTTGTATGTAGGTCTTGTGGGATGACTGAGTGTTTAGAAATGGTGTCTAGGCTGGGTACCAGAGCGGTTCCTGCCCTAGGAGGATCTAGGACTGCATCCTCTGGTTCCCCAAGGGTGGTACAGATGCCCTTGCAGGGTGGCATTGCCTTGGTGCTCACAGTAGACAGGCTTCTGAAATAAGTAGTATGGGTGGTTTTGAATGGAAGAGAGTAAGCATGCATTGATGTGTTGCCTGGGGGGAATGGCACGTACGGCCTGAATCTATCTAAGGGTGCAAGGCGCATTATTGTCAGCGGCCTTGTAAATGACATGACATTATTAACTGAGGGTCTTTCCTCGCACAGGAGCCTGTACTCATACATTTGTGATGCTTTAGACTGGAGAAGAGCATCCTGTATTTCTTTTGCAGGATGTACCTTCTTGGCCACAGCAGATTACCGCAGGCACACTTCTTCTCTGTAGCCTTCCGAAAAGGGAGAAATTGTGTTGAAGCACCTGTCAGGCAGCGCTTCTAGACTGCTGTGAATTAGGTGGATAACAAGGAGAAGGGGCAGGAAGGTGCAAAGAGGGGAGAGAAAACAAATAAAACAAAGTCAGCTCAATTCAAAAGCTTGTCAAGGGATGGAATACTGAAAATCCCATCCCCAGGGCTGAGGAAACGTGCTGTGGATAGAGCCATGACAGAGACAGCAGATGATGATGCGGTCTTTTACCGGTGAAAGGTGTTGGAAGAGTGAGCAGAACTGAAACCTGCTTTGATCGGTAATAATCCTCTAGTTGGTGCCCAGTGATGCATTTAGAAGAAGAAAAAAATTATACTACATACTGAAAGATGTTAAAAGATTATGTAATGCAGTGGTGGAAAAAGAAAACCAACAAGATTTTTTTTAGTTATTTACCTTATTCCGTTTAAATTGTTTGTGTATGAATATATATGCCTACATATATATAATAATTTTTTTAGCCTAGGTGCTAGAAAATTACTATTTATTGTCCAGGTAAATTGTAGGTAAATCACCTAGTTATTAATGTTTACATTTGCTGACTAGGCTTGGATCTGCTTGGATCTACTGAACAAAACTTCTGTTCAGTAAAACAGCGTAAGGAACTGTGTAGGAAGAATTTAAGCCTTTTATTGAAAAGGATGCAAATGGTAAAGATGTTTTTTCATTTACTACCAGATAATAGAGAAGGAATGCTATATGTAGTCAAAGAATATGTTTGAAAAAAGTGTTGTTTAAAGCAAATAAACCTCCAAACCAAACCCCTGAGAAGTGGTCTCTGGTATCGCATAGATATAAGCATGGGCATAATTTCATGAATGAGAGTAGTTAGCTGAAATTGCATTGAAATAATGCCATATTCACACCAGTGCAGGTCCAGAACTTTTGGAATTTGCTTCTAACTTCTAGGTCATGTGGATAATGGGTAATGCTTCAGTTATGTCAAAAGATTATGTTTTTTTAAAGCATTTTTGAATTCTGCAAGATGCCATGTGGGAAGCGGGAAGCTTCATCTGAGAGCTGAGCATCTAAATGCCATCAAAGATCTGGGCTTTAGTTTCTATGTTTCTCAATTTAATAGCCTTCTCCAGTACTATTTTCCATGTAGTCCATTTTAATTAGGGATCAATAATAATGTCCCAGCAGCTTACTACTTCACTTATTTCAATTGAAGTTGATTGCTTCAAATATGTTCTGGGCTGTGTAGCAGGAAGGTTGCTCAGCAACTGTGATGTGCAGACAATAAAATTACGTGAACTTGGCCATTAACCATCTTTAGGGAAGCAAATTTATTATTATTCTACCCTCATTGACACTAATCTTCTGAAGCTGCCTGCAATACCTGCAGCACTTGAGAAGCTTGCATGTCAGAAGATAGTCTAAATCATGTTTCCTCTGGGTTGTTGGGGCAGCTTGGGTGAGGGCACATCCTATAAAACAAAGGGTTACATGTGGGACCACCAGTGATAATGGATGCTGAAGCCAGCTCTAGCAAGGACGGGCTTAATCATCCCACTGAAAACTATTCCAGTCTTTCCACTCGTGTCAATGTTAGCTTTCAGATCAAGGCTTATATCCTAAGCTTCTGATGCAGATTTCATTGTTTTTTTGTTTTGTTTTTTTTTTAGAAGTACAAATTCTGGTTAAATATTCCTGTTAAAGCTCCTCATCGGTCCTAATCAGGAATTGACCTAAACCCACTTTGTCTTCTCACTTCAAAATAAGATTTTTGTTTTGAACTTTCAGCAAATGTGGGTAAAGAAAAGATTTAAAAGGACATATACAGTTTTCCAGAATTATTGAAAAGTTGTGTAGTCCTTGCATTTCCAAGGGAAAACAATACAAAAAAAAAAAAAGTCCAGAACTCCTCCTATCTTGGAAAAAAAATTACACTGGCCCTTGACACCAGGGGGCAGAGATAGTTCCTATGGTAAGAAGATCTCTTTTTAATCAGGGAAACAGAACAGTAAAACCACCTAGGATAACCCAAAGAAGGCATTAACTAGAATACTTTAAATATAATTTTTACTAATACAAATATTGACTAGGTGCTTTGGTAAGCATGCTAGTAAAATTAAGCCTGTGAATTGGAAAGTTAAAGTACTAAATAGGATACTGAGGCACCTCATTGAGGTACAGCAGACTTGAGCCTTTGCTACTTTGAGTTGCTATTTGTGGGGTGGCACAGAACCGCCAGGAAGTTTCCTGAAGGAAGAGATATTATGGATTTTCAAGACTACTAGAAAATCCTGTGGAATGAAGCAACTGTGGGTAGATCTATACCACTTCTCCCTTGCCATGGTTGGGGAATGTCAACCAGAGAACAAGCTAATAGCTGGAACTAAGAAATCTTCCTCTGACTGATCCTTGGCTGGAGATCAATTTCTATGCATGTGTTCACGGATGCATAATTTACGGTTGTCCTAAGACTCTGAATTCTCTTGTTTCCAGATACGTGAAACAGGAAGGCAGCTTAAGATAAAAATGGAGGATTTTCTTCCTGGCTTTATTGCTGGCCTACTGGGCAACTCCATGAAATCCAAGACTCTGTTCGTCCTCTGCCTCTATACAATGACAATGAGGGGACTGTTTCTCTCTTTGCTTTGTGCCCTGTGCTGTGATGGTGTGTCTGAGCATCACTGGTACGGGATTCCTGTGAACCGTATGATGCTCCAAGAAGTGGTGCTATGGCTGCAGTAAATGCAATGCAAAGCATGGAGATGGTAGAGGAGGTTTTCTTGGGAGCCCCGAGGTTGGCATCACTGATATTTAGAAGCTGAGGTTAAATATCTGTAAGGAAGTCTGTAATGTACTCGTGAAGTTTTCAGCCAGTGAATTGTGCTGGGGAGAAGGCAGCAAGAGTATGTGAACAGAAATTAGAGCTTTTCAGGTGTTAGGCGAGTGCTTCATAAACACTTGAGTGTTGTATTGAAGAGTCCTTCAATTTTCATATGTCTAATACTTGTTTAAAAAAAAAAAAAAAGCAGCCTGCTTATAAGTGTCTCTGTTTTAACTATTAAAGCCTCACCATATGTCACCAGAAGCTCACGTGGTGTACTTGACATAATCAAATTCTGTGTTAAGGGCATTCTTTATTAGTTTTAGAAAAAACCCAAACAACGCACCTCTATTCTGTTACAAAAATGTAAGTGCATGCCTTAAGAGTTCATTTTGCTTGCTTTCAGATCAGATGAACTAAAGGTAGAGAGGCTCTGACAGCGTTTCCGAAGAGGTGAGGAATTTTCCATGCTAATAGCATAAGTGGAAGTTGTCAGAGAAGACCAGCCAGAGCTCACCCCCCTGCCTACCCACACCCAGCGAGGTATTTTCAAGGTACGTCTGAACCTGTTTCAGCTGACGTCAATAGCAAAGCTTCAATTGACTTGTGGTGGGACAAGGATGAGGCCTTAGCCATGCCAATTGCAGTTGTTGAATGGTAAAAGCAGAAATGCAGTCTTGCTACGTGGTGTGAAGTTGTTTTTTTTAGATTTCCAGAATCAGCAGGGATGAAGATGGTAGATACTTTTGCAGGTCATACGTTTCTCCTTACCTTAGTTAAATTGCCTCTCTTTGTGAACTTATTAGCAAAGGATCCGTTTATTCTACAAAGTGTTCAGGAAGGAGGGAGCATCCACGTAGTAGCTCCTGAGAAGGGTGTTAGATTAGTATATTTTTGATGAGCTATCAAGCATCATAAAAGCTGTGGACCTCTGTAGAAGCAAATCAAACACAGAGCTATCTTTTCTGTGACTGTGGAGGACCATGCCTGTGACAGAAGCCACTGGTTTGAGGGGAATTAATTTCCAAGCTCCTTTTGAACAGGGATTTTCAATGCGCTTTGTGCTTCAATGCTCAGTTCCTGCATGTTTTTGCTATTTTAAAGCTTTATGGAACTTGGGGTGCTTGGAAACTGCCTTGAAGTAGAGAGAGCTGTGATAATTAGGCTCTTGCTTTTATCCTGGGAGACAGGGATTCAGTACTGCTGAACTGCACTGGGCAGCAGCTTTTGCCTGAAACTTTTTTTTCTCTGAAGCTGCAACTTGCTGAAGAAGAAAATCTCGTTAGGGAAGAGTTGCTTTCAATGATTTTTTTAAATTTTAAAATAATAATTTTAGAGATTTCTAATACTTTTATAATTTAGTCTGGAAACTTTGGAGACTTAATTTTGGTTTTTTTTACTGTGGAATAAAGTTATGTAAGAGATGCAAATAAAGAGAGACGTAATGCTGAAAGCCCATTGAAACGGATTTTTCTGATTGACGTGTATATAAAATGTATCCATATTTGTCACTATGCTTCATTTTGGAATTTAAAAGGATTTTTAAATATCCAGTTTATCTGTATGGCAGGGAAAACTCCAGAAATCTTCATCAACTTCAGACTTACAGTAATGGTTTAACTGCTATTACTGAGTAATGTGGTTGAGGTGAAGAGAAAATGAATATTTTTAGAGTTCTGTGACTGAATATTTAGGAGGATGGGACTGGGGAAAGAAAAAAAAGTCCAATTAATGAAGCATGTTTGAGATTAAAAATTTCCATAGGGAAACACTATATAGTCAGTTTGGAAGTTTTGGTTTGGAAGTTGAAATATGTGCTGTATTTTCTTATTTGTTCAGATTCTTGTTTTTATTAGATGAGAAGCTTTCTATCTTAATTTTGAATATGATGAAACTTTTTGGTACCCAAGGCTCTAGAAAAGGAATATTGTTAGAAAGGCCGTTTCTGTGTTAGTGGTTTCTCTGTGTGCCTATAGGTCTGAATGCAGAAACGGTTCCTTTGAAAACAGCAGGCTGAATAAGGTAGCATGTGAAAGTTTCCTAAGGACTGAGGAGCTCTGGAGTCTCCTGCCCTGATAGTATCTGCAAGAACTGGTGGATGCAGAAACCAAGAGCCTGCTGAACCTCTATGTGCCCCTGCGTGTGAAGTTCATGCGTGGTGTGAATAGCTGCCTGCTAGTAACAAAAACAACTCGAGTCTGTCGGTGGTAACACCTTAGTGAGTGCAGGGCAATCTAACAAAAACTGGGTAATCTGGGTCTTCCCCAATTCAGTACCCCAGTGGGGAAAGGGAATTTAAAACAATATTCAGGTAAATCCAGACATAGGCAATTTTCAGCAAAAAACAAGAGTTACCTGCTCTGGTTCCTGTGTTCCCAGCTAAGGTCCCTGACAGCATGTCACTGGTAGGAAGAGCCACTTGATAGAAGTTTATTGGATACATAGTCAACTGTGAAAATGTTTATTAACCTTACACATGAAGTGCAACAAGTATGTCTTTACCTGAATCCAGCTAAACGTCTAAACATGTTTCTCCAGAAGTTGTGTGGCAACAGCTACAGATGTCAGCGGGAGAGGAGCTCTAGTAACATGATGATTTTTGATAGTGTGCTGAGAGCGTGGGACCTGATGCTTTGCTCTCCATTCATATTAGCAAATCTTCCTCCTTGGGTAGTCCCATACAACAGGGAAACACCCAAAGCTAAAGATTGAAGTGGAAGGTACATATCATGACAGCTGAAGCCAGCATTGTTAAAGATGCTCTCCTATAAAGACAGGCTGAGGGAGTTGGGGCTGTTCAATCTGGAAAAGAGAAGGCTCCAGGGAGACCATATAGTGGCCTTCCAGTACCTAAAGGGGCCCACAGGAAAGACGGGGAGGGACTCTTTATCAGGGAGTGGAGCAATAGGATGGGGGATAACGGTTTTAAACTGAAGGAGGTTAGAATTTGGATTAGATATTAGGAAGAAATTCTTTACTGTGAGGGTGGTGAGGCACTGGAACAGGTTGCCCAGAGAAGCTGTGGAAGCTCCATCCCTGGAAGTGTTCAAGGCCAGGTTGGACGGGGCTTCGAGTGACTTGGTCTAGTGGGATGTGTACCTGCCCATGGCAGGGTGGTTGGAACTAGATGATCTTTAAGGTCCCTTCCAACTCTAACCATTCTATGATTCTATGCTCAGGGACCAGTCCATCCAGCCAGTCTCGTTGACTTTCATTCATAGCATTTGTGTGCGTATAGGAGGTGGAGAGGAAGTAAAAGAGAATAATCAGGATATAAAGGCAAGATGAAACCATTATGTTTTGGCCAACTTGATTTACTTCCTGATGTTCTTTTGCAGGAGAAGAGTCAGAGATCGCTCAGACAGATTTGCGATAATAGTTTATTGAATTCTAATCACTAAATTTAGGTATATAAAATATTTTATAAGTTCAGAGGGGTTTGTGGCCAATACTCTTACTATTTACTATCTTAAAGGTAGTATGGGACGTAAAGATTTATCGTGTAAGCTTATTATATGTATCTTAAATGTTACATGCATGCAAAAAAATGTCACTTACCAGCCCTTCGATGTCTGGTGTCAGGTGAGGGATCTCTCAGCCTTGAGGGTGACGTTGAGAGGCGTTGTGGTGGGAGAGCGCAAAGGGCCCTGATGACTGCAAATAGTTATAGCATAAAGTGTTTTGATTTGTAGTCAGATTTTCTGTTGTGTTTTGGCTGTACATCAGCCCAGTCTCCAGTCAAACTGTTTTTGGGGGTGGGGACCTGGGGGGATGTTGGTGATGAATTCTCACTGATAGCCTCACACAATAGGATTAGTTTCGATTAGCCCTACTCGCTGAGCAACTGCCTCGACCAAAGTTCGGTTAGTTCAAACATGAGGAGAGCACCCGTCACATGGTCCCTTGGAGGGGTACGTTCACACTTTTTATTGGTGTAGTAAACATTCCAAAAAATACCATTTGGTGCAAAGTTTAACTAATTCTCAGGACTCATCAGTTAAGAAATACTGAGTGGGATTACTTAACTTCTTCCAGTTGTGCATAATTTCAAGATTTCCTGACATACGCAAACTTGATTTTGAAATTGAGATTCTGAATTTAGGTTTTATCTGGCAAGTTTATAATTACATGTGCCCATAGCTAAATGAAGCTGCATTAAATCGTTTGGCAGAGTTACAAAATGTAATAGCCCATGACACCATCTGTCACCTGCAAAGTGGATTATTGTTCCTTTGCTTCATTTTGCTGGGTTAAGCAAGTATTGAAGGGTATTGTCCCAGGAATGCTTTTTTTAACAAACATATGGTGTGAGTTCATTGGACATTTCTCTTGCCTTTTCATCTTTTGGAAGAAAGTCCCTTTTGAAAAGATTTTTAAAAATTATTATGGCAGGTTTCAGATTAGATTTTAATTCTCTGTCATAATGAAGGCAATAGAGACTTGAATGAAATGATGACAGATCCACAAGTGATGCCCCATCTGCTACATTATCGTGTTGAATATTATTCCTCAAAGTTGAACTTCCAAGATAAAACAACCTTGTAATATAAAGGAAATTCAAGGCTATATTTTGTTAGAATTCTTGGTGGTAACAGGAAAAACTGAAAATTAATTTACTGATTTTGAAGGCTTAAAGGGAGGCATGATTGAGTACTTACCTAGCCATTTAATGTTTCTCTGCAGTAAGTGTGCTGGGATTTCAATGGGATCTAGTTGATGTTGAAGCTATAGATTTATTTATTTAATTATTTAATTTCTTTTTCCTTGGAAGCATACTCAAGCCAACTTGTGCAGTAAGTACAGCTAGCTGAGCCTTCCCACCAGACCAGGACTTTCAGTCTTTTTTCAATGTTGTACTTAAAGACTAGCTGTGGACAATCACTTATTTTCCCTTTTCCTAAAGGGGTGAAAGGAGCACAGTCATCTAGGGAAGGAGAGAGGTCAACAAAGCTTATATGGATATTGCATTATTGTCTTCCAAAAAATCAGAACAAATCAGAACTATAGTAATTATTTTCATAGTTTCAAGAAAAAAATTAGAGGAAATGAATTTTGGATTGACCACATAGAACCATTTTGAAAATTATTTTTCATTACATTTTGGCTAGTTCATAGAAATCTTTTGTTTAAAATAATTTACTTTATTCTATTTGGATGTTTCAGACAATTTTTTTTTTTTAAATTAAAACCCAACTTTGTTTCATCATAAAAATGCTGAAAGTTCTGTGTCTTGAAGGCAGTGTAGTTTGTTCTTCATAATCAGTCCATGGCGTTAAACCCCACACAAATTCAAAAATGCTGCAGACCTGAATCTGAATACTTCAGTGAAAAATTGCATTCAGCTTTAATTTTCATCAAATGTAGAAGTGAGTGATATTACCATATACTTTATGTATAAACTCCAAGTTTAAAGTAGTGTTCTGAATGGGATTTAAATTTTGATGAGAAGAGGCGGAAGACAAAGAAGAGATGAATACAGGAGACGTCTTCCTCCTGTGAATGTATTTTCAAAATCAGATGCATTAGGTCTGTTCTTGAGAAACTTCAACCCCACTTTCTAGATGAAAATTTCTCCTGCAATTGTGAGAACTTTTTCAGTAGCTTTGTAAATTGTTTGGTTTTATATAAAAGAAAGTCCAGTATTTACCAGCTAAGTTGTTCAGCACTAGATGTGTAAATATGCGCATTAGTTGCTAAACTGAGTGTTTTGATTTCAGAAGTGCACAGCATCTTCTGCACAGGGATTACTACCTTTAAAATCTTTTTTTTTTTTTTTTTTTAATCATGTATGGGCAGTATACTAAGATAAATGGTTATTAATGGAGAAAAGTACAAGATTTCAGTCTTCACTGATGACATCAATAATAAATGGTATGTCTCCCTTTTAAACTTATGTATTCTTTTTAATTTTTCATGCAAAATGTTTTTGGCAGGTGTGAAACTGATGTATGAAAAGTTACTATTCAATTCAGGGGAAAAACCCCACTATTCGATATTCAAAAATACTTCGGTGTCGTTGCACCTTCATTAATGTGTGTAGAGCTCCTTGACAATGTCTTTGGGATGCTCTGTCTTCAGCCCTCAAATACTTTTGAGGGCTCAGCAGCTCTGGAGACACCAGCTGTATTGCAACAGATCAGTAATTCTTGGTTGTTTTGGAAAATACATATATCTCTCATGCAGTCTTTTTTTTTGAAGTGGAGAGAGTATTTTAATTCTATTAGTAGTCAGGTACTGATGCATCAGGTGCTATAAAATCGAGATGGTAGATTCACTGGAGTATGTCTACAAATGTGAGCACAGAGTTGCATTAGAGAAAACACTGAGGTTTTTTTCCTTTTTTCAATTTTCATTTTTATGTTATGCCACTCTGGATTGTACAAATCTCAACACTCATTATTAGAATTATGTTTAGCCCATTTCTCCATTTAGAGTGCTTTTTCACTAGAATTATATCCTTATGCAAGGGAACCAAGACAAATTACAATGTGTTTTCAAGATACGCTAACAGCCTTCAGTGATGCTAAATCCATTGCCTGGAACCTGGCCAGAAAGTTTTGATTGGAGGTAAATACTTGCCGATTCACAACTGTGTTACCTTTTTTATACACCTACATGAGTTCACATGGGATCTAATTGCTTTTCTTAGGATTATATTTAGCAATTGATTGCAGATGGCTTTTACAGACAGCAGAAAGGAGAATAAGAAAACTTTCTCTTTTGTGTAGAATTATATTGAAACTTTCAAGGTGCAAATACGTTTACTTAAAAGAGACTGTTACCCCGAAAAGATTTTTTGCATTAACAGTGCACACTTCTGATTAAAATATATTATTCTCTTGTTCTTGTTCCCTACCATTTGTTTATATTCAGTTACTGTTCGTTGTCTTATTTTCTCATTTTCAAACCCTTTGAAACAGAAACTATATTTTTGTTCTTGAGTCACGGTAAAGTTATGACGCTGTCACACCCTGACACACTAGCGCTAGACACCTTTATTCTGATGTATTTCAACATTTGATATGTCTCATTGCTGGTGTGGTGTATAAATCCTTTTAAGCCGCGCTCTGTAGGATGTTGAAATGCTCGTGGTCTTATCTGTATTTCTTTTCTCATGGGCAGAAGCGTTGCTTGGAGTAAGATTTGTGGGTTTTTTTATTTATGTAAAGGTTGTATTCATTAATTTTGTTTATGACTTGGAAGGGTAAAAGATAAAAAGATAAAATACTGTTTCCCTTCTCAGGGAGTGAAGGGGGTGGTGGGGCATGATGGTGGGGTGGTAACTGACTCTCAGTGCGCTGGTGTGAGTACCGGTCTCCATACCAAGGCTTCACTTGCCTCTGTGAAACCTCTGCAGTTGTTAATGCCATGATATAAGCAGCCCATGGAAGCAGCAGGATAAAATAAAAAATTTGTTCTTCTTTAATTAACAGCGGTATATATCTGTAGTGTGCCAGGTCACGTGAAATTTTTTGTGCATATGCCAAAACATCCCTTCATGAAAGGGGGGAGTAAGTTCCAAAACAGGCTGGTCTTTTTTTAGGGGACAGATAGACACATTAGAGATGACAAAGATGCACAGAATAGATCTCACTGGAAAAATCAGCTTTTTTGTAGAGTTGCCATATTGTGGTGTATCAAGGATGCTGAGGTATTTTCCATATATTTGGCAGAAATACTAATGTATCGGAATATGACGAAGCAAGAATTTTCTAATCGTGGTTTTCATTCACAATTAAGAAAGAGTAAAGTTGTGTGAAAGAGTTTATATGACACAATTGGAGATTTCCACAGAGGTAATTGATTTTGGGATGCTCTGTTTCACAGCTTTTGCAATCTTCAAGTTAGGTGGGTGAAATATGAAGCATAGGACCTGAGAGAAAGAAGAAATTCAACTTAACTTTCTATTCTTAATTTCCCTAGGCTATCTAGAAGCTTTTCAGCCACTGGCACAAATTTGAACAGCTGAAAAATTCCTCCAAGTTACATCCTAAGGATGGGGATACAGCAGCCTGCTCCGTGGGTTAGAGATAGCAAGAGTGCAAGGCCGTCACATTATTACACTTATTATTTCAGAAAAGTCCCCTACACAGAGTCACTACAAAGAAACAGGGAGCTGGATTTCTGTGGTTTCCTGATGGCACAGCCTCTGGGCTGACGAACAGTGTAGAGTGAGAAGAAAGCAGCAGAAACCCTGCATCTATTTTTTTCTTTTTTTTAATGACCTCATGGTAACTTGGAGCGCGTTACAGTTTTTACTGCTTGAGGTAAGTAATCAAACTGCTTATCCCTTCCCACTTAGATTAATGAAATGGTCCTGTCAACAGGAATACATAAAGGAATGAATCCTAAAAATAAATAAAATATAAGAGGGGAAAATGGATGGTTCACAGATATCTTTCAGAGAGCTGCAGAGGCAGTATAAGAGACTTCTGAGGACTAATCAGTGCTGTCAAAGCACTGCCGATCTGATCTGCTCCTATCTTAGGAAAAGGGGAGGCAAGGGGATTATTGATATTGCATTTCTTGCTTTCGGGATTTGAATTCTGAAATGCTTACACAAAAGCAGAAATGAAACTCTTGGTACTGTGGAGTCCTGGCACCATTTCATTGGGGTCATCTTCCCGAAGGGACAGTGAGACACACAGAAACCGAACACATCCTCCCCCTTCTCTGCCAGTTAAATAGAAATAAACACCTCCAGAAAACTCCTTAACATGCAGTTTTCATTTTTTTTTTTTTTTTTGCCTTTTCTTTTCCGTAAAGCCATGCCAGTCCCACAACACAAAACCAAGAGGGCAGGGAGAAAATTTCACTTAGTGCCATGCCACGATGAGCAGAACAGAACAGAGTAAGTCTCCAGCTCCGTTGCAATTTTGGTGCAGCAACTCAGTTGCCATATAAATCCAGCTGCTGCAAAAGTAAAAACGTTGTCGTCTTGTCCTTGAAAATGCTGACTGAAACAGTACGTGTTTTCCCTCTGAGTCTGACTTTGTGCTTTATTACCTTCATTATTTTCTTCATTATTTTTGTTTGCAAACTGAACGGGGTGGGGGGGTGGAATTATGCACCATATGGTTTTTTTTTTTGTCCTTAAAAGAAACAGGACATTAAATGCCATTGCCATTTCCTCAGACATTCAGCTACAAAGCATCTACAGAAAGCTGTTAGGCTTTCTGCAGTTACATATTTGTTCTAGTTGTTCAGTTCACACTAAAAGAAAATAAAGACGGGAAAATACAGGAGCTCAGCTCTCACCAGGATCAAAACCCGGTTTTAAAATCAAAATTTCAAATATAGAGTCACATTCTTTCTTGTTATTTTCTGGATTTGTACATGTGTTTTTATCCCATGAGGGTCTTGCTTTTATTGTGTTTTATGTGAATCTTAAGCTTTAGAATCTTAAGGTGCTATAGCATTTTCCCTCTGACTGTCAAGAAAGCTTTTAAATTAAACTGAAGATTTTTTTGTAGGTCATTGTGACCTTTATATTTTTGCATTACACAGGCTATTAACTGCGGGAATGAAAGCTACAGTTCACAAATATGTTTACAACCATATAAATGAGGATGTGCATTAAACTCCAGGGCCTGGAAAACATAAGTAATGAACATTATTTGTACCTTGACAAAGCAAAAAAGCATGATTAAGGATAATTGTAGGTAACTGTCATCATGAGAGAAATGTTTACGCAGTCAGAAGTACAACCAGCATTTTAGCGGTTTCTCTAAAGGGAACAGTAAGGAACTAATGGATGCCAGTACATGCCTTGAAAACAATTTGATTTAAAGGTTTTCACATTTTTTTTTCTCCTTTATAAATTTAGAAAAATAGTGATTGTAATAATTGTTGGTTTAAATGAGGACTCAGAAATTTTCACTCTCACCTGTGTTATCGCAAAACTTCTTTTCTTTGAAAAAGCTAAATTTGAAAAACATTTCCTTGTGAGGTTCCTGACGGTGCCTTTTCTGCCCAGGCCAGCAACACATCTTACTGAAATGCAAGTTTGGCTCATGGCTGATTTTTTTTTTTTCATAACGAGGACATATCTGCCCATTTTGGTGCCAGATAGAAGTTTGACAATTAAATCCATTTTAATTTTTATTTAAGAGAAGCATTCTGCTCGTGTTATGTGTATATATAAAAGCCAAATTATTTTAAGCAATAAGTATAATTTGGGGGAAGACTTATTTATGCTTCTGTATTATGGGTATTGGCCATACTGCAAACTCATTCACGAGGATAACGTATGTGAGATGGGAAAAGAAATATCTTGGGCACCAGAAAGAAGTCTTGGTGATAATATAGGAAGTGAAATCTTTGAGGCATAACTCTGCATTTTGTAGGACTGGAGTGGGGCAGGAATTTCCCTCAATTTTGTTCTTGAAGGAGTAAGAGTGCAGTCCCAGGTTCT
This sequence comes from Numenius arquata, assembly GCF_964106895.1. Classification (NCBI taxonomy): domain Eukaryota; kingdom Metazoa; phylum Chordata; class Aves; order Charadriiformes; family Scolopacidae; genus Numenius; species Numenius arquata. The sequence goes on along the minus strand of NC_133581.1, from coordinate 28,247,183 downwards.
TGTGTCAACACCTCCAAGGAAATGTACTGGAAATTGCCAAGTGCAGAACTCTCCCCAGAATGAGAGGTCCAAGGAGATGGTTGAATTTGCCCTCCCTAGGTGGTTCCAACAAATGTATCATTTTCAACACCTTGTGTTGAAAGGAACCAGATTATGACTTCTGTTTTATTCATAAGAAAACCTAGGAGAAGATGATTCATATTTGGAAATGTGTGTGTAGACTAGTATTTTCTATAAAGAGATTAGATGGTTTGCAGACTTCTCTGGAAGGCTTTGGTCCTAGCTGCAAACTCTGGAAAGCCTAATTTTGTTGTTCTGTGAGGAATCTCTGGAATTCTACATGCCTGAAGGACAGGAGTGAGGAAAAGAAAAATGTTTTTGTGAACTTGAGATCCCCCAAAATGCCTTGTCAGTGTTCATCAGTTTGCTGTTGGAGGCGACGAGGTTTGTATTCTGAAGGAAGTGAGACTAGACTTATCTCAGCAGCTACTTATGGGCTTGTAATCCATAAAAAGGGAAAAAATAGATTTGTGGGTCATGGTAAGTGAGGGTTCAGATGCTGGCTCCAAACTGTCATTGTGCAGCATGCCTGGGCATAATATTTTGTTTTGAATGATGTGATATTTACTTGCATTTTTATTTATGATTTTTTCTAGATCTGTCAGCACATTGATTTTCATGACTTCTTATACAAAATGAGACACCTTAATGGCATTTATAGTTATTTCACACTCCACGCATATTTCAGGATGCCGACAGATAGTGGTCGTGATTTTTGATGTTTCAGCCGTAGAGCAGCAGCACATCCCTAACAAAGCAATGGATTGGTTTATGCAATTTAGATTCTCACAGTTCTCCTGCTGCCTTCCGATGAACTAACTTTTTATAGGAGTGAAATATGATTCTCATTTTGGTTTTATGCTAAGCTATACTTCAAAGCCAGAGAGAACTCAGTGGTCTTGGGATGAAAATTATTCCCAGAAGACAATGGAGGAAAAAGTTCTGGAGAAAAATTATAACCCCACAGGCAGAAAGAGTGGTTTATCCATTGAGCATTATAAGGAGTACTGTTTAAAAAAAACCAACCAACCAACCAAAAAAACCCCAACAAACCCCTCGGGTGATAATTAAATGCAGCTTAAACTCCTACAAACCTTGATCAAAATCCATCAGTGGGATCAGACTCCCATTACTGAACAGTACAAGATGAGCTCTTGCTGATGCTAGAGATTAACAGTTCCTTATTAGCAAGTCCTGTCGTGGTATCGCAGTAAGTGCCGACTGGAAAGCCACCTCTTAAACTGGTTGAACTGCTTCTATTTTCAAGCAGATGATATGTAGAGGCTGAGTTTTATGCAGTGCATGCTAATATATTTTTATGGGCAGAGTGGTAGGCTTTGGTGCTACTCTCTGTCCTGAGAAACTGCAGAAGACTTAATTTTACCTGGAATTATTTTTGCCTGACCAAGAACTTGATGATAAGGATGTACAGAACACATCATATGGATGTACATTCCATATGAATGGTACCTACTTGAAAGTGAAGCTGTGTGTTCAAATTAACTGAAATTTATGAGATACAAGCACCTGCTATATTTGCTACCAGCTGAATTCTGAAAAATGGCCAAGTTTGAGGGTGTATTTTTTTATTCATTGTTTCTCTCACCTGTAATTGAGAGGGCTGCAAGTTCACAGTGGGGGAAGAAGAATCTGCCGCAGAAATCTCTTCAGCAGGTGATACAGGTGCAAACACTAATTAGGCCACAGATGAATAAGCCTGGGGTTTTTATGCCAGCCCTTGCATCCGTATTGGCATTGCCAGTACTTCGCTGCAGTTCTTCACAGTGGCTCTGTATGAGAGCATGATTGAAAAGGTTTATTCAGGGAAGTGCCAAGGTGCGCTGGCAGAGCCGCAACGGGCTTGGAAGCCTGCATGGTATTTGCCAGCCCATCCCTCTCCCCAACATGCTAATTCCTGCCTATGTTTTCCCAGGGAGGTTGAAATTTCTGGGACTGCTAGTCTGTGGGATGCTATCTTTCTGTGTGAAAAGTTACTCATCTCGTACACAGTATCTCTTGGGGAAAAAAAAAAAACAAAACAACCAGAAAGGCCTAGAGAAAGGAAGTAGAGTAAGACAAGGGAAAATAATCCCTCTAAAGCTCTTTGCGGTCTGTTCCTTCCACAGCCTGCCTTGGCATGATAAGGTGTACATTAAAACCAGACGGGTGCATCCCAGATAAGTTTGAAAAGCATTGCCTTCACAGCCAGTTCTTTCTACATTCTCACTAGGTTTTTACTCCTTTCTATATTTCTCTTTCTTTCTCTTTTTCTAAGAGTATTGCAAGTTAAGGTTCGCTACCTGCTCTTTCTCACCTTGAAATTGTAATCCTGTATTTGCAACACCATTTGTGATTGCAGTGAAACAATGCTGGCTACCAATTACTGGAGCGTCACTTTGAAAACCATATTCTCAAAGACTAAGGACATTTGCATATACAAATAGGTACGTTAGGATGAGTTGCACTATAGACAATGCTTCATTAGTTGGTGAGTGAAACTAGACTTCAACGCCAAGCCCCAACTTGCACGGTGAGACCGCTAAATTGAAATATATTGCTGGTAAGACCACCCACATCAACGGATGTCAGTGAGTGAAAATAAGTTTTCTTTTAAAATTAGTAGTCTGTTCTCAAGCCATAAAAATGTTACAGTAGACAGACGTGTTGTATGTTGTCTTGCACTGGGAGGTAACAGATCAGAGACCTTATTTTGCTTTGGGAATAACAGGGTTTTCTTAAAAAACAGCCATAATAGAGCTCTCTTCTCCCTTCCTTTAAATGTACACTCACAAAAATAAGCCTGGAAATGTTCTTTTTATTTACACACAGTTATCTATGAGTGGGAAAACATCCATTAATCAGAAAAAAGAATTTCATTTTGTATGTACCTGCTATTTAGCAGTATAGAATATTTTTAAAATATTCAGAAAATGTGAAATATCATCAGGAAGCTCGCTAAACAGAGTATGTCTTTAGTACTTCCAGAGTGTCTCTTGAACTTTCTAGAGAAGATAAATAAACCAGTAGATATTTATGTATCCCTCTAAAATAAACCAGTAGATATATCCATGAATATTTCATTCATGGATAAGACATGATGTAGAGTAATTGATCAATGATCTCAACCATGAAAACTGAAGAGTTTAATTAAAGTTAACAGTGTTAAAGTGAGATCATACTTGACAGATGAAAAATTAGACATCACTGAAATGACCAGGAGAAGCAATTTGCATTAAAAAATACTGTGAAAAGAAAGAAGCAGAGACTGAATTAAATCTCATTCCTACCAAAAAAAATCAGAACTTTTAGCCTTTAATTCTTACTCCTGGACCACAGGTCCCATTTGGTGCTTGTTTCTGAGTCCTGAATAGCAGTCTACAAAAAACCTCAAACCCCAAAGAAAAACCCCACATCAAATCTCTGATTTTTGCAGATGATAAAATATTTTCTTTTGTAAAGATTACTTTTTTTTTTTTTTGAGTAGTCTGATTCAGTTCTAAATTTCATGAGGCAGAGGCATGTTGGTTTAAGATTGTTGCCTTTTATATATTCGTACATCCCAATCCCTCACGTATTTAAAATAACATAACGCTACATAGAGAAGAACTTCCACTGACTTTATGGCTGGTACCCGCAGGGAAACCATAAGTGGCTTGGGTTAGGAGCTGCATGCTAACAAGCGGTGCTGTTACTGTTTATATGCCTACAGTGTCGAAAAGGTGCTGAGGTGCGTGACATGGCCGTTCCGATTATTTTATTCAATCCAATGAAATCTGAAATGCTACTGCCAGCTCAGCAGCTTTTCAAAAGATTTATACATGTCTTAGTTTCATTTATTACTTCAAGCGTACTTAATATAAAACCTATGTCAAAACTCGGATATTATATATGTTAGGTATTTTCATCTCTTTGCAATATATATTATGAATCGATTATGACATTTGCAGCTTTAAAGGTGACTATTGTCTGCTTTCACTCTTCTGCTGTCTTTCTTTCAACCTTATAACCTTTTGATGTTTATGACTTCATTTTGAAATATTCCTTTTGCCTAAGAAGTAGAGTACAGATAAATTATGCGAACTTACTCCTGTGATCTTCTGGGACCAAGAATTTTCCATAAAAAATACAGAAAATACAGATTCTGGAAAATATAAGTAGATCAAAAGGAAACATTTTGGAAAATGTGCTGGTAGCCCCAAATTTCACTTGAAGTGGGGAAGGAGTTCAGACTAGAACTTGATTTTAGTCTATTCTGGCCCTCACTAGAAAGTCTGTTGCTTTAAAACTGATTTTAATTTGAAATTAAAATTCAGGGTTTTTACTTTGTTGAAACAAAGTATTTCTGCCAATTTTTTAAATTCACTTCAAGAAGCAATCTCATTGGTAAGGAGTATCAAGGGACTATATCAAACACAACAGTAAAATATACCAGCTATGCTTGCATTTTCCTGAGGAAATCTGTCTGCTCATTTGTAGTTGTCCTCTGAAAAGATCTGTCTTAATTTGTTCAGTTTGCTTCTGGGGTAAAACTGCCCTGTAATATCCATGACCAACTGAACTGGTTGTGTAGAGGTAAGGGTCTACACTCAACACATGAATTATACCTGCTGCTGCTGTCTGATGGGGAGGATGATTTTTCTGTTGTACTAGACAGAGGCTGAAGGCACTGTATATGCAATTTTGGCAATATTTTTTCCCAAGATGACATCAGTACATATAAGTTATTTCCTCCCTAGCCCCTCAGCTGAACATCTGAAAGTCCCTCTACCTGTTGTATCTGCAATTCATTAGCCAGTAGTTTTTGCACCCGTAGGGTTCTTCAAAATGAGGGAAAGAAAAGCAATTAATAGTGCAATGACATACTCAGCAGCTCGTCATAAGCAAAGCTCTTTACATAGAAGGAAATTTCTTGACACATCTGTTAGCTACTGTCAGATACATGATGAGAAATTGCCATGGGCTATTAAAATGTATTTATTAACTTTTGTGGCCCTGTTATGCATAATTATGATGACATAAGTATCAATTAAAAGTGTAGCCATTTTAATTGCATTAGTTCCATTTGAAGGTAATGTCTGCTCTGTGGTGGATAGAACAGATAATTCTTTATCTTCCTAGGGATGGAGGTACAGTTTTCCGTTGCAAGGCGTATTTCCCGGTAATTCAAACCTTCATTTCAGGACAGGATTTTCCATGCTTGTAACAACTCAAAACCATGTTTTTCTCCCTGAAGGATTTTTTTGAATTATTGGAACATATGTAACTTTGAATTAAGCATCATGTATCACACTAACTTTGGAAAAGCTGAATATCCAAATCATTAGTTAGAAAAGGTTGCGCTGGACCCAAGGTGTAGCTCATATACCATTTTCTACACCACAGTGACACTGAAAAGTCAAAACTAGACATAAAAAGACAGGTATTATTTTTTCCATATACAAAGTGCAGATATTCTTCTTTACACGCAGACTGCTTTTATTTCTAGTTACAGAGAGCAAGACAGAGCAAAAAGTGTCTTTGGAACAGCAGTCTGTTTCTCTAACCCCGGGATGGGATGGTGCTCCTGCGTAAAGCGGCAGAGGAGTACAAGAGGTGCTCAGAAATTCAGAGAGTCAGAAATAAGAAACCTGTCTCTCGTTCGTTGATTATTTTTAACTTACGAGCGCTTAAAGAAAAACATGCATCTTACTTCTTTATTAGGGAGAAAAAGTTGCCTGTACGCTTGGGTTTGGTTGTTTTTGTTTTTTTTTTTTACAATATACGCAATTTACAAAACCCCAATATATAAGTATAGTTCTGGGGGTCAAAATCCAGAATCGACCCCCTAGAGAGCCAGGACCTGTGCAATTCTGCCAGTCTCACACCAGATAGCCAAACCTCGAGTCAGGGCAGTTGCCGGTGACATGCAGGAACAGCCTCAAAGGCAGCGGAGGCAGATGGATGTGTGGATGACAGGGAGACCCAAGGCCTGGGACAGAAACGCTCCTTCGCATATGAAAGCTTTTTGAAAGCGTTTCTGCTGCAGTCAGTTTTATTCTCTATTACTACAAGGCAAGTAGACCATGTATGAAGAAACAGCTGCAGCTGGTATTGTTTTTATTGAGGTAGAAAAAGGAAATTGGCTGCTAATAAGCTCATTCTAGTTAAAAGGTATTTGCTGCAACTTCCTACCGTTATGAAGTTTTAAGCTGAACGGGGTCCAAGCAAAATGAATGGAGCCATGTTTCTGCAGGTGAGGGACATCACTTGAATGTTTCTCTACTGTTCTGCTACAAACAATTGGAAGAGCTCCCCAAGCTTGCCAAGACAGCATTCATAGAGATGTTCAGAGAGAGATGTCACTTTAAGTAGGAGCCACCAGGGCCATGTGCAGTAATACACCGCAGAAATAAAGTGGGCTGTGCAGAAAAGGATGAGGAATCATAACCATTTAATGAGAAGTAGGTGACGAATATAGAACACCTATCTGGTATTAATAAATACATGTCATTTAAACAGTGCCGTTTGGCTAATAAGTTGAAATGTTGATAGATTCCAGGAAGGGGAGATACAAAAGATGGTAACTCGGATAAAATCAAGATAAAAGAAAATGATCTTCCAAAATGATGTGGCTAGGAAAGAATTGGGCTGCACGATGATTGTCGTGTAACATCTACTAGAGGTAATTGGAACCCAAAGGTTTGCTGTAAATTTAATCTTAGCTAGAAATCAGCACATTGCTTGCCAGATTGAATGGTAATTTGAAAGAAAAGCATAAAGCTGCAGCTAGTACAGGCAAGTACCTGGAAAAAGATGAGCTAAAAAGGTAAATCATTCAGGGTAGGAAAAAGAAGGCATATAGACACAGTTGCAGTTGATACGCACTTTTGATGGTCTACAGCCAGCGCTGCTGTGAGAATAATTCAAGTCTTTCCTAGTACCACAATGCCACTGGAGGTAGTCCGAGAAGTTCATTTTCAGAAATGGTCTGCCATTTATTTCTGGGATATTTCTTTAATAATATATATTTGAATATATCATTGGTTAACTCTTACCTTGCATCAAGTCAGTTGGCAAGTGCATTTTAGACACGGAAGAAGCTAATACAAAAATTATAGGACCTTACTAATATATTGAAATAAGGAGTTTACTTTTTGCATACATTTTTACCGCACAGACTTCTCAAGAATTAATTTACCAAAAATTTCTGAGGTGGGAGGAAGCTACAAAAAAGATAGAAAAATATAGCTCTCTTTCTTGCATGGGTACATAGAGGAATATATTATTAAGCAATTATAAACCATGGACTTAATAAACAAAGAAATAACGAAGAGATATTTTTATTGTTATGTGATAAACATTTATAGTGGTTACCAGTTATGTCACCTGAGATACGTAAAAATGATTAGTATACACTGGTATAGGATAATAAAAGGGATAATAAAAATGAGAAGATAAAAGGAGCATTTCTACTGCTCTATTTCTGTCTTTTCTTACTAAGGAAGAGTAATTAATAATTTGGGCATGCTTTTCTCTGCCAGACACATAGTACCAATCATATAGCAAATCGAAAGCTAAACTTGTGGGTTTTGTCTTTATTTTCTAATGCTGCTGTTATTATTTAAGAAATTACTAGTGCACTGAGTAAAAAATGGGGTACATTAGGGTATTATACATATTTCCCAACTGCAGATCAGCTTTGGGAATGGCAGAAATCAGGGTTGCAACTTTCAAGTTAATGTTTGAGTTATACTTACAAAGAGGAAGATTTTAATGAGTGGACTTTTTTTTAGGGGGAAAAAGTTGTACACTGCAGCTAGGGAGTCTGGATGTTGGGTAGATTAAATATCATCCTTTTTCTTCAGAACAAATATCACTGTTTCTTAAACAGCTGTGCATAGCGCCTGCAGAAAACAAATCTGAGACTTTTTTGAGTGTTTCATTTAGTGCGTTATATAAAATGCAGACACTTGTGCACAGTAGCTCATGACTCTTCCAGCACAACTCCAGCTGATTTTAACAGTCTTTTTTCTCTTCAGGAAACCAGAAAATCCCTTTAAATTTATCCAGCTGGTGATTGTTGTCTCAGCCAACAACAGATTGTCGTTCATCAAAAATTTGAGAACCAGCAAGTAATTTAAAATAACCCTGAGAATACAGTGGGGATGGAAAGGGTGAAAGCAGATACACTATACGAAATGGGTTATTTTTGTATGGAACATGACTATGTTTGGAGTATTTGCCATAATTTGAGTTTGGCTGTGAATTCTCATTGTTTCGTCAAGTTTATCCCATGCAATGAATTGCAAGCAGATGGGCAAGTGCCGAGCGATGCAAGGTGAGTGAGAGGTACAGGGGGCCTCACATGGCACTTTAAAAGCAGTGTACTCAACTGAAATACCAAGTCACAGGAGAAAAAAGTGAGATGCAAAATGACAAAGAATGACATTTGGTTCCATATGTTACAAATTCTCTGGGATAGTGGGTATTTTTAACACCCAACATCAGTTTTAGGGGATGTCCGCATATCCGGTGTCTGTCATTTGATGACTCTGTACACGTATTGCAGATGTTTAGCTCATATCTATTTTTTAAAAAAAGATAAACCTTTTTTCCTACTCATGAGGTTTACTAGGAAAAAATACCCAGAACCACATGCACTTTATAAACAACTTCTGATAGTTTTTCAAGCCTCCTTAATATTCATAAGTGAAATCTTCTATAAAGTGATTGTCTAATTAAAGATCCCCTTTTATCAATTGTGCTTTACAATCCACTTGAGCTTTCGGAGTTTCAGTCAAGCACTTGAATTTTAAAACTCATGGATTATTGCTTTGAGCAGCAAGGATCAAAGCAGTAATACCACCATTAAATCTCATGGTACTTACTTGTCTCTCGTATTGTCGATAATCAGTATTTAAATTCCTCATTTAAATTAGCCACTTCTAAACTGAAGATTACTCCTCCTGTGGCTTCTTCTAAGGGGCTGGACTTTGGAGGGAGAGTGTGCTTTAAACACCTCATTTTGTAAGTGGTCATTAGCAGTAACCATTGGAAGATTATTGATTTCCTTGCAGTCTGGAAATGTATGGAGTGCTGTATAATTACAAGTCTTTGAACAGTGGAATGTGTCTAATTTGATGTTTTATGGTGGCTATTTAGTTGCTTTTTTCATAGGGTTGTTAGGCAGATTATGCATGGCTTTCTATGGAAGACTGAGAACATAGGGCCGAGTTGGAGCTGAAACCTGTTTGTAAGACCAGTGGTGCCTACTCCTACCATGGCAAAGGGCTTGAGGACTCCTAAGGAAGCATAGAGAAGGGAAGGCTTCTTCAGCTGTCTTCCAGCAGCCAATTAGTATCATCTCCAAGAACTTACTGGGTCAGATGTGGTTTCTGATGTGTTTAGTGATTGTTGAATGGACAAATCCCGTTACCCTGTTGGTCCCTCAGTTGGCTGTCACAGCCCCTGTTGGGAAAATGTATCGCAGATCTCGCACCTGGCATGTGAAGAAGTTAATTTGGTTTGATTTGAACCTCACCTCTACTTTCTTCACTCTATTCCCCTAGATTTTTGCTGGAGAGGACAGTGAAGAGCCTGTGTGTATACGTCACTCATGATTTGTAGGCCACCACTGGGGTAGTTATATCTCTCTCTTACTAATAGCTGTTCTCTGCCTCGCCTCCCCTCCAGAAAAGCAGCATTGCCTCTTAAAGGCACTTAATGAAACTGTGTGTTGATTCCAGGAATTGTGACTGAACACAAGTGGCACTTGCCAGTTTCAGGAAGGGGTTCAATTTATTTGGACCTGGCTTTTCTGTCTGCTGATACTGAGAGATCTCATCATCCCCCAAAGGTTCATTTACTGCTTCAAACCCAAATGAATCATAACCAATGCCAAAAAGGGGGAATTCTCGGATGGGAGGGCAGCAAGAGGAAAGCAAGTTCAATGGAAAGATGCAAGGGTGGAATATATTAATTTACGTTAAGTACACTGAGATATTTGACAAAGTGCATATGGCCCAATACCTGGATGAACTTGCTCTATTATGCAGTTCTGAGATATAGGGCATCTGTTAGGCTAAGCTGTGAGGTTGCAATATTACTTCTGTTGCTAAAGCTATTATAGTCTTAATATACAAATCTAGCCAAGTCCATCTGAATACGAAACATATTTCAAAATTATGTTTCTGTGTAAAGAACCTCTGCCTAAATTAGGCTATTTGCAGATAGAAATAGCTAAAGGTAATGCAGAACTAGAAAATCTTATGGTAAATTTCACTTTTCCTAACTTTATATTCTTATCCTTTTCTGATTTTAATTCCAGATTCTAGCCAGGCAGGTCAGATGGAAATTAGTCACTGCTTGATGCTTGACTTATGTGACTGCCAGTTCTACTTAAAGTTCCCAGAGCATGTTTTTACACCATCAAGTCATTATTTTTAGTAGAAAACTGTTCTGGTGGGTAGCGGAACTGTACTTCAGTTCCTTACCAGTGTTTCTGGAGAGGGATACTGACAGTGTTTGGAAAGTGCTTTGATACTGTCACAAAGATATTGTGTTAATGAAAAAAAAAAGGCAGTTGAAATATTTTTTTCTAGACAAAACTCCCCTTTTATATGTGCTGAATTTGGTTGTTAATTTTAAATATTTATAATTATTTTTTCTGTGCCTGGATTATTAGCTTTTTTCCCCCTATAAAAATTATAAGCGACTCTAAATTTCAATTTCTTGTAACTGTATTTACTGCATTTTTCTTGTGGGCTGAATAGCTAAGGTAGAAGCTGTTGATTCTGTTTTTCAAGTATTCTGCTCATGTTAGGAATTTATCACCTTGATGCAACCAGTTTGTTATCCTTGCTATGTATAAATACCTTCTGCCACTACCAATGACTGTACTAGACTGTAGTCTTTAAAGAGTTTTCAGTGTCTGCAACTGAGAGCTCAGATATCTCTGTTGCATCAGAAGCATTTTATAGTGACTAAAACTTCATGACTGTCAGGAGCAAGAGAAGAGTAATTAAGTAAATGAAATGTCAGTTGTTGTTTTAGACATAAAATCAATCCTTTTTGCAGGAAATTTCTTCCAAATTTTGGCCTTTGCAGCATAAAGCAATTATCAGTCTTGTGATCTTGATTTAGGCTGTTGCCTCAGGGAAGTCAATAGGTCAAATGTAGCTACTCATTTCGTTGATGGGCCTAACCTAAGTGGAAGACATTCATTTCTGTTACAAAGCAAAAAACCCTGGTTTTGTGGAGGAGTTCTGGCCATTGAAGTGTTGAAGAAGAAGCTATAAGAAGGTGCATGGACCCTGAATCCTTTTTGCCTGGCAGTTCTGCTCAGTAGCTTCAATAGCACTTGGCCATTAAGCAGAAACAGGAGTTCTGTGGGGTGGCTAAAAGGAAAGTAATTCATATGCTTATAACTCTCAGAAGACCCTAGCAGAATCCGCATAGTTAGAGGCTCTTACAGGTGAGAATTTGGCCCCTATATTGAAGCCAGATAAAGCTGGGAAGACATAACAGAAAGAAATATTTTAATATTTTGCTGTATGCCCTGGCTCTGGTTTTCTCCTCAGTACTTATCGGTGAGTACTAGCATAAAGCTGAATACCATTTTGAGGAGTGTTTGTAGAGAGTAAAAGCACCGAGAAGGAGGTATCAGTAGATATTTCAACGGCTAATCACACTCGTTATTTTCTTACTATATAGAGGAGATAATACTGCTGGTATGGGGTCTTGCTCAAATGGAAAGGCCAAAAAAGATGCATTTGGATAGCTGGCCTCTGAGAAGAATGGAAGGATGGACTTCTCCAGCATGGACTAGACCTCTTGTTGTACAGCTATGAGTAAAGCAGCCCAGCATTTGCGCTCCTAAGGTAAGAAACACCCTCACTTATAATTTTTAAAGTTTCTTTCAAGTTTTACATTTTGTTACAAAAAAAATCAAGTTGTTATGTCAGCTTGGACTTTATCAACACAAAAGCGATTGTTTTATTAAACCATAATCTATTGAATCAGAAGAAATATGTGATGTGATTTGGTTAAGTGCACGTAACCGTTATTGGCTACCCAATGACTACTGCACAAATTAGTAAAAATGATAGCTAATGCACAAATATGTCATCCTTCTTGCTCTGGTTATTCTTCCTGATGAAGCATGCTCTCTGTAATACCCTTTGGGCTGTAATGCATGCTGCAGGAGACCAGTCTTAGTCCTTACTATGGGGCTGGTTAGTAAAAGACCATTACCCCACTTCTTGCTATATGCAGTGGAGAGGTTATTACAGTTGCGGTCAACTTGTGCGTATCAGTTTGGATATCCCTGAATGCAAAGGCTGTGCTTATTCCTGCTCAGCTCAGAGATTTAGAAATTTCAGTTTTCTTTCCTCTTTAGGCAGGCCAAGCTACAGTTTTGTTCTTAATTGAAAATCCTGACTATGATTGATCTGCTAATGATAATAGACTTCTAGATAGACAATGCTAATTAAGGATACCTGCAATCTGCCTATAATTCACACTGCTGGAAGTTATAAATAAAACTTCTGTGGGAGCTCAGGTCTCTTCTGGTGGAAAAATGTCGTCTCAGCTGTTCTGCTTGCTGCCAGGCAGAAGGGACCTGACTGAGGACTTTGTGTTCTGGAGCTGTTCATCTGCCTAAAAGCTAGAACATGAAAATTGTTGTTCTAAAAGCCAAACATGATAGGTTGCAATATATTTATGCAATAAGCTATGTGGAACATAATAAAAATATTTAGCCCATTAGTGAAGAGTGCTTAATTCCAGTAATTATCTTCCTGATTTCCTTCCCTGTTTCCGAGCGTAATGTACCTGCAGACAAAACTCATAATGAATAGGGCCATAGCAAGGTTGGATGATGGGTTTTGTCTATAAGAAGGGTGCTTGGCATGGAAAGATGCTTGTGCAGCTGCTGCTTATGATTAGGAGCTGGCAGTCTGCAGTGGCAGGCTGAGCTGGGCAGAGGGCTAAAGGGGTGTCCCACCTGCACCCCCTATGCCAAATGTCCAGAGCTTTACATATCTCACTGTGTGCTGGGCTGCAGCACACAAATGTACTCAGCCCTTTTGGGTGATGTCCCATCTACTTCGGTGGAAGTGAAGGCAGATGTCCAAGCAGGATGAGCAATGCCTTGACTGGCTCTTCTGCAAATCCTGCCCCACTCTGTCTTTATGCCATGACAGGAAAAAAGGAGATTCATCAAGTATATAATACTTCCAGTACATCAGAAAGACGTATTATGTACTCAGTGACTGCTGGTTTACCTGTATTTTATATGTCGTTTATGAACACAGATGCCCATAAGTACACACATTGTTATCAGGAATATAAATATTGAGTTTTCACAGAAACATTGGCCTGATTAATGGTGGAAATTTGAAACAAAAGGCTCTGAAGTGCTCTTACAACAGCATGTTAATCTGTCCAAAGTAATGATAAAACCTTTAAACTAGTGTGCTCTAATTACAGCAATAAGTAATTAGTACATTTAAAGGGCAGAAGCAGTGCTGTGCCTGAATTCAGTGGAGGGTAGCCAGGCAACAATATAAAGTGGCATTTTGTGAGGCAAATGTGAGGAAACGTGCTTTGTACTGAAATGTAATTCTCTTTAGATGGATGAAACTGTCCAGGTACTTTTATTAAGAGAGTGTTGGGCTCTCCAAAGCTGGAACTGTCTGAAACAGACATATATGCAGCATACATCAGATGTGTGACATGAATATCTTCCTTTGGAAAAGGCTTCCAAGCTTCCTACATAGTTGATAAGGCAAAGCCAAAGTGGCTGGGCAGCTTCTGATATGAGGGAATGGAGGAGTTTCATGGAAGGAGGGTGGACATATACAGCAACCGCTACCAGGATGCTATGGAATAACCCGTGACGTCCTTATTCGTTCTCTGGATGCAGCATTTTCCACACTACAGTTACTCATTCCTATGTTCATTCATGGGTGGATGGACCGAAACAACAACCCTCTGCCAAACCCAATAAGCTGTTTTGGCAAGAAAGCTGGGTGTAATTCAACAAGGGAAGAGTCTGCCACAGGAAGGCGGATGAGCCTGTGCCGTGCCTGCCTTGCCCCCTACCCAGGCGCTACCTCTGCTGCTCTCCTGTCATCAAGCACCTCCTTGCCCTCAGCGCCATGCCCAACAGCTTGTTAAAGGTATCCCAGCTTTGTGCCATAAAGACCCCATTCCTTGAAAGCGGCAACACTTGTCCTATCTTGTTTTAGAAATTTTGAGCTAAGACAGAAATGAAAAAACCTGGGACTGATCTTTGGGAAGGGTGTTTTTTGTATTGTGGGCACAGACAGTAATAGGTTTCTTTTAAACGTTGTTTTGGTTTTATACACACAATGAAATCATTGATGAAGATTTCAATGATCTTTGCTTTTCTTGATTCAATAATGAAATGTGAAAGAATAAAAATCCATCTAGCACCTTTCATATAGCAGTTTAAAAGATGCTTATTATAAGTCAGTTAGACCTCAGGATCTCTATCTTTTTTAAGTAGTATAATGTCACCTCCTGTTCAGACAGCAAGAAAGACCATCGGATTCCAGTTTTCAAACACATGAACGTACAATTAGGTTCTCGTATCCAGTGCAAACTACAGGTGTTCAGAGCACTGAAAATAGAGACGGATTTTCCCCTTGTCCTACCATCGACAAAAAACAGAGCTTGGACAGTGTTGCCTTGACTTCAGATCTCCTGCTCTGGATATTTAGATCACATAGAATAGATCTGACACGCATTGCTACAGCTGTAATACAAAAGGGATTTTAAGAAGGATAAGCACTTTGTAAGTCTAAGTTGTTGGTATAAAACCAGGCAAAATCATTTTGGAAAGAGGTGAGGATAGAGAAGATATTGGTTATATATTTTAATTACAAGCAAGGGGTAGACTTGAGGGGTAGACTCTAAAACAAAGAGTTTTGTTTTAGAAACCTTCTTTTTAATTCCTCAGTTGTACTAAATGTCAAATACTGTATCTTTAGATTCACAATTCCAATCTATCACTTGCTGGAAAAGAAAATACAAAAGCATATGGCCAAGAGGAATACTGAGAAAGAATTTTAAATTATTTTTTATTTTTTAACGAGGTAGCTAGCTCTTAAAAGACAATGCTAGAAGGTTTTCTGGAGAGACTGTTACTCTGTTTGAAAAGTTACTGTGCTACATACGTGCATATATACAAACACAGACTCTCACACTTTGTTTCTTGCAAAGAGTGTTGTTCCATAGCAATAATCACTGCATGAGTTTGCCACTCTTATTCCAGATTTAGAAGGGTGTGATTTCTTTTCAAATGTATTTTTTTGATCATACGAACATGCTGCGAGATAATAAGGAGAGTATAGGCTGAAAAGAAACTAAAAATATATTCATTTTGAGAACTTAAACTAGTTACAGGTGACTTTCATTACAATATCAGATAGTAAAAATTGACTTCTATCAGAGTTAAAGGCAGAAATGAAATTTGAAAGACCGCTCATGTGTTATCTGCCTGGAAGTTACTGTAGGAAAAGAATGAATTGAAATATTTAGGAGCTAAATACTGTTCATGCTGGTATAAAGGTAGAAATAAGGGCTGGATTCTTGGTTAGTCAGAGAGAAAACAGTTTTTCAACTAACTCATCGACAACCAAAGTACAGTAAAAGCAGGCTGCCACAAGAGACGGGATGCATACAGGAGCAAAGACATGGCAAATCATAGGCTTTTCCTATGCTCCCTATAGGTATGAGTCATGTTGGCCATGTACGTGTCAGCAAGCAGGCAGGACCAAAAGGATCCTGCTGATGCCTCGCCTCTGCATTGCAGAAGGTTTTTGGTTTTCCCTGCTCTAGTCCTGTTCAAAGGATGCCTATGAGGACGTGGGGTGTGCTAGATGCGCATCTTCCAGTTTAGTTACATCCAAAAGGAATCAAACCTAAGCTATGGAGAGGGAAAACCACAGCAAAGGAAATAAAATCAGAGATTTGCTTCCATGCGAGCTTCTGATCTGAGCTGCAATGCTGATGTAAGCGTATTTATTATGTCTATGCAGCTATTTCTGCCGAGAATGGGAGGAAATTTCCTGTGCATGCTGTATAAAGATTGGAATAAGCGTCTGATGCTTGGTTAGTCAGAACGGGAACAGTTTTTCAAAAAGAAAGCGAACCTGGCTGAGTCATCACCTCTGGGAACAGAAGGATTAGTGAAGCAGAAGCAAAAGAGAAAGCATGGAGTAGTGTGGAAGATTAATGGAGACCATTGCTGTGTTTCACTTTCGTGATCTTGCCTCTTCAGCAAAAGTTTAGAAAGCTGCTGTGATCATTTTTAGTCAGTTCAAACTTTTAAGAACAAGGAGGACATCTAAATCCATATTTTCACTTATAAGCTTATTATACCCAATAGGCTTAAGGTGATGGAGCTGGGAGAGAGCTTTGGTCTGCTTTTTGACCACTGATCTTAGATGCTGCAAATTAGAATATCCATACTTACAGCCTTTTTTTATATGATGGTTGAAACGGGTAAGATACAAAAACATTCGTTTGTATTCCAGATCCTGATTTGTAAATGTATATTGTGTATATGCACCTCAGACGGATGCTTTCAATTTTTTTTAGAAGAGTTCAACCACATGAAGCTCTGAGAATGTTTCCTAGACTGTTTTTAGATACTATTGTTGGATATATGGAATTTTCTAGAGCTGTATTCTAACACTTTGTTTTCAATTGTACAGAAGGTGCAAAAGTGTCGTCTTTCTAGCTTTTCTTTTGAGGTTTAATTTCTACTCAGAAATTAACTGTTCATTTCAAACTTTAAGTTTTTCAATATTTTCAAGAACCCCTCATGCACTTGCAGAATACAAATAATATGAATTAAAATTCAACTCTAACTCATAGCAAACTGTATTGTATAGTATGTTTTTAAAGATAAGTGTTAATTGAAAAGTGTGACAGCCAAATTGTTTCTCTGAACGTTAGCACTGTATCACAAGCAGCAGGCAGCTGTTGGATTATGAACAGGTTCTGATGTGGTTCAAAACTGTGTAAGGATGGGAAGACAGTGTTAACTGAGCACATGCACTGGCAGGTTCGCTTTCATCTGGTGAGGGCAAGGCTTATTTTACTCTTTAGAGTGAGAACCCTGTGCACTGCTGGTGCAGGGTGTATGCAGGAGGGATGGGGTCGTGCATGGGAAGGTGCTGCAGGGACACATAGGAATGTTCCACACAGTGCCTGAAGATGTCTTTGAGCTGGTAATAACCATATTGATAATCAGGGCTGCCTTCATCTTAATAATTCATACAGAGGTTTTCTTTGTTCCTGCTGAAGCCTGTGAAAAACCTCCTTTTATCCACAGCTGTTGCTGTATTCCTTGTTGAGCATTGGGTTTGAACAGAGAAGATGCTCTGGAGGTATTTAAGAAACGTGTAGACGTGGCACTTCAGGGCATGCTCTAGTGCCTGAGATTGTTGGTTTGCCTCTGTTTGTGGGTGGGTGTGATGTGTGGTTCTGGGTGTGTTGTGGGAGGGTGTTTGTTTCGTTGTTTTTTTGTTGGTTTGGTTTGGTTTGGTTTTTTTTGTGGTTGGACTCGATGATCTCAAGGGTCCCTTCCAACCATGAAGATTCTGTGGTTCTGTGATATGCTGGCTTTTCTGATTAAGCGCTTCCCAGGTCAGTTCCTTCCAGTTCCAGTTGGCTTTAGCTTTCTCATATGTAGACTCTCTCATCTGCTTGAGTTTCCATGAGAGGGTTAGATGTTGGGGAAAAGAGAGAGAAAAAACTAGAATTCCTCACCAGCTGCATAGGTATGTGTGTACTTATGCGAAATACACTAGGTACAGTTTTGACCCATTCCTGTAAAGTTTTGAACCCTTGTTTCCTCGTGTCAATTCCTCTGGGATTTTGTGTCAAATCACTTGGACACATGTCTCTGTAGAATTTATTTTATTTATATTTGCTATTAGATGTCATTGCATCTAGACAGTGCAGAATCCAGCCTGAGCCTAAACTTGCTGCCACTCTGTACTAGCAATCTATTGGAGTACCGGTGGGGCAGCGGAGCTGAGATCAGGCAAGAATTTGAGCAAGTTCCTTAAATTTAAGGTTACCCTCAAGGATGAATTTATCCCCTTGGAGAAATGGCCAGACGTGCGTTCTATCTCACCCCCATCAGAGCATGATGCGAGTGACCAATCTCACCAGCGGGGCTGGACAGTCAGAGTCAGGTGAGAGTAGCTGGAGGAAACATCAAGTTTCAGGTCTCGGAAGCGATTAGTGCTTCAGGACTAAACACTAATGGATGATGGAGCTGGACTCTTTTCAGTGGTTTCCAGAGACAGGACGAGGGGCAACAGGCACAAGCTGGAACATAGGAAGTTCCATTCAAATATGAGGAAGAACTTCTTTCTGGTGAGGGTGACAGAGCCCTGGAACAGGTTGCCCGGGGAGGTCGTGGAGTCCCCTTCTCTGGAGATTTTCAAGACCTGCCTTGATGCAGTCCTGAGTAATGTGCTCTAGGCAATCCTGCTTTGGCAGGAGAGTTGGACTAGATGATTTCTAGAGGTTCCTTCCAACTCTGACAATTCCGTGATTCCATGAGGTCACCAAGCTTAGACTCACTGTAAAGATCAAGGCGAAGGCTGCATGTGCCATACTGCAACGTATGGTGTGCAACTTGTGAAGGTGTTCCAGCTTATGTGTGCTGTATGTTATGTTCATTTATGGCTATTCGTGCTGCTGATGGAAATCATATTTTAAGAATCAAGCAGAAGTGAGCAGAGTTAATGTGGAGATTTCAGCTTTGCTCTACACTGTTCCATGCTCAGAGTACTTGATTTTCCATCCTTTGTATTACAGGAACACGAGATTCTTTCAGATAGAGTATAGGAAAAACCTGAAGTTGAAGGCCGTAACGGGCAGGGTCACTGTGATGAAGCTTATTCTGTGGGAAAGAGACTCACCATTTTTTAATTTTAGTTTTAGTAATAAATACACATATAGTAATACATACACGTGTGCCCTACGTATGGCATATTTGAGTTACTGTGTTAAAAATTGTTTTATTTGAAACTCATAACTCTGGCTGAAGAAAGTCCAGTTTTATTTGACCCTAGTGGAAATCCTTTCCGTTTATATTCTGGATATATTGACATAAAATATGAACAAATATCTCCTAATGAATGAGTATTCACCAAAGTTTCCAGTTTCAGGTTTTTTTTATTCCCTGAGTATTTTGTACATATTTTTAGCACACAAATATTTTGGGATCTCTGCATTCTTCTTGCCAGTGTTATTTTTCTTGTGCAGAAGGACCATTTATCTACTTTGTACCTGCAGTCCTTTTTGTGGAAACATTCTTTCTTTCTCCCTGAGTATTAAGAACAAATCAATAAAAAGTGAAAGCTTAAAAATATTCCCAAGCTGCATGTAAAACAAATGGGATTTTTAAATGCTGAGTTGACATCCCTTCCCGCCATGCTTCTGAATGAGATATAAAGCTGAGGTCCTGACCGCATGCAGTCATTTAACAGATCCCATGGCACTTTTTTCAAGAGTAGAGGTGAAAGCTGCAATGTCATGGCTTAATTTCACTCAGATAATTACATTCTATCTACTTTAAAATTCCTTACTGGTTTCTGTTAGAAAAGATATTCCTCATTTTTCTCCTCAACTGTTGTGTTGTGCATTGCTAAAAGGCTTTTGCCCTTTACCCCAGTAGAAATGCTTGTGCCCGGACATTTCAGTAATGACTGTAGCAATCATTATATATCTAATTTGCAATAAAATTTCCTAAAGCTTCTCAAATGCCAAGAAATTGTGGAAATATAGCAGATGCTCTCCTCTGCCCCTTATAGACCCTACAGTGCACCTCATTGTCCCATGTTTTGGGAAAGTGATTAAGAAGTGTAAGCATAGAAGCAGCAGATGAAATATATTTATTATAAAATATTCCTGGTATTACAGCTAGCTTGTGGGCGGCATTTGTGCTCAGGTGTGTGCACAACAGCTACACGTGCTTGCAGTAGAAACTAATTTAAGATTACAGGGTTAAAACTAGTAAAATTATCTTAATTTATTTAATCCCACCTGACAGCATTCTTCTAAATATGTTGGCATGGTATCTCATGCAGGTGTAGCACAATTCTGCTGAAAGTTCCTGAGAGCTTTGTCAACATGATTTGAATGAAAACATAATTTAGCTGAAGCCTGAGGACTGTGGGGGACCCCTGGTGCAACAAGAATACCAAAGTATTTCTAAGCGGGGCTACACTATGTGAAGAACATGCTTTGTGAGCTGAGAAAATGAGTGCTGGAGATTCAATCTGGTACATTGCTTTTGGCCAAACAAGGAGGTAACTTGAAAAATCTGGAGGTTATGCATGCTGTTTAGGTGTTTTGAATCATCCTATGTGAAGTTTAGCACCAGTAGGAAGAAAGCTATTTTAAGGTTAGTAGTCTTCCAGTTAAACATCTGACGTGTGGTTGCATGTTATAGTTTGAGCTCTTCTAAAAGCTCACCAGAATGGATAAAACCTTTTTTCCCCCCTCCTAAATAATTCCCTGCCCTGGGCATTTGTTTTTGCTATTTATCTCATAGTGGCTGTGGCACTTGTCTGACCAACCTTATTTGTATCATGTGGAAATGCCATACAGGGCTGGACCCTCTAGCCCAGGATCTGCCTCTGATGTGCAAAAGTGAATGGTCAGGGAAGGAGAAACAAAGCAGACATACCTCTCCCAAAACACCCCCATCAATTTGTAAGTCCAAGATTTTCTTCGCCAGAAGGGGCATCTAGGTATGTGATAACCCTCAATGGATTTTTCAGCAGATAAGTTGTTAGGGAAGACTCATCCAGTTCTTCCTTGAATGCTGGTAAGCTTTTATCACTCGGCACCCTGTGGAGAGGAACCACCATTTAGCTATGTACTGTGTGATAGACCACGTCCTTCTGTTCGCTTTCAACCTGCCACCTGGTAGACACCAAGTAATATCCTCTGCTCCTACTGGAGGAGACAGTGAATAGTTGGTCTGCTGTCCTCTCTCTGACACTTATGTCTTCATCCAGGTCTGTCTTATCTCCTTTTGCTCACCTATTTTCCAGGCTGAAAACTCTTAACCTTAATCATTCTTTGGACACAAGTTGTTCCTAATCTACGATCATCCTTGTTGCTCTTCTCTGAACCTTTTGTACATCTGCTCAGTCATTTTTGAGATGGGAGAGCAAAACCATATTATTCAGTGGTCAAAAGTTCCCTCTTTTGTTCTCTTTTCTTTCCTTGTAGTTCCTAAGACTTTATTTGCTCTTTGACTGCTGTTGAGCTCTGTGCTGATGTTTCCTGGAGTTATCTGTCATAATCCCAAGATTGCTTTTCTGGTAAAGGTCAGCTCAAAGACCATTATTTTCTTTCTGAAGTTAGGATTGCTTTTTACTGTGTGTGCTGTATATTATTCTACACTGAATTTTATCTGCCTTTTGACACAAAGCTGCTCAGTGTCATAAGGTCTTTCTAGAATTCTTTGCAGTCCACTCTTATCTTTTCTACTCTGAATAACTTTCTACCATCAACAAATTTTGCCACCTTGCTATTCAGTGCATTTCTATGATATTACAGATATGTTAAACATCAGAGATCTTGATGCAGAAAACTGTGAAATGACACTGGAGATCACTCTCCAATGAGAAAATTATCCTATTCTCAGTTTTCTACCTGTTCACCAATTATTTTGCTTGTTTTCCTTTTTATCATAGAATCATAGAATGGTTAGAGTTGGAAGGGACCTTAAAGATCATCGAGTTCCAACCCCCCTGCCATGGGCAGGGACACCTCCACTAGAGCAGGTTGCTCAAAGCCCCATCCAGCCTGGCCTTGAACACTTCCAGGGGTGGGGCATCCACAACTTCCCTGGGCAACCTGTTCCAGTGCTTCACCACCCTCACAGTAAAGAATTTCCTCCTAATATCCGATCTAAATCTCCCTTCTTCCAATTTAAAACCATTGCCCCTTGTCCTGTCACTACACTTCCTGACAGAGTCCCTCTCTGGCTCTCCTGTAGGCTCCCTTCAGATATTGGAAGGCTGCTGTGAGGTCTCCCCGGAGCCTTCTTTTCTCCAGGCTGAACAACCCCAGCTCTCTCAGCCTGTCTTCATAAGGGAGGTGCTCCATCCCTCTGGTCATTTTCATGGCCCTCCTCTGGACCCGTTCCAACAGGTCCATGTCCTTCCTGTGTTGAGGACTCCAAAGCTGGACACAGTATTCCAGGTGGGGTCTCACGAGCGCAGAGTAGAGGGGTAGAAGGGTTTATGCAAGGGTTGCTTAAGTATCTTCAGAGCTTATAGTAAGGGGCTTTGTTGGGAGTCATTTGGAAATGCAAATGGATTGTATCAACTAGATCTGCCCATGTGCAAACCTTATGGCTCTTTACTAAAGCGCCAGGTTTGTAAAGCTTGGCTTTCCCTACAAGTGCTGATAACGTTTATCCAAGCGCTTCAGTTCATCATACATATTCAAGAGTAACATGGTAAAAAAGAGAGCCAAGAAAGTAAACCGGTGGCATTTTGCTGTGTTAGGAAGGTGAACTGACTTATCTCCTGAGCATCATGCTGGTGTGTGTGTGTGATCTCCCAGCAGCAGCGAGCTGGTGCTTTGGTTGGGACATGAAACCAGCTGTGTGGTGGCGATGTGACTCCATGGGCAGCAGCTGTGGCTTCTTCCTCAGCAGATGGGCATGGTGGCTGCTGGGCTGGGCCAGTGTGCTGCCACTAGGGCTGGCTTATCTCACCATCCCTTTCTGATACAAGGGGAGTTCTATCTGTTGATTTTTATTTTTTTTTTTTTTTTTTTTCAGAAATAAAGGCCAATGTTTTAGTATGTAAAAGAGTAATATAGGTGCTCTCAAAATTATGCCATTTTCCAAACATGGAAATACAAATCTGAGGGGGGTTTCCATGCCTGTTCAGGGAAATTACTGGTGCTGAGGAAGCATTTTGTGTGCAACATTTTGCGTGCACAAGTTCTCACAGGAGTGAGGTCCCAGGTGTTCTCCTCCCACCTGTCTTGCCTTGTCATCAGCAGATGTGGGGAAGAGAGCTACGGATTCACAGGTCCCTATTAAACAGAGGCATTCTGTTGGTCTGTTGTGGGACAACATCCTTTAAAGATCGTCTTTTAAGTACCAGTCCCTGCAAGAACCCGGTAAGGGTTAAGTTCTTTGGCTGGACTAATGGAGTTTCTAGATGTACCCCAGAGACTCCATTTAACTCCTCTGACAGATCTGGTTATTTATGGCTACTTAAAATTTATAATTGAATTTTTCAAAGTAAAAATGATTTAATTGTATTTTAAAGCATTCAAAAGAAAAAAAAATACATTAAATTGTTTTTAAAATCGACTCACAACTATGTAACTGGAGCAACATACAGTGTAAGTTCTGTCATTCTATTAAAATACATAGGAAAAAAGAGAGAGGTCATCTTTGCTTACTCAAAATGTCCTACTGACTTCAAAACAACAAATTAAAATGTAAATTAAAGTCTTTCTTTTTTAATTTTTGGAGATGCAGAAAGACTGTGAAGATAAACTTCAAACATTCTGATGACTGTCTCATTTTCTCCTAGGGAACTTATGAACACCATTATAATGTGTGAGTGTAAGATAAAAAATATCTACTTGCTTCACTAGGCTATTGTACTTCAATTTTTGCTTGAAATCAAACACCTAAGTTAAGTAAATTTAGAGAACTTGAAAGTCTTCCAACTGCTATATTGTTCAAAGAGTAGATTGGGGATGTTTAGTAGATGGAGCCAAATTATTTTTATACAGTAAGTTAACTAATTGAAATCTAAGAATACTGCGTTATTTCATGATTATTTTTTACAAGGAAACAGAAAATGCATTTGTAGTTGCCTGTGTTTTGAATACAGCAAAAATCCTTTCATTTGAGTCTAGCTGGTAGCTGGATCCATGAAACAATTCTTCAATGCAGTTGTTAATGCCTGTTTTGTAAGCTGTATTCAAACTTGATGGAGGAAAATTACACAAGAATAGAATTATAGAATCATTCAGGTTGGAAAAGACCCTTGGGATCATCGAGTCCAACCATCTACCCTACTCTACAAAGTTTTTCCCTACACCATATCCCCCAACACCACATCTAAACGACTCTTAAACTCATCCAAGGATGGTGACTCAACCACCTCCCTGGGCAGCCTGTTCCAGTGTCTGACCACTCTTACTGTGTAGAATAAATACATTCTACAACAGCGATTCTCTTTACTTCTAGCTCTTTATTTTGAGATGACGTATTTTGACTGATATACCAGACAAGCTGCACTTGCAGGTCCTTATCTCTATTTTCATCTTTCATATATAGGTTGTAAGTTCATTGCTTTGAATAGAAAAAAGAAATGTATCTGTAATTTCCAGTTTTGCAAAAATTTACACCATGCAACTCTCTGAATAAATTTTTAATTTTTTTTTCATAAACCTATTGAGTAAACTGAAGAAATTTTCTATAAAGGCAAAACATATGGTAATTTAATATGTAAGCTGGTTGTGAAAGCAAGTGTATTTAGGCACAAATATTTAAACCAAAATACTGGCTGTTGTCTTGTTTCTTTTTTTGTCTTAAAAGAAACAACAGTTTGCCCTTATTGAGTATGGTCAGAATGTCCCATAAGGTGGCATGAGACAGGGAAGGTTGCCTCCGTTTGTCCCCTCTTGCATACTGGAATGGATAGACTGCCTTTAAGCCAAATCTGGTTGCCTTCTCCTACTGTTCCAGTTAGGTATCTAATATTAAATATGATAAGGATCTTCTGGTCTTTTTATGGATGGAAAGCTTTAAGGTAGGCTATGTATGTATGAGCACTGAATTCAGCAAGGCAGGAGACGCCTTGCAGCCCCACGAGATTCAGAGTGCCTTGCTGAACAGCTTTACCAGCTGGTAAAATCATCCTGAAAAGGTGAGCCACTGCTAGGCTGAGTAATGTACTTGGGTTATTTATGAAGTGTCGGAAAGAAATGGCATCTCTGAGGCGTTACATGCCTTCCACTCCTGAAGTAATCAGAGCTGCCAAAACACATAAACCTTGGTTTGTCTCAGGCCTTTCTCTGTCTTCAGATGTGAAATGTCTTTCATGATGCTACAGCACAAACTTGCTATATTTTCCTCAGTACCTTTCAGGGAAATTGACTTTTTCCACATCACTATCTTGATAGGAACTCATCTCCTCCTGTGACTCCCCACTTTGTTCACTGGTTTGTTGAGAGCCCACAATTTCAGTTTTCCCCTTAGACAGCTGGGCTAATTCAAGGGTTGACAGACCCATGTGAAATACAAAAATTAGATAGCATGTCAATCAACAATAGTTTGGGTGTTTTTTTCTGTCCTGCTGTCCCTTATGATGTATTCTCGGTGGTGTGCTCTGCCTGCAACATTTGCAACCACTAATAACTTCTGGGAAGAACCTGTCATTCAATGTGTAAAACCTCATTCTTGACCACAAAACAGTGGGCAGGTTCAGGTTGCTGATACATCTGCAGTTACTGGTAGCAGGCTGTGATTTCTTTTTGTTTCAGTAGTTTTGGATTTGCATAGTATTAGAATATTTTTATTTAATGAGTCTGCCTATATATTTTTAATGGAATAAATAGCATGGAGCTCTTGCTGCTTTGTAGGTTTGCTGGTTTTCCCTCTGGTAAGTCTAGCAGAAGTCATGAAACTCTGCATTTTAATAGTTCCATGGCCTATACATGTGGATCTCTATGGATTTAAAATTGCCTTTGAAGTCAATGATAACACTAGACAAAGCTAATAGTGCCTATGTTCGCTCTTTTGTCACGTCAAAACTAAGCTGGTGTGTGACACTCAATTTCTAGGTGTTACTTTCCAATGGCATAACAACAGATGACACTCTGGTATGCCATAGTAAACAGCAAGCATTGTCATCTCTTGGAATTTTCAGAATATTTTTTCTTTAATAATGTGGGGGTTTTGACAATCTTCCAACTGCTTTTGCTGGAGATAATGAGGACTTGTTTTAGTACCTGTCTTCTGTTGCACTTTACCTGTACTACTGGAATTCAACTGGAATGAAGTTGGTTGTTACCCTTGTGACATATTAAGGGGTGGCTTTTTCCTGAAGTTCATGTACTTTCCCTCGTTAGATTTACTTGAGTCATACCATAAGTGTTTTTCTCTTGATTGGTTGCCTCTGCCATCTAAATAATGTTGTGTGTTGCTACTCTGTCTTCCTGAAGCATTTGCAGGATTGGGACCTACGGCTCAAATCCTGGCCGTTATTGTACTTTCCTTCCATCTTGCTTGTGTTCTCTGCATCATTGGCACCAGAATGTCTACATTTTGTTTCATCTCATTGTCTGGGTTACTGGCTTTTTTATGTCTAAGCTTGAATGCCTGTGCTCAGGCATTCTGTCTAGGGACACCTACCACTAGACCAGGTTGCTCAAAGCCCCATCCAACCTGTCCTTGAACACCTCCAGGGAGGGGCAGCCACAGCTTCTCTGGGCAACCTGTTCCAGTGCCTTACCACCCTCACAGTAAAGAATTTCATCCTAATATCTAGTCTAAATCTCCACTCTTTTAGTCTAAAACCATTACCCCTCGTCCTATTGCTCCACTCCCCCATAAAGAGTCCCTCCCTATCTCTCCTGTAAGCCTTCTTTGGATACTGGAAGGGGCTATAAGGTCTCCCTGGAGCCTTCGCTTCTCCAGACTGAACAACCCCAACTCCCTTAGTCTGTCTTCATAGGAGAGGTGCTCCAGCCCTCTGATCATCTTCATGGCCTCCTCTGGACTTGTTCCAACAGGTCCATGTCCTTCTTTTGTTGGGAGCTCCAGATTCACCCTATTTCTTTCTTGTCTCTCTCAGCATTTGGGGTGGGGTTGTTTTTTTGGTGTTAGTTTGGCAGCAGAGGGCTTGTCTGTACCACACAGTGCAACACGTCACAGATTATGACATGGGATTCTATTAGTAGCACTAATTAAATCACTCTGGAACTGAAATTAGTTTAGTGCTGCATTCAAACTAACTAGTTGTGCTGAGGATCAAGAGTTATTTTTAGGGCAGAAATGACAGTACCCTAACTATACTTTCTTTTCCCTGCATAGAATATGTGTTTTTTTCTTCCTGCTTTCAAAAGCCAACTCAATATTTATGTACATCCATGCTCACAGGCTTGAGACTTGGCTGACACGTGGAGCTTACATTTACTTTCTGAAAAGGGATTAAATTCCTCTCATGGACTAATGTTTCAGGGTAAATAAGCAGATTGTATAAAGATTGTCACTTAAAATGAAAAGTTATTACAGCTTCTGAACTAAACACTGCTGAGGATGTGCTGAACATCAAATTTTCTCATATTCAAACTAAATCACAACTTTCATATTTTAGAAAGTGTTCATTAAAACTTGTCTTATCTACTTAATTAAAGGCAAGTGTCCCTATATAGAAGCAGACAAACAAATTAACATAATATGCCTCAGCTTCTCCTGAGGAATGTAATGTTCTTATCTTTAGAACACTAATTGCTGCAGTTAGGGTTTTGTTAAAAATGAATTGATATTTGCTAAGAGTGCAGATTTGACACGCCGAAAAAATGAGTGACTACAACAGCATTCTGATACTCAGATGAAACAAGGTATTTAAATGTTAATATAGTGTTTTTCTAATAAGAAGAAAAATATTAGTTTAGCAAATTAATCCCTGTGCATTGATGTCTTTCATGGGATTGTAGTGCTTTGTTAATCTATCATATTACAGAAAGATTCAAAGTAAAAGCTATTTCTATCATAGTAAACTATAGCAACATGTGTAATAACAGGGAAGATTAGTTCCTGCCTACACAATTAGGCAATGTATTGACTTAATACAGTTCATGCACATACATAATAAATGGGAGTTTATTATAATATGCATGCAGCCATCTTGAATACACTGATTAGCAACATAATACAGTCAAACATAATCATATATATTTGTATTTTGTCAAGTGCAAATTAAGTCAATGTATTCCAGTGTTCTGTATTAGCTGTGTTAAGCAGACAAGCTGTGTAGAGATGAAAGGACTAACTGATATTTATTTCAGTAAATCCTTCCTTACATTGACAAGTAAATATTCCACGGACTACAGATCTCCTTGAGAAGAAGCAAGGCACACACTGGAACAGAAGTAATATATTGTTGGGGTATATTAACTGTTTAGAAAATAATCTGTACAATCAGCAAGGTGCAAGTAACAGCTGAAATTATTTTTTCCTGGGTCTCCTGTGGGAAGCCATGTCTGCTGGGACATGGAGCAAGAGCAGACTTGCAAATGAGTGGGAGGCTCTGTTTACCTACACCTTCTCACAGTATTTAGCTTTGGTGGGTACAGCCTTCTCACTCCCCTTTTACCGTGCAGTGAAAGTCTAGTCTGAGTCCTTTAGCCAGAGATGTGCTAGAGAGACGAGATCTCTGGCTCCTGGGAGACACGTCCTCATGGATGGCTTGCTTTATTCTGACCAACACCTTACCTCACTGGTGTTGGTCTCCTCCACTTGTCCCAAGTACTTGACAAAGATGGCAATATAATTGAGAAATCTATTTATTGTGGGCTCGCCGTCCAGGTTCCTTGCTAGTGGTACTGATGTCCCTCAGCTAGACCTCATTTGCATGGCATAAATGTGAGAAGACCTGATCCAGGATTTCCCATCCTTGCTGGGTCTGCCGACGGGTCGTGAATAGCCTCTCTAGGTCATGATAGCAGCGTGGCTGAGGGCTTTTCCTGAACAAAATTCGCTCTATTAATTTCTTGACATGAAAAAAACCAACCAAAAAAACAAAAAAACCACTACAACAACAACAAACAATCCCAAAACTTAAAAACAAAACCAAAAGACCCAACAAACCCTAAACTGCAAATACAAGCAATGGGTCTGTAGGAAGAGACATCTCTGTTACTTGGAAGATTTTTCCAAGCAATTTGGAATTTGCAACTAATTAACTCAAAGCAACTGAACTGTCAGTGTGATTCCCTTCATCATGGCATGACTATTAAATTTGGTTAAATTCAGGACCATCTTCTATGTAGCACTGTCTCATATAACATTTGTCAATCATATTAAAACATCTAGTAATGCATAGATTTTTATTAACCAGAAAATAGATTTGTGTTTGGTGTCACAGACACGTTGTTAACACATTAACTCAGGTAACAGTTTAGTGTGAATGACCATTGTTGTATGGTGCTTTGTTTTGGATTTGTGACCAATTTTTGTTGATAATACAACATGGTTTATTATCGCTGGGCAGTGCTTACACAGATTCAAGGCCTTTTCCGTTTCTCACACTGCTCCACTAGTGAGTAGGCTGGGGTGCACGAGAATTTGGAAGGGGGCACAGCCAGGAGAGCTGACCCCAACTAACCAAAGGGATATCCCGTGCCGTATGATGTCACACTCAGCAATAAAAGCTGGGGAGAGGAGGAAGGAGGGATGTTTGGAGTTATGGAGTTTGTCTTCCCAAGTAACTGTTATGGGAGATGAAGCCCTGCTTTCCTGGAAAAGATTAAGTATGTGTGTATATATATTGTGAGTTTAAAAAGAGGGATAGACATATTATGGAGTCCTTAATGAAAACTTGCAGTGGTAGCAAATACATGACTACGATTTCTTTTGCGCTGAAATTCAAGCATTATGCATACTTGAACATTACCCACCAATTAAAAGGCAATTTGAGAGAAGGAACAGCATCCTTGGTGTCAAGGGAGCCAAGATTCACAGTCGTAACTGACGGGCTTCCCTGACTGCAGCTTCGGAGCTAGGCATTTCAGTGACACATAATTTACAAGATAGAGCTGTGTTATATGAGTTATGTAAATGACTCTAAATTATTATTCTGCCATCAATAATACAGCAATTTTAGGAACTCCTAATTTACCCAGTAGGAGAGGGGTTTATATGGCATATGGAAATGAATGAGCCACACATGCTTCTCTTGCTTAAAACAAAGAACTTTGGACTGTGTGATAAGCCTATAATATTCATATGTCAGAAAGGATTTTTCTAAACGGTCAAGTATCTGCCCTTGGTGTTAAAGATAAGGAGAGTCCCACTTGAGAAAAAGAGGGACAACCGTTCTGGTTTGTTGCTGGTTTTACATCGTGCAGTCATCTTGTTTTCAATCTTCCCTAAAAATAATGCAATCTGTCAATCTAGGCAGTATATTCATTTTGTGAATGCTCCATTCATATAATATAAATGCTATAAAAATATTAATATTTTTTTTCTGTTAAAAAGAGATGTTAAAATATGAGGGCTAGATCTTTCAACTTGGTATAAATTGACAAAATCTGTTCACTCCAGGTAAAAGCAACCTGATCTACAACTGAGGATCTGCTTTTTGACATAAACGCAAAATAAAGATTCATGAACTACTTTAGACTTCTAATGAGAATATAAAATTAATTAGAATAGCATTGAGTGTCATTCCTTGAAAATATTTAAAATTGCAAGTTCTTAAAAATCATTGACTGTGCTGGAATGCAACCACGAATCCTGAGAAATGTGAAGCTTCAGGAAAAAATATTTAAAAACTGTGATGTATGTCATGTATGCTTTTTTGTTAGTAGAAAATGGGTTGCTTCTTATATAAAAATTAAACAAAAAAAAAGAGTAAGTTAAGAATGTAAGAAAAAAATCAATGTTTAATTTAGTAAGGGGTAACTCAAAGTATACTTGAGGAGCTTATGGAAATCATCTGCAGTTTGGACTGAGGGAAATAAGGTCACAAATCTTACTATAGACAAGTTATAAGGTAACTTATGATTTATTGCTTAAAGAAAAGCTACAAAAAACAGTCCTTAATACCTTTGTAGTGTTGCTAGTTTCTTATGGCAGAAGCCAGGAAAACTACAGAAGTGAAAAATAGTGAAAGGAAATAAGGTCATTAAAATGTTTAAGAAAATATTACTGCATCATGGTCGTTAAGCACTGAAGGTGAAAGTGAACCAATGTTTTGTGTGGGTGTCATTATTAATGATTTTTTTTATTAAATGCTGTGCAGAGGTAATATGTGAAAAAAAGAATGAACACATTTAACATATATTTTTCATTTAAAAATATACAAAACCCAGGCTCTTATTCTTCCACAATATGCCCGAATTATTTTTTTTTACTCTTATATGTAAAGATGTTTCCAAGGTGTGGATGTTCCTCCCTACACATGTTCTTTTCCCATTTTTCTAATATTCCCAAAGAAAAATTGGAAAGAGGCAAAGCAGGAATAAAAAGGAAACAGATTATAGAACGACAAGTAGTTTCAGTTTGGGGGGGCTTTTATAAAATTAAGAAAGTGAGAATTTTCTGTTAAACTAATTCCCAAAGAACATAGCACTAGTCACCATTAAACACAAAGAGACAGTTTTGCCAAGGATTCAATAGAAGAAATTACCAGTGAAACACTTCACTTTTGTTTTCTCATGGCAGTGTCAGGTTGTTTAGGATAGGGTGTCTGTTTTATCCTTGAATTTAAAGAGGAAAAAACCGAGCAAATATTGACCACAGCTGACCTCGTCTGTTGTGTATCATCAATCTAACAGTGACATCAAGCTGCATAAAATTGGGAAACACATATCGATCTCAATGGTGACCTAAAAGTGACGTATGCAATGGTATCTCAATGTATCTCAATGAGAACGAGGACAATTTTACTGCAGCACAGTTACTTTTTGTAAGTCTGTCCAGAAGGAACTCCAAAACCCCGAATAATTTCCATAGGAGAAGGTAAGGTTTGTGCAATGTGCCGTGCTAGCATAACATGAAAGTGAAGTTCTCAATTTACCTGCTCGCTCTTCTCCTACCAAGGAGACTTCATTATGATTTTTAAGACGAGAAAAGCACGGATGGCTACAGAGACAGAGTTACGGGATTTCAGTTTTGTAATGCAGTTGCATTGCTGGACTACTTTATTTGAGTCCAGCACAACTTACGTGATTATAAATCACATAGCATAGTATTGCCTACTGAAGCTGCAAATAGCTGATGGAAAATAAACACATATAAAATGATGTAACAAAACAACGAGGAGGAATTAATGGATGATTAATGAATCAGTATTCAGCCAGAACAGTCCATAAAAGCATGGACCAGTTAATAACAGCTTTCCTTTTATGTAGTTAACATAATTCTACTTAGTAGAGTACTGAAGTGGACAACTGGAATTACTAAAATAATGAAGGTGAAATAATGAAGGTGGTCAACATTTGAAGTTTTTGGAGTGGACAATGAGGAAAATAAAGACTGAGAAGTTCACCGGGTCATGCATGATTTCTCTCTTCAGGGACACGATTAATTCATTCTATTCCAGAGATTTCTTTGATCTTTTGTCAAATGTAGTGTTGATTTAACGCAATCATTCTGAAAATTTGGATCAAAATTATGATAGTGCTCATACTGTACTATGTATATTTAAGGGACTGAGGTCAGTATTTGATGATGCCCCGGTTTATTGGTAGTTGCTGTTCTACAGCAGCTCCGGGGCAGAGCGTTGGCAGCTCTTTTCCACTTGTCTGGTAACATACGCTATTACAGCTCCTGCCCGTAGATAATGTCATAAAGATACAGACGCATTAGTATCTCTGTGTCCTGCAAATGCTGTTCAATAAATGCCAGCTAGTGGTGTGTGGAATACACAAACGTTGAGTGCAGCTGATGGAAGGAGAAGCTAATAATAATCGCATTTAAACTGGAACGGCAATATAAAAGAACATTTTTTGATTGTTTTATTTTTGCTGAAAGTGTAATCACATAAAATAATTGCAGACCATATTGTCCATTTTGTGTTCCTTTGAGGAACACAACGACATTGTTATAAAAACATTAATACATTAGATATTAAGACTGTTATTTATCCTTAAGTTATAGCTAAATTAAATGCAGACTTGAAGTGATAATAATAAAAATTTTCTCTATGAAGTTATATAGCAGTCCAAGCCCATGCAAAACACCTTCAGCAAAATACGCAATTTAAAAGTTCAACTCCTCTTTCCCACCAACAATCTTCCAGATGGTGTTTAGGAAATAAGAGGATGTCAGCATCTGAATTTGATCCAGGTTTGATTCTGAGTCTCCAGCAGCTCTGGAAGCAGCCTTTTCTAAAGCAGATTAATTCAATAAGCTAAATAGCAGCATGATCACTGCATCCTGTCAGTGTGACACCTGGGTTAAAACCACTTCAAAACAGGCTATTTGGTACAGACACAGTAGTATCTTGAGTTTTGATTTTGTGGGAGAAGTAGAAGTCATTTCTGGAGCACTCAGTTCACTGCCATGCTGACAAGTGCCTTATTTGCTGCTAATAATCACTTTCCTCTTCATTAATTACAGCTCTGTTTTTCTATCGACACTTCACGTAGCTAGTGCTACATGTTCCAGTACTAATGAATTTGATTACGCTGTACAAGATAATGGATCAAAATAACACAATATCAACTCTTCTGTGAAAGAACATAAACACCTGCATTAGTGTTTTATGTTCAAGCAGCTTGCTGTTTTCGTCATGACATTGTATTTATTCTGTCTTGATTTCTAGCTCTGAGCATGATGAATGCATATATTCTGAATTTCTCATAGGGAGGGTGGCAAGAACTGTAATAGCTAACTTCAAAGCATAATGAAAAGAAAAATGCAGTGAGCCGTATTTAGGATTTTAACCATTTTTTTTTCCTTATCATTTTGACTGATGAAAACGGAGCATATGATCTATGGGAATGTGTAATCCTTTTCTTACTTGGGAGGCTTCAGATACTGCCTCGCTGGGCTATATATTGGCATGATTATGACTGAATTGCACATTGCCAAGAAGAATTCCATTTTTCTAAGAATATAGTCAAGTAAAATTATCAAGATTATAACAAAGTTATGGCTTATTTGAGCCAGCAAAAAGACAGCTGCAAACTGACCATTTTATCAGCTTTTTTTTCTCATCCCTACATGCAGTTTAATATTTGCACATTCATCTTAACTTTCCAGTTTGTTTCTGAAGATGGTGTTATGCATGGTCTAGTAGAAATAAGCTTGTTTTTTCCAGGAAGACTGGTAGAGAAAAACTGATGGGCAGACGTCAGCTAGTGTTTTGAACATTTAGATCAGTGTTTTCATTTAGGGCTTGGGGAAATATGATTCAAAAACCTTAAATGCCCTGACCCTTAAAACTGAACTTGTCTTGAATAGCTTTCAAGTCTTCCAGGTAAACTGTACTAGCCCCACTAAAAACAGAAATAAAATGCTTCTCTAAAGAAGAGTGTTAAGCCGACATATTACTTTGCAAACTATGTTATTTAAAAAATCGTCCAAAGTAATCTTTCCAACAATGAGCTTTAGTTTTCTGGATAAGCTAATACGATTTTCCCTTTTTCAAAGGGTCATGGTGCAAGTTTAGATGTATTCAATAGCAACAAAATGGACATGGGCAGTAAGGAAATGCAGGCAATTAAAAAAATAATTGTGATCAGATCTATTTATTCATGTGGGAGAATTCCTTACTGCACGAGGAGCCCAGGTGACTTCTACAGTAAGGTGCTATTTAGTGCAGACGGAGACAGTGGTCTCGGGCACTGGTCCCAATAACAAGGGTACTGCTGAAGGTGCAATTGCCAGGTTGGTTTCTAAAATATTTTTTTGAAAAAGGTAGGCTTAAGATTTCAGTTATTCTAGCTGTTTAACTCTTTCTGAAATTAAGATCACCTTGAGGAGAATAACTTTGAAAAACTGAGGCTTAGTACTTAGTTTTATCGAAGAAATGCTTTCAGTGCCTGAAAATACTCCGGATACGGGAAGATGTAGATGGCTGATTAGTTTTGTGGCCTCTCTTGGAGAAAAACCTAGCAGCTTCCAATAGGTCAGGAGTACGGACGAGCAAACAGAGGTATAGTAGAGTCAGAAGGTGACAGCACTGTTTCTAGCAGTAACCACACTGGTTTAACTGGGCACCATTAGGCCAAAGCTTGAAAACTTGGGAGTGACAATATAGGTGACCACGCGGACAGCGACAGCGGCAGCTAGCTACAACAAGGTTAGAGCACGTGCCAGGGGCGTGTGTGAGCAAGGACGAGTATTCTAGCGCGCAGGATCACGTGTGCAGAGCGTGTGGGGCTTGTGCACAGGACAGAGGGGAGTCAGTGAGTGATCGGTCTGTTCAGGCTCAAGGGAGGAAATAGCAATGAAACGCCCCAAAGCCCCTGTGAAGAAGAACATGGGAACTCAGACCGAGCTCCCACACCAAGATGCAGCAGTTCAGGGCCCTGGCTGTACCGAATGCCTGAGCCTGGCTGTGGTACCACAGGGACTCAGAGACACCCATTGTGTGAGATGTGAGCAGGTAAACGACCTGCTCAGGCAGGTGGTGGAACTGAGAGAAGAGGTTGAAAGATTAAGAAGTATTAGAGAATGTGAAAGTGAAATAGACTGGTGGAGCCATACCCTGCGGCAGCAAGAAGAGGCTCCAACAAAAATAGATGATCCCCTCCCGCCCTGTCACCGGACAGAGAGAGAGGACTTAATAGAAAGGGGGGAATGGAGGCTGGTCCTTCCTCAGAGAGGGAAGCGGAACCCCAAACAGCCTCCCTCACCTTCCCAGTTACACCTGCATAATATGTTTGGACTTCTAGATTTTGGGGACGAGGTAAATGAGAACAATGAGAACGATCTACCCAGTGAGGCACCCAGGAGTAGTCACCCACCCCCATGCCTCAGGACGTCATCAACCAAGAAAAAAAGAAAGGTGGTCGTAATAGGTGACTCCCTTCTGAGGGGAACAGAGGGCCCAATCTGTAGACCGGACCCATCCCACAGGGAAGTCACCTGCCTCCCAGGGGCCAGGATTAAAGATATACAAAGGGAAATTCATTCCCTGGTTCAACCCTCAGATTACTACCCACTTCTGATATTTCAAGTGGGCAATGATGAGGTGGGCACTAGAAAGCTAAAAACAATGAAGAGGGACTTCAGAGACCTGGGAAGACTGGTCAAAGGATCAGGAGCACAGGTGGTGTTCTCTTCGATCCTACCAGTCACAGGGGTGGATGAAGGAATAAATAGGAAGATTCAAAAGATAAACTCGTGGCTAAAAGACTGGTGTAAATGGCAAGGTATTGGATTCTTCGATCATGGGCAGATCTACAGGTCACCAAGCATGCTGGCAGCAGGCGGGGGAAACCTAACCCAAAGGGGAAAAAGGATATTGGCACAAGAACTAGCAGGGCTCATTGAAAGAGCTTTAAACTAGATTCGAAGGGGGATGGGGTTGGAACCAGGGTCACCAAAGTGGTGTCTGGGAGTAGCGTGCCAGTGCCAGTAGGTAAAGGTACCAGCAAGGCCCTACAGCCTACTACAGCAGTTGATGTAGGGGAGAGAGACACAAGTGGCAGAAAAGACATGAGGAGTAGCGACAAGATAGTAACTGCAGAAGAGTCTGCACATGGACAGGTGGGAATTAGTGCTTGCCCTCCCAGAAAAATAGTGGGACAATTAGCCCGGCTGAAGTGTATCTACATGAATGCACGCAGTATGGGCAACAAACAGGAGGAGCTGGAAGCCATTGTGCAGCATGAAAGCTATGATGTAGTTGCCATCACGGAAACGTGGTGGGATGAATCAAATGACTGGAGTGCTGCAATGGATGGCTACAAGCTCTTCAGAAGGGACAGGCAAGGAAGGAGAGGAGGAGGAGTGGCCCTGTATGTTAGGGAGGAATATGAATGTGTGGAGATGAATGATGGTAATAGTAGAGTTGAGTGCCTATGGGTACGAATCAAGGGGAGGACCAGCAAGGCTGATATTGTGTTAGGAGTCTATTACAGACCACCCAACCAGGATACAGAGGTTGATGAAATGTTCTATAAGCAGCTAGCAGGGGTCTCGAAATCACTTGCACTTGTCCTGGTGGGTGACTTCAACCTACCAGATATCAGCTGGGCACTCCACACAGCTGAGAGGGAACAGTCTAGGAGGTTTCTGGAGTGTGTCGGGGATAACTTTCTGACACAGCTGGTGAGTGAGCCAACTAGGGAAGGAGCACTACTAGATCTGCTGTTTGTAAACAGAGAGGAACTTGTGGGGGATGTAACGGTTGGAGGCCGTCTGGGGTACAGTGATCACGAAATGATAGAGTTTCTGATTCTCAGTGAAGCGAGAAGGGGAGCCAGCAGGACTGCCATCATGGACTTCCGGAGGGCAGACTTTGGACTTTTCAAGAGTCTGCTTGACAGAGTCCCTTGAGAGGCAGCCCTGAAGGGCAAAGGAGTCCAGGAAGGCTGGACATTTGTGCAGGAATCCCTGCCATCCCTGTGCGCAGGAAAGCGAGCTGTCGAGGGAAGAGACTGGCCTGGCTGAACAAAGAGATAAGGTCACAGCTCAGGGAAAAAAGGAAAGTTTATGTCCTTTGGAAAAAAGGACAGGCGACTCAGGAAGATTACAAAGGTGTAGTAAAGTTATGCAGGGAAAAGATTAGAAAGGCCAAAGCTCAACTAGAACTTAACCTGGCCCTGGATGTTAAAAACAATAAAAAGAATTTCTATAAATATATTAATAGCAAGAGGAGGACTCGGGAGAACCTCCACTCTCTCCTCGATATGGAAGGTAACATAGTGACAAAGGATGAGGAGAAGGCTGAGGTACTGAATGCCTTCTTTGCCTCAGTCTTTAGCAGTGGAGTAGGGTGTCCCCCAAGTGCCCAGACCCCTGAACCAGCAGACAGGGGCGGGGAACGGGATGAAGCCCCCATAATTCTAAGGGAGATGGTGAGGGACTTGCTCCAAAACCTCGACATAAACAAGTCTATGGGCCCAGATAGGATTCACCCGAGGGTTCTGAGGGAGCTGTCAGAAGTGCTTGCAGAGCCACTCTCCATCATCTACCAACAGTCGTGGCAAACTGGGGAGGTCCCAGCTGACTGGCGTCTAG
Organism: Numenius arquata; assembly: GCF_964106895.1. Lineage (NCBI taxonomy): Eukaryota > Metazoa > Chordata > Aves > Charadriiformes > Scolopacidae > Numenius > Numenius arquata. The sequence goes on along the minus strand of NC_133581.1, from coordinate 28,209,175 downwards.
CAAATGTGACGCCCATCCACAAGAAGGGTCGGAAGGATGATCCGGGGAACTACAGGCCTGTCAGTTTGACTTCGGTGCCTGGGAAGGTGATGGAACAGATCATCCTGAGTGCCATTATGCAACGCATGAAGGATGCCCAGGTGATCAGGCCCAGCCAGCACGGGTTCATGAGGGGCAGGTCCTGCTTGACAAACTTGATCTCCTTCTATGACAAAGTGACTCACTTGCTGGATGAAGGAAAGGCTGTGGATGTTGTTTACCTGGACTTTAGCAAGGCCTTTGATACAGTCTCCCACAGTATCCTCCTGGAGAAACTGGCTGCCCATGACTTAGATGGGTATACTCTCCGCTGGGTTAAAAACTGGCTGGAGGGCCGGGCCCAGAGAGTTGTGGTGAATGGGGTGAAGTCCAGTTGCGACCAGTCACGAGTGGTGTCCCACAGGGCTCGGTACTGGGGCCGGTTCTCTTCAACATCTTTATCAATGATCTGGACGAGGGGATTGAATGCACCCTCAGCAAATTTGCAGATGACACTAAGTTGGGTGGCAGTGTTGATCTGCTGGAGGGTAGAGAGGCTTTGCAGAGGGATCTGGACAGGCTGGATGGATGGGCTGAGACCAACGGGATGAGGTTCAACAAGGCCAAGTGCCGGGTCCTGCACTTGGGTCACACCAACCCCAGGCAGCGCTACAGGCTTGGGGCAGAGTGGCTGGAGAGCTGCCCGGCAGAAAAGGACATGGGGGTGTTGGTCGACTGTCGGCTGAACATGAGCCAGCAGTGTGCCCAGGTGGCCAAAAAGGCCAACAGCATCCTGGCCTGTATCAGGAATAGTGTGGTGAGTAGGACCCGAGAAGTGATTGTCCCCCTGTACTGGGCACTGGTGAGACCCCACCTCGAGTACTGTGTCCAGTTTTGGGCCCCCTACCACAAGAAGGACATTGAGGTGCTGGAGCAGGTCCAGAGAAGGGCAACGAAGCTGGTGAGGGGTCTGGAGAATAAGTCTTACGAGGAGAGGCTGAGGGAGCTGGGGTTGTTCAGTCTGGGGAAGAGGAGACTGAGGGGAGACCTTATCGCTCTCTACAAGTACCTGAAAGGAGGCTGTAGAGAGGCGGGGGTCGGTCTCTTCTCCCAAGTTACAGATGATAGGACAAGGGGCAATGGCTTCAAGTTACGCCAGGGGAGGTTCAGGTTAGATATTAGGAAATATTTCTTTACTGAAAGGGTTGTCAGACATTGGAATGGGCTGCCCAGGGAGGTGGTTGAGGCACCATCCCTGGAGGTATTCAAGAGAGGAGTTGACATGGTGCTCAGGGATATGGATTAGTGTTGGGTGGTGTTTTGTGTGTGTTTTTTTTTTTGGTTTTTTTTTTTTTTTTGTTTAATCGGTTGGACTAGATGATCTTAAAAGGTCCCTTCCAACCTAGGTGATTCTGTAAACTTCTGTGAGCAGCACCCGCTCCTGTTCAGGCCAGAGTCTGCCTGTCCAAGTACAGTTTTTTCATTACCTGGAAGAAATGAGCAATGTTTTAATGGAAAAGCAGCTGACACAAAACTGTGCCACACACAGATGCACCTATAGTGATGGAACCACTGAAGCAAAATGCAGAGTACAGTCCTCAGAGCTGGAGCCAACACATTTTTTCAACAGTTTTAAGGAGGCAGTGTACTTTTCTTAAGTATTAGGGAGACAGTTATTGTGTTTGGAAATCTGGATAGATATGGGAGGTCAAAATAACCACTTGTGGGGAAGAAGCAAGTGTAGATCTTTTTTTTTTTGCCCACAGAAGACCCAAGCCTCTGGTAAACCTAAGTGGAAGTAGATTTAGGAGCAGATCCTAAAGGAGATGTGGCAGAGCTGGTGCATACAGTAAATAGACAATCCCTTAGCTCTTGTTAAGAGTTGTGTGGTCGAGATAGTGTTTAGAAACCCTTAAGCAGGTTAATGATATCCCTCTGTTAAGGACAATAGCTAAGAATATAATCATGAATCATAGGTAATTGATCCGGTTTGGAAGAGGCCTCAAACGGTCATCACCTGTTCTGTCCCCAAAAGTTCAGATGGCAAAGTTAAAGCCTAAGAAAGCTGCATACTTTCAGTCTTTCTTCATGTCTGGGGCAATAATTAAATGCTAAAATATTCTTGGTTTCTATCAATTATGAGGAAACGGTGATCTCTCACCTAATAACACAAATGAAGCCTCACGGTGGAATCTGCAGCAACTGTTTTCACATGAAGCTAATAAGATCTGTAACTTTAATTGGCTTTCATGTGACATATGCTTTTGTCCTTTCTAAGGCACCAACCATATTGTTTGCACTTTCACTAAGTTTTTTTTTTAAGCCACTGCTACATTTTCTCTGTCTCTTTTTTCATCCTTTCATTTCCTTTGCCTGATCCTAATCCTTTCAGCTCTCATCATCATCCTTCACTACCACTCTCTATTCACCCTCTGCTCCTCCTACAGGTGGTACCCAGCTCTGGTAGTTCCTCATAGCTGTATCCTCTCTCCTCCTCAAATCACAGGTCTCACCGGCAACACCTAGAAATAGGCATACCCAATAGTAATTACGATTGTCACCGCACATGGGGAAAAGGGAGAAGGGAGAAAAAGGAGGAGGGAGATTTTTTTAAGAATGTAACTTTATGATTTAGCAAAATCATGAATCTGTATTTTCAGTGCTCTGTGTATTGAAAATCTCCTCTACCTTGTCACAGAGACAAATTAGCAGATTAGGCTGAAGCATGTCAAGTTCTATCAAAATGGAAATGGACTAACGCTATCTTGCTTTGTTTTCAGAAAACAGATACATATTGTAACAAAACTAACTACTTCAATCTATAGTTTAGAAAATTATGACCCGTTATTTCCTTTTCTGCTGTTCTAGCAGTTTGGTACAGATTCTTGTGATATTAAAGGAAAAACATCAACTGTAATTGGATCCTAGTCCCTGAGGTTTATTGTTCGAAAATTATATTGTCTGTAACTCTGCAGAGATTATATTGTCTGTAACTTTACAGAATACACAGTCTGAGTGCAGCCATGCAGAATGTCTATCTCGTATCTTTAATGAAGTGAAAAACACCACCACTTGCTGCTCTAGCTTATTATATAACTTTAAATAAAGTAGTATGTATTTTTAGCTAACTTCAGATAATTAATAACTGCATATAATGCATTTTCATACAGATATAAACACGTCTGGTTCAGCAGCATTTTCAGGAAACCTATAATGTGTAATTGCTCAGATTTGCATTTGCTTTTTTTTTGTGCTAATTAATGAAGAATTGGACGTGGTGGAGGGGAGTAAAAAAAAAGGTAATTAGAAAAACAAGACTATATCTTCATATACACACATGCAGAAGCCAAGGTGATAGTTCTCTAGGTTTTTCAGTACATTTTTATTGAGATCAAACTAGTATGTTGCTATTACACTCCCTGCATACTGGACATCTTGCATTATCATCAATATCGTCAATATTTGCATTATCGTTGCATAACTAACATGATAGCCTGCTGAAGCATTAATATGGTGTTATATATATATGGTCCTAAAAGATACGTTAGATAACCATTTTGTTTTGAAAATCTTCATGCCAGCTATTTCTGTAAAAGAAGGATTTTGCTATATTGAAATAATTTTGCTCAGAGTATTAATTGCAAGGCTTAAGAAAGAAACACTTTACTCAATAAAGAGTAGGGGGTATGTTGTTTTCAAAGACGATGCTCTTAAAAAATACAAAAATGTCATAAGAACTTCCCTTTGTCGTGAAAATAATGCAGTTTTGACAAGTGCTGTTAACTTGCAGACCCATGGAAGTAAAGGTGATAGAAGCAATATTAGCTGTGCCGAAGTAGTCTACGCTCATTAATCTAGGCTTCCTCTTCAGGCAGTTGAGAGATACAGGATGCTCCAGAGGGAAATTCATATCACCCATCTCAAGTGTTCATAGACTGAATGGGATTACTCACCTCCTAGAGATGTCTGACTCCCCTCATTACAGAAGGAACACAGACAAATAGTATAGCTGAGGTGGCCACTCCTTACGTAACTAAGGCTTCATGACACATGAACAGTGGAGGTCAGATGTTTTTTTCCACACGAACTCAGTGAGCAATGAGGTAAACAGAAACATTGTTTACTGTATTAAGTTTTAAATCCAATCATTTAAATGCAGTGGTAATGTGCATAGGTATCCCTAACAATTATATTACAGCAAAAATATGTGTGTTCACCGGGAAAAGTGCATACGTACACGATCAATAACTTTCCTATTCATTGCCTAATACTCTTAGATATATTACACCAGAGGCATTTGGGAAATGAATTGACACATCAGTAATAAATCAGATTTGGGATACGGTTATTGTGTATTGCATACTAATGCTTCCTACAAAGTTGATTGTTTTCCAAAAGTGGAAACATTTCAGAGAGCATTGATGTAAGAGAGTTGGGCATCTAATCATATGGAGACATTGGTAATTGGATAGCGTAGGCAGTTTACCAGGATTGTTAGTGTTGAGATACTGTAGTAATGGAGGACTTCCTCGCCACGCATTTTCCCTCTGTTAGCTTGATGAGTACCAGGAGGAGATTGCTTCCACAGAGCTAACAAAGAAACTCATTTAAATTAGAAGCTACCACAAACACACAAAATAAACAAATAGTGTTTTTCCTGAGGTGGTTTTTTGTTTGTTTATTTTTGTTTCATTTAAATCTCTTGAGCTGTCAGAGAAAAGGATTTTAATTTAGTAAGTCAATAAACCTTCTATTTTATGGCATATTGTTCTTTGTGGGGTTTTTTTGCCTAGGCTAAAAGCTGCCGTTCTGTGGTGACTGATAACTCATTTTCCTCTTTTGATTTCTTGCCGTGCATATTTGAAGAGCATCTTCTAACTTACTTACAGCTTGTTTTCCTTTCTCCTTCTGATTGGTTTTGTTCCGTGTTTATTTTGTTACCTGTGCCTAAAGGCTGTTTTCTTGTGTGGGAACAGCCCATGCGTCTTCTGATGTTTGCCATATGGTACGCTTTACTTCTCTGTGTGATATACTCTCAATCACATTCATCAGCACATTCCCTAAAAGGCAATTTTGACACCGCTCTTTGCATAAGCAGAAATAAGCATTTGAACTTTCCTGTTGGAAGTTACCGAACAGATCTGCTCCTTGGCAGTGTAACTTCTCCCTTTTCACTTCCCCGGATGGCTACGGGGACGTGTGTTTTGGAGGCAGATGCTGTTATGAACGTTCTGAAGGAGGAACTGGTGTTACCTGTGTGTGAAATGCAGTGCTGTGCAGGCAACGTAGGGAAGATCAGGCTCCTGACAAATTAAGGAGCAGGAATTAAGGGAAGGGAGATTTGTTGGGCTATAAATTCTTTATCTCTTTCCGAAAACAGAATGCTATAATTATCCCTGTGGGTGAAACCATTTCTGTGAAGAAAGCTCACACAAACCTAAACATTGTTTTATGCCCCATTTTAGCCAATAAGGTCATCTAGTACAGTACCATTGTATTGTATTTGATTAAACTCTACAAATTTACAGAAAATAAGGATCATCAGTACCAACACCTTGTTCCGATACAACTGACTTCACAGACCGAACCTCGTCAAGGATATTGCCAAATTATTTGAAGAAGTACCAAAAAAAAAAAGTTTTGAGTCATCTGTGTAAGTGTGAATAAAGCAAGATCATTAGATCTGCTTTACCGTACCTGCGCTGGCATCCTCCCTTATTGCGCATCAGTTATGGTACAGGAGTCTTCCATAGTTATGTATATACTTACTAAATTATATCTGTTAGTAAGCAATTTTCCCCAGTCTGTTATTCTCATTCTTCACCTCCCACTGTGTTTTGGCTGCCTTTCAAAGCTAAGCAGTACCTGCATCTTTTAAAAACAACAGAAAATGTCTCTTGAATCAAGATTTTCCTCCAGCATCTCTTGGCCAAAGCACTAATGTGTCTGAGCTCCATCACTGACTGAATTCTCCAACGCGCAGCAATGAGTTCTGCCAGCATTATGGGAGAACCAGGCTCCCCAGCTGGTCACCACAACCGGAATGAATCTGTCTCATCTCGCTTACTGATAACGCACAAAAGTAATCATATTGCAGTGGAAAGCACATAATGAAATATTATCTTTTATAGATGTCATGGCAGAAGAACAAATCTGCATCTGAGAGCAGCAGAAGATAGAGATAACTAGCTTCATTTTAACCCAGTGGCTTTCTAGATTAACTCAAAGTCACATCCTTCAAAAATACAAATTCTAATCTTCCTTCCCTGGGTTTGCCCACATGTGGCACTGAGTGGAGACGAATTACCTAGGTGTCCGTAAAACCAGAATGCAGCTTGTTACTTCCTCTGAGCCGATCACAAAAATTCACATCCAGTCTCACTTAGGAAACGATATCACATAATTTCTGGTTAATCACAATGCGGGCCAAAGCCTGTTTAGGAAACCCTGTTAAAATCTATGTGGTTTTTCCACTCTGAAAAGAGAGTTCAGATCTCAAAGCTGACAGTGAAGGAAGCTGCTAACCGGAGCAACTGCTGCTAATGCTCAGGTGAACTCAATATGTCAAGAGCTTATGGAGATTGGAAAAGCTGCATGGAGATCCCTGTGCTGCTAACACTCCTGGAGTAAGGATGTCGGCGAAAGATTAATCTTAATAACCTCATTTCTGGGCCTTTAATTCAAGAGAGAATTTTGCACACAAAATGAACACAGAGACAGCACTCAGAGGTGATAGTACCACCGGTGATAAGATGCTCACTGGAATAAATCCACTGGTTTTAATTTATGTGATTTTATGAAACATGAGAGTGAGAGCCGTGAGCACGTGCTGGGTTGAATCTGCAGGTTGCTGTTGAAATGCGAGCTGTGCCATTTGTTTGGCTTGCTGCAGAATTACCTCATAGGTTGGTGTGTTAAGATAATGGGCTAATTGGCACTAAGTTACCTTTGTTTGCTGGCTAATAAATAGCAGCAGCTGAGAAGCTGTTTTGGGTGTGATACCATGAGTAGATGGTGGGAGGATGTTGTGAAGCAGGAATGAGCCACTACAGGTCATACAAAATCAAGGTAGCCTTCTTTTATCATCCACAGTTGTTGTGTAAAGTTCTTAATCACTTAGTTGAGTAGTTTCTTAGTACAGTAGGAGGTTAAAATGCCTGCACAACAATGTTCTTCAGGTAAAAACAATATTGGGGGGTCTGGCAGGCCCCATAGAAAACCTCTATGGATTTCGAATCTGAATTCTCTAGCTGCTTCCTTAGAAGTAGTAAAATGATTTAAGGATACAGTTCAGCTGTGTGTTTCTTTGCTACTCTATTTTAATGGAGTTTATCAACTTTTTGGAACACTTGCTAAATATAGTGCGATATTATAATTTTATTAAATTTAAATATTTTTTATTTAAATATTTTATTTAATTTAAATATTTATTGAGAAACGTTCCTTTTTATAAGGAAACATAGTAAGAGAAACTACATTCCCTTTCATACAGGGGTATTGTTGCAAAAAAGTGACATTGAAAGGCATGCAAGAACAGGTGCCAAGATTCATGTTTTGTTAAGATATTGGAACAGGTCAGAAGATGGAAGTGTATTTCAATTTCATTCTGTATACAGCAGAACATTACTTTGAGTGTCTAGTTAAATTAAGAAAAGCTTGGGTGTTTCTGTAGCATAGTAGGTATAGGGGAGTAGAGGGGCCTGATGCTTCCTTTGGTCTGCTCTCTGTTGTTATCAGCTCCTCAATGTGCTTCTTTGAAGGGTAGGTCCCTCTGAGAACAATATACAGATAGATTCTCTGTGAATCGGATATTTATAAAAAGCACATGTATTTATCTTTGATAGATGCTCAATTTCAACAGAATGCTGACGTTCTCAAGTAATTTCCTTGGAGGTCTAATACTTCAGCTTCTCTATAGTAGTGTTATTCTCCATTGGCCAATTCCTCAACTCTTTAATTCTTTCAGTTCTAACAAGTTGCCCATATTGTTCGCACCTGCCAAACAAAGGATGGCAAAGGGTTCTTCACTGCCGTAGGTAACCTTTGAATTTCAGAAAAGTATCATCCTATGGTATTTAACTAAAATGTAATAGGTTTGGATAGCTTCTTTTCCCATCTTATTTCATGCCTTAATAATTATACAAAAAAAAGACTTTCTGGGTAGTCATTGGGTATGATCGGGTTTTGTTCTTGTATTACTTTGCACGGGGGTGGAGGGGAACAAAAAGTTCTCGAAAAGTAGTTGCATTATTAAAAACAGCAATAGAACTCATGGGACATTAAAGTAAACTCTCCTAATTACTACAATTTAAATTTACAACATTAATACCCAGAAAACCTATTATAAATAAAAGCTTTTAAGCAGGAGAGAATTAAATCCACTAAATTCCATTAGTGACATCTGATATAGAAACACATTAAGAAGGCTAAACACCACGCTGGTTGCTTAGTTAGTTAAATCCATTAGTACTAAATACATTCATTTCATCAACTGCTCAGTTCAAGGGATCGAAGCTTGAAATCTGTTCTTTTGAAGAGAATAGATTTCTTTTCAAATGAGAGATAAACAGTGACTGGTGTCTGACAGGTTTTGCATTTTATGTGCATACCTTGTCATGATAAAAGAAATAATATGCAATTTTGATTTAACAGCTTTCAGATACATGAATGTGGTGAAAAATGTATGCAGCAGTCTAAGGTAAAAAAATGACATAGTCTAGAATTAGACCCCTTTTACAGTACTAACCCCGCCAAAAAAAAATCAAACCAAACCTGAGAGACTAATGTTATTCTTGGGGACTCAGTCCCAAGCACAGAGAATCAAATGGAAATCACTTATTTCCTTTGGGTTTAATCAGGCTTGGATGTTGTTTGCTTTTAATGAAGCTGCACAGTTAAGAGAAAATTAGTAAACAGACCTACAGCATTGTGCAGGAAAGCCTTGTGCATCAGAATGCTCATAAACCTTAAAAGGGGAAAACTTCCTTAAAACAACCAAGTGAAGATGTGGGAGAAGCAGTAAAAGTGTCTCCTAGGAGAAAGAGCTTGATGCACCCGGTGGAGAGAGAGAGAGAGAAACTTTGCAAACAATTCAGCAGGAATGGAGGACAATCACCGCGATGGAGAATAACCAGCAAGGATATGGGTTGTCTGTCAGCTGCTAAGCGTCCAGTGCTGGTCAGGGTCTGAGAATTCCCCTGTGACACCACCAAAAAAGCAGACAAGAATGATAACGGAAGAGATTCAAAGAAGTTCTGTCCTGGCTGTTATGAAGATAGTTTTCCATGTGTTGGTCTGTGCACGTTTCTACACTGATGAGGGCCAAGTGCATATACATGCAAGCTGGTGTGGAGGGTTATACCACTTAAACTGGTTATCTGAAGACAATACCTGTCTGGGAAGGGTGTCATGCAGGTCTAAATTTTCTTGTCATGTAATATAGTTTTTGCCTGCTCTTTTACCACTTGTGGTGCCACTTACTGTGAACTGAAAGGACAGAATATTGCCCTAATTATTAATTCTTGGATTTGGAGTGTGTTCGGGCTTTCTGTATTTAGGTACCATAAGCATACAGTCCCTAGTTCCTTCTCTGTCAGCTAAATTTCCTTAGTCCGTTACAGAATTACCTGACAATCATGCTGAAGAGTACATTAACACGTCCGGTTACTGTTTGTTTTATTCACTTTTCCTAGGACAATAGAAAGCTGAACTCAACCTATCACTTGTTTAAGCTTTGTTTTTCTTGTTTTGACTATATCTTTTTCTCTGAACTGCAAGAAAAAAAAATCAGTTGATCTGCTGTTAGTTTACATACATGCTGTTTATGTGCACTGAAATTACTTTTACAGTTCCTTTACAGACCACACTGGAGATGTATTTTCATAATTAATATAAATGTTATATGTTCCAAGATCTCCAAGACCAATGCCTGTAAACCAACTCCTGCATTGAGACAAAAAAAAAAAAGGTCCATCATTAACTTGCAATGGCTATTATGTTCTATGTAATTAATTGAGAAAAGTCTTAGGGTAGTATATTAATAGTAAATATGATTTTATTACACTTATTTATGCTTTGGAGTTTCTCAATTAGAGAGGCATCATCTAAGATGATTTAAGTCTGGTGGGGAGAGAGAAAGATATTTGAAAAAATAATTAAAATGGGAATGGAGAATAGTCATCACTGTAGAGGATAACCAGGAAGGAGAGAAGTAGTATATGACCGGCTATTGGGAGGTCAGCTGAAGAGCGCTCAAAGCCACTGGTGCTTGGAGAAGCCATCTGAAAAATTCTCACCAATAATCATAAATGAATACACATTGTTTTACTCCAAGAAAGTTCAAAAATCGGTTTCAATTTTTCTACTTCTTATCTGGGACAATGCCAACTTCCATCTAGGAAAATGGAAAACCAAAATCTTGCTCACTTATGTGTTGAATGTATCCTTCAGTGCTTGTGCAGCATCAAGGACAATAGCTCTCCAGTGCAAACTTTGGCCTTTGGATGTTACCGCTGCATAAATATTAACTAGTACTTGGAGCCAATACCCTGCATTTCCTGAACGCTTTATGCAGTTCAGCTCGTGTCAGCTCTGGGCTTTTCATTGTACCGTGTTTATGGCTCATCTCCTTTTAATCTGGGCCAAGGAATTGAACCACTTTGCTCCGTTAGCTATAGAAATCCCAAGAGATGAAGAAAGCAGAAATCAAGAGGATAGAACTTTTTAATATTAATTTTGCTTGAACATATTAGAAAATATTCTGATGAGCGCAGTCTAGATGGTGCCACCATGAATGAAGTTCATAAGTAATTTCTACTAAGATAGTTAAGTTTTTCCTTAAATTCTGGATGCTTAAAAGCATTTCTTGCCAGCTGTGTTGGGTTTTTTATGAGTGTTTGGGACTCAGATCGAAATTTATTACACTATCATTAGCAGATTGGGGTTTTTTGGGTTGGATTTAGAGGTAATTATACTTAATGCTGTGATTATTTCCATTATCATGTGTACACAGTTGATGCTTTATTTTATATGTGCTTAGCTTGGTTTATAATCTGACAACTGGTGTGTTAACTGTTATACTCTTAAATTCTATCTAAGCTTTCTATCAGTGCGTTGATGTCCAATGCATCTACTGCAGGGGATCCTTCCAAAATTAACTCTTAAAGTTCCTGACTGTTGCCACATGCTTAAATTCTTAGATTTTAAAATAAATTTGGCTTTTTATTTAGTTTCTGGGGGAAATTACTTTTTTTAACCATTCAATTCAACGTTTGCATGAGTTTAAAATTCAAGTTTCAGACAAAAATGGAAGCGCTAAAGCACCATGAAAATCAAGCTGTCTATATACAGCCATTCTTATCACTGTGGTACGTGACTGCCTTACCAACTCTCCAGTACGCGAGCAAGAAATTCTATTTCTTTCTCTTTCCTCTTGCAACCATTCCATTTTCACTCATTTTTGTTTATGAAGAGGCATTAGACAGTAAAATTGAAAGTGAAGATAGCAAAAAATAAGGGAAGAAGAACAGATACTCTGAGGTTTTGAATAGACCTGCCAGTACAACAATTACGTTTTAGAAAAGGAGTCTAAACTGATGGAAAGAAAATCTCTAAAAGTCTCTTTATCATTATAAAACACATATATTTCTAAATATTGCTTTTGCAGAAATATTTTAGTAACTTTCCTGCAGGTTTCTAGGAGGAGTTCTAAATCTGGTCCTCTCTCCTGCCTTGAGACTACTGCAGTAATGCTGATCTCTTTTAAAGGAAGAGTCCTTGCATTTTGCTCTGTTCCACCAACTAGAAAATGGCAAAAGTTTTCTGAGAAGCAGATTTAAAATTAGATGATCTAAAAGATTTAAAGAGGACTTAACTTGCTATAAAAACTCTCATAACCCTTCCTTTTCATTTCCCTAGCACAAGCTGCATTTGGGTCTTCTTATTACTTTAGAAGTCCAAAGCTTCCCAACTTGCTTAGATGGTTTTTGACAGTTTTGAGAAGTGCAAAATATATCTCACGATGCATAAAGTATTGCACTTTCATCGCCTGAGAGAATCTGCGCACTCCCGTTACATCCAGTTCTGCAGAAAACAGAACATGGCTCCTTTGCTGGTTATAATAGCTCAGCAGTCACTAGGGTTTTTTTTCCTCTTTCTTGCTTTGTCTCTCTCTCTCTTCCCTCTCCCACCCCAGTAACCTAATCATTTGCACAGCAGAATCAAAGCCTCATTGATTCAGGAAATTTGGATTCAATCTTGAATATATTTCCATAACTATCAGTGTGGGGACTTGCTTAGGAACAGGTGGAATATGGGCTCATGATTCCACCAGAGATTTATCAATACAGGGGCTAGAACATCCTCGATGTGTTTACAAAAAAGCTGGCCATGAGCAGGTTCATGTATAGCCAGCTTATATATTTCTGCACCTGTTTCTACCCTCTTCCTTCCTCTGGAGCTGGTCTATGCAAAGTGTTTCTGAGTGTGCTGCTCCCGTGCCTGGATTTCACATGACTTCAAAATAAGGTCAGGTACCAAAATGGCAATGTAGTAATAAAGACATTGGTTAAAAAAAAAAAAATATATATATATATATAATTCTCTATGTCTTGCTTTCCATAAAGCATTTCTCCTTTTGATCAGAACTGGTTGTTGGTTTAATTCCTGAATTGCTGGCAGGTCTACCGTTGCTTTGTAAAAGATCTGACAGAGCAGACGTAGGACTAAAATATAAGCAGCTTGGGGAAAGGGAGCACAGGCAGCAGATCAGGTAAGAAGAATAAACCGTATATTATTGCCACTTCAAGAATCATAACGTCTTTGGTTTGATAAACTATTTCTCCATGTAAAATGACTTAAGAGGAACATTTCTACTCTGCTGTATTTTGAATAGAAATAAGCTTGTTCCTAATTCTCTGGGGTTTTACAATGATTCTGTGAACAACAGGAGGCAAATCTGCAGGCTTTTCCCATTAAATTCATGCTGGTATGTGCTTGTCTCTATACTTCATCTCGGATAATGATAGCTTCCCAGGTGCAAAAGCCAGTCTTTTGATTTAAAATGTACATGAGAGAGGTATTTGGCTAGAAAACCATAGGCCTATTGCTATGATGGGTATAAGATGTGATACTCCTAGATATTTCTTAGATATCATACAGATATTACCAGGGAATGAGAATTACCCATTTTCCAAAGACATACCAATATGACATCATCACAAATGTGTCCTTTTCTTCAAGGAAAGGTTTCAAGACCTGGCCTGAAAAAGGCAAGTTCTGGGGCATTTGAAACGATATCTCATGTCACGCTGTGGCATCCCTGCCAGGCACCATGCAGTCGTCATCACTACAGGATGAAATAGTAAAGGCAGCAAGAAAGACTTTGTTCAAGAACACTGCAAAGAGCCACAGCAGATAATGACGACTGATGCATAGCAGCAGTAGCATAAGGTCACGGGAAGGAAAAATGAAACAGCAGAAATGTAACAGCGGGTCGCTTCAAGAAGACATGGCCTTCTTTTCGGGGGGAAAATAAAATGGTGCTCCTTACAGTCACCACTGTTAATGAATTGAAGGTGAAAGGAAGGCAAGGCATTTTGTAATAGGAGAGCTGCCTTAAGGGTGTAATTTTGTGTTTATTTTCAGTTACTGAGTAGGGTGAGGTAAGAACATAACCTCTTGTAATAAAACCAGACTATATCCTGAGGCAATGAAATTTTTGCTGCTTCAGGCATTTTGGGGGAGGAGAGAAACTGAGGAACAAGGGAGACAAGTGGAAGCAAAGTGGAAGAAAAAGGAGAGTACTTATCCTGTTCCAGATGTTCCCATACACTAATTCATCCAGTGGGTAGTGAGCAAGAAAACATAGAAATGTACTGATCCATTCTGCAGTCTGAGCTTCTATTAATTTAATGCTTAATTTACCAGAGGCAGGTTTAACTGTAGGATCAGTGAGGACTTAAACCAAAGACACAGCACCAAACGAAAATGCTCGTTCTGTCCTCTGCAAAATGAATGAATTAGCTGACAGTCTGGCTGAAAGAAAAATCAAGTTTTCTTAACTTCGTGCTTGGACCCAAACTCAAGGAGACCTGTGGTAATTCCTAAATTTTTGGAGAACATGCATATTCTTTCTCTTTATGTGCTTTTTCACATGAAGCTCTAGCTGTACCTTAACAGATTGCTCTAACTACCTTGTGGGATTTATTCTTAGGACTGGCAATAAGCAATGCATCAAATTCATAATAGTCCAGTTCAGTCCTGAGATTTTTACAGTCTCTGGTGCAAAAGGTGTATTAAGTTTGGCTGAAGTGCAGATCTGTCTCTAGTATTGCTGCTCATTTGAAGGAATTTTAGACTTTGAGCCTCCTGTGTTTTCTTCATAACTCCATTCAGAGAGTTATAGCAAGTATAGGCAACCAGTGATGGGAAATTAAGTTTCTTCCTCAATCTAAGAGGCCAAAAGCAAACACACAGGTGAAAGGCATACTTACTACTGCTACTCCCTGTTCTAGCCATACGGCAAGAAGCTGCTTTTATTGCACGGTGAGTAAAGGAGGACGCTTCGTAAGTGTTGATTCAGGGTGGGTTCTGAGCAACGTATAAACAAGATTTGAGTGACGGTAGGTGAACGGCTGAGAAAGTAACTAATCTAAGTAGGTCTTCAGTCAGGGTAAGGCTGAGTGAGTAATACTGGAAAATAATAAGGGAGAACTTTGAATTTCAGGCCACACAAACAGGAAGAGAAAGGCCAGGACTTAAAGAGATACTCTCTGAGTCAGTAATAGGCTAAAAGAGTGAAGAAAGAAATGAAAGTGTTCAGGAGAAATTGTTGTGTACCCAAAGGTTGTGTGTGAGATGTGTGTGAGTGATATGGAAGAAAAATAATTAGCGTTATTGGAGAAAGGGCAAGGAAGTTGGATACAGAAGTGCAAGAAGCAATCAAAATTAAGAGAAAATGTGTAACAAACTGTTCCGGGAAGAACGAGAAAGCTTACGATGTGAAAGCATTTGGGAAAAATTGCTGTGAAATTGAAATTAAATTAGAAGTTGCATGGAAGTATAGGCAATTAAGAAGGCATTCTGAAGTGTGTGTGTGTGTGTGTATGGTTATATGTATTTATACACATACATAAATAAGGGCAGTCAGGTTTCTGGAAGACAGTGAGGATAATCTAGTTATGGTGGAGACAAACATTTCCTGGCACTGGAACCTGAGTGTGTTTCTTAATGCTTTCGGGAGGGTTGCTGGCAGAATGTCAGTAGAAGAAATACACTTTTCATGCTAGGGAAAACCAAACATTGATAAATTCAAAAGTTCACCAAAAATCTTTAATCAGATACTGAGTTTAATTTGCAAAGTGTTAAATGTGCTCAGATTATATTTTGGACTCTGGAAGCTGGGTACAAAGTACCTAAATCATTGGTAGAAAATAAAGCAAAACACCTCAGGAAACCTGTAAGTTTATGTTTGGTTTTAAGTTTAAGTTTAGTCTGGATTTGTTTTCCTTTTGGAGAGGGAAGAGAAAAGGAATGGGTCTAATTTTATAGTCTCCAAGTGGTCATACATTTGGATGTCCAGTTAAAAAAAAAAAAATCACCATCAGAATACAGTTTCAAGCCAAGAGTGAGGTAGTTGAAAGAGTTGTTCTTTTATATCACTGTAAACTCCTTTGGTGCCACAGAAACTGACCTTCAGCTGGCACAACAAAACAGATCCTGATGTTCTGTTCCCCTGTTACCTTCAGTGGGAATACCTTTGGACTAAGCAAGGATCTCAAACAAGGATTATAATAGATTGGAATCCTTCAAGAAGTCAAATCGTAATACTTTCTTTCTTTCTTCTCGGGCTATAATTTTTTTTACCACTGAAAAATCCCTTATTTCAATACAGCTGATTTAAAGTAGAAATCAAAATATGAGCAGAAATAAATAGTGCCGAGTGAGTCTCAAAAGGATGTCTTAATGCTAGAAATTCTCTTGCAACTTTGTGCCAAAGTATTACTTTATAATCTGTTAACTGTTTAGCCATAATTACAGCTTCTCTGTTTTGTCCCTACATGGGAATTTGTTTCTTTTATAATTTTTAATTTCCCAGGAGCTCTCATTAACGGTTGAAACCATTTGCTTGATTTCCCTTTATTAAATATACTGAGAAGTCAGCTGTCTTGGGAATAAAATACGATTTCATAATTAGGAATACGTGCTTATTTCCTGTGCTGTGTTTCTGCTTTATTCTTATTTCAATGTCTTCTCTGAAAGTAAACATTTATGTTGGATAAATAAAGTTGGAAACAAACAACATCTATTCCAGATTTTCCCCCCATTTTTTTTTTATTCTTTCTCATGTAGCATGTATTTCCTTTTGAGTTATTTATAAAATTAGTCAAGTAATGAAGTACAGATTTGGAGTGAGATATTTTTAGCTTGTAGTGGGGGCTCTGCATGATGGCAAAATACCTTTTTCTTTAATTTTCAGGACTCTTGTCCTTTGTTTTACAACAATGAATTTCCCTAAGTAACTTTTTTCTTGATGTAGTAAAGATAGGGCACAGCAGTAATGAAAGATCCAGCTGAGCTGATTCTCATGATCTAGCTTTATTCTTTCTATCAACACTTTTGTGGAGTTTGAATGCTCTTTCTCCTCTAATTTAATATTATTATGGCTTGCTACTTATATTCTGATGTCATCCTGAAACCCCAGCATAGCCTGTGTTTCATACTATGTGGAAATTATAGTAATGAGAATTGAAATCGCTTGCCCAAGGTCACAAATTCAAGTCAAAAATTCCTCTTGCTTAATTACACATTAATTATGCAATCCACCAGAAGGCATTGCCTCCAATGCTAAACGTGATGCTCCTATTCTGAAGTCATCTTTGGCTCCAAACACAACAGTTGTCTTTAAATCCAAACTCAAAGTTTTACAGTCTTTCCTATCATCAAGTCTTTCCTATCATCAGAATTCTGCTTATTCTAATGATATCTATATCTTTCATCCCTTCCTCTGTAGCTGCCTTGTGACTTCTCTTCTGCAGATTTGTGTCCTCTCAGCACTTAAATATATCTGCTTATTTATTCATTCATGGATTCAGTAATACAAAGGGGGATTTACAGTTATGGAGGCTTATGATGTGAAAATGAGTGAGAAAAGAGGAGACCACATGTCTTGAGGACTGTTTCTTTGTTTTCTTTGCTTTATCCTTTTGACTTTTGCACTCAGAATGTTTGGACAGTCATGAATAAAAACAGGGGGTAGAATCGCCAACAACATAAACAGAAAAATCTCTAGCACATTAGCCCAGGGGTGAATTTATTTTTTTATTTTTTTTTTATAACAACCCAGAACGGGTCAGTACGCGAGACCTACATTCAGTTCTCTGCTTGGTGAAATTTCCAGCATAGACTTCTATACCAGAGAAGATTTTTTATTTTTTTTTTTATGTTTAAAGTGCAGAGTCATTTGCTCTAGCAGAAGTCAGTAGGTAGCAGTAAGTTAAAACAAGTATTTCAGCTGCCACAGGCTCCCCAAGGGTAAAACATGGTGTGGAGGACATGCTGTATCACTTTCTGCACTGTAATATCTACGTGGAAACTGTAGATTTCCTTGCAGTGGGAGCCTGAAGAAAAGGCTGGGTCCTTAAGGAGCATTTTCTTTGTGTTGCTCCATCAAGAAAGCTGAATTAATTTTCTGTTTGTCTTCAGAGCTTCCCATCTGGTGTGTGGTTGTGAGTAACAGCTATGGGGAGAGCCAGAGAAATGTTTTGCTAGCCAGCTGAGAGGGAAACCTTTGGAGTGCAGATTATTAAGAGAAAGGTTGTGCAGCCGGAGTCTTTTCTACAGTCTCTGCCTCGAGCTTAGACAGCTGGAGCAGAGAGCTCTGATGGATCTACTGGAGGCAGTTTGGGGAAGTTCTTGAGAATTAATTACTCTTTCTTCGGTTTCCCTTGGGTCTGGCTTGCAGCATAGAGTTTTTGCCAGTGACATATGTGGATAGTCTGGGGATAAATGATATGTCAGTAGAAAGGATTGCTGACACTTCTGTACAGTTAGTGGGTAGATTCCTGGAGACTTTCTCACCCGCTCTGTTAGGTCATGAGAAGTCTTTCTAAATACATGTACAAATACCAGTTCCAGTGAAGACACTTTATCCTTTCCTTTAACACTCTCCACATCCACATGATACTCTTTGCATCTGAGATATACTACATCGTTCTTTTGACGAAGCTAGCTAAAGCCCTGGATATGAATGTTTTTCTCCTATGTAAAACTACTCAGTAGTGGAGCTCAGAGTACTCTGCAAACACTTAAGCTTTTTATTATATTTATTATACCTGGGATTTAGGTAGGGTAGATGATGCATAAAATTTACATATGCTTAAATGAAGGTCAAGAAAGTCTGTAAATGATTCAGATTGGTTGGGAAGGAATCAAAAGCTATTGTCAATCAAAAACTTAGACAAGTAGGCATTATCTGCTTCAATGCCTGCAGTTTAGATTCTTGCTTATAGAGTAGACTCCAGATTTATAACTGAGGTGCCAGAGTCCCTTTAGAGAGCAAAGAGGAAAGAAACTACAGAATCATTTCAAAAAATGGTGTTATGAGAATCCTGCTGTTTCCCAGGTACTTTTCTGAGAGGTCTAGGATCTGTACCTGGAGGATCTCTACCTAATTCAAATTGGATTTGCAGCCTGGAGGTCTTAAATAAGGCTAGGTGTCCATGAGCTTTCTTTTAAAGAGCTGAGCAAAAGAAACTCTTCCCTCCCATTAATCTTGCTGTTTTGTTTAAAAAAATTACCATCCTCTTGCCTCATTCCCACCTACCCCTTCCCATGCTAGTCCTGGGAGTTTGCAGTGGGATATAGGGCTTTGCAGTCGCAGAGGTTAACAGCAGGACTGCGGGTCTCTGCAGCCCCTTTCTGTTACAGGACACCTCACGCTGCTTTCTGCAGTGTGGCCAGTATTCAGGTGTGCCTGAAATCTCCTCACAAAACACCTCTTAGAAGTAGATGGCATATGTTCCCTTTCTGTCAGCAGAGGACAGGTCGGGATCTCACAGGGCCAGGGTAAATTAGGGAGGCTTGTCCCTGCCTAGTAAACCTTGGAGTGGGGGGGTGGTGTTTTAAGATTTGGTTTTATTTCTCGTTATCCTCCTCTGATTTGATTGGCAATAAATCAAATGATTTTCCTTAAGTCAAGTCTACTTTGCCTGTGACGATAATTGGTAAGGGATCTCTCCCTGTCCTTACTTTGACCTGCAAGCCTTTTCTGACTTTCTCTCCTCTGCCCAGCTGAGGAGGGGAGTGACAGAGTGGCTTTGGTAGGCACCTGACTTCCAGCCAAGGTCAACCCGCCACAATCCTGTTAGTCGCTTTTACTGGCTCTGACCCTTGCATGCTACTGCTCGGATGTTTCTTTTCATCAGCACCCTAACACTTCAAGCTACACCTATAAAATTAACTTCCTGGGTGGCTAGGAGAAGTGCTGAATTCATTACTTCCAAAAGACATCTATATCCCTGCTGTGACTGTCTATTTGCTATCCTGAGGGGACAATGAAATGATAATAAAGCATATCATTTGCTTGAAATGGTAGGAAAGAAACTGGTGTAATGAGGATCAGTAACTTTTCCTTATTACAAATGAAAAATGGTAAAAGTAATGAAAATGGAAATGTCTTAACGGATTTTGAGATTTATCAAGCTTTGGATCTGGAAATCAGATTCTGAAGTGCAGAAGCAGACCTGTGTGAATCAGTGTAGAGATCATCAAAACTAGAAAGAACTCGCAGGAGGCTTTCTTAATAATCCTTTTTGAAGCTATACTAGTATTTCTCCAGGTGTAGTTACCAACAGCTTCCTTTCCCCCTTATTAATGAGGAGAGTATAATTGGCTCTGTAAATTATATATTAGAAGATGCATCTGCATTCTGCCACATGTTGCCAAGTAATAAAGCAGATGCTGATTGAGTTTTTAGCGAAGGTAGTTGACTAGGAAAGCTAGGCTGCTGAGACTCCACAAGCTCAAATATAATTTTTACAGGTGTGTCTCAGACAAAATGGGTTCACAAATCTGTAAAGTCCTGCTCTCCCATTCAGGCTGTGCTTAGTAAGGTAAAGCTGAAATGAAGAGACTGTGATGAGCATGCTTTGGGGGTGTGAGAGAAGAACCTGTTGGAACCTCATTCTGCTAATGACTCACATCAGGCAGCGCTGCAAGAACAACCTCATTGAAATAGTACTTAAACTAGGAAAATCGTAAGGGTTTTACAGTTTTGTATCACTTCTAACAGGAGTATCAAGAGTAATTTGACAGGACAAGAGGTAATGGTTTTAAATTGGAAAAGGGGAGATTTAGATTAGATATTAGGAAGAAATTCTTTCCTGTGAGGGTCGTGAGGCACTGGAACAGGTTGCCCAGGGAAGCTGTGGATGCCCCATCCCTGGAAGTGTTCAAGACCAGGCTGGATGGGGCTTTGAGCAACCTGCTCTAGTGGAGGTGTCCCTGCCCATGGCAGGGGGTTTGGAACTCTATGAGCTCTAACCCTTCCGACCATTCCAACTCTAACCATTCTGTGATTCTGTAATTTATTTGTGTTGGGAGCACACCGAATGCTTATATTGGAGACAACGTTAAAATCTCTGGTATCCTCTTGTTAGCGTATTCTCATTTTGATGCATTGGATGTATGTGCTTGTAACCATTGCCCTTCAAATATTCAGATGTGAAACTGAAAATAAATGTCTGTTTCCTTTCCTGTCAGGTGCATAAGACAGAGCCACTGAGAACTCGGGGGGGAGATAAAAAAAAAAATTATTAATAGTAACTTATGCTAAAGATTGTGTGAAAAAGAGTTATAAAGAATGGTCCTGAATATACAAAACATTAAGGCATTAGATATTGGTTAAATGCTGAAGTAAAGCTGAGACATCTGATAACTGCAAAACGCTTTACTGCTAGGCATATTCCAATGCAATGACCATTACTCTTGAAAAGATAAAACAATACAATGAGCTATAACATAAAATAGAAAATATATTGCACTTTTTTTTTTCCTCCCACGAGGGTAAGCAAGTGCTATATTTCTATTTTCTTAAGCTATCCAGTGACTTAATTCAGGGGAATAAAAAAGATGAATGATGTTGTGTCTCTATACTCTTTGCAAAACATCATCCAGCAACTGAATTTATTTATTTAGATGAGCTAGAATGCCCAGCTCATTATAGAAACCTATAGCATGTCTCTTGGAAAAATTAAATCCAGACAAATAAACACCCTCTGGGACTTCTGCTTCGATCACTTCCAGCACTTCAAACTTAAAATGAGGAAGAAAGGAATTTTGAGAGGAGAGATACAAAGGACAGGGCAGTGGTAGTGCTTATAAGGTTACTAGTTGCATCGTTACTAGGACAGAATGTTCTAAAGAATGCCTCTTTGCAGATCTATAACCATTTCAGGCTCTGGCTGGTTGATGGTCACCACGTTCCCAGTGGCTCCCCTGTTCTAAAGCAGTTCAGATACGTTCTCGTGATTGGCTCCAGCAATAAATGTACAACTTTGGGTTCTTCAGTTAAATATTAATACCACTTCTTGGAATAGTTCATACAGTTTCTTCTGCCCATGTTACTGTTATGTGCTTCATACTCCTAGAGAAATAAAATGTTGAGTGATGAGTTACTGGGACCTTTTTGGTATTGGGAATTTGTGTAGATTTTCTTTCTTAAATATACCTTTAGTACTTGTGTTAAGTACTCTTCATCTTTCATTGAGCGAGCAATACAGACAGGAAGAAATTCCAGAAATAAACATACAGCATCTATTTATTACAGCAGCATTTTATTATTGCATCTGTGTATCTCAGTGTAAAAGATTTGGATAGCCCATGATTCCAGAGCATCACGTCTGTCACAGTTCAGTCGCAGGATCTCCAAAACAGTCTTTTGCAATTTCATATCGCTCACTTCTGGCTTTAATTAAGTGGAATTCTCATCATATAGTATAAGAACTGTATGCAAAGACCTTGAAGTAATTTATGTGAGACTTCTGCCTTCGTCTCTGTACTTTTTGGTGCATTTTCACCCATTCTGATTGTGAGCAAACTAAAAACTGTCTAAAAATATCCCAGTGACTGCTGAAAAAAGTTTCATGCTGTGGATTATGCTCATTATTCATAATTATCTCTTTATGATTAGTCACCTGAATGACATATTGTTTTTCTTCTGCAGTTTGGATGATTAAAACTGTAAGAAAATGTGGAGTGATAAGCATTAACCCATGGAATTTCAATTCTTCCAAAGAAAGGAAAATAAAAAAGTATGGAAGTGGAATCCATTTATCACAGCAAGGTTTGGGGACTGTGCATTACTATTTCTTGTTTTGAATATAGCACCATGCAAAAGAAAAAAAAAAAAAATTAAAAAAATTGCCACTTGAAAAAATAGGGAGAGGTAATTAGAATTCAAACTTAATTTTCTGTATGCTTCTGTATGAACAGAACACAATTTATCTAAGCACTAATATAAAGCAAAGGGAGGGAAAGAACATAATGTGATAAATCTGATTTTCTAATTAATCTAAATGTTGAGAAATACATTTCTGCACTATAGATCTGACTTCTGTTAATAGCACAGAGTAATGGTGTTTCGGTCACTGAAGAATCATTTTCTCCTATTTAAAAAGCAGAAGGTCTTTTTGGGGA
Organism: Numenius arquata; assembly: GCF_964106895.1. Classification (NCBI taxonomy): domain Eukaryota; kingdom Metazoa; phylum Chordata; class Aves; order Charadriiformes; family Scolopacidae; genus Numenius; species Numenius arquata. The sequence continues at coordinate 28,186,462 of NC_133581.1, read as the reverse complement.
AAAAAATCAAATAAGAAATTAAAGATGATGAAATCTGGGGGAACTAGGAAATACAAGTACTGATATGATCTTTTTAATCTCAGAAGCATTTTCTGTTTGGGGTTTCTTTCACATACTTTCCTGCTATTTCCACCAACCCAGTTATTTGTCTAAAATTATAATTTTTAGTTCCATGGCAGTGAATAGATAAATCTTGAGCAAAACTATGTATGGAGAATTCACAGCTGCTGTAATAGTAGCTATTAATTCTGATGTTATATCTAATATTTTGGGGCAATTGCTGTAACCCAAATGTTCTGTTCCTTATTTACATGCCAGTAATTCCTACTGGTTCAAATATGCTATGTCATCTGACTAGGGGCAGACCTAAAATATGTAGATGGCTTGCACCATCTCCTCGGTGGTCTCTGTGGTCTGTCCTCTGCTTTCAGTAGCCAGGCGTGACATCCTCATTGCTTGCAAATGGTTGCGGCAGGTTCAGCCTTCGGGAGACGGGAAGCATGAAGGCAGCGGTTATGTGGCCAGTTTCATAAGGCTTTTTACATTAACCACCGTGTATGCAGATACAGAGACAATTATAGTGAAACAGCAACTCAAATGAAAGCTGAGATGCACTTAGAGTCGTCGTTGATCACCTAAGCCGAAATAGATTGGGTCGGTTTGCCGCCTCCAGTTCCAGTAGAGATATTACAGCCTTGTCATTATACGGGGTAAAACTCTCCCTCGTATAGCTTTGTCTTCGCAGTTTCATTAGCATTTCCAAATATGTAGAGTGATGCTCTTGTGCTGTATCAGTTCATTGCAGTCTCCATTTTTGGACTATTTGCCTGGTTTTTGTCTTTATTCTTTGCCTTCAGAATGAATACTGCCCAACATTATTACCGTTGTCACGTCTTTCTGTGTTAGATCACAGTGACTGTCGCTTCTTTTTAATTTGAAGAGCTGTTTTGGACAGTGGAAGAAAGTGGCTATTATGTTTCACACAGAACCAATTTGGAATTTGGTTGTGAAAGGATATTTTAGTAAAACAGCATCATAATACAGGGAGGAGATGAGGGAGGATGAAAAACTTGATGAAAAAATCAAATCTAGCCACAAAATCAACATTATGAGAAGACCGTCTAACAGCAATTAAACATGGTGTGTAATGTGCTTTGTAAAAATAAGTAAATAATTTGCAATGAATAATTCATTTTACTAATTTGGCTGTTTATAGCTCTGTGGAATATTTGCAAGCAGGCTGCGGTGTCCTCGAATCTTAACTGCATGGGAATAAGGTTTCCAACGGGGGAAAAAAAAAAAAAAAAAATCAAGTTCAGCATTCATTGGGTAGACAGTGAAAATAGATATGTTTTTCTGGCTCCTTCGGTGCGGGCAACACATACTGCTGTTGAGCTTGTTTGAATTTATCCTTCAGTAAGGAAAGGCTGAGGTGAATATGGGAAAAGAACATTTGAAATTGGTGTGTTTATTAAGAAAAAAAAAAAGAACCCAAAAAAAACCCAACCCAAAAACCACAACAACAAAAAACCAGTAATAGAAGTATTGTGGAGAATTTCCAGGTTTGAGTTTTAACTTTGCACGTTATGATCAAAAGGAAAAATAAAACTGTGGGGGCTGGAACAAAGAATTCTGCTAATTAGCAACAGTAAAAATAACTGTGCCTTTCTTTCAAAAGTAATTGTATGCAAAAATATAGTTTGTATACAAAGGGAACATTAACACAGAAAATGCATAATTACATTACATACAAAGGAATAATTAAATCTGGAGTCTTAAATGCCTTATGAACAACTTCTACAAGAAATAACTACATTTTTGGTGCCAGTAGGAACAGTAAGTTTCATCATGAATCCATTCATGCTCATTTATAATTGCTACTTTTCCTCTTAAAAGAAAAACTGAAGAAGGAAATTTCCTGTAGGAAGGTAATGAGACACCTTAGCAAGGTTACATGAGATAAAGAGGAGCAGCACTGCCTGCAGGCTGCTTGGTCTCTCCTACCTGGTGGCATAAATCCTTCCCTTTGGTTATGCCAATGTCTACAGAGCCTACTATGAGCTCTACCTCTCTCAATATGAATTACAAATCATGCCATTGCCAAAACTCCTGATCATTGTGGAACTGGAGCCGTGTCTTTACCAGACCAAACCTGATGGATCCTGGAGAGAGGAAGTCTCCCGCCCTGCCTGCTTTGTGGCTCTGTCCTGCCCTTCTTGTGATGAGGCTGGAGGAAGATCTACCAGGGGCTCAGCTCTGTGAAGCCTGAGGAACTTTAAAGCAGGTACTTTCCTTTAGGTTTGTGTCTAGAAATATGCTGAACTTTGTGCTTGTTTCTGTGGAGCAGAGCCTGGATGGTCAGCACGTTGCATGAGGGAGCCCTACAGGAAAACCTTTGCAGTGAAGTGAAACAACGCCAGGCGATTCCATGTGTACAGAATTTCCATATATTAGGTTTCATACAGTTGCATCAAGCAGCTCTGTGGTGTGCTTTACAACGTGCTTTATGTTTTAGATCAATCCATGGCATTATCTGCTGCTTTAAATGGGCGAAGAAAGCTTAATCCCTTCATGAGTGACAGAAAATGGCTATGATAAAACCCCACACACTTCCCAGCTAAAATTTTGAACGTTCAAGTAAACCATTCCTGGAGAATATTGACAAATATTAAAAATATTGACAGCTCAGAATGTCAAAAGATTAAAAATCAGTGGGACTACTCATAAAACAGGTCCTAGGGCAAGGCTTTACTTTATTCAGTTGGAAAACTAAGCTTCTATCTGTAAGATATTTAGATACCCAATTTCAGTTGGATTAATGAGAATTAGAAGCATGAAGTTGACTTAGACATCTTGGAGTACGGAGGTGTCTGTGAACTTTTGATTTAGTAATCTTTGGATATCCCTGAGCAACTTAGCTCAATAGATTTACTTTTTTGCCTGAACATCTTTGAGTCCCAGAAACATTATTCTCTCTTGAAATCATTCTTCACCTAAGCCTCTGATAGAAAAATAAATTAAATTGTCCCTTCTGATACTCTCTTTAAATCTTTATTATAAGAATGAGTTACTATACAATCTAAAAGCCTAGTTTGCTGTGTAAGTTATGGGGTTGAATGGCATGTGTTTGCAAAGCAGTCTGTTCATTGCTTGGTAAACAAACTACAGGAAAGTAATGGGGAACTACAGGGAAGTAATAGTTCAAACTAAGAGAGGCAAATAGATCAAATGGAAAATGCCTCAGATTTGCTATAGGATCATATATGATCACAACAATCTTTTGAAAACAGTTATGTTGTTGTAGGTAAATAGGACACATTAAGTGGAGCTGTAGGCAAAGTCTTTTACTAATACCTATCATGTATACCTCTCGTTAAATGTTCATGAGACACAGGCCATCTAAAGCAGCAAATCTATGTTAAAGCTTTCCTTATGGCTCAAAAACTGACAATCTAATATGGGTTTCTTTCTCATTTCTGCAACTTTGTAATCATAAGCTCTTCATATAACTGAATTAAAGATAAAACAATGACCTGCATGTTCTCCTTGATCAAGTATGCTGCATTGGACTGGGACCTCAAATGGGAATAACAACCCTAAAACTGAGAAATTACTACACTGCAAGGTTGTGATGCTTTCACTGTTCACAGTTCCTACTGGTATCAATGTTTTTGGATCCAGACCTAAAATACCTGTAAATTAGATGAAAAAATATTAAACCACTTTCATATCATATTATCTCTCAGTGCTTTTGCAGAAGATAAAATATTAGTTTTTAACTAGCTAATCAATGCTTCATGCTTCAGTTTGCAATTCTATAAAAGTAACGATGCCACAGCATTGCTGCTGCTTAAGCAAGAGCCTAACCCAAATATAAGACCCCGCAAATCACAGCTAGAACCTGGAAACCTTCAAAAGGCTTTTGTTGTAACCGTATGGCTGTTAGAAACCAGTGATGGTTCCTACAAACGCTTAATTTGGATGCAGTGTTTGTGCAAAATGATTTAGTAGAAGGTCAACTTAATTTCATAAGGTGTTTCCAAACCTTAAAGTTTGCTCTTCAGCTCCATAGGTTGTATATCATTTTAATAGAGTTCAGCTTCTACGATAAATAAAAGACAAACGGGCTCCTGGGGGAATAAATGTGTTTGGGAGACTGACAAACAGAAGTGAAGAAACACAGTAAAACTTGTCCCAGGGGCAGGGGAAGTATCTAACTTGTTCTTTGTTAAAAAACTAAGTGGAAATATCAGCAACTGAGGGAGCTGGGAGGGATCTCTTGGTTATTTTAATGTGCAGCTGGACATTTAAACAACTCTGGCCAGAGTGTATAAATTCCAGTACAGATATTCCAAATGTTCAATGCAGAATGAGTGTTGATTCCAAGTGCTTAAATCTTACCATTAACAGTGAAATGTGGTTTTTTATCTGCCCAGTTTTCAAAAAAGCAGAACAGCTCCATTCTAGGAGTTTGAGTACCAATTTTGTTTACATGATCAATTTATTTTTCTAATACTTTAGGCAAGTACTTGATTTACAAAATCTTGATTCACAGAAGGACTAAATATATCTAAGTTTAAGCACTGGAGGAGTCTTAATTACTTCCTCAGAACTATTGCATGTGTTGTGACATAAATAATAAATTCATAATTTAATAAATTCATTTACACACTACTCATTTCCCACTGAAACACAGTAATATCAAAGCTTTGGTTCTTTTTAGTCTGAACAAAAATAGTCACTGATCTCAGCGGTGCAGAATGATGACCTGATGTCCTGCCATACTAACAGCATGTTGGACAGATTGGTTTTGTTTTCATCTTAAATGTTTCATGTTCTAAGCTGGGTGGTGGCAGCAACCATGATTAGTACATTCCTCTACTGCCTTTTTTATGTTGTCTTCAGCTTTCCAATGCTTTCCATCAGTTTCATGCAATCATCCTGAAACTCTGCTCTACCTTTCTTTCTTTCTTTAAGTTAGGGCACTTGTGGAGTTGCTTAGCTTTCCTTCACAGAATCATAGAATGGTTTGGGTTGGAAGCGACCTTAGAGATCATGGAGTTACAACCCCCCTGCTGTGGGCAGGGACACCTCCCACTAGACCAGGTTGCTCAAAGCCCCATCCATTCTATCACTTTAACAAATTTGTGGCGCCCTTTATTATCAAAGAAAACTTGTTTACTTCTGTGGACTTTGGATGAAGTTTGGAGTATATTTCCTGCTTCTCCCATAAAAATGGGTGCTATAACTGCTGGATTAAAGGGTGTCTCTGCTGCTTCTGGCCTCCCCCATCATAAGCAATGTAGGTGATACTTGGGTGACTGAGACATTGTTCAGGGCAGAGTTTATGCCGGCAAGGACTTGGATTCAAGTGATTGAGTCTGAGATTTGGAGTCAGATTGCTAGTATCTGTCTGAACCCTACATTGGGTGAAGCTCTAGAGCTGGCAGGACCGGGGATGATGCTGTGATATTACCAGCCTGCTTCTGCTCCCATTCTGTCTCCGCTTCAAAATGCAACCGGGCTTGCCAGTGGTCTTTTAAAAATGACATGCAAAAGAGTCACAAAATATGCTTAAAAACAGAAGAGTTTTTGAGAATTGACTTTCATCGTTGTTGCAGAGTGCACTTCCAAGTGGTGTGAGAGGGGTGTTTTCCAGCACCTTTGTGTCCTGCTCACGCCTGTGTATGTCAGGAGTGCAACGCGGTGCCTAGCCAAAGCAGAATCATATCATAAGCTTTTGTTCTGCAAACTCAAATTCATTTCCCTTAAATCCTTACCTTGCTGTAACTGTGTAATCTGTAAAACCGGCTGATATGTGTCTCTTGCCTCAGCCGCAGCAGGTGTGGAGCTTTAAACTCTTTGTTATCTACGTGTTCCAGATTATTTCTACGTGTCTTGGAGGAGCTTTAGCTCAGTCAGAGATGCTTTCTTTTCTCTCCCACTTAAGCCAAGAATGCAACAACTGGTAAGCCCAGGCTCAAACACTGGTGGATTAATCCCAACTTTCTTGCAATAGTTGTGAATATTCCTGCAGTCCTATGAATCTGTCACCCTTTCATATATATTTCATTATTTTCTTTTACTCTATTCCTTGTAGTAGAGTGCTGGTAGCTCTTTTTAGATAGAGGAGATGAAGAAAAGTCTGCAGGGTAAAGAAAAAAGTAGATCCCTAAATACACCCTAATTCATGAGATTTCATATCCCTGGCACACAGCTTCCTGAAGCCTTAGGAAGAAGAAGGAGGAGAGAGGGAAGGAGAAAAAAAAAAAAAGCCAGCCACAAAATGAGATAAATTAGTCATGGCTAAGGAAATATTCTTGTAGAAACCAACAAGAACCCTAATTGAAGCCATTTATCTGTACAGTGGGCTTATTAACACTCTGCTGCTGTTATTTGTGTCAACAGATCTAAACGTATAAGCTCCTGGAAAGTTCTGATGTTCCACTTGGGTTTTTGGGATAAATAGTCAAAAGCTTTAAATTGTGTAAGTGCTCAAGTAAATTAAGCTTCAGGCCATCCTGATCTTATATTGTTGGGTTTTTTTCCTTAACACATCACAGTATTCTGTCTTGGTGAAAACAAAATCTGTCTTCATTGCAGACATCTGTATTTTTTCTGTTGCTTGTGCTCTTTTCCCGAACTGCTGTTTGATAGCAATACTGTCCCGAGAGAGAAGGCACAGTGTATGATGCGAAGTCTTGATATTTGTGGGACTGCCAAAAAATCAACCAAATTAAGGAATGCATTGTTAATTTCTGAAGGGTAATGTTGTTTTGAAATAGATTAGGAAAGGTTATCGGAACATGACTTAAGTTTTCACTTTTTTATATATCTCACTGGATGCAGTACTGACTGAATGTTACTAAAATGCCATATTACCTTTAATTAATACTGATAATTACTTCAAAATTCCAAAGATAAGACCATGCTATAGGCTTTCAAAAATAATGAAGTATAGCTAACTTTCTTTTGCACTTGTTTGCGTTGTCATCTTTTTCCACAACTCGTTATTTGCCAACAAATGAGATAAGAATAATATATCAAACATTCCTTAGAAGTTCTTAATTTGAATACTCTGTTTTGTCTAAAGAAAATTTTGCCTAGTAGTTCATTACTTCTTTAAGCTGCCAGTCAAGCTGCTAGGCCTTAAAATTAAATGAATGCATTTAAAAATTAGTATATTTTTTTAGAAACAGAAGTAAGATAGTCTGTCATAACTGATGAACAAAGCTGTTTGAAACTGGTGAACTATTAGCCTAAGAAGAGCAATTGTAGCTGAGCTTCAAGATTTCAGATAGTTTGCATATCCAAATGATTAAGAAGGCAATTATCAGGGCAAAGCACTGCTACTACAGACAGATGATGGTCTATATGGAATAGTCCTGGCTCCAAGGCCCAGCTGAGACTTTGAGATGTGAGAGGCCAGCCACAGAAGTCCATTGACACTTTCTCTAAATGCAGCAAATGATATAGAGCTTTCCGGGCTGAAAGATGTTACTATAATTCGGGGTGATAAATTAGGATCTGATAGAGACTAGTAAAGACAGCTCTATAGTTATTTAAAGCTAGAGAAATTGCTAAGAATCCAGATGGGAATTATCTAAAGGTAGGCTTCAGTGTCTAATAAAGCGTGATCCAGAGAACCTTGCAAAGTGTGCAAAACCTTCCTGCAAATGGATGGCGTGTGAGCTCAATGGCCTATTGCACCGGCCCATTAAAGCTTTGTAACGGTTGCTCGGAGATCTCTTCTGCATGGACTTACTGAACGAGGCGTTTCAATTCTGTAGCTCAGGCTGAACGCGTGATGAACTTTTCTGTCAAAAGCCTCATCCTGTAAAGCTGTTGCTATGGACATCTGATGTAAATCCACTCAAGTGGATGAGAGACTGTTAGTGTTGGGGTCCGAGAGGAAGGTTCAGAGTGCTAGGTAGCATTTCCATTTTACGAAGCTTATTCCATTTAGTTATCCACTCTGACTAAATCATTGAAATGGGCACTAGACAGTTTTATCATTGGGCAAACCATATCAATATGGTGAACAGGTTTTATCTCTGATTCAGTGTACACTGACATTGCAACTTCAGAGAAAAACAAGAAAAAAAAATCTACAGTTCTGTGATTCCACAAGAAAATTTGTCACCTATTTAGTGCTAAAAGCCATTTACCAAAGCAGTCAATTGTATGAAGTTTTAATTAAGCTATTAATCATGAATTTATCTTTTTCATGTGCTAGCATAACATGTCTACATTTACAAAAGAGAAATGTACTCAGTACTAAAGGTGAAAAGCACACGTGTTTCTAACTAATCCTTTCCCTCTGACTATCCAGCCATCGAATTTCTTCCTGAGATTTGTGAAAACCTGCACATAAGAACATACATTTCACTACAGAGCTCACCCAGCTCTGAACAGGGGATGCTGAACTGTTTTCTCTTTTTCACTTTTGTCCTTCCTCTAGTGTAGCCAGCTTATCTACATAGACTCTCCTTAAATTATCTCTGAGATAATATAGAACTATAACTTCTTATAGGTTATAAGAAGCCTGAAACTTGTTTATGTTGCCAGTGTTATACCAAACAGCCCGAGAGGCACTTTTGACAAATGTAGAAACCTATAGAAACAAGTGAGGCTCTCGTGAGACAGAGAAAAGTCAAAAGCAATAGGCTGGGTAAATTTCCACATATTTTTATTGATGATAGGCATGAAAATCAAGCAATTAAGTATTTATTGTTTAAAATATATATTTTAATGCTGGTTGTTTCTGTCTCTCAGAATTATGGAGGAAGATTAGCTCAATGATATTGCTGCTAAGTATTGACAATGAACAAAAGAAAATGTCTTTTTTCTTTTCTGAAGTTTTCTTCTAGTAGTCTGAATTTCAAGACGAAACCAGCTTCATCAAAAAATACAACTGACTGTAGCTGTACATGGACTGAAAACCTTTCAAGTCTCAAATAATTGGGTTTTTTCCCATTTTTAGGCAGAAACTGTATTTGAAAACTAGCTTATGTAGCATCACATTGCGTTCTGCCATGTCTTAATAGGAGGGCTTTTCTGATAGCAATGGAGTAGCAGGCTGAATATGAGGGTCTGTATTGCAAATGTAGATCTTAGTCTGAACCATTTTGGTCCAAAACCAATGTCCGCTCATTCCTATGGATGAGCTCTGAGAATTGACAAGACACTTGCTTGGCACTGTTACAGATTATGAACACTTTACTGTCATCAGAGAAAAACTACTTGCACAAGTAAATTCCTCTAACCAGAACTACTTGTTTGACTTCAATGTGGAAGACATTCACAGTTGAGTTGAATTGTTAGCTGCATGGATGCAAGATGATTGTATTTGCTGTTACTCCCTTTTGCAGTGTTTGCCTAGAGAGCTCAAAACTCCATCAGATCGGCATGTTGCTGGTGCTCAGCTCAAACCATCACAAGGTTTCCCACATTTTTCACAGGGCCACCAGCTTTTCAGACGGTTATCTTCTGCTCAGCTGAGACCCTGATTGAAGGAAGCATTCCTATTTAAAATAGTGATCGGGTGTTTGCAAATAGATTTCATTTTGGTTTTTTTCCCTAATGGGAATGTAAACATGCTGTGTTACTTTCCTGAAGGACGGATGATCTTTGTAGCTTCTGAGAGAACTGGGAATTGATCCTAGGAAGTTGTTATGTTGCTGTAATAAAGAGACTGTGCCCACTTAGGAATTTTCTCTGAGAGGCTGCTACTCAACTACCAGTGTTATACTGCTTCCCTTTTCCATTAAAATAAAAGACTCAGTCTGCCAGACATTCATTAGCATAAACCTTTGATCAGTGTAATTATCTCCAGGCAAAAAATTAGTTCTTTTTTTTTCCAAATTAAATAATGAGCAGAATATTATCAATTCAAAAAATGTACCGCCAATCTAATTTAAAAACTGTACCTAACGTGCTGCAGAATGCTGACAAAGTAATCCTCTTTCTTAAATCCTCTTTCTGTCATTGATTTGTCACAGGTTTGTTTTCATCAGTCTCATAGCCAAGGTGAACCTTTACTTCAAAGATATTTTTTTTCTTGGTTTTTAAAATGACCTCTTTTTTTTTTTTTTTTTTTCCTTTCCCACTCCAAGATTTGACTCTAGAGCAAATTCAGTGAAGCCATGAATGTTACATCAGGCACAAACTTGACCTCATATTCCTTATATTACTTGGTACGTGTCAAAGTAATGATGATTAAGTGAGCATACAAAACCAAAACACTTTTCATTTAAGTGTTAAAACCCTTCAAGTCAGCCTTCACAAGTCGTCGTCTTATGCTATTTGAGAGGAAAAAAGAAGCAGGAAGGGAGAGCGTATATTTGTGGGGGAGAAGGAGTTTCGGAGAGTAAATTCAGGTCACTAATAGGTGCTGAGAAGGGCTGCTCTCAGTTCTGTTTTTAATCTCTGCTTACAGGGGCAACTCTACAAAATAAAAAGGAAAGAGACTGGTTTGTGAGCCTCTTCACAACAAAGTATGAAATGGATAATAATTAAAAACCTTTAAACCTTCCCCCCACCTTTTGTCAAAGGAAATTTGCTTGCACCACTTTACTTCCTTATTTAAGCCTCTGAATCTAGCTGCCTGTATGCTGGGAGCATTTATTTAGCAAAATACTGACCACTGTTCAAATTCTTTGTGTTGCACACATTTGTGTTTACTTACCAATTAAATCTTGTGGTTTTTCTTACATACTTGGTGTTGCACACTTGCACTCTCATTTTCTCTTGTGATGTATTTATTATGATTGATTTCTAAGGCTATTGGATTTATTTCCCAAAAGTTATGCATTTTTAAATTTGAACATGTGTTTAGATTAGAATAATAGATGAATCTTTGCTTAATTTTTTTGGTTCTGCTCTCTTTGTATGATCTAGGAGATCATTTGATTTAAAATATTTCTAGAGGTAGAGGCTTCACAACTTCCCTGTTCAACCTGTTCCATTGTTGAATTATGCTCATTATGAAAGTGTTTTCCCTACGTCTGGAGGCAATTTCCCTTGCTGCAAATTGCGATTATGGTTTCTAGTCCTTTCACTATCCAAGAAGACTGATTCCACTTTCTCTCCAACAACCACTTGCTAGTTGAGGACATCAGTCATATCCTACACACACACACTCCCAAGGTTCTTCTCTAGGTGGAACAAACCCAGGCCCCTCAGCCCCTACTAGAGCTTCATGTGCCCCAGCCCTTCACTTAGCCCCACTACAATGTGTCAAAACTTACTTTTTTTTCCTCCCCTACACTTTGATTTTTATTATTTTTGGTTTTAATTGGTTTATTAGCATTCTGAATAGCACTTCCTTGAATTTCTGAGAAAAAAGTCCATTAGGATATCTTATAGGGGACAGTAACCATATTTTATTGAATACTTGGAAAAATCTATATTGTATTAATGAAGTGTAATAATTAAGTGTAAGAATAATTTGAAAGCCCAAGTATTTGTTGCACTGAAATACTCTGTTCTTTTCTATATTACAACAGAGTAGCAAATTCTAAATCCTCAATATAAAAATAAAACTGAATGACTAATCTATGACTTCTGCAGATCTGAACAGGGCAAAGGCATATTTTTAGGGTAAAGAGCAAGTTTTGAAGATTTTTAGTACTCTTCCTTGACAAGACTGGCTTTCTAACAGTTACCTCTTTCATGAAAATTTACATTAAGAACAGAAAGAAAACAATCTTCTCCTTCTCCCCTTGTCACTGTCTCCATTGGACAATATCTTTCACGTGTCTCATTATGGAATTTCTGGGGGGAAAAGGGGCAACGAAAATGATGGATACGTGCTATGACACTGCAAACCTGTTAACCATCCTCCCCCTCAGTTTTCTAAGATGACTGAAGTCAGTTAGGAGCTTTCCGTTTCAGTGGTAATGAGATGCAGCCTAGTTTAAGTAGGCTTCTACCACAGATTTAAAAAAAAAAAAAAAAAGACATTTTGTTTTCAGGCCAAATAAACTGTGCCAGTAAACAGATTTATCCCTTTTACGTTTAGCATCAGAGATGCATACAAGAATTTGAAAGAATGAGTCATAAATGCACAGAGTATTAGAGCCAAGCTTTTCTGAAATGACCGCTATTTGCATGTCCTTCAGAATTTACTTTTTTAATGTATCGATCGACAAACATAGTTCAGTTTGTAATACTGAAAATTTTGTTCTATATTCCTTTTCAGTTTCAGCTCTCTCTGTACATAAATTAAACAGCAAGAAACGTATATCGGCCATTTTTACAACAAATCAGTGAAAATTCCCTGTAGCGGTAGTCCAGCTGTGGAGCTGATTGAATTAAAAACACATCTAGAAGCTTTTTATTTGGATAAATGCAAACCTTAAATAATCAAAAGCATGAAAAATTTGTGAAATCTCTGTAGCTGTGGAACTTCAGCGTTCTAAGTAATAGCACTGTCAGAACTATGGTAACTATGCTTCTGCAAATACAAATTACCTTATAAATTCCCAACTACTTTTAATTAAAAAGCCTGGGAACTAAGCAATAAAAACAAAGCACTCCAAAAGGCAGGTTTTTGTCTGCTTTAAAAAAATAATATTAATATAGGTCTTGAAAAGTCATTCTGTGTTACTGAGTTCTGGCCTTTTCTGCCCTGTTGCCAGAGGTTGCTTCAATATTGCAGAATCTCTTATTTCTCTAAAATAGATATAAAATGAATGAACAAATGAAGAGTAAGTGAAGTAAATATTTATATTTATCTGATCTGCATTCATTATTTAACTGTACATAATTTATAAAGATGTTTCTCCAAAGGGAATGCTATTTAAAACTGTGTAAGCTGTTTTCATGCTCTGGTATTCAGTTCAGTAAAGTATTTGGTCTAGGAGACTGTCTTATGCAGACCTATGGACACTGGTTGTACACCATCTTCTCTACCTTATAAAGAACACATGGAGGAGACAAGGAAGGATTTACCAGGGATTTGGTAACTGGGAGTGGATTGGAACTGCAGCATTGCAATATAGTTTTTATTATATTTCAATGAATATAGAAACAGTTAGGTATAGAAACTAAGAGCCTAATGCAATCTGAATATAAGCAGTGAGGAGTCTCACTTATTTCAATGGGCATTGCTTCCACCTGCATCAGAGCTGTATTTGCTTATTGGGGTTTGCATTATTGACACTCGCTTTCCTTGATCTCACTTCTCACAGCAGAGAAAAATGCAGCTGTAGCAGAGAGTATACTTCGTATTTCTAAACAATTGTTTTAATTTGTTTTTGTTATGCTTGGGAAGAAACGAGGAAATCCCAAGTAACTTTTACATATGAATTGGTCAAAAAAACCCCCAGAATTGCTGACTGTAACAGAATAGTCATGATTTTGGAAAGCATTTAGGAACCTTCATAGATCTTAAGCATGTATTTCAATCCCATTTCTCTTTTTTTGCAGACAAATTTTCAGGCACAGCTTTAACATCAGTGTTGTCAGGGAAGCGCGTTATGCTCAGGTTTTGTTATTTTCAGTAGTTTTGACCTGAAATCCTTCCTGGGTTTTTGTTTATTTTTCATTTGGTCTCTTTTGGGCCTGATGTGTTGCTTAGGGCCATCCAGAGCATAGTTTTCCTTTGATCGGTGGGTTGAAGCACAGGGAATGTGCATTACGCATAGACGAGCCTTGTCTTTGTGGAACACTAATTTACAAACTCGAATTTGTATCCTTGAATATCTTAAGGGAAGATCAGAGCTGAGCACACGTAGGGGTGACAGGGAAGAGAAAGGACAGCTTGAATTCTGCCTAGAGAGCAGCAAAATCTGTTTGAAGCAGCCTATTGCAAGTAATAACTCCCTCAGTAGTCATCCATGGCAAAATAGCACCCGATAAAAGACAAGAAAAGGCTGAGCGAGTCCTCAAATGGGCACAGAGTTCAGATAAACAGAACAGAACTATGGAACGTGGATTCACGGAGCCAGCAGCCTCATCCCTCTGCCCAGGCGAGCTGAGCATAGAGAGTTCTGGGCTAGGAGCTGCATGGCTACAGGAGAAGAGCTCTAAATGGGCAGCATTGTCTCTCTATAACTCGAGTTTGGGGATGTGGGTCAGAATCCTCCTCCACAAATTGGGGGGAATTTACAGGAAGGTGTTTTCAGGAATGGCTGGAGCAGCATCTGTGGCTCTGTGACTTGTCTTCCCGGGACAGGCCATACTGATTCCACCTGTGGTCCTGGGTCTGGGCGCTTCTCTTGCTTTGCATCCTGCCCTACTGCTACAATTTTCTTCCCTTACCATATGCCTTGTTTATTTAGCTTATTAACTTCTCTTTTTGAAGAAGAAATGTCCATATAGCATTTGTATCCAAAGGTTTCTGTGAAGATGTAAAATATTTTCTCCATGTCACTTGCTCTCTGCCAGAATGATGTACACTGATTAAATAAAATATTGGCGGTGGGAGGCTCAGGTGTACTTAACGTTGTAGTAATGCTGCTTCTGCCTAAAGAACTTTTTCAATTTTTTTTATAAGCAGCAGAATTAGGACCATCATGAAGCTTTTCAGAATTTTTACAGTTGTAGTCCTTGTTTATTAGCAAAAAGGCAGAGAATTAGATCTGAGCCTTCTTCAACAGGGATTAAGCTGGACCCAGTTCTAGTTATATGTCTAGTGAGTTAATCCCATCATGAAAGAAATAAGCAATAAATCAAGCCAGGTATGATTATAGTCAGCAGTATGTTTAATAAATCAAACCAGCCACACTAATCCAGGAACATAAGTAAGGGGGAAATTTTTTTTTTTCTCCCGTAAAGCATTAAATTCACTATATGTGGCTTCTTACGCAAAAGCAGATCTGTGAACTGCTTAATTCAGGGCTGTGTATGCTGGCAGGGGGAAAGTGGTCGTCAGCTCTCTTCTGCTTATATTGCTGTTCCCGTATAGAGCAATCCATTAGCATTATCACTTTACATAACACTTTTTTACATTTATAACTTTAGAGCTCGTCTCTTGGATTTGTGCCCTGCTTTGAAATTTTGTTTTTCAAATCTTGTCCTTCTGGATAGAAAGAAGGACAAAACCTTTTCTTTCAAGTGATCGTAAAACACGTTGCTCAAACACTTCCATTTTTCCATTTCAAAATGTTTTTTTTTTTTATTAGAAATATAGCCTGACCAAAACCAACCTCTTCCCAAGAGACGTCCTTGAACCTTCAGTGAACTGAAGACAAGCTGATACTTCCACAGCGGAGTACAAAATTCACACAATGAAAATTGTGTGGGAGGGATTTCACAAGAAACCCCTGTGAAACCCAGAACGCGTCCGTGTCAGCTGTACGGATTACCTGAAATTGCTGTGAAAGGTGGCTGGGACTTCTCAAGAGCAGAGCTGAAGATGCTTGAAAACACTCATGGTATTAACTAACTGACTTTTAGTGAAATGCTGCACACTTAACCTTTCTTCCCCATCCTGTGTAGCAGCCAGTACAAAACAAGCCGTCAAAATGTCAAAGAACAAAAAATAAATAGCAGAATTCAGTCTGAGCAGGTTTTAATTGCTTCTTCTGCTAGTACTATTTGACATTCGGGATTTTTTTATTTTTTAACTTATTATATAGTGAAATTTGGAGCAGCAGATGCAACAATAATTCAGTTCCAATATTATTCTAGCCAAGTGCTCAGTTTTCAGGAGACAGCAGTCACCAGTCACACAGTGTTTTGTTGCCTGCCTGTAGCGTGGGCTACTCGCCAGGATGGGGTACTCCTTCCTGTAAGGTACTGAGCAACAGTGTGTGTTTTAAAACTTGGTGCAATTAATGGTGAACTGTTGATTGCAAGCAATTTCAATCACTGTGGATGTGCACAGCTTTTGCAGGTAGACATTTCTAAAAGCAGAGCAATTCCCAGCTGCAGGCTGAAATATTAGAAAAATACCAATTCGGTGGCATCAGCTGGGCATAGGTGGAATGATCTACGAGAGAGCATGCTCTGAAAATCCAATCTTCTTACACACAGTGTATTATCAAACAGTAGAATCATAGAATTGTCTAGGTTGGAAGGCACCTTTAAGATCATCTAGTCCAACCATCAACCTAACTGACAAAAAACCAAAAAAAACCCACATTACTAAACCATGCTCTATATCAACCCATACCTTTTGAATACCTCCAGGGATGGTGCCTCAACCACTTCCCTGGGCAGCCCATTCCAATGCTTAATAATGCTTTCAGTGTAAAAATTTTTCCTAATGTCCAATCTGAACCTCCCCTGGCGCAACTTGAGGCCATTTCCTCAAGTGATTTCTGAATACATTCAGAAATGTTATTTTGGAAGAGAAGGGATGACTTGATTGTAATACTCATCTATTTTTGCTTTATTTGTATATACACATGCATATATAATTCTTGCTTATACATTTGAAAAACTCCTACATATGACTTCCTGCATTTCCTCTCCTTTTCCATCCTTCACATTTGGGTATTCGGATGCGGCTGCCTCTCTGGTTAAGATCAGTGATGTTACCTCTTGAATCCAGGGATGGCAGCTTACACTCTCCATGAAGGAGCCAAAAGAAATTTTCTAATAAGAGCTGAAAAAACGTATAATGTAATTAAAGACAGACCTACTACAATTTCTTAGTGTTGAGAAATTGGTTTTGCTTTTCCCCATCTTGAGTTATTTCCAGATGACCTATTCCTACAGCTTATGCAACAAGCTGATATGCTAGGCAAGCCCAGGGGGAATGAGATAAGGGAAAGATGCAGTTTTATATCACTATTTCTATAATTAGCGTATGTGGTAACGTAGGATACTTTCACAGTTGTCATTGGAACCTGTGAAATTTCCCACTGGAAATGACTAGTCCCTAATTTAGTGAGAAGAGGTTTGCATAAAAATCAACAGTAAAGGCCACAAGATCTCATGAAATAATTA